>NC_137773.1:18745749-19345749 GCF_963455305.1 Plecotus auritus
TCCAATTTGTTTATTTTTGCTTTTCTTTCCCTTGCCATTGGAATTAAATCCACAAAAACATCACTAAGTGATGTCCAGAAAATTAGCATCTGTTTTCTTCCATGTGTTTTATGGTTTGAGGTTTGACATTCAAGGCTGTAATCCATTTTGAGTTAATTTTTGAGTTAATTGAAAGTCAGTCGTCTAGTTTCATTCTCCTGCATGTGGCTGCTGGGACATTTTCTTAGTGCTAATGTCTGCGTCCTCTGCCTCTATGTATACCATCTACCTCTTCTGTAGTCTTGTTTTGGCAGCAACCGACAGGTAATTCTGTCATATGGGTTTGGGTTTGGCTCCTAAACCATGTTTAGGAGAAACTCCCAAGTCAGCACTTAAAAGAGGAAAATCTAACTGGAAGAGACTGGCGAAAAGCAGCTGTGGTTGAATTGCTCCTCTGACCTGCAGAGTCCCCCAGAAGGGACGGGGCCGATGACAACAGTCTTAAAATTTAAAGGCCCAACCATATCAAAGCTGTTTTGATGCACCATACTGAAATTTATCAACAATGGCTCGGTTTTAGAATTGCTGGCGGCCTGGTAGGACTTAAGGCAGGCGCTACCGGTCTATGCTCTTCCAAACACACACGCAGCCAGGCAAAGTGTTTAGGAAGCCTGGCTTTTGCCAGAAACTGTGTGGAGTCCGAACAAGTCAGTTCTGTTATCTAGGCTTAACAAAGGTTACTGATGGAGAGGATATGGTTAGTGTGTAGGAGGGAGGTGAACAACAGGCCGGGGATTTGGGGGTTCTCTTCCAGGCCTTTGGGACTTGGCAAGCAAGACAAGATAGACAAGATGCCGGCCTGTGGGCTGCCTCAGTTTCATGTGCAATTCCAACTAAATGCCTCTGGTTGGGATAGGAAGGTTCAATTCAGTTTGGTAAAACAAATGCTCTGAGCAGCAACTTCTGACCTTAGGAAGGAAAGTCATTAGTACAGGGAAAGGTACTGAGATGTTCAATAGCAAATGTTGGACCCCCTTCTGAGTGCAAAGAAACAATGCTTTTTATTCATTTCTCCTTCTTTTATTTATTTATTTTTTTTAATATATTTTATTGATATTTTACAGAGAGGAAGGGAGAGGGATAGAGAGCCAGAAACATCGATGAGAGAGAAACATCGATCAGCTGCCTCCTGCACACCTCCTACTGGGGATGTGCCCGCAACCAAGGTACATGCCCTTGACCGGAATCGAACCTGGGACCCTTCAGTTCGCAGGCAGACTCTCCATCCACTGAGCCAAACCGGTTTCGGCACTCCTTCTTTTATTTATTCAACAACCACTTCCTGCGTACGTGCTACATGCCAGGCCTGTGTTTGGTGCTGTGGGTATAGTAAACAAGATGGGCAGGCGTTCAGCCTCCTGGGCACGCAGTCGTCGGGCAGTAATGGCTAAAGCTGTCCAGAGGGAGTTGTTTTTGTCTCAGAGTTTGACCTTCCCCTTCATGCATTTCATCATCTTGGATGAATATCTTTTTCCTTAAAAGCCTCGCGTAGGCCCAGACCATGGTTATAGCAGCTCCTGAAAACCCTCTTCACCAGAGGCTTTAAGCGGTGTAATTGCATTTCAGGTCAGTCTCAGCCCTGGAAGCCCATTGCTGGGCTTGTTCTAAGAATGCAAACAGCCTGAAATAATGCCAGGAGTCCCAGTCCTCATGTCAGCAGCCCTCCCCCTGTGTCATTTCCCTCTATTGAAACACAAATTTGTGCTATTTCAAAAACACATGTAGCACTAGGCAGAGTGTGAGGAGCCCTGCATTTTGCCAGAAACTGGGAAGTTCGGAACCAGTCAGTTCCGCTGTGTGGGCCTATCTCCTTAGCTATAGAAAGGTGATCCACAAGGTCTTTTTTCTCTCTCTGTTTCCTCTAAAGGGAAATAATGGTAGTAATTTCACAAGATGTATACAAGAAACCTTGCACATTCATAAAGATATAACACATCTTAATACCTATGAAATGGGAACATTTATTAACCATGCAGAATATCAGGAACCTAGGATCTGAAAGAATAAAGGATACAGACAAACAAAACTAAACTCTCTCTACTCCTCCTACCCTCACCCCCTTCCTGTCCTGTGTTCAGATCGCTGAGGTCATGGGCATCAGTTGCAGCCTCACCGTGTCATTTATCTAGATTGGGGGATTCTGCAGTAAGAAGCTTGCACCGTCAGAATCATCTGCTTTGGAAAGAACCACACTAAAAAGTACCTAATTTGGATAATCTCACAAGTCAAGTCATTGTTAAAAAGTATCAGAATAATTATTTTTAGTGCATTTCATTTCTTTCTCTTCCCTGAATGAATTCTCATTATAAATTCTATTTCATAATCTCCTCCGATATACTTTATCACCTGGAAAATCAAAGTTACGTATACAGTGTTCCTTTATTGAACAGAGCACAAGGCACGTCTTTAGCTCCCGTGCCTGGCATTGTATCTGGCACACATGAATGGCTCTTAAAAGGATGATTAATATTTTAGAGAAACATGTTCTATTTTCCCTTTGGTATTAAAGACACACAATATCTAATACACTATTCATGGCTAATAGGGGCTGAACTCATTCCTTTGTGTCCCTTTAAAATCCTGATGCCTACCCCCACATTCACACACATCAGCACTTTCTATACTTTTTGCAGACTCTGTTGGTATAATGAGCACTGAATTCTAAATAACTGTGATTTGAAGTGGAATGCTGAATATCTCTAGGCCTCCTTTTCTTCGGATGGAAAATGGGGGCATTAGAATAGATGAGCTTAAGACAACTTCTAGTTCTTAGATGAGAGAATCTGAAAGAATTTAAAAAGTAGAGGAAAAGTCAGAGCGAGGAAACAATAAAAATGTGATTATAGTACCTTAACATATTAAATATTTAATAATTGTTGATTTTGTTTTCCAAAGTTTCTAACTTGAGCACTACCATTGGCCAACAATATTAAGGAACTTCTCTGCCCACTGTGAGGTCTTCCCTAGAATCTTCTGACTGACTCTGTTCACTTAAAACTGAAAACATGTCTGCAGACAGGTGGGGAGGTACAGAAAACAAGCTGCTTCGGCATAAAATATTCAGCAGAATGATAGGATTGAGTAGCTCCGAAGAGTCCCCTACCTAGCTAAGGTTCTTGGGAGATAGCATGTGGTCTATTAGCTTCGCCAAAGAACAAATGTCAGGTTAGGAAATACTCTGTGGCTGGCTTCTGATGGTATCAGATGTCAGGAGATAATCCCTGTGACTCCAGCAGCCAAGTGGGCCTTTCACTGTCAAAAGATAAACAGTCACATTCCCTTTGGCCAGAAGGTTTGCCCGGAGCAGAGGGTTCCAAGGTCAAATTGATATCTTAGCCCCTAATCACTCCCTCGCAGCAACACTCAGTTTTCATAACATGGACATGATGCGCATCCGCACCCTGCCTGGTGACATCAACCAGAGCTGCTGCCGCCTCCCCCCAGGGTCTTAGTGTACTTACATCATTCTAGTCTCTCTTAGGTTTTGTTCTTAATTTCAATATGTGGCCCTGTTGCTTTATACTTAATCCTCAGCTTCCATTTCAAAAGAATTTGTGATAGTTTACAATAAAATATATATATATATATGTATATGTATATATATATATATATATATATATATATACTATACATATATATATATATATATATATATATATATATATATACACACACACACACAGTATATATATCAGATGCAAATAAATAAAAACTGGAAACCATCAGGCACTCAATGACTACCTTTCATATTGCTTTGAGGGGGATAGGAAGGGGTTGGGCTCTGTAGAGAGCTTTACTGCTAATGCTTTGCTTTCAGACAACTTAAAATTGTTAACAAAAAGAAGGCGGGAGGGGGGGGGAGGAGGAGGGGGAGGGGGAGGAATAGAAGGAAGAAGAAGAAAACTATTGCATTGGCTCTTAATCATCATCGTTACCTTCCACAATCTAATGAAAGCCATGGATCCTTCCACCCTGAAAAAGTGAACACAGAAAAACTGTCACACAATTTCAAGGGAGACAAAGACTTCTCAACGGCCTCCAGGAAGTGAAATTAATCTTGATTTAGAGTAAAAGGAGCGCAAATTACTGTACGACTCTTCAGTAAAATGTTTCCTATGAATGGGCACTAAAGTCGTTTAAAAATGTTTAAATGTTTCCGTACTTTTCTGAGCAGGTAAAATATACTCATGGCACAGAATTCAAAACAGAAAAAAGGCACATGGTAAAAAGATAGCCTTGCTTCTGCCCCCTCAGCTGCCCAGTTCGCCTCACCAGAAGCCACCATTGTTACCAGTTTCACAGATATTCTTCCAGTGCTAGTCTAATAGTGCGTGTATTATTATTATTTTTTTTAATATATTTTATTGATTTTTTACAGAGCGGAAGGGAGAGGAGGGATAGAGAGTTAGAAACATTGATGAGAAACATCGATCAGCTGCCTCTTGCATGCCCCCCACTGGGGATGTGCCCGCAACCAAGGCACATGCCCCTAACCGGAATCGAACCTGGGACCCCTGAGTCCGCAGGCTGACGCTCTATCCACTGAGCCAAACCGGTTTTGGCTGCGTGTATTATTTTATGCAGATATAAACAGCATACAAATACACTCATGCACGGTTGCATATGTTCCACACATTGCTTTTTTCACTTAATATTTCTGAAGAGTACACACAAAACTGCCTTATTTCTTCCATGGCTGCAGAATGCATCATTACTGGATGTACTCTAATCTATTTAACCAATCCTCTCTTGATGGAATTTAAGTTGTTTCCAATCTCTAGCCATGAAAAACAATTTTACAATGAACATCCTTGCACATACATCATCATTTTTTATGTAATCTATAATAATAGAAGCGTAATATGCTAATTAGACCGGATGTCCTTCCCAGCGACCTTCTGGACAAAGCCCGGGGCTATGAGGGAAGCCTGGGTCTCGGGTGCCAGAGGGAAGCCAGTGCCGGTGGAGGGGGGGGGGGGGTTGGGGGGTGGAGGGGTGGCGGGGGAAGGGAAGGGGAGGAGGGAAGAAGGCCTACTCTTACATGAATTTTGTGCATTGGGCCTCTAGTTAGATTATATAAATGGGAAAAAAAATCTGAAGAAGTGTAATTGCGCATTAAATTTAACTCTGAGCTGTCCGGCAGCTAAAGCAAAATGGCTGATGTGGGTTCTGGCCAGGTGGCTCAGTTTGTTAGTGTCATCCCAATATGCCAAGGTTGGGCGTTTGATCCAATGTCAGGGCACATACAAGAAGCAACCAATGAATGCATAAATAAGCAGAACAACAAATCAATGTTTCGTTTCTCTCTTTCCCTCATAAAAAAAAAAAAAAAGGGTGTTGGTGGAGGATTGCCTATTTCTTTTTTGCATTCCACAAGAAAGCATACCACTTCTTCCAAAGAGAAAAACTTATGTGCACTAATTTCTTTGGGGGAACTAAATAATGGAATAAGGAATATCTTCAATTGCAGTTTTTATATTCACATGGCAGATTCTACATCTATCTTGCTTTAAAAAGAAAAAAGAAAGTATGGTTTAACTAAAACCCAGCATTCCTTGGATAAGTTAAAACCCAGTCTGGGAGGGAAAGGTTCAGTGTTGAGGTTTGAAACCCTGTATCCCAGAGCACAGAGAAAGCCTGTACATGGTCCTTTTTTAAAGATTTCTGAGGTGTGCCAGATCTCCTGCCCTACTCGGTATTTTCTCAGCTCCAGCCCAGGCCTCTAGCCCAGGGCTTTCCATATGGACGTTGGCTCCAGGGCTCCTTGCACAGAGTAAATTTTCCATAAAAAATCGCAGAAGGATTAGAGGAGCTTCTGAAAGATCAAAGGTCATGTCTTAGTTGTTCCGCAAGCTCTTAGCAAAGATAGTGGTGATAAGACAGTGGGAAAAGGCTAGAAATGAGACTGACTTGTAAATGAAGTTCTTTTGGCTATGCTTGGTATAGCCCAGAGAGTCCTGGAAGCTTAAGACAGACAGACAGACAATCTCCTCAGCTTCCTTCCCAAACAGGATGCTTACCTCAACAGGATCAACAGAACTGTTCCCACTCCTAGCAAGCCCTGAGGAGGGAAACCCACGCCGGTGTGAACGTTCTACCTGCAAATGGTTTGCAGACGTTTATTCTCCATGTCTTTCCCAACGTGGTGTTTCCTTTAATATTGACTAACTGATTATGAAGACATTTGACAGGCTTATCCCCCCAGTGCCTAGCCCTGCCTTCCTCATGCCTAATGATCTGTGCTCCGGGGGACTCCAGGCAGCAGGCAAACGGCAGGATTGAAAGTGATCTGCCTCATTCATCCCAGAGTCCTGTCACTGCGCGAAGGGTGGCTTGTCTGAACCGGGCCTTGTCCACCGTGACGATGTGGGCCAGACTCAGGATCGGGCCAACCAGAAATGCTCTGGACAGTGAAGGTGGAGAAAAATCATTATTCAAAGGAGAATTCTTTGACCCAGTCATTAGGGCTCAGTGGTTGAGTGTCGACCTATGAACCAGAGGGAGAGGGGGAGAGAGAGAGAAACCTCAGTGATGAGAGAGAATCATTGATGGGCTGCCTCCTGCGTGCCCCATACCGGGAATCAAGCCTGCAACCAGGGCATGTGCCCTGACCAGGAATTGAACTGGCAACCTCTTGGTGCCCAGGACAGCGCCCAACCGAGCCACACTGGCCAGGGTTCTTTCGTTGGTTTTCATGGGCACTCACAGGGAGGCAGAACTCCACAACTACAAGCCACAGCAGGCCCCCCTGCTGTCTTCCAGGCCACAGAGGGAGCTGGAGGAGGGGGCAAAAGCAGGCCCCGGTGGGGCTGGTTGGGGTGGGGGGCTCAGGTGGGAGTTGGGCCAACACTGGCCAAACTTTCAGGTGCCCTTTCTTAAATCAGATGCTATCTCCCTGGCTGGGTATCAATGTCCCAGCACTTCCCCTGACAGGCTTTTTCTCTGAGCTGCCTGCATCCCTCCTGCCATAATGTGTTCCCAGTGGAGACGGAGAGCGCCTGCTTGGCGCCGCCTCTGCTGTCCTAACTTTGTAAGTCACCGTTCCTCCTTCCTTCCTTCCGCCTAAGTGACATAAGAAATGTGGATCAAGGGAAGCAGTTTCCTGCGTTTATAGCCGGTGAACATGCATCTAGGATAATAAAACCAGGTACAATCATCAAACACGGAAGAATAAAATGTCCTTAGAGAGATGGGAAGCAGGACCCCCATCTTGGCTTTGCCATCTGTAAACTCTGAGAGGTTACCTAGCCTCCTTTGACGAGGTTCCTTCATCCTGGTCACATGGTGGGACCAGGTGATCCCTCATGCACCTCTTCAACCAGGTGAGGCCCTGACCAGGTGGCTCAGTTGTTGGGAGTGTCTTCCGGTACACCAAAATGTGGTGGGTTCGATCCCTGGTCAGGGTGCATGTGGATGTTTCTCACATCTCCCCAGCAGAGATCACATGAGTGAAAGACAATGGTGTTATTTTTTAAAAAAATATATTTTATTGACTTTTTACAGAGAGGAAGGGAGAGGGAAAGAGAGTTAGAAACATCAATGAGAGAGAAACATCAATCAGCTGCCTCCTGCACACCCCCTACTGGGGATGTGCCCGAAACCAAGGTACATGCCCTTGGCCGGAATCGAACCTGGGACCCTTGAATCCCCAGGCCGACGCTCTATCCACTGAGCCAAACCGGTTAGGGCGACACTGGTGTTATTCCCATTTTATAGCTAAGGAAACCAAAGCTCAGAGAGGACAACTTGACCAAGGTCTCAAGAACTAGTAAGTGATAGCTACAACTGAGATGTGACCTTGAGAAAAGTATAAGATTTCAGGCTCACTGTCTGAACGATTTCTGTATATAAATATACCTACTGTTTGAATCACAGTTGAACAGCTTACAGAATGCTTCATTGTTATTCAGTGTGACAAACCCCACCCATGTGTGGTAACCTGACTTCACAGAGGTTAAGGAAGCTGTCCAAGTGAGTCAGACAGAGCCCTGGCTTCAGCCCTAGCTCCTGGGCCATAGGTCATTGGCAGATAAGGACAGAGATTTCCTCTGGATGAGAGAGAGTCATACTGAGGCAGAGAGTGAAGCTACTCAAAAAGAAGGGTTTGTCACAGCCCATATCTGAGAAAGCCTATTCCAGGCAAAGTCCCATTGGCAACCCTCTGATTCATATTACTGGTACCCAGAGCAACCTTGTAAAAATTTTTTTTTTCACTTATTTGAGAGAGAGAGAGAGAGAGAGAGAGAGAGAGAGAGAGAAACATCAATTTGTTGTTCTGCTTATTTATTCATTCATTGCTTAATTCTTCCGAGATCGGGCGCGTTCAGGGTGGTATGGCCGTAGACTATTGTTTAATTCTTGTATGTGTCCTGGCTGGGGATCCAACCCACAACCTTGGCATATTGGGAATATTGGGATGGTGCTCTAACCAACTGAGCTACCCGGCCAGGGCCAGAGCAACTTTTTAAAACTCACCAGGTGATTTCAATGGGTCGCCAGCATTAAAAATCACCACTAGCCATGCCCCGTGACTTTCCCGTTCCCTACTTCCTTGGCCGCACACATTGACATCCAGACTCACCTGTGCTTCCTTATTGCAGATGAAGGGGGAAGCAGGACGTCAGCGCCATGAGCAGCCGAAGCAGGTAAACGCCAGCACCCACCACACTGGTGAGAAAGCAGCCAGTGGCCCTTTCCATCTCCGCACTTGCTCATAGCTGACCTCTCCCGAGGTTTAGGGGGAACTGACATATTGGTGATGAGCTCATTTCAGTCGGTGAGCCAAGAGCACGTGACTGCAAGCTTCCTTATAAGCAAAGCCCCTTTGCCTGCCCTAGGGAACAGCCAGCCCCATAGCTACCCTCCCATTGTCTCTTGGCCCTTAGAATGTCCCATGTCTCAGGCCTTTGCAACCACCCTCTCCAGAACTGCTCTGGGAAAAGAGGCCCACTGGGGACTGGGAACAGGAACTGGGAACCAGCTCCTGACGCAGCTAACTTCAGCACTGCATGCTTCTGTTTATAGTCCCTCCACTCAGGCTGCTGGAGAGAGAAACCACCACAATCCCTGGAAAAAATCCTGAGTGTGAAATTGAGGTTTTCAGTTTGACTTAGCTTGATTTGATTAAACTCAAAAATTCCTAGTGTGCCCTAACTGGTTTGGCTCAGTGGATAGAGCGTCGGCCTGCGGACTCAAGGGTCCCAGGTTCGATTCTGGTCAAGGGCATGTACCTGGGTTGCGGGCACATCCCCAGTAGGGGGCGTGCAGGAGGCAGCTGATCGATGTCTCTCTCTCATCCATGTTTCTAACTCTCTATCCCTCTCTCTTCCTCTCTGTAAAAAAATCAATAAAATATATTAAAAAAAAAAATCCTAGTGAGTCTGGAAAAGTTCATGAGAAGGGTCCTCCGAGTCCTAGAAAAGGAATCATTGCAAAAGCCCAAGGCAACCCGTCTGAGGAGCTCGGGGTGACCTTGCAATGAACACCTGCGTAAAAGAACAAGTCCCTCTGGTCCTGTGGGCCCAGCCCTCACGGAGGGCGAGGGCGAGGGCGAGGGAGCGTGAGGAAAGCTCACTTCCGGAGCTCAAGGCCCGGATGAGCACTAGCCCTTTAACTTTTCACTGGCCCTGGACAATGACCTGTTTTTTTTTGTTTGTTTGTTTTTTGGTCTTTTGATCAAAGGTGGGATGGGTAAGCAGAGAAGAAATGATTCAGTGCAGACTCAGGTTGCTCTGAGTGGATCAATCAAAACAATCTGCTCCTTTAGATCCAAAGGTCTGGATGAAAACAAGTGTCCTATTCGACCCTCCCTCCCCCACAACACCCCCTGACCCTCCGTGGGGGCCCCAGCTCACACAGTGCAGATGAGCCCAGGTGCACGGGGACCAGCTCCTCAGTTCTCCCACGAAGAATCTGAGCAGACTCCTCTGGCTGGGAAGCAGGGGGTGTGAGGATGTCCGTAATCCTGCCCACGGTGCAGCAGAGACTGCCTCACCCGGCGCCAGAGCTCTTCCTCTCCAAGCCTGGGACCCCCTCGTGTGCGCAGCAGGCTTGCCGTGATCGCCGCGTTAGGCTCTTGGAGGACACAGAAGCACCTCCAGTGACTGCCAGTGGCCTGCTCTTTGCCCCTAGACCTGCCCATTGTCCTGTCCAGCTGGCAACCTTGGCTGGTCTTGCTGGAAGGACGAGGGGTTGTTAAAAGTCAGAACATATGTTCACTTACTCTTTTCTTCAAGGGCAGGCGGTGACGGGGATGGGAAAACAGGCCCTAGCACGGTGAAGTCCCGGTGTCCTCACTAAGGATTCTGCACGGCCTTCTGTGAGGGCTGTCCTGGCCTTGGTATTGGCTGGGGAGCGTTGAAAAACCTGGAGGCCCAGCCTCCACCCTGGAGGCTCTTACGTAATTGGGTTGGGAGGGGCCTGGAATTTTTAAAGGGCTCCCAGGTGACTCCAATGCCTACATAGTGGGTATCTCTGTTCCACGGGAGGACTGGTGACGAAAGCCACAGCTGTTGGAAGGCTCGCCTGCCTTTCTCTGGGTGACAGAATCGCCTGCCAGTTTCTCTGGAGTCAGGTTGGTTCTCTCTCCGCCTTCTCCACAACCTTGAGCTCTGATTTTCATAAACACACCCACATACAGCGCAGGGTTCTTGATAAGGATGAGCCTCCCCTAGAAACTGGGAAAAGGTCGGCGGTGCTGGCGTGGTTGAGATCCTGATCACTCGTCACTCCTGCCAGCTTCAGCAGCGGGCTACGTGGGGGCAGGCTTGCCAGGGCCTGACGCTGTCTTGTCCTCCCCAGGAGGGACACATCTGGGGCTCCATGAGGAGGACTGCCTTCATCCTGGGCTCCGGCCTTCTCTTGCTGGTGGCCTTCTGGAACTCCGTCACGTGGTGAGTCTGTTGGACCTGAGGGCAGGAGGTGGGAGTCTGGGGTCAGAGCGCCCACCAGTCTTCACCCAGGAACCTGATTTTTCCCCAAGGCATCTTCAGAGATTTTGGGGTGCTTCTGGCCACTTCTGGCAAGCCCAGTGGGAGAGGCTGCTGCTCACATTCGAAGGGAAGGAGTGGATCCTCTTTGTGACAGGTGAGCTTCCCAGACCACCGGCACCGAGAGCCTGGGTTCAGGACTCCAGTTCCTTTTCCGATGGTCTTGTTCTCTACTTTGGGACTTCCCAGCTCATTATCACAAGGAATAAGGGCTTCAAGTTTAAGTCAGTGGTAACCCCCAAGAGAGCTCAACTTGTGGCGAATCTGGAATGGATGTCCACAGATAACTAACAAAAGAAGCTGAGAAATGGAGACCTCCGTCTCCCCCAAAATAGAAAATAATAAAGAGTGTGTGTGAAAATGAAGGCATGTTCAGAGCAATACTCCTGCTTTCAGATGTCAGACAGCTTTCTCAATATCATGTGAGGCCGTGTCCTTGTACTTGGTGCCATGTAGCTTGGGGCTGGACAGCAGGCGTCACTCAAATGTTTACTGACAGTGTGAATGACTCAAAACAAGCCTGAGAAAACATCGTGGAAGAAAAAGCCATGTCAGCGATTTACAACAGCATTATCTACAATAGTGAATGTCCTCGTCCATTCAAATAAGACTTATTAATGTTCCTCTGTGCCAAACTTTTATGGAAGATGTAGAGATATTTAAGATAAAGTGTTGCTCTACCCCATCAAAAACCTCTGTCACAGCCTAGAAGGGGAGATAAAAAAGTGTCAGTTGTCACAAAGCGAAAGTACAAATAAAATGTCCCTTGTTTTCAGCTGGGAGGATAACTCTGAAAATGGGCTGAATGTTTAATATGACTGGTTCAAAGGGATCTTTTTTTTTTTTTTAAAGGGATCTTAAGCAGTCGTTGAAAAGAACAGTGTGGATTGCAAATGTCTGTAGGGAAAATGGTGGGAAAACATTTCACGTATTTCTGTTAAAATGATGAGAACCCAGCTATCACCTCATCAGACAGAGAATACTTGCAATTATAAACGTTAGAGCTAAGAAAGTTCAAGATCATCTCTTGTGGTTTTTATTCTGTATTCCTCAAGGAGCCCTTGGATTTCCAAGTAGGCAGCCACCCTGATGGATGGCCCACTAGGCAACCACCAACCCAATGTTTTTTTTCCAAAATAAAAGACTTGGTTATTAAAGATAAAGTAAATACATGCTCATTGCTAAAACAAAAATCAGACCATTCAAATAATCATAAAGAAGGTGAAAAATCACCCATTCTCCCATATCCAAGAAATAACCACTCTTAAATATAGTATTAATCTCATACATTAGATATATAGTTGAATTTATAAAACATCAAAAAAATTTTTTTAATATATATATATTTATTGATTGATTTCAGAGAGGAAGGGAGAGGGAGAGAGAGAAACATCAATGATGACAGAGATTCATTGATTGGCTGCCTCCTGCACGGCCCCTACTGGGGATTGAGCCCACAACACTAGCATGTTCTCTGACTGGGAATCGAACTATGACCTCCTGGTTTATAGGTCAACACTCAACCACTGAGCCATGCCGGCTGCGCAAGACATCAAATTTTTTTTTTAAATATATTTTATTGATATTTCACAGAGAGGAAGGGAGAGGGATAGAGAGCTAGAAACATCGATGAGAGAGAAACATCGATCAGCTGCCTCCTGCACACCTCCCACTGAGGATGTGCCCGCAACCAAGGTACATGCCCTTGACCGGAATCGAACCCGGGACCTTTCAGTCCGCAGGCCGACGCTCTATCCACTGAGCCAAACCGGTTTTGGCAAGACATCAAATTTTTTAAAACTTGTTTTTCATTAGATTGTGGACATCTTTCCATGTCAATTAATATAGATTTACTTAATATTTTAAGCTGCCCAATGTAGTCCATTTCCTCCTAATAGACATTTAGGCTGTTTGAATGTTCTGTGATTGTAAAGTGCTGTGATGCTCCTTGATGTCCGTTTTTCTTTCCCTCTGTCTGTGTCTCTGTGTCTCTTTTTTTACTGCCAAATTGCCCTCCAGGTTGTTTGTGTCCAATCACATGTCCCCTCAGAGCCAGCCAACTATTTTTCAGGTGTCAACTGCTACAAGGCACTGTGGTTGCTGGAAGAGGGATACAGAGACACAGAGTTAAGTACAATGTCCTCGCCCCTAGATACTGAATTTAAAGGACAAGGCAAAACATGGAAAAGTAAAATTAATAGTACAAGGTTAGGTAAAATTGGGGTGGACAGAGTGCTTGTTCGTTCACAGTAGGACATCAGCGATACTTGGAATGACTTCATGGAAAAGTGGATGTGGAGCAAAAAGCTGTATCTAAAGTTTAAGTCTTGGACATCATTTTCTAATATATCCTACACAACATCCGTGCTGTGGGATGGTGATTGGTGGGGTGGCCATATAGCATATGAGGGGTTCAAATAGGGAAATTGTGGGAGTGAATGAGGTCTTATTAATTATGCTGGAATGACAGATGTCAATTAAAATTGTCCTGGACAAACTGGGATGCATGGCCACCCTAGTCTTAGGCATTCTTTTTTTAAAAAATTATATTTCATTGTGTTTTTTTTATTAATTTTTAAAAATTTATTGATTTGAGAGAGGAATGGGGGAGGAAGAGAGAGAGGAAGAGAGAAAAATATCGATACATTGTTCCACTTATTTATTGTTGCTTCTTGTATGTGCCCTGACCGGGGATCAAACCGCAACCTTGGCATGTCAGGATGATGCTCTAACCAACTGAGCTACCGGCCAGGGCTCATTATTGGGTGCTCTGAGAAAATAAAGCTTTAGGCTTAAGAAAAAGCTTGGGGGAAGGGTGGGTTTGACAAAATCAAACAGGTTTCTTTGCTGCAGGAATTGTCAGAGCTATGAACACACTAGCTGGACCCTGAGTCTCCAGGAGAGCAGGATGAAGGCTGTGTAACCAAGGTGCCCCTTGAGAGAGGAGTTTTCCACGTTAGGAAACGCTGACTGGGCGGGCGCCTGAGGTCGCACTGCTCAGTCAGTAGGGTAACGGATTAGGTCCTCGATGGACTCCTAGTCCAGTGCTCGCTGGGAACCAGACCATACCCTACTTCCGCTGCTGCTTCCTTCCTTGGAAACAGAGTGCATTGGGCCCACAATCCCAAAGGCCAACCTAAACTGATTTATATTTTAGAGTATATAAATGTCTTTAACCACCTAGATGGTTGTTATCCCTGTATTAAAACTAAGAAAGTAAGTAAAAACATTTCTCTCTCTCTCTCTCCATTTCAGAGAGGAAGGGAGAGGGAGAGAGAGATAGAAAGATCAGTGATGAGAGGGAATCATTGATTGGCTGCCTCCCGCATGTTGGACCGAGCCCGCAACCCAGGCATGTGCCCTTCGGTTCGCAAGCCGACACTCAATCCACTGAGCCAAACCGGCCAGGGCTAAAGACACTTCTTTTTTTTTTTTTTCTTTTTTAATATATTTTATTGATTTTTTACAGAGAGGAAGGGAGAGGGATAGAGAGTTAGAAACATCGATGAGAGAGAAACATCGATCAGCTGCCTCCTGCACACTCCCTACTGGGGATGTGCCCGCAACCAAGGTACATGCCCTTGACCGGAATCGAACCCGGGACCCTTGAGTCCGCAGGCCGACGCTCTATCCACTGAGCCAAACTGGCCAGGGCTAACGACACTTCTTAAGTGGCCTGTCCAAGTTCCCCTCAGCTAGTCTGTCACTAAAGGGAGGTATCCTGGCTTGGAGCACCAAGGCTTCCCTTCCTGGCAAGGGACTGCCTCCTATGCCGGCTGGGTCCCCGCCAAGTGCGTGGTCAGTTAATGCCATGGGAACCTGACGTCGCCCTGACTGTCCCCTCTGCTTTTCAACCTTAGGTGCCACCTACCTGCCTGTTCTGTCATTCTGGACCATCAACGGGCTGCTACTGGTGGTCGACACAACCGGGAAACCCAACTTCATCTCCCGCTACCGGATTCAGGCGGGCAAGAATGAACCGGTAAGAGTTGCCACAGCCCCGCCCTGTCACAGCCCAGAAAGCAGGGGCTAAAGCCACGCTCTCAAAATCCTCACCGCTGGCCCCGGAGAGACGGTGGCCAGGGCGAGCCAAGTTAAGGTGTACGAGGCTCCCCCAAGTGATAAGGTTAAAGAGAGGAAATAGTTTGGACCAACTCTCAGAGCCAGCCAGTCAAAACTACTGTTCTGGTCTTCTGATCCCGCCCCAAGCTGGCCCTGCCTGCGCGCCCCCACAGCGCTGGGGTTGGCATTTTAGGAGCAGGAGTGATCGGCTCAGCCTGGCACTGGGCTGAGTCCTGGAGATGCCAGGCAGCTCCCCCCTCAGCCACAGGTGCAGGGACAGCAGTGGCTGGTTGCTGGAACACGGTGACAGCTGTCGTGAGTGAAGACACCGGTGGAAACAATGGCTGACCCCTCTGTGCTGGATGGATAGTATGGATTCTGAATGTGTGGGTGGTGGTTGTTTTTCAAGCAGGCCCCCCCTCCCAGTTATTCAGTCAACCCACAGCGCTTAGTTTATTCAGGATGAACACACATCCACGCACACAGCACCAAGGCGAGCCCCACGGCTCCCAGCCCAGCTGACCTGCTTGGCGCTCCGACCACCTCCGGGAGCCTTTTCTTACCCAACAACGAAGAAGGTGATTCTCCACCCACATCACGCCCTGGCTTCTTTCCCAGAGAAGACAAACATCTTTGAATGATCTGCCCAGGAACCCGGGTGAATCACCTCAGCGCCCAGGCATGCTGCCCCAGTCCTGCACTCAGAGGGCAGAATGGCTGGAAATAGCGCCCTGGCCCCAGGCTTTCAGAAGCCCTTCTGGAACCAGAGCTGCTGGCCTGGCTCACAGTCCCCTTCACCGGGGGCAGGAGCAGCCGGCCAGCCAGGGGCCTTCCTCCAGGGCCCGCTAGGCCGCATGGGCTGGAGCCTCCGTGTCAGTGCCAGCGCCTGGCCACCGAGAGCCCTTCCTCCGTCAGGTCAGGGGGTCTCCTCACCCGCACGGTTGACTAGACGCTTACATCTTCCAGGCCACGCACTGTCATAACCTTCATGGTTCAGATGAGAAAGCGGAGGCTTTGAGACATGACATGAGCAGAACCATGATCCACACTCAAGCTTTCTGACACCATGGCTCATGCTGCTAACCACAGACCGCATCAGCTCGCAAGAATGTCACCTAACCCGGCAGCACTCCAGGCTACAGTGACCGCAGAGCCACCCGGGAAGGTGTCGCAGTTAGCAGAAGCTGAGGTTCAGAAAGGAGCAGCGACTAGGTCAAGGTCAGACTGTTCCCAGGAAACAGGGCCAGGGCTCCTCTTCCCTGACTGCAGTCCCGTCCTCCTACTCTGTGCGCATCCTCGGGTAGACACACAGGTAAGAAGGAAGCCCCGGAGGCCATGTAGTCTTTGGCCGATTCCAGAAAGGCCTGATCCCTCACTTACGAAACCAGAAACAGATCAAGTGACACCTGAATGCTGCGGGCATTCATGAGATCCGGCCTCATCTGTTTCCTCTCCCACTTTCCTGCATAGCAAGTTCCCACCCCTCCTCTTTCCTCTAATGCCCGCCCCTCCTCCTCTAATCTCCTGGGACAGGGTGGCCTTGCGTCCTCCTCACTAGGCTGAGGAGCTTCCCACTGCTACAGCGGGAGCCGTCCGTGCTCCGGTCACAGCCACCCTTCCAGGAGCTGTGAACCACAGCAGCACCTCTTGCTTACTCCAGGAAATTGTTCCCTTCTCCCTCCTCTTTCAAAAAATGTTTTTTTTTAATGATTTATAGGGGGAGAGAGGAGCGTCCATTCGTTGTTCCACTTATCTATACATTCATTGGTTGCTTCTTGTACGTGCCCTGACCAGAGACAGAAACCACAACTTTCAAGTATCGGGATGACACTTATCACCTGAGCTACCCAGCCAGGGCTCAATGTATCTTTAGTTTCCTTACTTTCCTAGATTATTCCTCTCTGGATGATTATCAACGTGCTATAATTTTTTCCATCTTACCACTACACCAGCCCTGGCAGGGTGGGTCAGTGGTTGGAGCATCCTCCCGTACACCAAAAGGTCGTGGGCTCGATTCCTAATCAGGGCACATCCCCAGGATGCTGGTTCGATCCTCAGTCTGGGTGCATTTGAGAGGCAAGCAATTGATGTTTCTCTCTCTCTCTTCCTCTCTAAAATCAACAAAAATATATTCTTGGGTGAGGATTTAAAAAAAAGAAACCACCCACAAACCAAACAAAACCCTTGACTCCGTCTCCTACACTCACTACCACTCACATGCTTGCTCTCCTTCGCAGCAAAGGTCTTTGTCTGCAGTTTCCACTTCCTCTCTGTCCACTCTTCCCCCCAACATTTTGTAATTATGAACACTTGAAGACATGTATACAAAAGTAGTACAATAATCACTCATTTACATACCACCTGGGTCACCACTTTTAAACATTTTACATTTGCTTCAATATATAAGTATAAATATCTGTGCCTCTATAATTTTTTGCTTAAGCATTTGAAAAAGTTTTAGACATCATAACATTTCACCCTAAATGCCCAGGCTGCATCTCCTAAAATAACCACAGATCATCATCTCTGGATGACGTAGTACCTGGAAAAGCTGCAGGAAGGGGAAGGCCTGAAGTCCGAGGACCACCATGAACCCCGGCTCACCTTCGGGCAGCAGCCCCTACAGCTTGTAGAGGGGACTCGGGAGGAATCCCTTCTGACCAATCCTAAACCAGCTTGTCAGACCCCAGGAAGTGGCCCGTGGTTATGGGGCTATTCCTGGGACCCCCAGTGCTCTGAGGAAGGGAATGGTGGGGGTGCGGTGACCTTGGAGAGAATGCTCCGCAGCCCCATTGTGGTGACAGTTGCAGCACCAGGAAGGAGAAGGCAGGTTCAGGCAGAGACCGAAGGCTGCGGGCAGAGGCACTGCCAGATGGTTCCACCTGGGGCTGGGCAGCCGTCAGGGGCTGCCAGCTACGGCCGGACGTCACTCCGAGCACCCACCTCTGAATGAGGGCTTCCTGAGAGCAGGTCACAGTGGAGCTTTTCTAGAAGGAAAAGACCTACATCTCACACTGTCCCCCCTCCCTCCTTCCTTCCCTGGGCAGGTGGACCCTGTGAAACTGCGCCAGTCTGTGCGCACAGTGCTGCTCAACCAGCTCCTGATCTCCTTCCCCATCGTGGTCTTCCTCTACCCCATCCTCAAGTTGTGGAGAGACCCCTGCCGCCGAGAGCTGCCCACCTTCCACTGGTTCCTCCTGGAGCTGGCGATCTTCACGCTGATCGAGGAGATCATGTTCTACTACTCACACCGGTGAGCGGCCGCCGGGCACAGCTGGCACCTCTCCACCACCTGCCTCCAAAGCCTCCCACGAAGCAGTTAACAGGGAGACACGTGTTCCACAGCTGACAACCGCAACAACCGCGATTGTTTAGAAAAGAAAGCCTCTCCATTCCTGGGTCGTTTCCCATTCACTTCCTTAGTGAATCCTTTCTGGGCATCATCCCCATTTTACAGCTAATACAGCTGAGGCGGACAGAGGCAAAGTCACTCACTCCCAGACTGTGCAGCATAAGAGGTGGGGTTAGAACTCAAAGGGCGGTCTGTGTGTTTGCAACCTTGCTCCGCAGATGTAACCCCTGGGGCCTACACCTGTTTCTCGTGGTCTGTGGGAAAGGGAGGAAGGGAGATTGCAGATTATGAACTATTAACTTTATTCCAGGCTCCTTCACCACCCAATATTCTACAAGAAAATCCACAAGAAACACCATGAGTGGACAGCTCCCATTGGCGTGATCTCGCTCTACGCTCACCCTGTCGAGCATGTGGTGAGTAGAGCTCGCTCCCCAGAAGCAAGGGCACAGGCCGCCACCTTCCCTAGGTCTCCTGCAGAGAACCAGACCACACTGGCCCCTCCCGCTCCCCATTCATTAAATAACTAGCGTTATTGTTGACTTAGCATATGCCAGGCTCTCCTAGATGCCCATCGTAAGTTACCTCATTTAATCTTCTCAAGAACCCTTTTTTAAAAATATATATATTTTACTGATTTTTTACAGAGAGGAAGGGAGAGGGACAGAGAGAAACATCGATGAGAGAGAAACATCGATCAGTTGCCTCCTGCACACCCCCTACTGGGGATTTGTCCACAACCAAGGTATATGCCCTTGACCGGAATCAAACCTGGGACCCCTCAGTCCGCAGGCCGACGCTCTATCCACTGAGCCAAACTGCCCAGGGTCCAAGAACCCTTTTAATCTTCGTTTTACTAATGAAGAAGTTGAAGCTCAAACCATTAATAACTTGTCCCAAGATGCAAAGGTGAGTGATTCCAGCAAACCAGGGTCTTGAAACTTTCAGATTCTTCAGACTTGAGTCAAGGAAGTCTTCCTAGTACCACCCTGGGGCAAAGGGGACACCCAACTAGGTCCCCTCCATCTCCCTGGGGCCCACCTTCCAACAGCCCTTCCCTTGCAGGTCTCCAACATGCTGCCGGCGATGGTGGGGCCCATAGTAATGGGCTCCCACTTGTCCTCCATCATGGTGTGGTTTTCCTTGACTCTCATCGTCACCACCATCTCCCACTGTGGCTACCACCTACCCTTCCTGCCTTCACCTGAATTCCATGACTATCACCATCTCAAGTAAGGGTCCCTTGCCCACTGTGGGTCAGTAACCTACACCTTTACTTCTAACAGACACCGGTGTCTCCGTTTACATGTGGCGCTAGTGGAGGCAGAGTTCTGGAGGTGGGAAGAATGACCACAGGCCACCTTGCTCATTCCTTCTGATACTTGATCTTCCTGCAACTGGGATTTTAACCTTTATCTAGGTGCTGGACCCTCTGAGTATACAATATAAGCTAGGGCACTGTCAGAAAAATGCATAAATACATAACCCTGCATGTAGTACAAGGGGACTTGTGCACTGAAAGCTTCCAGGCTTTCTCCAGTGTGGCCTTGGAGCCCCCCCCCCACAGAATTACTAGAGACGCGCTTCACAAATGCAGGCTCTTGGTTCCCACTCTAAATATGCCGAATCAAAGTGTCTAGGGGGAGGGAGGAGCAGGGCTTGAAAATCTGCATTTTAAAGGGTGTTCCAGGGGGTTCTGATTCAGCCACAGGTTCTGACTTGTGTGCATAGCAATCACAGTAAGAGCTTTTCAAAGGAAGCTCACAGATTTCCAGTCTGGGGTGGCTCCAGGCAAATGGGCCCCATCTCCCCTGGGTTTTCTGATGCAGGGGGTCAGCGTGGAGGAGAGAGGTGGAGGGGAGGTAGGAGGGCTTAGAAACGTGGGAGAGGCTGGCACAAATGAGGTCAGCACACAGGTCTCTAGTATCCTCTTCTCTCCTCCAGGTTCAACCAGTGCTATGGGGTGCTGGGGGTGCTGGACCATCTGCATGGGACAGACACCGTGTTCAAGCAGACCAAGGCCTACGAGAGACACATCCTCCTGTTAGGCTTCACCCCACTCTCTGAGAGCATCCCCGACCCCACAAAGATGGAGTGAGAGAGGGCCCGAGTGCCATCCTGGCTGTCCCCTCAGCAGCGGACTGCTAAGGTGGCCTGAGGCCTCCTGACCGCACTTAGGAACTTACTTCTTCAGCCCCGCACTAAAGATAGCACTGCGAGGGCAGGGGAAGGCCGGCTTCCAGGAAATGCAGGGCCAAGGACAGGGTCAAGGCTCCCCTGACTGCCCCTATTGTCCCTCCAGGGGACCAGGAGTTAGCTTAAGGAAGAGGGAGAAACAGCTCCCCACAATGACAAGTCCCCACAGTCCTCTGCTGTGAAAGGAAAGAGGGGCCCAGATGACTCTGTGTAGGCAAGATGTAGTCAATGACAGGTGGCAGCCACACTGGAGGCTGTGTGGCTCCAGAGAGCCCCTTCTGCTGCCAGGGGCTGGGGGGACCAGAAGAGAGCACTTTACCCCTTTCCTGTCCCCAAAACTTCTCTCATCCCCTACTCAGGCCAGAGCCAGACAGCCTGGCAATAGTGGTAGGGGTCAAGTCCCCATTGCCCCTCCCAAACAGAGTCAGTGACAAAGGCTCCTTTTACCTCTGACCCATTGCAAACAAACATCAGCCCTCTCTGAAAACAAAAATAACATCGAAGCTTCTCCCTGGATTACAGCTGACAACACAGGTGCAGCCCAAATGCCAGTGCCATCAGCCAAACCTGGGAACCAAAGGCCAAACCCTGTGGACCTGCTAAACTGGGGGCCCTTTAATCCAGAGGGAAGGGTCAAAGTTTGGGGACACTTGACTAAAGCGCCTAATGAGACTCTCTGAAGCAGGGCCAGAGGCTAGAACCCTCTCTCTCCAATGAGAAGGCACGAAAAACATGGCTGAACAAAGGGCAAAATCCTCATTTCCCCCCAAATGATTACTCGGTTGCTCTAGCAGTGATACCTTTCAAATGCAATCTTACCAGGAAGCTTATCTGAAACAAAACCAGAGCTGCTGGGGTGGAAGCAATCCCCACCCTGCCCTGCCCTCAGCAGCCATGGTCTTTGTCAGGGGCCGGCCCAGTGGCTCCCAAGAACAATCTGACCACTCTGATCATCAATCACCAAATTCTTCCACATAATTGGGTCTATTCCTGAACTTTCACTTCTCACATGTCTAGATAACCACCCACTGTAGCTTTATAAAATACTTTAACACCTGATAAGGACAAGTCTCCAGGCAGAACCATCAAAAAGTACTTCTTCCCATCAGCGCTAGGAGTTCAGAGGACAAAGCCCCACCCACTCACCCGCCTCAGGAGTTGGTGCACCTGGTGGGTGACCTATATCCTTAGCTAAGTCCTCACAGCCACTAGCCTGCACCCACAACCTGGGTCTTATAAGGAACTGTTCGGACAATAGCCCACCTTCAATATCCTTAAAAAGGGCAGGAAATGAACACGGAGAAAGAGAAAGAGTGGGAAGATTTTTTTCCCTTTAAGACCTTGAGATTCGGAAGTTCCGGCAGGGCACCTAGTGGGTAAGAGGCAGTCCACCTTCCATCCCTTTTGGCAGGCAAGTGGGTGGGCCCTGGCACAGGGGCCCAGCCCTGTCCTCTTCTGCATAAAACAGAAGGGCCCTGAGGTTGGTAAACAGATAAGACTCAAGCAAAGGCTGAGGTGTCAAATCTGCAGCAGAAAATGTGTGAAAGGAGGAAGCATGGAAAATAAACTGGTCTCCTTTTAGCTCCATTAGCCACTGCAGTATTTTCTCGCCTCTGCACAACTCACGGTCATGTGGCCTTTCACAAGCATTCCTAGGTGTGGGAGTAAGGCTGAACTGTCTTCCTGTCCGAATCAGCCTGCATAAGCCCTGGCCACTATCTCCTACTCCCTGCCCATCTGCTGGCTGGTGGAATTCTCTGGAAAACCAGGCATGGGACACAGTTGCCAGATGAATGAGTAAATAAAGCCAGAACTTATTTTTAATTTTGTAATTATACATCTAGGCCCAATTGGCATTCAGAATACTACTGCCAGAGACTAGCCTCACGGGTTGGGGGAAAGCCACCAATAGCCCAGAGGCCAGTCCCAGTGGGGTGGGGGCTCCTCCCTAACATCAATCCTCAGGGCTCACTGGCTCCCCTGGAGTCCATAAGGCCAGTGTTGAACTTGACACCCCAGCAAGGAAGTCTGTTCAGAGAGGAGCGGTGCCAACCCTCCTGTGAGAAATCACAGCACCCCCCTCCTTCCTGGCTGTCTCTTCCCTTAGGGCCAGGCCACAGCAGGTGCAGGAAACCCTGGCTGTTGGACTCGTCTGTTCTATGGCACTGGTGCAGCTCCCACATCTTAAGACACAAGGTGAGCACGGCTTCAAGACTGGCAGCTCTCATGCTGCCTTAGAAGCTAAGGGACCCCTGTCCCAGGCAGGGTTCTCCCCTCACCAGCTCCTCCTCACACCCAACAGTTGTATCCCAGATGGGAGACCAGCCAGTATTGTGCCTTTTCAAGTTTTTATTTTTATACATTTTTTTTGTATTAAAAAGAAAAGCATAATTACCACAAATTACAAAGGACTAAAGCAGACTAGAATAATGAATCACTTCAGCCTGGAAAGCAGATACTCTCAATAATATTAATGTTATAATACAAGCTCATTCAAGTATTTTACATTGTTTGTCCTTTTAAGTGTGATATCCTAGCACATGGTAAAGATAATGTTCTATGAGCATAAGGTGGAACCTTCTCCGCAAAGCCAGGTGACATGTTTTCCTCTCCCGTGAGAAATGGGCTGTAAGTTCCTATCTTCTCTGCCGCCACCGTCAACATGGCTGAAGGAGAGGGTGGGCTGGGGCAGGTCCAGGGACCCTCCACACAGGAGGCACTACGGGGTCCCCTCAGGAGGGCGCCAGATGATCCCGACTGCTCTACCCAGGCTTTTGGCAAAAACCCCAACCCTAGCTCCTTCCTTGCCCCTCCCCACTTCTAGGGCCTTCTGAGCAGCTTACTTTCTTTTCTAAAATCAATCACCAGGAAAGGGGGAAGGGAAGCTACAAATGAACAAAACAGAACACAACTTTGACATGGGGCTCAGCATCGTGATCTGAGCTCCAGAGTCCAGGCTGGGGCTCGGCTGGCAGCCCCTCTCTGCTGGTAGTGCACCTGTTCCCAGGTTTAGGAGAGGGTGAGAAACCTGCCCCGAGCAGGGCTGACACACAAAGGGTGTGTTGGCATGGACCAATCCTGGAAGGATACAGGATGAACAGAAGGATCTGGGCAGGCTGTTGCTTTGTCTCAGATCTTGGATCCTCATGAGAGGATGGTGGGTGTGAAGTGGCAAGCCCTGATGGCCCCTGCCACTCCTGGCATGCTTGTCACAGATACGTCGGTCCTAAATTCAAGTGTCTTCAGAAAGTGAAGATGTAAACTACTCTTTGCAACATCAACTCCTAACATGTTACAAAAAAAAAAAAAAAGAAAAGAAAAAAAAAGAAAAGAAAAAAAGTCTCTTTCTCCCCATCCTCAGCCTATGTTGAGATGAAGTCCTCACCTCAAAGGGGCTTCCTCTTTCTGGGGTGTCTGTGGGGAGGGATCAGGAGAAGATGGCAGCCCCTGGCCTGGGAATAAACTCTTTATCAGAACAGCCTGTCCCCACACCTCCAAGGCTTCCTTGTGCCCCGAACCCAGCAGAGGACAAACACTGAGGTTTCTGTGGTGCTGGATACAGTACAGGGCTGCGCAACCTGAAGCAAAGGGGAGATACAGCAAAGGAGGCAGGGGTGCAGAAGTCTTGTCTGGTACAACACAGGGCGGGCACCAGACAGGGCAGGGAAAGGCTGCAGATCCCGCCGTCAGAGCAGAGATCAGACACTCATCCGTGGCTTTTGAGACAACTGGGTCACAGGAACTGAGATGGGTTTCCCAACATACCAACCACTGGGAGGGCAGAGATGAGGGGGCAGGCCAAAAGCAACGACGTGCCCAAGACAGAGGCAAGCCCTGGGGTACTGTCCCCTATTCCCAACCTTTGGGCCCAACAGAGTTGAAAAAGAGGGCCAAGAAAGAGCAGCAACTGAGCAGCATCACCACAAACTTCAGTGCTGCCTGGTCCCCACTGGGGGTGAATGCATTGCCACCCCACACCCAACACACAGTCTAGTCCGTGTGGGTCAGTCCTTCATCACCCCCACCCCCAGCTCCAAATGCCTGTAGACTCCAGCCATTCCACTGTTTCACAGCCCAACCCAAGCAGTCAGTGGCTGGAGAAGTCAGGTATACTCTATGTCCACATATACCTTCCTGCCATGGGGCTTCTCCAACTGGCAGGGTTCTCCCCAGCCTCAACTCCTCCTCGTCCCTTGTTCCCAGGCAGGGTCAATTGGAGGCTGGGCAGAGATGGCTTGCAGAGGGGAATGCAAGATGGGGAGCCCCCACCAGACCCAAGGGAGGAGAACGGCATTTTCTCCACCTTTTATGAGACAAAGCCTCCTGAGGTCTCAACTGAAGAAACACTTCCAAGCCTCAGCTGCCAGGTGTTCACCTTTCCCTCTGAAGTGGGGAGACGGTCAAGCTGAGGACATGTGTGTCCCAGATCCAGGCCAACGCTCTTCTCCAACAGTTTGAAGCAAACTTGGCCTTGGGGTTCCAAGGGTAGGATGAAGGGTATCACAGCAGGGACAGGGCCTAGTGTGAGGCAACAGCAAGCAGAGCGAGGACACGACAGTGGCAGCAGTGTAGACACAGGACGTCAGCTTCAAACGATGCAACAGCAGGGATATTCGGGCATGGCTCTCATCCGAGCCAGCCCCAACTCTCTTGCCTCCAAGGCAGGAGGCACTGTACATGCAATTCAGTCCAGAGGAAGAGTCTAGTCAATCCAGCCCAGGCACATCCAGAGAAGGTGAGAGCTCTGAGTGGACTCCACCAAGGAAAACAGGCATTTGGGTATTTCAGATTCCCGCTCCACAATAAGGCAACTTTTAAAAAAATATTATTTCAAAGAACAAAACAAAACAAAACAAATTCCAAGGGTAGGAAAAAAACATCACTTGCTGTGGATTAGGTGGGGGTTTTCCGATTTTTTTTTTTTTTTTTGGTCTTTTGTGGTCGGTTTTGTCATTTTTTTTTTCCTTCTTCCCCAAGGATGATAAGATCAGAGAAAAATAAAATAAATCATCTTTCAATAGTCTTTTCTGGTATGAGCAGCGTCTCTCTGGGCTGGGGAGTAAGGGGTATGGGGAGAGGGGAGTGGGGAGAGGCCAAACCTCCCCCACCACTTTTAGATCCTTTGGTTTCCTTCTCCCGGAAGATGGCGGAAGGGCACGGGGCAGTAGGGAGAACATGGTGATGGCAAGCCCCAGATGATAAAGGGGCTAGTGCTCGTGGGGCCCAGGGGCGCTGCAGAGCCTTCAACGGGACAGTGCTGGGCAATGGGGCCCACAGGGCCTTCTTGTGGGCTGCATAGTTGGCTTGAGGGGGAGCAGGAGGCTGTGGGATGGGGACCAGGGTAGCGGCCTATCAGCCGTGGGCAGGGCTACAGAGTGATTTGGTAATCCAAATGAACTATCAATAATTTAAAACTTGATATATATATGTGTATATATATATATATATATATAAAATCTCCCCTGTTCCCTCCCCCCTTAGAAGCTAGGATGTGAAGACGTCATGGAGAGAGGAGGGGGAAGGGAATGTGTGGAGGCTCCTGCCCAGGGGTACCTCTGATAGCCCAAAAGGTGTACACATTGCTACTCAGCACAAAGGCCCATCCTTATGACTAGAGGCCTGTCCCTTCTCTGTCCCCTCTCCTGGGACTGGGTGCCCCCATGGACTCTTGCCCATCCCCCTCCCCCCCAAACCCCCAGGGCCAAGGGGTTTTTTCCACTTTCTCAAAGTCAGTGTGCTGAGTGCTGGGTTGTCCATTTGGCATCTTCCCGGGTGGGCTGGCCGGCGGGTGGTGTGGGGGGTTGGCTGATCACGGTAGTGGGCCTGCTGGAAGACTGGGAGGGACACCGCTTCCTGCCCTCACCACCACCACCTCCTGCTGCCACTGGGTGTCGCTTGTGGTTGCCCTCTTCACCCATGGGGGGCTGTAACAGAGGAGGGAATCACAGGTGATTAGGAGGCACTACCCGTCCCTGCCAGGGCTGTATAGGGCACTCCTATTTCCCACCTCCAAATGTTATACAGATAATGAATAGGTTTAACCCTAAAAATGAATTACCAGTTTTACTGAGAATGTCTCCATGCTAGGATGCCAAGCACCGTGCTATTTTATGTACTTAGTCATGGGTCTGCACCACCCTTGGATGCAGACATGGGTGCAGATCATCGATACTGTAGAACAGGACACTGAAGCACAGAAAAGTAATTCGCCCAGGGTCCCAAAGCTGGTAATCGGCGAAGACAAAATATGGACTGGACCCATGTACTGCCTGAGGCCCAGGTTTTTATCCACAGGAGTTCCTGTTCCGGTTATGGGAAGGGATCACTGCCCAGGAGATGACGCATGGAATGCAACAGGCTGAGACGTCTCTGATCAGAAGACCCAGAGACTCATGGGGACTGCCTTGTCCTTTCAAGGCCTAAACAGGACACTGCTCCAAGGGTCAGACCATGCTCCAGTCTGCCTACACCTCTGCCAAAGGTCTTGTGACTTTGAGGAGGTTTCCTTTCCTTTCTGCGTGCCAAAGCTGAGCCCATCTTGTTCCACCCTAACTGGTCTTCCTATTAAAGGGTTCTCCGCACATGCCCGCCCGCCCCCCCCCCCCAACTCCATAGGAGGGAGTGCACTTAAGGATGAAAAAAAAAACCCTACTCATCTCCAATCTTGGGAGACCTAGGCAGTGCAGCCACTGTCTCACTGGGTAGCCATGGGCTTCCGTTTACTTTGGTCCAGGGATAACAATAAACCTTGCCTACTGCACCACTTTGTCAAGGTCAAATGATAATGTAAATTGTCCAGCACATAGTAAGCACTCAATCAATGGCAATTTTAAAAATAAAATATAAACTATTATTGCTCTTTACTTATATTTGCATTTTTCCTAAAAGGTTTTAATAGAATAAGATAACTGGCATATCCCTACTACATTATTAACTATTTGGAGGACAAAGTCTTTCACTCATTGCTGGAGTCTCTGAAGCACCTTGCACAGAGACATTCAATTAACTCCACTACCACTCTCCTTGAAAAATCTAGTAGCGATAACCATGATCCACCACTAGATGTCACTGTTGATTTAGTGCTCCAAGAAGACAGATGTGGAGTTGGAGTAGTCTTCCTGCACATTGAACAGTGGTGGATTCGATCCCAGTTTGGGAAGCCAACCAATCAATATTTCTCTTTCACATCCATGTTTCTCTCTCAAATAAACAAACAGACAGGGGAGCTGGGGTGGAGGCAGAGAAAAAACTGAACATAATTTATAAACTTCTGGGGTTAGAAATCACCTCTTCCAGAATGAGCAAAAACATTTCACCTTGGATACCCATCCCCATCAACTAGGGCACAGTAACAGGGAGGGTTGTGAGATAAAAGGGAAAGGGCATTATGACAGTTTAGCCATTTCTGGGAGGAGCAACCATACAGCCCCTTCCAATTAGCCCTCATTGTCCACTTCTCACCCGCGATTTTACAAAGGGAGACACGAGGCCCAAACGGGGCGGGTTGTATCTCTGGGCCAGTGACACAACACAACTGGATCAAGAACCCAGGTTCCCTGACCTCCGTCCAGTGTTCTTCCCAAGACAACCCAGAACGAGAGAGAGAGACCTGTACTCACATCCACTCGGAAGTCTTCGAGACGTCGGAATTTGCCGAGGTATTCTTGAAGTTTGGGGTCAATGTCCAAATTTTTGGCTTTGGAATATTTTAAGAAGGCCCAGAATTTCTCCAGCCCATAGAGCTGACCTGTAAGGAAAGAGGGGAGAGGTAGAGAAGCTGGGTTGGTGTGGTGAGAGGCTCGGAGGAGAGTGAAGTGTGATGCAATAGACAGACCCAGGTCAAACTGGGGAGTGAGGGGAAGAAGGCCTAGATCAGTGGTCGGCAAACTTATTAGTCAACAGAGCCAAATATCAACAGTACAACAATTGAAATTTCTTTTGAGAGCCAAATTCTTTAAACTTAAACTTCTTCTAACGCCACTTCTTCAAAATAGACTCGCCCAGGCCGTGGTATTTTGTGGAAGAGCTACACGCAAGGGGCCAAAGAGCCGCATGTGGCTCGCGAGCCGCAGTTTGCCAACCACTGGCCTAGATGACCAGGGCTCACAGAGCTCCAACTCTGGCTCTCACCGGCTTCATAGTCTTTCATGGTTTCCTCCTGAAAATCCTTGAATATGTCCAGCCGGAACTTCTTTTCCAGGCCATAACTGTAGTATCGGAAAAGGCACTCCAAACCATATCTATAGGAAAACACAAATCAGTGAAATCAGGACTCAGTTTCTTCTTCTTAAAACAGGGAAATGAACCCTCATAATAGATGAACAGGGAAAGAGCTTGAACACAATGGATTACACCAAGGAAATGGCGAATTCTTGCTAGTTTAAGTGGTTCCAACATTAAATCTTTATAGTCTGCCAGAGGTCAGCAAACTCTGGCCAAATGAACAGCAGCCCCAACTACACCCTTGGTTTACTCCGATTCATTTTTGGAATGTCACTGCCTGCTTTCTTCTGTAACAGCAGAGCTGCGTAGTTGCAGCTGAGATCACGAAGCATCAAATATTTATTGTCTGTCCCCTTTCAGGAAAAGCTTGCCAATACCTGGGATACGCTTTCTGCAAAGCCATCTGACCATGCCTATTAGTAGGTCTGTTCATTTATCTGTCTCAGGTATTCCAATTGTAGGAACATGTCAGGGAAATGGCCAAAGATGCAGATTTAGATTTTACAGATATACCAAAATTGTTCATAGCAGAATTATTCAACAAAATCTAAATGTCTAAGAATAGAGAAGTGGTTGAGAAAAACATGATAAATCTGTTCGACAGAATATACGCTATTAAAAATTACAATGTAAATATTCACTCATACTGACAAATGCTTATGAGATATTGTCAAGTGGAAAATACACATTTCAAAGTGTTCTATGTAGAATGAGCCCATTTTTGTAAACAAATATGTCAATTTTACATCTACGTATGCACACAAAGTTAAAAGGACACACACGTAAATATACTAACACTGGTTATCTTTGGGAGTTGGAACTTTTCAAGTGATCTTATCTATATTTTCTAAACTTTCAAGCAAAAACATACAACTTCTGTAAGAAGGCCAAAAAGTCAATTATTTTAACAACATGGAAAAATGGTCATGCTTATTAATGATAAGGAAGATACAAGAAGGCATTCACAGGATGATCTAAAAGACATGAAATATGGCAGAGCTTTAACACTGGACTGAGTCATGTTTTCCACTAGCTTCTTTAAGCATTTCTGTCCTTTTCAAATTGCTTAGAGAACACATTTTACTTGGGAAAAAGAGAAAAGAGTCTAAAAATTTTTTAAAATAGTAAAATACTGAAAACAACATAAGGATCTATTAGTAGGAGACTGGTTAAATAAATTACAGTACATCCATTCAGTGTAATACTATACATACTATAAAAGGAATAAGAATGTTATTTATGGATGGATATGGAATGATCTTCAAAATATAGCATTAAGTAGAACATCAAGGTGCAAGAGCATATATAATGGAGGCCACCTTCTGTGTAAACAAAGGGAGTAGGAGACACTGCATAGGTCCTTGCTTACATGGGCAGAATATTTTCAGAAAGAACCCACAAGATTCTAACAATCCTGCTTGACTCTGGGAAAATGAAATAGATGGCAGGAGAAAGTGATGGAGACTTCTTACTATATAATTTTTGAACTCTTTAAATTTTTTAAAAAAAATATATTTTTATTGATTTCTGAGAGGAAGGGAGAGGGAGAGAGAGATAGAAACATCAATGATGAGAGAGAATCATTGACTGGCTGGCTCCTTCACGCCCCCCACTGGGGAATGAGTCTGCTACCCAGGCATGTGCCCTTGACTGGAATAGAACCTGGGACCCTTCAGTCCACAGGCGTATGCTCTACTCACCAAGCCAAACCGGCCTCTTTGAATTTTGAACCATGTGAATGTATTACTCATTCAAAAATAATATTTTAAATAAAGAATATGAAGTATACATACAAGAGATCACCAGTTACAGTTCTGGAAGCAGACCCACCAGGGACCTCTAACCATCTGCCAACCACCAGCCAGAGCCCCACCCCAATGCCGCTCACCTGTAGCCTTCTTTGGCATCCTCCAGAGACAGCTGCTTGAACTCCTCATACATCTTTTTGTTAAAGTGATCTCGGAGGAAGAAGGACCAAAATCGAAAGAGAGTGTTCATCTCCTGAGACTGGCCAATGCCCAAGCGTTTCCGCTCTGATGGGGGAGAAGGAAGGAAAGACGTGTCAGGACCAGGCTGCAGGTGCTTCAGAGGACAGATGGATCCGAGAGCTTAAGGACCTTGCCCATCACTTGCCCCTTGGTCTTTCAGGAGACAGTTATGGAGCACTAACTACTCTGTGTCAGGCCCTGCTGCTGGACTCTGGTTATGGGCCTCACCAGAAGCAGGTGGGCAGGAGCTTCTGAACCAGGTCATCCTGGTCTAGCTCTTCACCTCAAAAGGTATTGGGCTCAAGTGCAGTTAGAACAAATCATTTGTACATACCAACAAGTTACATTCTTTATACTTATTACCATTATTTTAGGAGTCCTACAATATTAACAAGAACAAGTGGTAATAATAAAAAACAGTACACAACACTAAAGCACAAGCAACTAAAAAAAATAAATAAATAAAGGTTCTGAATAGACCATTTTCCAAAGAAGATATAAACATGGCCAACATGGAAAATATTCAACACTATTAGCTATCAGGGAAATGTCTATCAAAGCCACAGGGAAGCATCACTTTGTATCTACCAGGAAGGCTATGATAAAGACAGACAATAACAAGTGTTGGGAGGACGTGGAGAAATTGCTGTTAGGAAAATAAAAGGATGCTGCCACTTCGAAAACAATCTTGCAGTTCCTCAAAAGGTTACACACAGAGTTACCGTAAGACCCCGCAATTCCACTTTCACACAAGACAAATGAAAACCTGTATCTACACAAAAACTTGTGTATGAATATTCAAAGCAACATTTTTCATGATAGACAAAAAGTGGAAACATAAATGCCCATCAATTATGGTTAAACAAAAAGTGCTATATCCATATAATTGGATGTTATTTGGCCATGAAAAGAAATAAAGTACCGAAGAGTAGATTGGTGGTTGTATAAGCCTGGGAGGAGGTTGGGGGTGGGAGTGACTGGTAAGGGGCAGGGTTTCTTTTTATGGGAATGAAAATGTTCTAAAACGTTCTGGTAATTGCACTGTACATTTCAAATGGGTGAATTGTGTGGTATGTAAATTATAACTCAATAAAGCAGTTGTGCCTTAACTGGTTTGGCTCAGTGGATAGAGCGTCGACCTGCGGACTGAAAGGTCCCAGGTTCAGTTCCGGGCAAGGGCACGTACATTGTTGCGGGTACATCCCCAGTAGGGGGTGTGCAGGAGGCAGCTGATGGATGTTTCTCTCTCATCAATGTTTCTAACTCTCTATCCCTCTCCCTTCCTCTCTGTAAAAAAATCAATAAAATATATATTTCTTAAAAAATAATAAAGCGGTTATTACACACACACATATGCATGCAGAGGAAGAGTGAAGAACCAAGCATTTAGCAGCCACGTTTTACTGAATGAAAGGGGTGAGTGAGGTAATAAAGTGTTTTGAGCACTTTACAGCTAATCTGACAGAAACCTACAGTTAAAAGGTGCCTCGTTTTCTGTTATAAAAAGAAACTCGTGAGAGCACCTAGAGCGGGTCTTTCCATAAACTATTGTCTAGACCAGCCTTGGGCAAACTACGGCCCGCGGGCCGGATCCGGCTGTTCTATCCCGTTCTCTTGCTCTCCCCTCCGCTCCTTTACTTTGAATTTATATTAGTTCACACAAACACTCCATCCATGCTTTTGTTCCGGCCCTCCGGTCCAGTTTAAGAACCCATTGTAGCCCTCGAGTCAAAAAGTTTGCCCACCCCTGGATAGACCAATGGTTGGCAAACTGAGGCTTGTGAGCCACATGCGGCTCTTTGGCCCCGTGAGTGTGGCTCTTCCACAAAATACCACGGCCTGGGCAAGTCTATTTTGAAGAAGTGGCATTAGAAGAAGTTTAAGTTTAAAAAATTTGGCTCTCAAAAGAAATTTCAATCGTTGTACTGTTGATATTTGGCTCTGTTGACTAATGAGTTTGCCGACCACTGGTCTAGACTCTAAAGGAAGGTTATCAAACTTTCTTCTGTGAAGGGTCACAGAGTAAATATTTTAGGCATTGCAAGCCACAAATGGGATCTATCATAAATTCTTTTTACCCCAGAACCCCTTAAAAATGTAAAAACTACTCTTAGCTCAAGAGCTATACAGAAATAGGCTGCTGGCTGGATTTGGCCCACACCATCATCAGACAACCTGTTCTCAAGAATATATGCTGCCTCACACATACCTTTGGAGATGGACAGTGGACCACACTGGACAATGGCTGAGTTGGTAGTCTTACCAGAAATAGGAAGACTCTTGATAGTTTTTCAATCAATAGAGGAAGAACAAGGAGCAGGCATGTTCTGAGTACCAAATTCTTTTAGATTCCTATATTCCAAAACCACTCAGCCTGAGTCTATTTCATTCCTTCTTGCTATATTGTCACCTGCTTCTTGTTTTGAGATCAGAGAAAGCAGTCACCTAGTCCGGCGGTCGCCAACGTTTCGGACCTCACGGACCACTGACCTAGTCCATCAGCACTTATACTCTGGTTCTAAATAGCAGCCTCAGAGGCTCAGCGCCTTCCCCGTGCTTCTTACCATTAAGGCAGCGCCTACGATACTTGTGGTAGACGTGTTGTGTGAAGCCATTTTCCTTGAGTAGCTCATGGGAAGGATGCTGAAACTTGGGCAGCGACTGAGGGGTGCAGCCATAGCTGCCAACCGTAGGCGTCCCTTCTGAGGGGCTGGAGCTACAGAGGCCACAAAAGAGATAGTGTCACCAGGTTCCCAGAGCAGCGGGTCATCAGGTTAGCAGGGACCCCTCTAGTTTCTTCCTTCAGCCAAGATCTAGCCTCTCACAGGTCAACAAACAAGGAGGCCCAGGTACTGTGTTAGACCCTTGACTTATATAAATGACTTCCTCTTTGTATCGACCTTCAGAGTTTTACAAAGAGGTCACTTAGGTTCATAGAGACTGCGATACTCATCCCAGGTCATGAAGCTATTTAAAGGCTGAGATCTGCACAATGCCCAAACCCGAGCCTTTATTTAACCATTTATTTATCCTGAATTAACTTTTACCTTCCCATTATAAGCTATAATGGGTTAATCTACCTATATTTTTTTGAAAACCATGTCTATTTTCAGTCCTGTACCATCTTTGCAGGAAATAAGAGTACACAGGTCAGTAGGTCTCAAACCTGGCTTTGGAATAGAAAATACTGGGGCTGTTTTACTAAAAATAAATAAAAAGGAACCTGGGCCCTAATCCCAGCCCGGCCCAGGAATCTGTATTTTTATTCAACCACCTGGCTATCCTGAGGTAGGCAGCAAATATTCTCGTTTGAAGACAACTCACATGCTCTCTCAGAACCTGGTCCTAGGCGGTGTGACACCGCTGCTTTAGAAAGAAGCCTTCCTCTTCCCAGGCCCTGGATGAAGCTTTCTAGACCACTCATGGCTTTTTTACTTAGATGAAGGTCCCTTTCTTTAATTTTCTTACCAAAGAGGTTCTATCTTCTTGGTCCCATTGATCTTATGGCTCTTCTACCCACCTCAGTCAACCTGGTCTCTCTTCCCCAGAGCCCCGCACCTGATGGAAGAAGTCCGGGGCCTGTGCTCTCGGGAATCCATCACCCAGCCCACATGACTCTCCAAGGGTGGGTTGGAGCTGTGTCTTGTCTTCCTTTTCCGAGGCATCTGAAAAGGTCAGTCCAGGAACTCGTTATTTATTGTATTCATACAAATGTGAGGAGCATCAAGCATTTTGTAGGATTAAGATTCCCCTCATATGTGTGTGTCATCACACAGTTTACAAATCATTTTCAAATCTATTTTCTCACAATGTCCATATGCCTATTTCACGAAAGAAGTTGAGGCTTGGGAGCGAAGTAATTTGCCCAAGGACCTGCACCTGGTCAGTCCTCCTTGGGTCTTATCACGGTCCATGGGGCCACCACTCCCATAGAGTTCATTTTGTAGATGTGGTCACTCAGCCCCAGGATGGACCCACCAGCCTAAGAACACAGAGCAGGTGGGGGATCTGGCACTCTCTTGGTCTAGACAAGGCTGGAGAGAGAAGCAAAGCACTGGGACGCAGTAAAGTGGGTCTAAGACTCCTAGCAGCCAGGCAGGAGTGCCTCACCTTGGCATCTAGAGTCCGTCCTTCCTTCACCACTGGGTAAAACCGTGACGTCTGGCTTGAATCTTTGAGCTGTGGTGTCCGGGGAGTGCGGGGGGTCCTGGCATTGCGGTAGTTTGGCGACTCTGGGACAGTGGTTGGTAGAGAGCGGGCAATGGTAGAAGGCTCAGGAGCACCAAACAACTTGTTGGCCAGGGCATCAGTGGGAACTGCAGAGGCAGAGCGGGGTCAGCAAGCAGTGGTAGGCCGTGACTGTCTAGACCAGCCTTGGGCAAACTACGGCCCGTGGGCCGGATCCGGCTGTTCTATCCGGTTCTCTTGCTCTCCCCTCCGCTCCTTTACTTTGAATTTATATTAGTTCACACAAACACTCCATCCATGCTTTTGTTCTGGCCCTCCGGTCCAGTTAAAAAACCCATTGTGGCCCTCGAGTCAAAAAGTTTGCCCACCCCTGGTCTAGACCCTCCAACCCAGGCCAGGGACCCCAGTGTCACTCCTCACCTTGTTGGAATCGGGGTGGCCCGGGAGGGACCTCCTGGTTGGGATCCACAGGGGGCTCAGGGGTTAGTGTGTCAAACTGCTCCCGACTGATCATGTTGACTTTCTTGAAGTTCTCGACTTCTTGCTGCAGAGGATACGAGATGGGTGGGGAAGGATGTCAGTAAGAGGACTGCCCTAGCCTGTTTAGGAATCAAGACATGCAGGAAGCTGGTGAGGGCAGCTCCCACGTCCACATACGTGGAATTCTGGTCCCCAGGCTCTCAGCTGCCCCCTCACCATTCCTCAACCCCAGTTACCTTGGCACAAGTGTGCTAACCCAGAAGGGGCTATTACTTGCCCAGGCCTATGTGCAACAAGACAGATCAGTACTCCAGCTCCCCAGGAACTCAATGCAGACTCCCCCGAATCTCTTCCTGCTACTCTCCCCTCACCTCCACTAAACACACTGCTACTCACCACATGGCTCACCATATATCCACTCTGTAAAAACTACAACAGAGGTTTTGACTATTTCCAAGCAGCAATAATTTTAAAAAGATCTATCTTTTCTCCATCTTCCAAATACAAAGTAAGCTCCTTAAAAGGCTTTTAAACTTTTACAACTGCCTAAATATTTAAGAATAAAAATGACAACCTAGTCCTTATTCTATTTCCCATAGAAGTGTCTAGCTGACTGTTATGACATTAAATATGGACGGTCAGGTGGCACAGTAACCATCCCGCACATTGGCAGAGTTTACAAAGTGTTCAACATCTCTTTTCGCTGTCAATGTCTCAGTCAGGTGTCAATTATCACCCCCTTTCTTACTGAGGATATTGAGGTTCTGTACCCAAGGTCACACAGCTAATTAGCTTTCTTTCCCCCATTAGTTATTGGCACCCAGGCCCCACCCTCACTGCTATGTTCAAACTTACCTTGATCTGGGAGTACTCAGGTTCGAACTTTGAAGCCCACAGGTCCTGCTCATAGTAGTTGAGTCCATCGTTAATGATCTTGGCCAGCTCAGCGCTCATCTTGGCACGGGAGGTGTGGTTGCCTGTGCGGTCCCCCCCTGGGTGCCGGCGCATGTATGGTGGGGTCTGAGTGACAATGAGGATCTTGTTGACATCCCGGTCATCAATTTCATAGTCAGAGTCCTCATCAGACCAGGCGGTAAAGGTGTTCTTCCGTCCATCCATCTGCTCCATCTCCTCGTCAAACAGGAAATCCAGTTCCTCTTGCTCATCCTGATCCTTGGACATCAGCTGCTGAGAGGGCAGTTGCTGAGGCACAGAGGTCTGGTGGACTAACCTGGGCTCCTCTGACTTCTACCACGGGAACAAACCAAGGGGAAAGAGAGTCACCAGGGTGTTGGTCCCCAAACCAAAGAGGGTAGGGGGATGGGGAGGTAGATGGAGCAAAAGTCTGCTCCTGGAAAGGGGAACAGCAATTTCAGTCTGAGAGTGAAACACTTCTCTAACAGTGAACTCAATTTGTACTATTCATATATTGCTTTGCTATTTCTACAGCAGTCAGATCCCTCCTTCATGTGAAGATGGGGAAGGGAAACCACAGCCCTGAAATATTAAACAAGGGTCCCAAAGTCACTGGCCATCAGCGACAGGAGACCTGTGTTCTAGTCCATAGACTAACTCTACATACAGGCTATGAATCTTCCCTCTTCTGAGGGCCTAGGGGACTTATACAGGTGCAATGAGGAAAAATTCAGGGAAAAGCACTTAAAATGCAGCCCCAGGGATTTAGACAGGACAAAAAGAACAGCAAGCATCAAGAAACTTGGAATACTGCTGCCAGAGCTGCATGATCTCCTATAAAGGATGCCACTCAGAACGCATGCAGCTAGGATTGTCCTGAGGGGCGGTCACCACTGACAATGGAAACAGCCACATTAACCTCCTGCAGTTACTGGTGACAGCTCATATTACACCTTGAGCCCCCAGCTTGCCTGATAGCACTTCAGAGCGCAGAGCTCCATGTAATATCCCTCCAAGCACTCTAGCCCAGCTCCTAGGACCCAGGATGAAGGACAGGCCTCACCCACCTTGGGCCGTGCTGGGGAGGGACGAGGCCTCTTCTTCACTTCAATCCAGTTCTCGGAATCCAGGTCAGGCAGGCTGGCAGACAGGCCCTTGGGCAGTGTCTTTAGGTTGCTGACCTCCTCCGTTTTGGTTGGCACTGGGGTGACTGCACGAGGAGAGCCAGGCGCCGACTCTGAAGGGTGGAAAGGTAAGGTCCTCATCCCTCCAGTCCTCCTCCTGATGACAGCCCTAAGGAGGACTGCTGGCCAGAGGACAAGGGTAAGGGGAGGCACCCATATGCCTGCAGGGTGCATACCTGTCTCCTTCTGGTAGTGCTGGCGGGGCACAAACTCAGGGCAGTTGAGAAGCTGGGAGAAATCGGTCTGGGAATAATCCACTATTGGGGGACCAGGAAGAGGCCATTTTTCGGGCTCCTCCCTCCTGCGGACTTTCTCATCAACAATCTCCACCACCTTGCTGTCTTTTAGGGCCTGCAGGGGAGAAAAAGAGAGAGGATGCAGAGGAAAGACTTGGATAGACGACTGGGCCCCCACGAGCTCAGGTATGAGTCCAGTGCTGGTAGGAGTATTAAAACACTGGCCCCATCTTCCACGACTGGTGGACAAGTAAGGTTTTCAAACTCGTAGGAGGCACAAACATGAAAAACGCACCTGCCATTCTACATCCAGTAATATGCCCCAGAGAAATGCTTGCACAAACAGGTGACAATATGTATAAGATACAAAGAAAAAGCCATTCATAGCAACATTGTGTGTAATAGGAAAAAATGTGGAAACTTCCTAACTTGCCACCATATAGGCAATTTAAATAAATTATGGCTCATTCACTCAAGGGAACACTACTCAGTAAAAACAGCTTCACATGTGCTAAGGTGGAAAGAGCACAAAAAAACAGGTCTAAGTCATTGAGCAAAAGACCCCACAGGTGTTTAAATAAAAACATACAAATACAAATGTTTCTAGGATTCATAGGTCAAGTTTTACAGGTGTTTGTAGGAAAAACGGTCAAGAGTAGAGAGAGGAAGAAAGTTTTCTTTTAAAAATCTTTTAAATGGGTGAGGAAAACATTTCAACATGTCACAACATCCTCTGTTGCTGAGGCTGGGGAAAGAGGCACTCTCACGTATGGCTGGTGAGAATGCAAAAGGCCCAACCCCTGGAAAGAGAATTAGGCAATAGCTAGCAAAATTACATATGCATTTGCCCTTGAGTACAGCCATTCTTCTAGAAATTCATACCAAAGACACACTGGCAAAACTATGAAAAGATACATATCCAACTATAAAAAGGATAGAAGAGTATGTTTCTTTCTATTCTACACCACTATGCTCTTAGATCTAGTAAGTGAAAACATATAACAAGTAGAGAAATACATGTGTCAGATGTTACCACTCATCCAAGAAAGAGGAACAAGACAAATACATATGGAAGCATGTGCTTATTTTTTTAATAGAAGGATTCAATCAGGTTACCTACAGGATAACACATGAAGATGGACCACAGAATTAGACTATCAGCATTTTGCAATCCCCAGTGAAATAACAGGCAATGATCATCATTAGAAACTTCTATCACAAAAGGGAAAATCAAATTATCTCTAAATTTAAACTCTTGATTGACAAGGGGGGAACGACCCAAACCTGAATCTGGTCAGGCCTCTAGATTACCAATTTACAAAAATTTGGAGCATAAAACATGTTAAATGACTACAGTGTCCTATATGATATACAACGCATTTTATTCAAATAATAAATTATAAGGAAAAATGGGGGAGAGGAAACTTAAGAGAATACATGGGTCTCATAAACTACTAAAAGGAAAAAATTAATCCTTACCAAGGATATTTTTCCCATTGATTTTTAGAGAGAGTAGGAGGAAAGGAAGGAGGGAGGGAGGGAGAGAAACAAATTTGAGAGAGACACATCAATTGGTTGTCTCCTGCAAGAGCCCTGGGTGGCAGGCGGGGGGTGGGGGATTGAACCTGCAACCAAGGTACATGCTCTTAACCAGCAATCACACCCGAGACACTTTGGTGCTTAAGCGGACGTTCTAACCATTGAACAACGCTGACTAAAGCAAGAAATTTTTTTATCAAGTGGAGGTTTGCAACTGACCAAGTATTTGGTGATCTTAAAAGAATTTTAATGCTTTTACATGGGATAATGATACTGTGATTATATATATATTTTTAAAATATATTTTATTTTTTTTACAGAGAGGAAGGGAGAGGGATAGAGAGTTAGAAACATCAATGAGAGAGAAACATCGATCAGCTGCCTCCTGCACACCTCCCACTGGGGATGTGCTCGCAACCAAGGTACATGCCCTTGACTGGAATCAGACCTGGGACCCTTCAGTCCATAGGCCGACACTCTATCCACTGAGCCAAACCGGTCAGGGCTGTGATATTATATACACACACACACACACACACACACACACACACACACACATATATATATATATATTTATATATTTTTTAAAATATAATTTTTGATTTTTTACAGAGAGGAAGGTAGAGGGATAGAGAGTTAGAAACATCGATGGGAGAGAAACATCGATCAGCTGCCTCCTGCACACCTCCCACTGGGGATGTGCCCGCAACCAAGGTACATGCCCTTGACCGGAATCGAACCCGGGACCCTTCAGACCACAGGCCGACGCTCTATCCACTGAGCCAAACCGGTCAGGGCTGTGATATTATACACACACACACACACACACACACACACACACACACACACACACATATATATATATTTATATATTTTTTAAAATATAATTTTTGATTTTTTACAGAGAGGAAGGGAGAGGGATAGAGAGTTAGAAACATCGATGGGAGAGAAACATCGATCAGCTGCCTCCTGCACACCTCCTACTGGGGATGTGCCCGCAACCAAGGTACATGCCCTTGACCGGAATCGAACCTGGGACCCTTGAGTCCGTAGGATGACGCTCTATCCACTGAGCCAAACCGGTTAGGGCAGTGTGATTATATTTTTTAAGCAGGTCTTTATCTTTTAGAGACAGGTACTGAAACATGGATAAAATGTCAGGTTACCTAATACTTTCTTCAAAGTAATCTGGGAGAGGAAACAAATTGGGGGGTTGAGGGAATAAGACTGGCCATGAGTTGCAAATTGCTGAGGCTGGGTGATGTGGGTTCATCATACCATCATCCACTTTTGAACCTGTTAGAAAATTTCCATAATAAAAGGGGGAGGGAGGGAAGGAAGAGGCAAGCAGAGAAGCTGGGTAAGCCTTGGAACTTTGGCAGAAGTAGTCAAATGGGGGTTCTTCCAAGGTTTCCTGCCTTGGCCCAAACTCCAGCTTTGCAAAGTCAGAACTATATCCACGCCCCCGCCCCCCGGCCCCAGAAGACATACCACAAAGATGAGTGAAATGTCAGTGGTAAGGGCTTGCACTCGGTGGAAGGAAGCAATAAGAGTGATGGGAAGGAAACCGTCAGCATCCATTTTCCGTCGCAGGAAGAAGTCGCGCTCTAAATTGTCCACGCTGAAGTAGTATTCACTAGGTGGAGGAGAACAGGGATGATTGCTGCATCATTTACCAATATGCCTTTCCTGTTCGGCTGCACACCCAGCGACCTCATACAACCTGACTCCCCTCTGTAGCCTAGTGTACATACGACGGTCTTAAGGACTGAAAGAAATGTTATCCTCTCCTAGCTCCCTAACCTTCGGTCAAACCATTCCTTCTGCCCTTCAGTCCCTTTGCATGCCTGGCAAACTCCCTTCTTCTCTGCTCCTGAAATACCCATCACATTCTATATGCCATGACCTATTTCCTTGTATGGCTCCCTCGCTGAACTGAGAGACAATACACCGGAGTGGCCAGGAGAAAAGGTTTTACAATCAGACAAATGGATTCAACTATGTGTCTTGTCACTTACTAGTTGTGAGACACTGGGCAAGGTACTGGGACTGTTTGCTCATCTATAAAATGGGGATAAGACCAGCTCAGAGGAATTAAGTTGACAATTGCAGGTTTAAATAAAAGAATGCCTGTCAAGCAGTTAACCTCACCAATAGTGAGGACTTAATAAACGTTTGCTAGCATTCTGACAGTGCAGCCATTACAAAAGGACAGAGGGGGGTGGTCTAAACATTTCTCTATTTGGTTAGTGGCAATCTGTCATTTTCTTAAGGTAAATATGGTACCACTGCACTACTGTACTAAACAATAACTTTATGAACAATTAGCTTAAGAGATGAGAGAAAGTTATCTTTAGCTCCAGCCAGGGCAGTAACTGAAGGGCCTGCCCAGTCCTACTCTGCCCAGCTGCCAAACTCAGGCAGCTCACAAACCCCTACCCATCTCATCTCTCCAGAAAGAAGGCTCCATCCACTCACATCTGGCGCTTGATGTAGTCTTTGAGCAGCTCCTGGTCCACACTGTAAAGCTCAGTGCTGCTGACATTGTCAAAGTAGTAGGTAATGTTGTTCATATACTTCGGGGTTCGAGGACCCTCTGCACCATCAAACTTTCGGTAGCCAAACTGGTAGTCAAAATGGGCTACAGGGAAAATGGGTGCCATGAGGGAGAGGCAATCTCAGCCAACCGCCCCTGCCGCACTCCCTGGGACATCCCGGAGCCCAAAGGGGCCTCACGTACTTCGAGCGCCACCCCGGCCACGTCCGCGGCCACGACCACGCCCCCGTCCACGGCCGCGGAAGGAAGCCCGTGCCCCACCAGCCCCATCACTCTTCACACTCGATGTCTCATCCTGGTCGGGCCAGGCAGGCTCCGGTTTGGTCTCTGGTTGCCAGGCCGAGGTGGGGGGGGCCACAGGCACAGACACGTAGGTGGCAGGCTCAGACCCTGTAAAGAGAAGAGGGCTTTGGGTCAGGCCTGAAGGTGACCACCATGACCAGGCCCTCCATAGTAGGTGGCACATACCTTTGATCTCCCCGCGGTTGGCAGGTGTGTGTCGTGGCTCTGGCGGGCGTGCAGGGCGCGAGACCAGTTTCTCTCTTGACACTTCAGGCTTCATGTCTATTTGCAATGGGACCCACTTGTGTTTGTTCCCTGGAAGACGGCATAGGCACAGAAGGGCTTGAAGGAGGTCCCTCCCAGCTATCCTTACCCCCAACTTTCTTCCCCTGTCCAGGGGCTTCAGGCCTGAATCACAATCTGGTGACCTTGGGCAAATTCCTTTCCCATGCTGGACCTCACTTTGATGGATGCTCCTGGGTGACTCTCAACACCGATTTCTCCATGGTTGCCCTTCTGAAGCCAGACACATGGTTGCCCAGAATCAAGACTGCACTTTCCAGGCTCCCTTTAGACTTGTGCCAAAGTTCTGGCTAGGAGAGCTGAGTAAAAGTAGTCAATCCCAGGTTGAGTCCCTAAAAGGGAGCCACTTTTCCGTTCCCCTTCCTGCTAGCTGGAGAGGATAATAGCAAACCTACTGGATGAGAAGTGCCAACACACAACAGCAAGATAAAAAGGAGTCCGAGTTGCCATTCTAGGCCTGGCCTACTTACACTGAGGGGTCAGGTGAGAGAAAGAAACTTTCGTCTTGTTTAATCACTGTTACTCTGGATCTCTATTAGAGCAGCCGAACTTACGCCCTAACTTTAGTTTCAGCCAGAGCAATGGAAATCTTCCACGGGACAGCAACACATTAAGATACACAGGAATACTGAGGAGAAGACTTCACCTGCTTTGTGCACTGCTAGAGCCCCACTGCTCAGAAGCGGGCTTACCAAATGCTTGTTTAATAAGAGAAGGATCTGACGGACAGATGTCAGGTGAAGACTGCTGACCCAGAAGCCTATACCAGCCAGCCTCCTAAGGACTCTTGGGCCCCTGAAACTCCTCTGCCACTTCACAGTACAGCCCTGCCACCTTCTCCCAAGCCCCACTCCAAGTCACTCACCTTTCTTCTTCTGACCCCCTCGCTGGCAGTCCTCATCCCCATTCTTCTCCTCCCCTGATTCATCCGATTTGGTTTTTGGGCTCTCCTTACTATCGCTTCCTTCTCCTTTCTCCTGTTCCTTCATGTCCTTTTTGGGTGGCAGCTTACGGGCAGGCTGAGACTTGTGGGACTGTGGCTACAAGTAGGAAATAAAGTAACCGGGAGGTGTGGTGAATCTGTGAGTCTCTTGGGATGGATGGAAGAAAACCCCATCACTAGAAAGACAGGGCAGAAGTAGCTGGAGCATGCAGGTTGGGCTGGATGCATTCTAAAGGTCCTGTTTTCAAGCCTGATGCTTTTATTGGGAAGCGTGGTCAAACAGGCAGGAAGTGGGAGACAACCTCTCTGGCTTCTTCAAATCTAAGTGAAAGGACAATCTCTAGGACAAAGGGGCTGGGGCTCACAGAAGCCAAATGTTTATTTACTCCCTACAACAGGACCACATCCAGGTAGTTTGTGGGATGGAGGAGATGCTGGCTTTCGGCCTGTTAACACTAACCCTGTCTGCAAACTGAAGGCCAGTGGCCACCATCAGGGAAGGACCTAGACTGTCAGCCCAGAATTAAAGCCAGGGAAGGAGAAGACTGACCAGGAGCCCCTCCTCTGCTGAGACTAAAGAGAGCTATAAAGTTCCCTGAGAGGCGGATACCTGGTCAATGTCCAACCACTCTCTGGCAATCCAAGTGTAGTGATAGAGAACACAGGTTCTGGAATAATGCAGCACACCTCACTTCCAACCCACACTTGGCCATCAAAGGCTAGCAATTAACCTCACCCAGCCTTAATGGTCTCATCTAGAACATGGGAATGATTAAAGCACCTACTTTGGATTTACTGTGAGGGTTAGTTGAAATGATGAATATGGACAGCAGTTGGCAGTCCCTAATACACAGCCAGGGCTTACATGATGATGCTTAGATAGTTCAGTGCTGCCCAAATTGTACCAACCATTCCTCTTAAGATAAGACCTGAAGCTCTAAAAGCTTGAAAAGCCAAATGTGTAAATGTAGACAGAGTTCCATCCTACCCACCCCTTTCCTCAGACTCACCTGCACACTCTTGTGGGCTATCTCTCCAGGTGTGGGCCAGTTGATTGCATCTCCAAAGTCACCAACCTGCAAGGCACATGCTATGAAGGCTCTGGGATGACCCTGCCTCTGCCATTTCAACCTCTCGTCCAACACACAGTTCCATCAAGAGTTCCCCTGCTATTTAGAGAGAATCCAGAACTACCTGGCAGCTCAGAAGCACTCAACTAGAACAGGGTAGAGGCTACCCCACCTCCCAGGAAGACTCCTTGGGTTGCCTACTCCTATTCCTTACCTTGCTGCCTTTGCGCTGTTTAGGAACTGCTGCCCTCACCACCTTTGCTGGAGCAGAATGTTCTGTGGGAACAAGAAGGGAGAAATTATTATGCAGAGTCTATGGAAGAGGGCCACCACCAGCTCCTCACACCCATCACCACTCCCACTCCACCAAGCAACCTGTAGGCTCCCAAAGGAGGAAGACATGATAAAGTTAAAGGACGCGTGCTCTAACACCAATAACAATTTTACCAGCCTTTCTGAAGAAATCATGAAAAGTGAGCTCATAAGGACAATCAGCAGCCAAGACCTCAGGAACTTGACTCTTTTTAAAAATATATATATTTTATTGATTTTTTTTTTACAGAAAGGAAGGGAGGGAGATAGAGTTAGAAACATCAATGAGAAACATCAATCAGCTGCCTCCTGCACACCCCTTACGGGGGATGTGCTCACAACGAAGGTACATGCCCTTGACCGGAATCGAACCTGGGACCCTTCAGTCCACAGGCCAACGCTCTATCCACTGAGCCAAACCAGTTAGGGCAGGAACTTGACTCTTGAAGTGGGAAGGCTCTCACAGCCCTATACCTCTTAACATTCTAGAAATCTGTGTGTGAGCAGATCAGGGCTAGTAATCATGGAGAAGGCAAGATAAAAATCCTAACTGAGCAATCAAGAAGTCCAGGGACCTCTTTCTAAACCAGGGCCAGAACTCAGTCCTCAATGAGTTCTAGCCAAATAGGAGAGTTAGCCATTCAGGGAAAATTCTGTCTGCCTTCCAAGTTCCCAAGGAAAAAGTGAGACCCCCATTTGACTTAATCGTTCTACCTTTAGGAATTTATCCTAATGATTCAAATTAAACAAGTGTTTAGAGTCACGTACAAAAATGTCCTCCAAAGTGCTGTTTATAACTGCAAACCGCTAAAAACCTACATGTCCAACAGTAGGAAACTGTCTCAAAGTTTAACAACTTTTATAGTCATTAGGAAGATAATGATTTCTACTGATATGAAGAGATAAATAATAAATGAGAAAAGAAACAATCCTATTTTGGTAAAACAAAAAATGTGCACATGCACACATACATAGTAGAAACTCTGGAAGGAATGTAAGTAGTTACAGAGTTAAGTAGTATGTTTATAGTGATTTATTTTTGTTTGGCATTCTCCAGCAGTTTCAAAAAAGATAGACATGAGCTTTTAAAAATAAAGTGTGTGTGTGTTAAGGAAGTGGATCTGGTCCCTTCTACTCCTACACTTGTTTTCTCAACACAGTTCTGAAGGGTTTCTAAACCCTTCCTCCCGCAGACAGACCCACGGACTCTGCTCACCCACTTCTCTCCTATCACTCTGTCTCCATGCTGGCCAGCCATGCCAGGGCAAGAACTGCCCCCAGTCTCTGAGCAAAGAAATTTGCAAGGCCAGTCTCAAAAGGAATGTTCTCCTCCTTGATCAGACCTATGTTTCCTTAATGAGTAGAGAGAGTGCTTCCTTGATTCTAACTGTGAAGTCACTGCATTCTTGGCTTCTACACCATACCAGAGCCACTGGCCCCTCAAGACACCCTACACACCTCTGATACATGAAGCCGTGAACCCCAGGCCCACAGCATACCCCAGCCCCAGTGCTAGGAGTAGAGAACAGAAATCTCAGTGCCTATAGGATGGAACTCTTAGGCCCAGAAAGCTCCTAACTCCACACTGGTTTCCTTAGTAATCTTGGGTTGATCCAGAGAAGCCTAATACCACCCAGCGCCTTGACTGTGCTGTTTCGAACCAGGACCCTGGCAGAGGCAGCCATTTCATTTCAGGATCAGCTTCCTCGATTACACCTGAGTCATGGTGGTAATCCCTCCTCCTGGCCCCAATACCCCTTGCATGCTACCAGGAGGAAAAACATCAAGGGCTTGCAACATCAAGTTCATTAACAAGTTGAAAGAGGGAATCAAGTTCGGTGGATGAGTTATTCCTGAAGATTTTCTGGGAAAAGGCAAGGCCAAGTTTTTCAGGTCATTGCCCATTTCTTCTAATAAAAACTCTTTCAAAATTGGGAAGTCAGATCCTATGATCACCCTGCCTGATATTTTGTTCACCAAGATCACAAAGGGACATGGTAAAGTAGTGAAAGTTCAGTCTCCAGTGAAGGAGAGAGCCCTTCTGCCACTAAAAGACTCCACTGATTCCCTACTCCCCCACCAATCCCAAGCTGACCAGGAGAATGTGGCTAGTGTGGGCATACACAGAATATTCTTCAGTCTTGTGTGAAGTTTGCTGAAAATGCCCCATCCCATTCCCAGCTAATATCCCTCTGTCCCAAAACCCATAGTGGCCTGCTCTTGTTCTGCCCCCAACTAGGGTCTCAAGCTGCCCCTGCCCCAAGGAAGAACTAAGTCCCATAAGAGACCCCAAAAAAGCACACTAGGGAGAGAGAACTACTTCTGCCTTTCAACACTATTCCTAGATCTGTTCAAATCCTGTGGGGCCTAGGGAAACCCAGAAAGGCTCAGATGAGCTGCTGTCCAGCCCTGAGGGAAGATGGAAAAAAGACTAGGCTTACTGACTTCAATTACACATCCCTTTCAGAGTCCCCTCCCAGCCACCTACCTACCTTTCCCAGGCAAACACACATGCGTCCCCAATGGGGTCTGGAATCTGAAAGGGCTCCCCATGAAAACCAATTCTTTGCACAGGCACCAGTCCCCTCCCTCCCACCTCTGAATTCTGAAACTTGCATAGTCACCCTGACCCAGTCAGTGCTCAGGAAACACTGAAGTCACTACCCTGTGCCTGCCTAAAAAAATAGTTGTAAAATGTTCGAGCAGCAAAAAGGACCATAGTTCTAAAGCCCTCTGCTTGCAGATAGGGAACTGAGGTCCCCAAAAGGGAAGGGGCTTCCCCAGGAAGAGCCAGGATGGGAGATGGAAGTCTCAACCCGAAGTCAACTCCCTTTGTCCAGTGCTCCTTCAGCTCACCAGAAATCCTGTGTGTCCACTGGCAGGAGAATGGACCCCAAACCTTCCTGGTGCAATGTTAGGGCACTACTCTGGTATTCCCTGGCAAACAGGGTTACTGAGGGTAGGGAGAGGTTCTCAGGTAGTGAGGGAGAAGTGGGGTGAGATGGGCCTTACATGGGGACTCCACTCTACATGTGGAGAAAGCTGAAGACAGAGTGTCTTCCTCCTTGACTAAGGGAAGTCAGGAGCTAATACCTGGAAAAGGACAAAAGCTGCTTTCTGTCCCATGGGCCCATAGTCAGCCAGAAGCCAGCACAACTCTAGTTCCAGGGGGTCCAAGGGCTTCCTGAACCCTCACATGGGTCTGTGTATTAGATGCAGCACACCAAAACTTCCATGTGCGTGTGTTGGGGGAGGTGGGGCACCAGCAGACTTTTGACAATCCTGTGTCTGCACGGCCAAGTCACTGTTCTTAGCTAATATTATTGAGAGTGGTGGGAAGAGGGGAGCTAACCACTGAAGCTAATGCAGGATGACAGGAAACAAGAGGGTAGGTGGGAGATGCAGCTGGGCAGAGAGGGGTTAATGAGTGAGGTGGTGGGAGCTAAGGGCAGCTTCCCAGCAAAGTGGGGTAGCTGACCACGAACCACTGAGATTCTGCCTTTCTACACCTCAACTTTCAAGTCTGTGACACCCCATTATTTAAAAACTGATTAGTAAAGTAGGACAGCCAGTCCTTTAGCACAGACTTTGTTATGTGATGCACTTGGGTCAGAATCCCTGCATACTCTTCCCCCTGCAACTCAGTTTCCTCTTCTGTAAAACTGGAGTCTTAATTATCTCATAGGGCCACTGTGACAGTTAAATGAGCAGTAAAAGTGCCTAGCACACAGCAAATGCTAAAAATATAACTGACTCTTAAACAAACTCTGTGCAGTAGAAAATCCACATGACTTCTGACTTCCCCAAAACTTGTTGTCCCATTGGTTCTAGGACCTATCCCCGGCCCCGCCCTGTACCACACACAGATAAAATCCATGGCTGCTCAAGTCCCTATATAAAAGAAGAGTAGGCCTTCCTTCCTCCAGCTGCCGGCACCGGCTTCCCTCTGGCACCTGGGCTTCCCTCGCAGCCCCAGCTTCATCTGGAAGGTCATCCGGAAGGATGTCTGGTCTAATTAGCATATCACGCTTTTATTATTATAGATGGCATTAGATCAATGCATACAGTTGGCCCTCTGCATCTGCAGGTCAAAACAGTACAGGTATTTATTGAAAAAAATAAAACAAAAATCCATGTCTAAGTAGACCCATGCAGTTCAAACCTGTGTTGTTCAAGGGTCAAATGTAAATGCTAATTAAAATTAAAATGCACAAAGGAAGTTTAATATTTTTAAGCCATCCCTATCCTCATCAGTAAAGAAACCATAAAATAATCAACATGAAAAGAATCAGAGCATGTGTGAAAAAACTCTTGGCTCAACTCACTGATTCAGATTACAAATGAGCCCCTTCCCAAACCTGGCTCTTCTTCCAGATACTGCCCTCCAAACACAGACTGGGTTCCAGGGCAGATTTCCCCAGGAAAGAGGGAAGAAAGAAGGGAAATGTACCACAAGTCCCCAGGGAGGCTTTGGCAGAAACCTCTGCCATGCTAGAGAGGAAGAAGAGCATACAGAAGGCCTAGAGTTCCCTTTCAGTTGAAATTTAGTCACTCAATTTTTTACTCAGCACAGAAGAGGAATAGAGAGCCTCAAATAGTCTCTTTTAGTCTACAAAGGGGCTAAACCCATTAACACCTGTTACAAAGCCAGATAAAAAGACAAAATGTTCCTACATTACCTTGTTCCAGAAAGATCCTTAAAGCTGACCTTTTGAAATAAAAACTACTCAGAGGGGCCAGATCTAGGAAGTCTAAGGAGCAGGAACTTGGTCAACCAAGGGGAAACTAGTGAAGGTTTTTAAGGAGAGAGGTACACAGGAGAATCAAACTCATCAATCAGATTGTGGTAAGAATTGCCAAGAGGGAGAAGTTGGAACTGAAACTGAGGGACCAAGTGTGGGTGAAAGGTGAGACAGGTCTGGGCTAAGGAGAAAGCATATAGGACTGAGAGTGGTGGCCTGAGAGGACTACTAGATTTCAGGCCTTACTGCCAGGGGAAAGGAGAAGGCCAAAGGTTTATTTTGGGGCTGGCACCAATCTCCTGGAGATTGGCATCTGAAAAGGCTGAGTTTACCCTGATTGCAAAACACACACACACACACACACACACACACACACACACACACACACACACACAAGCTGGGGAGCAGGTAATTTTTTAGGCTTTGCTTGAGTTCACACTCACCCACCTGCTGCCCTATCCCTGGCCATTCGGTTGACCTCCTTGGAGGGAGACCTCAGAGTCCTTGCAGATCCCAAGTGCCCCTGCTAGGCGGCTCTCACAGCTTTCCTTTACGTGTTCACTGCCTGGTTACATACCTAATCCCACCCTGCCCCCACCATGTGATCCTTGAAGGCAGGAACTAGGCTGCTTTCCCAGCAGTAATCCCAGTGTCTAGCGCAGGGCCTGGCAACACAGCTTATAGTTGTTTAATGAACAGCAAGTTCACACACTTCTCTGCTACACCATCTCACACCGGAGAAGAACAAGGGCTTTGCTTCCCAAGTGCCAATTCCTGAGGCTATGGCCTCAGCCCTCAGTCTTCAGCAGGGAGCCCTCCCCAAGCTGAAGTATCCTAGGCAATGCTAGAACCAGGCCCCAGACCTGCCTTAACTCAGATTACCTATCATCAATGCTGGGTCCTGGCCAGACTCCACTCATCAATTTTATCACCTGGGGATACTATCTACCACCCCCTCCCTGAGCCTCACCTTCCTCAACTGAACAAAAGGTGGTAATATTAGGTCTAGAGGTATGAGGAGAGAGAAGGCAAGATCTCAACCACTGAGACTTCTCACCAAAGCAGAAGAGATGCTAGCAACAAGCTGTGGTTGTGATAACATTAACAAGTGCAGATAATATGTACTGAGCACTTACCAGATGCCATGCCCTGTTCTGACATTGAGTTAGTTCCTCTAATTGGTCTCATTTTACAAACAAGGAAACCAAGGCACATGATGCAAGGGTGTTTTTTTTGCCAAGATCACAGCCAGTAAGCAGTAGAACAGGATTTGAAGCCAAGCAGTCTGACTCTAAAACCTGTGCTCTTAACACAGAGAAGGGTCCAAGTTACCTCCCTCAGAGTGGCCAACAGGCACTCAATGGCAGGGCTGCAGAAGTATCATTCTACACACTGGGGAAAACCAAGGCCCAGGCAGAGAAACCTAACGTCACAGAACAGGGTAAGTAACACTCAGGATTGAATGCTAGCAACCTGACAATCCTCTTCTCCCCTACCCAGAGAGGACAAGGGACAAGAATACCCAGCCGAAGTCCCTACCTCTGGAACCCCAGGAGCCCTGGGAGGAAAGGAGCATCGCCTTCCAGCTCACCTGACATGGATTCTGCCTCCACACCCTGATTGTGGAAGGCAGTGGAACAATCAAGGGGAGGTTGAGGTGGGCAAGAAAAGGAAGTCTGGGTTACATCTCTCACCCTTTTGCTCCATTCCAAACAGCCTAGGGCAGAGTCTGAAAAGTCAGTTGTATTTTCAGCTGTCATCCAGCCTGCGGATGGGGTGGAGTCACAAAGAAGGAGCTTGGAGACCACAGGCCTTTCATCCCATCCCCACTGACCTAAGCAGGAACATTCTACTACAGAGCAAAAGGAATGTCGGGTTAACCCTCCTCACCTTGGTTACCAGTTTTCCCGCTGCAGTTGCTGTTGCCACCAGTCCTCAGAGGCCTCTCTCTGCCCAGCCCTCCCGCCACAAATTCCCCGCCCCAGACCTGCAGATGAAACACAGGAGGGGGCTGAAGGGTGCTCTTGTGGGGAGGGATGGACAGAGAGAGGGAGAGAAACCTTCAGAAGGTCAGACCATCTTGAGACTCCACTCAAAAGACCAGCTGAGCCAGCCCAGGACTGCAGAGTCTATGCCTCTAGGCTTGGGAGGAGGGGCAGGGCTCCAGTCACATGATGCCACACAGCTAGGACCAGGACCAGCTCCAGTCAACTATATTTAGCCCCTGGTGACCCAAGCAGCCCGGTGTCCACACTCTCCCTGCAGGCATAGACCCTGCTGCCCTCAGATGGCTGTGATCACCCTCAATGCTGGTACCAGTCCCTAAAGTCCTATCCAAAAGCTAATTGTCACCACAGCTGAAATATATCAGCAGCCAGTGAAGTCCCTGGCCTCTTAAGTGCCAGCTCCCTATACCAGACTTTCCAAACAGCACATTTGGTTCTGTTTAGAAGAGTAATAACCATAACCACCTTTTACTGGGTGCTGAATGTATCAAAAACTGGCCTAAGTTGTTTTCTATGTCATTTCACTAAAATGCCTTAAAATAAAGCCCACTATTATTCTAGCTAAGAAAATGAAACTGAGGGAAGGGACTTGCCCAAGATCGCACAGTATATATACATTCCATGTGACATTCACAGATGGCAGGGTAAACTTTCCAAGGAGGTCCTCCCTGACTGTTCAATATAAGTGCAGCCCTCCTAGCAATTCTAAATCAAGTTCCAATTCAGCCTATAATTTGGGGTCTTCAGAGCACTCACCATCCCAAAATAGATGTATCTGTGTATATCCTAACCCAGTGGTCGGCAAACTCATTAGTCAACAGAACCAAATATCAACAGTACAACGATTGAAATTTCTTTTGAGAGCCAAAATTTTTAAATTTAAACTTCTTCTAACGCCACTTCTTCAAAATAGACTTGCCCAGGCCGTGGTATTTTGTGGAAGAGCCACACTCAAGGGGCCAAGGAGCCGCATGTGGCTCGTGAGCCGCAGTTTGCCAACCACAATCCTAACTCACTAATCAATTACTGAGCACATACTAGGTCCTAGCAAGGTGCCAAAGCTCTTTACATGCAGTAGCTCAGTTATTTTTCACCACAACTCTAGGAGGTAGGTGTGATGATGATTCCCAGATTACAGGTGAGGAAACTGAGACTCAGAAAACAGGCTATCTACCTTGCTCAAGGACACCAGGCTATCAAGTGGCAGAGCTAGGGTTAGAAACCCAGGTACAGCCCGCCCCGCAACCCTGGACTTGACCAGCTTGTACCATCCCTCGGTGAGAACGACTGGGAGCTCCATAGGGTAGGGATCTTTTCTACCTGCCCACTGGACCCTGGAATCCAGGACTGCAGCCTGTGCATGGCAGGCCCACAGTAAATATTTACTGAATGAAGGAATTTACATAGGTATGGGTGCTCCTCAACTTCCCAGAAAATTCTCTTCTTGGAAGGAAGGTTATTTACCTCATTACATCATGACAGAGCAGAGTGGCAGCTGTAATCCCCTTTGGAGCCCAGACCTATGCTCTGTCCTCAGAGTTGGAACCAGTGTGCTTCAATCCAAACACCAGGGGGCGGCTCTGGGAAGTAGAGGTCACACACACAAGGACTACCCAGAGGTCCCAGACCATACCATACGTAAGTCACAAGGCTGGTCGACACGGCGGGGCTAGGAAGCACAGGCACCACCTCAAACACAGTGTTGCCAGAGATCCTGCGTTTTCAAGAAAAATAGAAAAACAAAAGTAGGTATCAACAAGAAATTTCCTGCTTTCTAAATGCTGCCAATAAATTATCATTGAAAAAACTCTTCTACATACCATATTCAGCCTGTGGGCTCTCTAAGTCAGCGGTCACCAACCTTTCGGACCTCAGAGACCACCAGTGGTCCACGGACCACCGGTTGGCAACCACTACTCTAGGAAGGCCCAAGGGACAGGCCAGTCATCAGGCGGCTGGGCCCTGACTTCAGGAACCAGTCTCTCAGGAAGGTTCCAAGGCACATGCAACGTTCTGCTGCCCTCCCGACCTCATTATTCCGATGCGGAGGCTGCTGCCCTTAAACTGCTTTCCTGCTCTCCCTAGTGATCACCCACCGCCTCAGGTAATGCAACCTCATTTTTTTTTAACCTATATATAGGGCATTCTCTGCTGGAAGAGGCTTCTGGGTCCAAGAAATTACTCTGGATTACTACTTTAGGACAGGAAAACTGAGGCCCAGGAAGGACCAGGCTGTGCCCAAAGTGACCTGTGAATTTTTGGGAAGCTGGCACTGAACTTCGAGTTTTTGCCTCCAGATCCAGAGCTTTTCCCACAAGTAGGAAAGCCAAGTTCCCCTCAACAAATACGTTCTGTGCACCATTGCGCTTGGGGCAGGGGCTCAGGGACCCAAGTAGTAGAGGAGCTGCCCCTCTGCTTTTTTGTTTTTGAAATATATTTTTATTGATTTCAGAGAGGAAGGGAGAGGGAGAGAAACATCAATGATGAGAGAGAATCACTTGATCAGCTGTCTCCTGTGAACCCCCTATAGGGGCTTGAGCCCACAACTCAGGCATGTGACCTGACCAGGAATCTAACCGTGACCTCCTGGTTCATAGGTCAGTGGTCGGCAAAATGCGGCTCGCGAGCTCTTTGGCTCTTTGAGTGTGGCTCTTCCACAAAATACCACGGCCTGGGCGAGTCTATTTTGAAGAAGTGGAGTTAGAAGAAGTTTAAAAAATTTGGCTCTCAAAAGAAATTTCAATCGTTGTACTGTTGATATTTGGCTCTGTTGACTAATGAGTTTGCTGACCACTGTCATAGGCCAACCTCTTAGCCACACCAGCTGGGCTGCCCCTCTGTTTTTAAGAAAACTGACTTCTCACCCTAGCTGGTTTGGCTTGGTAGATAGAGCATCAGCCTGTGGACTGAAGAGTCCTGGGTTCAATTCCCAGTAGGGGGCATGCAGGAGGCAGCCTATCAAAGATTCTTTCTCATCATTGATGTTTCTCTCTCTTCCTCTCTGAAATAAAACATTTTTAAAAATCAATAAAAAAATGTATTTAAAAAAAAAGAAAACTGACTTCTCATGTGGAACTGGAATACATGACAGAAAAGGAGGGGTGTTCTGCAGGAAGTATATCTGGGGAGCAGGCCCCACTTTCACCCCCAACTTGACTTCACACTTCTCCAGGGAAGGCTGGACCTCAGCTCTCTGGAAGACCCGGTGTAAGCAGGCCTGACTAGCCATCTATCCACTGTGTGGCAGTGGGGTACTCTCGCTAACCGTATCTTGCTCTCTGGACTGAACCATCTCTAACAACTCCAGCCCTGCAAGCCAGGGACACTTAGTTATCAAAAACTCCAGAGACAGAAGGGGCTTGCCGGTGCCCAAAAGCAGATGAGGAGCTAGAGGTCTTGGGCAGAGACTAGTTCCCTAAATCCAGGTCACCCAGGCTGGCCTTGCTCTCCAGAAGCTCCTGATTCAGTGCCACATGCTACATCCCAACTGGAAAGGAGTAGAGCCCTGGACATTATGGATGTGGAGACAGGAGCTGCCCCATCTGCAGACTCCCTAACCCTGCTCACAGAAGGCAGCAGGTACCCTATTCCACACCCTTCCCCTTTAGCAAATGTAGAGGGGGTCTGACTCCTGCCCTAAAATGCACTTCACCACCATTTTCACAAGGCTGCTGGGTTAAGAAGCAGGACAGGACAGTTTAACAGCATGTACTTTGAAGTCAACTTGAAGAACTTCTCAATACCAGCCACCACCAAATAAGTAACTCACAAGGCTGGTGAGATGGTCAAATATGAGCCATTGCTCATGTAGCCTGTAAGTTGATAGGCACCAACTAGGCCACATAGGATAAAGGCCAAGCAAGCAGGTTTGTGAGGAAGCAGAAAGGTACCTTACATGGAAGTTCTTAGGAGAGTCAGACTTAACCTCTGGTTTTCTGAAACTATGAAAGGGGTTCATGATAGCTGCTAGTGCATAGGATTTAAGCAGCTTAAATTAAATCATAAACACAGAAGTAGCATAAATGTATGATAGTATTCTTTTTGTTTCCTTTGAGGCAATACTTGAACGTAATGCTAAAAATAAATAAAAGGAGAACTGCGATCATAGCAAATAACTGGGACATCCAATTATAAATTTCAGACAAACAGCAAGTAATTTATTAAAAATAAGTATGTCCCATGAAATATTTGGGATACCTTATACTATATTATTATTCAGTTTATGCATCCTGTATCATCTGCTAAATCTGGCTACTATAGGAAAGAAGGGCCATCGCCCCATGCTCCCTGACAGTGGGGTAGTAAGTAGAAGGAGCCTCAATCAGAGATGTCAGTCGTGGCGCAGAACCTACAGCCCTTGCTGTGGGAGCTGGGCAAAAATTCCCACCAGGGTGTCTTCAGTTTCTTCATTCAGAGGCCTGTGGTCAGTGCAGAGGGTACCTATCATCTCATGCTCATTTATCACTCGAACCACAACTTCAGATGAAGCCAGCTTTCTAGGCTGCACTTCTTACACCATTAGTGCATGCATAGATTCTCATTATAATCTTTTTCTTTTACACTTACATTCTTTTGTATTAAATATTTAATAGTTTCTTGAAAAGAGAAGTAAGTGTCAGAGCCCAAGCCCCTTTGCCACTTCATCTCCCACTCAGCTAGAGTTCCTGTGCAGAAGTTGATATATATTAAAAAAAAAAAAACCACCCCCACTTCACAGCTGTGAAAACCCAGACCGATGAGCTGCAGGCTTGCAATACCATAATTCTGCAATCCAAGGACACCTGGGGAGGGAGTACCCGTGGGGGAGGGGTAGCCTTGGTTAAAATGCAGATTCCTATCTTCCCCCATGCTCCAGAAATCAGGTTGGGGAGAGGGGCAGAGTTAGATTATCCACACGCAGCTTTAACAAGTTTCCTGTGCAATGCTGATGCCAATTGATGTTTGAGAACTGAGCTGACAATGAGTGAGACCACCAGGAAGGGACCCTGGTCTCCAGTCTCCCTGCTTGCAGACAGGAATTACCAGGCCCACAAGAGCAGGAGATAATGTGCTTCCATTACACACACATGAAGAGCAGCCAGGAAGAGTGCATGAGGAGCACATCCCTTTCATTTATCCACAACTAGTCCAATTTCCAGCATCAGGAACCAATACCTGTCAGGTCAAGAAGCCACAAGCTGAGTCTTGACAGATATGAGGTCACAAAGGATGGGTCTGGGATGGGCTCAGGGTTTAGTTTCACAACAAGCTCCAAACTATGGCAATACCAGAGGGAGAAGAATGAAGGCTCTGAAGAGACTGTCTGTCTGCCTCCTCCTTACAGCCAAAGAGCCTCTACTCTTACCCCAGGCCTTTTTGCTCACCCAGTGCTCTGGGGTCTGGGTCCCTTAAATAAGAAGTTACACTTACTAAGCATTTGTCAGGCCTCCTGCTGTGGGCTTTTGTGCATTAGGTTTTTTAATCTTTACAAAGGCTATTCCAGTTCTAGAGGAGACTCAGAGGCTAAATGACTAACCAAAGGTAACAAAATGTAAAGGTATCTGACCCCAAGTACCTGAAATCCCAGGCTACCCTAGGCCTCTCAGCTCTGCAGCAGACAAACACTAGGTTCTTTAGTCCCCAAGGGGCTTCAGCTCAAGCCTACACTCCCTACAGAGTAGCCACTGGCACCAGAATCCACTTTTCTAAGCCCATCAGCTCATCTGCCAGCTGGGGATAACGCCACTCAGCACAGGGGAAGAAGGGTAAGTAGAGCCAGGAATCAAAGCACAGGCTAATTAGACTGGATGTCATTCCATTCGAAGCCAGGGCCGGAGGGAAGCCCGGGCCTCGGGTGCCAGGTGCCTGACCCTGGTGGTCAGTGCACTCCCACAGGGGGAGCACTGCTCAGCAGAAGCCCTGAGCTGGGCTCAGTGGCAGGAGCCTCTCCCACCTCTGAGGCAGTGCTAAGGATGTCCGACTGCTTGTTTAGACCTGCTCCCCGCCTAAGCCGTCAGTCAGACATCCCCCAAGGGCCCCCAGGCTCCCGAGAGGGCACAGGCGGGGCTGAGGGACCCCCCTCCCCCACCCCCACAATGCACGAATTCCATTCACTGGGCCTCTAGTTTCAAAAATAATGCTCTAGCCACCTGCAAACCAAAGGCCAGGGCTCTGGCCCACACCAAGTCTAGGAGAATTGTGCTTCCTTCAGCAGATAAGGAGAGGATAAAGGAAGTGCAGAGCTATATGCAGGACAAAGGGCAGGCAGGAAAGGGGAACAGGAGATGAAAAAGAGGGGTTTTGTATAGGCCCTGTCTTGTTGGGGGGGGGGGGGCACACAAGGGGAGGGTTGAACAAGAGCATAAACCATTCATCTAGGTAAATTACCTTTCTTTACCCTTGATGACCATGGCAAATCAGCTCATAAGGTACTTCCTCACCTAACATGGCACCTAAGTCTCAAAGAAAAAAAAAAGTTTGAGGTAGGAAGGGTGGATGTTGTCCTCCCCACATTACAGAGTGTAGAACTGAGACACACAGCGAGTTTCCTGACTTGCCCCCAAAATATCAACTTGCTTTCTGAGACCCCAGCCCTGTGTTCATGCCAACCTATCATGAAAGTTGACTATCATGGGCAAACTTGGCTATTGAGAGGTCTGTGTGCCAGCCACTGGGGAAGTGATGGTGAACAAGACAGTCCCTATTCTCTGAGGGTTCAGTTTATATACGGGCTTTAAACTGAAACTCCACCTGTGACTGGTTGATCTTGACTGCCTGGGATCAATTTGCAATATCAGCTGTGGGCAGAAAGGATGCAGCTACAAACATATTCATATTTGCAGTTTGGCAATGACTGAAAATGCTCATCATCTCAACTATTTAACCCACATGTGTACTGTGGGTACATAGAGTGGGTAAGATTGCCAAGGTTCCAGTCATGAAACTAGTAGCTGATATGAAAGCTGACATGGGTGGTGGTAGGTTCAATGCTAACTTTCCCTCCAGGACCCAATCTGTCCTCATCTCAGGCAAGGTCTGTAAACTTAGGTCCAGGGTCTTCCAGAAGGATTAAGGCAGGGCCCAAGAAGAACAAGATGCAAACACAAGTGAGAATTATGGAACAGATACCTCTGTGGAAAGAGCCCTGGACTGGAAGTCAGGAAAACAGTCTACTTTCCCAAGGTCAGCCTGCATCACTCAACTACACAACCAGCAGCTGAGTGGTGCAATGATTAAGGGCCAGGGTGCAGAGTCCAGGCTCTGCTACTTCTACATTGGTGGCCTGCGTTTCTGTAAATAGGAATGTTTCTAAACTAATGGATTGTAGAATTAAATGATTGGATCATTTAAAGTGCTTGAAAAAGTGCCTCCCACATAGTAAGCACTCAATACTTGTTAGCTATTATTTCCGAAGTATATAGATGTCTCTCCAATATCTCATTAAGGCCACTGACAAATTTTTCCACCCCTATTACGTATCTATCTAGTCCTGGATGTCTGCTTAGTACCCCCATCTCTCCCCAAATCATTTTTAAAAAATATTTTTTATTGATTTTTTACAGGGAGGAAGGGAGAGGGATAGTTAGAAACATCAATGAGAGAATCATCCATCAGCTGCCTCCTGCACACTCCCTACTGGGGATGTGCCCGCAACCAAGGTACATGCCCTTGACTGGAATAGAACCCGGGACCCTTCAGTCCGCAGGCTGACACTCTATCTACTGAGCCAAACTGGTTAGGGCCCAAAATCATTTTTATCAGCTCATCAGTAAGGCAGGATAGTGGGAGGGTGGGCCAGTTTCCAGGAAATGTAGAGCATTTCCCGGCAACACCTTCTCCATTTGGAGAGGCCTTTCTTGGCCCTCTTAGGGTGTGTCAATGGCTGGCCCAGTGTGTATGGAGGGAGTGGGGAAGAATGGGGGAAGAGAGCTGAAGGCTTGTGTCTAGAGGGCCAGGAGCGACACTGGGTCTGCCCTGCCTTGGAGCTTGTTCTGCCAGGCCAAGTCCTCTTTTAGTCTATATGCCTGCAGCACCGCCACTCAAAGGGGCTCCTGTTTCTTTCTCCTTGAAGGAACAAGGTGGAATGAAGTGAGACCTAGCATGGGCATCACGAACCCCTTGATGCCACCGGGGAGACTTTGGCTAAGAGACGATCTCAGTTTCCTATAAAATGAGAAGCAACCAGGCGGCTTCCAAAGCCCCTTTGGATTCTGGCGGATCTCAGGAGCTGCCACCTCAAAGGGGAAATGCCAGTGATGATTCAAGTCAGGAGGGACCAAAAAGCCTGGAATGTCGGAGAATATCCTAGACCAGTGGTCGGCAAACTCATTAGTCAACAGAGCCAAATATCAACAGTACGATGATTGAAATTTCTTTTGAGAGCCAAATTTTTTAAACTTAAACTTCTAACGCCACTTCTTCAAAACAGACTCGCCCAGGCCGAAAACCGACTTCTGTGCATGGGCCACGAAGTTTCAATTGCACTGTACATGTGCGCCCGCACGTGGTATTTTGTGGAAGAGCCACACTCAAGGGGCCAAAGAGCTGCATGTGACTCGCGAGCCGCGGTTTGCCGACCACTGTCCTAGAGCAGCTACAAGCCAATGGGGAACTTTTGCAGCCTGGCATTCCCTGCCAATGTTCTCCTCACAACCCTTTTCCAATGCTCAGCAAGAGGGCCTCCCACGCAATGGACGAACTGCTGTGTCTACAGCTCCTGGAGAGAAAGGCCAACAGAGTTAAATATCTTTTTGAAACGTTTATGAAGCTACTACTGAGCCCTTAGTATTATTTGTCACTATACTAAGTGCCTCCCTTGCAATACCCTAATTGAAAGACTGATGCTTATCTCCTTTTTACTCTGACTTTTTCTCTTATTAGTAATGCTTTAAAGGGGGAGTGGGGAGAGAAGTGGCTTGGCCAGTTTTTAACTCTGACCCTGGGCAGGTCCCTTTATTTCCAAAAGCCTATGGAAAAGAACTTTCTCCACAAAAGGGAACCTATTACTACCCACTTCAAGGGCACTAGTGAGAAGTGTTTTGTAAACTCTTTTGAAGTCTTGAGGGTTATCCCAAAGGTAGTACCAACTCTTTCAACCCAAGGGCTTGATGAGTAAGATTAGACCCCAGGGGGAAAAAAACCAAAGGATGGTGTCTTAGAATCCTCAGGTCTCCCACCATCTGGGACAGGGCAAAAGTGCAAAAACCAAGTCACCTTCTTGTTCCTGGAATAGGCCCCTCCCAGAGTGTGGAAACTGTGCTGCTGGGTGCTGCAGTGATTGGAGGGAAGATCACCTTCCCTGGATCCACCCAGTCTTCAAAACCCCAACCATCAGTAAGCCGGCCCTCTGTACCTGAAGGCTAATTCAAGGTCTGCTGTTCATCCCCAGCCCTCATATGAAGGGGCAAGGGGTGGGCAGCAGCAAGCTAGTGATACCTAGAAGGTAACTCCATTTTACAGGCTGAAAAACTAAGGCACAGATTTGGGTGGGGGGTGGAGGGATGAAGCCAGGCTCCCACAAATCTCAGACCTGCTAAGGAATGAGGTTCTTGCCACAAAAGTGGCCTGGTGTAAAGTGCACATGCCCCTGCACCAGGGGGGGCAGGACTGTTGGACAAACTATCATTTAGAGATTTTAAGTCCCAACCTCACCCAGGCCAACCCATGTCTCTTTCTGCACCCATGCTGGCCCAGCTGGTTTTTTCCCCAAAGCTGGCTAGCCTCCACCAGAACATCTGGTGGACTTAGGGGCAACCCAGGACAAACCCATGTGGAGGCCTTTGCCCACCTCCACTGGTTTCTTCTTTGTACCTTGGCTACTTGCAAACCCAAGAGTAAGCTCTTGGAAGGCAGCTGAATGTGATGGGAAGAGCACTGAACTGGGCATGAGGAGAGGAGTGCTTGTTTTAAACACCGCATCCCAGGATGGCAGCCTCCATTAGGAGCTTTCCCTATGTGGGCCTGCTTCCCTCAGCAACGTGGTGGTGTGGTGGGGCATGGGCACACAGGACATGTGAATTCTGGACTGGGCTCAGGGGTCCCAGATCAACAGCCTGCAAGGGGGAGTGAAGGAGCAGTCCTCACAGGCAGCAGAGCTGGATGTCTGTGCCTGCACTCCCAGGGAAGTAGCACTGGCCAGCTCCTTAATCTTTCTCAGGAAAGCACGACTTTTTCACCAAGGCTGCTTTAAGGTTACAAGGTAAGTGCCCTTAGGCGCCTGTGTTTCTTTCCCTCTTGTTTTTAAATCCTCACCTGAGGACATGCTTATTTAGAGAGAGGAAAGGAGAGAAGAAACATTGCTTGGTTGCTTTCCATGTTTCCCAATTAGGGATTAAACACGCAATCCAGGTATGTGCCCTGACTGGGAATTGAACCAGCAACCTTTTGGTGTACGATGTTCAACCAACCGAGCCACTCTGGCTGGGCAGCATGTTTCTAAGTAGGGAAAAAATATATAGCTCACAAAGTATGATCCCATATTTTCAAAATATGTGTGTACATATACACGTGTGTATGTATACCCACATGCACAGTCTAGAAATGTGCTAATACAGTAGTCACTAGCACATGTGGATACTGAGCACTTGCAATGTGGCTAGTCCGAACTGAGAAGTGCTTTAAGTGTAAAGGACACTAGATTTTAAAGACGTATCACAAAGACTATAAGATACTAGAGGCCTGGTGCACGGGTAAGGTCCCTAGGCCTGGCTGGTGATCAGGGCTGATTTGTGGGGCGATAGGGGCCACCGCTCGCACCCGCCTTGGCTGTCCACTCACCTGCTCCACCATCCCACCGTGGTCCCGCTCTCGTTGGGGCCCACTGGGGCTGGCAGCACCGCGTTGCTGACGTCCACTATGTTCCACACCACGCCCTGGTGGTTAGCGCACGTCTAACTCCTGGTCAGTCGAACTCCCGCCCGTGGGGACAATTTGCATGTGATTTCACTAACAATTCTTATATTTGATTATATGTTGAAACAGTATCTTGGGTTATATTTAAACTAGAGGCCCAGTGCATGAAATTCATACACTCAGGGGTGGGGGGGTGGGTAAGTGGGGAGGGAGTCCCTTAGCCCTGCCTGCGCCCTCTAGCAGTCCCGGAGCCCTCAGGGGATGTCCAACTGATGGCTTGACTTAGGCCCACTCCCCATGTGAGCCCAGCTTGTGGCTGAGCAGCTCTCCCCATGTGGGAGCACACTGACCACCAGGGGGCAGCCCTTGCACTGAGCGTCTGCCCCCTGGTGGTCAGTGCACATCATAGCAACCAATTGTTCCGCAATTTGGTTGATTTGCATATTAGCCTTTTATTATATAGGAAGGATTTCACCTGTCTTACTTTTAAAAATATGGCTACCAAAAAATTTAAAATTACACATGTGGCTTGCACTGTATTTCTATTAGGCAGCACTGGTCTAAAAGGATATGGCTGCTTCACAGTATTTATGGTAGTTGGTGGGACAGATTATAGAGATTTGTTCTCTTTGTTAAAACATACTTGGACATCTTCTACAATGAATTGGTGTTGTTTTAGTAAGTTGAAAAGATTTCCCCTTTGAAAGAAGTTAAAAGGCCCAACACACAATAGTGTTTCCACCCTGCTTTGGTAACCCAGAGCCACCCCCCTAACCCCCTCACATTGGCCTGGAGGCCACCCCTGAAAACCACAAGGTCAGCGCGGCTCTTTCCAGCAGGCTGCACGGGCTTGACAGAGGTGAAGAGGAACGAACATTTCTGGGGGAAGAGAGGCCAGGGCACGGCTCATACCCACTCAGAATGGTCAAAGGAGCAGAGCTGGGACCTCCAGGCTGGGCCACTGGGGGCCCAGAGATTCCTGCTGTCTAAAGGTTTGTGTGGGACTTTTCTGGTTGGGGTCTTCTGTAGTATGGGAGAATGCAAAGCCAGATGACAAGTAAGGCAGGAATTCTAGAGGCAGTCTGCTATTGGCTGGAATCCCAGCTACTTACCAACTACTGCTCAGCCTTGAGCAAATTACTGAACCTCTCTGAACTCCTGTTTTCTCCTCTGTAAATTGAGGATCACAACTTATGGCTATACCTTATAGGGGTGTAGTGAAAATGAACCAAAAAAATGAATAAGGTGTGTGTGGTGGCTCAGAAGTTTGATAATTACATGAGAAGTGGAGAGTCTTGATGCAGTCTTGCCTGGCTCCCTAGAACATCTGCCCTCAAGGGGCAAGCTACAAGGCAAGCTACCTCTGAGATAGATTCTAGGACACTTGGCTAAGCCAGGGACATGATAATGGCACATTAGCAATGGATGAGCAACTGCACCCAGGGGCACACAAGTTGTAAAAAACGAAGACCCAGTCAGAAGAAATGAGAGAGCGGGAATTTGGATCCCTACACTTTCATCTCAGGCAGTTTGTACTGACCACTCACTCCCCCAGCCTGCCTACCATGAATATCTGACTTGAAATAAAAAAGCCAGCACACTTTCTGACAAGAAGTCAGTAATAGAAAACTATGACATAAAAAGGCCAGGTCAGGCTCATTACCCACCCCCAGGTTCCACCATCCTTGCTCCAGCTCCTGCTGGTGCCCCCACTCTATTCAGTCACACCCTCACTCCACCTCCATGCTGGGGCATGGTGCCTGGGACAGGCCAGGGGAAGTTGGTCTAGGCAAGGAAACACCAACTTCCTTAGCTCTGGGGCCAAGAGACCGAGAACCTGGAGAATAAACATCTGCCTGCCTCAGGCCACCCTTCTGATTAATGGGCACAGTTTGACAAACTAAGCTTCTGGACAGTTTAAGAAGAGACGAAGTAAGAAATAGCAACCAGCAAACCTCCTCTTCAAGTGGCTTAGTCTCAGGGGGGAAAAAGCTCAAAAAAAAAAAAAATCAGACCCAAGTCACTATGCCATCATCCATTCCTTTCATCTCTTTCCTGGACTATTGCAGAAACCTTCAATGAGGTTCACCTGCTTCCAACCTGGCCTCCTGCTGCCCCGACCCCAGTCCAATCTCAACAGAACAGAGTAATCCTGAAGAAACAAGGTCATGCCACCTCTCTCACTGTTTTCAGAACAGGACCCAAACTTCCTAGGCTGGCCTCCAAAAGCCTCTTGCTTTTCTGCTTTTTTGAACCCCTCACCTCTCTCTCACACAGGCCTTTATGTTTCTTGGAGAACTCTAAACTCATTACCACCTAGTACCTGATGTCCCTCTAGGCTAGAATGCTCATCACCAGGCTCCCTATCTTGGCTCACCCTTAGGGGCATTATTCCCTGACACCTTGATAGAAGCTGCCCCAGTCAGTCAACCCCCCCACCGCCTAACACTTTTCTGTTACAATGCCTTTGTTTCACAAAGCACATACCACTATCAGAAACTGCCATGTAGTGCCCTGACTGGTTTGGCTCAGTGGATGGAGCGTCGGCCTGCGGACTGAAGGGTCCCAGGTTCGATTCCGGTCAAGGGCATGTACCTTGGTTGCGGGCACATCCCCAGTAGGAGGTGTGCAAGAGGCAGCTGATGGATGTTTCTCTCCCATCAATGTTTCTAACTCTCTATCCCTCTGCCTTCCTCTCTGTAAAAAAAAAAAAAAAATCAATAAAATATATTAAAAAAAAAAAAAAAAAAAAAACCACGAAACTTCCATGTAGTATTAAAGGTGGATGCAAATAGACACTTATATGGAAAGGCAGGACCCATGTCCCCTGCCCTTCACTCTGCAGGATCTGTAACGCTATCAACATAATATGGTAAAAGTGATGCTGTGCCAGTGTGCAGGCCCAGGACCTCAGGATACTGACGGAATTTACTCCGTCTCTTGAAACACCCTCTGAGAGCCCTAAGCCATATGTAGTACTACTACGCAAAACCACCATGCTGGGCACTCCAGCTGAAGTCAACCTTTCAGCCACCTCTGCCAAGGTACCAAACGTGAGTGAAGCCGTGGTGGACCTTACAGATCAGGACACCTGCCACCTTTACCACTGCTACGTAGAAAAGAATCACTTGGCTGAGCCCTGTCCGAATGCTGACCCACAAATCAGTGAATATAATGGTTGTACTAACTTTTGGGATGATTTGCTTGGCAGTGATAACCTAGTTGGGTTACTGTGTCTCCCCATTAGAATGTAAACTATGAAGGCAGGCCCCTTCAATCTTTTTCCCATCAGAATGCCATGATCTAACACTTAGTAGGTAATTTAAATAAATGTGAGATGAATGACTTTCACTTTGGTGGCAGTCAAGTTACTTCCTTTCACACAAAGGGTAGGCTCAAGCCCTGGTGGTTCTCTAGATAAGCCTGAGGTCTCGGAATTCTCAGTTTCTTGAGGTGGGTCACCTTCCCTTCTACTCAGACAGTTAATACTTTGACCCTGGCCTCCTCCTGACCTAGGTTCTAACCTCAGGGTCAGAAGGTGGGTCTCAGCAACCACCCAACTTAACCATGTACAGGATATGTCAGAATCTTCTCAATAATATTCCTGCTAAGGGATGAGCCACCACTGTCTCCACACTTCTGAGGGCACCCACAACCTTTTGGGGCAGCCCATCTTAGCCCAGCATTTTCTAGAAGCCTAGGTCAGAATGCCCCATGCCTAGGTAGAAGAATCCCATAGCCTTGGCCAAACTCTTGGGGATGACACTCTAAAGCCAATGCAATTGGGTGGGGAAAACAATCCCCGTTCGATTAAATTTTTCTCACCAACTGCAGTCTTTTTTTTTTTTTTTTTTTTAATTGATTTTTTTTTACAGAGAGGAAGGGAAAGGGATAGAGAGTCAGAAACATCGATCAGTTGCCTCCTGCACACCTCCCACTGGGGATGTGCCCGCAACCAAGGTACATGCCCTTGACTGGAATCGAACCCGGGACCCTTCAGTCCGTAGGTTCGACACTCTATCCACTGAGCCAAACCGGTCAGGGCACCAACTGCAGTCTTGATCTCCAATTTGATATATCAAACTTAATCCTAGTGGGAAAGAACCTTGAAAGGTTTAGCTCAACCACCTTCATTTTCAGTAAAGGGAAAGGAAGTCCAAAAAGGTTCAGTAAATCACCCAACGCATCTTAGCAAGTGAGTCAAACACCTGGGACTAGGCTGGTCTCCAGTTTTCCTGCCCAGATTCTCCACTCCTCTCCCCCGCACCTCCTTTACAAGGCCCACACCAACAATTGTGTGAGGAGCAGTCCTGCCTTGAAGAAGTCTCTCTCCATGACTGTGGTCCCCAAAGAAAATGTAATGCTCCAATTAGTTCCACTGCTCCAAAAGCAGGACCATCATGCACAAGGCCTCTAGCCAGGGCCTTTCCCCTTTCTAGCCCAAGACACAATAACAACTGCCTTAGCTGGTCTCATACCGAACAGGGTGTCTGAGCTGGAAGGGACCTTAAAGACTGAGATCAAATACACTGTACCCATTTCACAGATGGGTGAAGGGAACAATGACTAATTGGGGCCGTATATAACCGTTTCCCTGACAGCCCCAACCCTTAGCTCTCAGACAGCTTTTTACTGCTGGGACCTTAGGCCACAATGCCCAGAGGTGTCCTGTCTCTCCATCACATTCTCCCTCAAAGAGGGAGGTAAGGAGTTCCCTCTAGAACTGAAATTCCTGCCCTAGGCCTTAAAGTCTTCCCTACCCTCTCCTCTCAAACTCTTCTCCCAGAGTATGCTCCTTGGCTCATAGGCTGGACAGACACTGTCCTCTCTCCTTTGTACCATAAAACACAGAAAGTCTGAGCCCATAGGCCTCACGCTGGCATCCTTATTTAAAGGTAGGCTGTGTTGGACAGAGGCTGTTTGACCAGGTCGTCTCATTTTTTTCCATAATAACTTTATTAATATACTGTGCTACTCACCCATTTAAAGTATACAATTCAATGTTTTTGGTGGGTTTTTTTTTTGGAGGGGGGAGGGAGATATGTTCAGAGTTTGGCTTTTTAAAGAAAAACTGAAAACCTCTAGGTTTCTAGATGAATTTTCTTGATTTTAAAATATAGGTGGTCACTTTAAACTGTTTTTTAATGCAAGGTCAAAATCTGTCAGTAGGCTGGACTGGACCTGCGGAGATGAGATGTGAGCTGCCCATTTGTGACTTCCAGATATAAACCAAGTCAAGCTGACATATGGTGACAGGAGATTTGACTTTGGGTGGTGGACACACGAAACAATATACAGATCTTGTAACATAGAAACCCATACCTGAAACCTATACGTATGTTCATGTTGACCAATGGCACTCCAATAAATTTAATTAAAAACAAAAACCCAATCATGGAAGGAATGTTATCTTGTTTACCCCTGAATTCTGGGGCCTGACACCTAACTCCGTGTTGTCAAACTGCGGCTGGCGAGCCACATGCGGCTCTTTGGCCCCTTGAGTGTGGCTCTTCCACAAAATACCACGGCCTGGGCGAGTCTATTTTGAAGAAGTGGCATTAGAAGAAGTTTAAGTTTAAAATTTGGCTCTCAAAAGAAATTTCAATCGTTGTACTGTTGATATTTGGCTCTGTTGACTAATGAGTTCACCGACCACTGACCTAACTCAGTATTTTCTGAATGAACAAGTCTAGGAAATTACTTTGCAAATTTGCAGCTGCAGGGCTACCCAAACTGTTCAAATATTATCACCACGTCAAGAAATTCAGTATCTCCTGTGGCAGCTGAATACATTTGGGGGGGGGGGGATTTTTGAAAGTTACTACTTGGCCAGAGCCAAAACCTACTAATGTTCTACCTCCCACAAGAGCTTCACCCATAGGGCTATATTAAGCAGGTCTACTCAAATGCTTTATTTCAGAACAGGCATTTCTACCCACCCCAATCTTTGATTCTCTGGACAAAATAACCCTAGTTCCCTCAACCGTTCCCTCCTCAAAGAAATGTGCATGTGTCCCAGTGAGCCACCCCCTCTGTGTATTCCTGATTTCCTGTCTCCCTCCCACATTCCCTAGAAGTAGCACCCGGTCTCCCACACCCAACCTTGCTCTCACCATATCTAAGTTCCACCCCCTACACTCAGCTCCACTTCAGGCAAAACCCAAACCAGGCTACTATTCCATCGATGTAATTGGTCTCTTTCCCTCATATCGCTGTTAATATATATACAGAAGAAAAGCAAAGAAACACAACCCCAAGTGGCAGAAAGACACCAAAGATGGAATGGGAGGGTTTCCATACCAAGCACAGAGCCCATCTCTCACTGACAGTCTATCACCGGGGCATTCCTAAGCACCACAATGTGGGCTCCTCGCTGCAGGACTGTACCCCCCAAGGATTCTTCAATTCTCCTCCACTATAGAGTTGCATGACAGCCCAGGGCAGGGTCAGAAGAGCTGGCTCTAAGAAGTGGCATGGGCTGCCTTCCTTCCTGGGTAGGCCCAGGACCACACAGAAGGAATCAGGCAGAGGACCCAGGAAGCCAGGTAAGTTGGCTTTAGCACCTACCTTTGTTAGCAAACTGAAGACCCGGGTCAAATTCAGGTCTCAAAAACAAAACAAAACAAAAACACCCATCAATACTCTTACAATTATCACTTTTTATTTATTTTTTTGCCAGACTCCAGCTAAGCACTCTTATTCACCTAGCTCACTTTCAACCATGATCCCACTATGTGGCTAACTACATATAACTCCATTTACTGAAGCCCCGAAGTTACACCAAGGGCACTCAGTTGGTAAGTGACTGAGTTCAAAGTTCATGTTCAACTACCCCATTCGGCCTTTTCCTCCAGAGGTGGAGTGAAAATAGAACTGGAGTGGGAGCCCAGAGACTTGGGTTCAAGTCTCAGCTTTGCTTTGAACTGATTTTGAACAACTCCTATTTCCTTTCTGGGCCTTTAGTACCTAAACTGCGAGAGGTTTAGATTTAATGACCCTCAGGGTCCCTTCCAGCTCTATATTCCTTCTCTGAAAGGAGGGGAAGTAAACCCAAGCCCCTTGAGGGCACAGCAATAGGAACAGAGTTGACAACTGGACACGGGGCTGCAGAAACTTAACTCTCTATACTTTCTCAGGAAATCACGACCACAGCTGAATTCAGCTTAGGGGAGGTGGCTCTGATGGGAAGGAAACCTTGTACACATTGCTACCTGTGTAAGAACCTGCAGGGCCAAACTGCAGTGACTGGTAGCAGGCAGCCTAGGTATGGAGTCCTGCCACACGGTGCCTCCCCTGGTGGAGGTGGGGACTGCCACCTGGAAGCCTGTCTCCCTGCCACTACTTCCAAGGCCACCTCCTCTTCCTGCCTAGCCCTCTACAGCAGGCACAAGCAGACTGGAGGCTCTAAGCCAGGGGTGGGCAAGCTTTTTGACTCGAGGGCCACAATGGGTTCTTAAACTGGACCGGAGGGCCGGAACAAAAGCATGGAGTGTTTGTGTGAACTAATATAAATTCAAAGTAAAGGAGTGGAGGGGAGAACAAGAGAACCGGATAGGTCTTGGGCAGTGGTCGGCAAACTACGGCTCACGAGCCACATGCTGCTCTTTGGCCCCCTTCTTTCTGCCACTTGGGGTTGTGTTTCTTTGCTTTTCTTCTGTATATATATTAACAGCGATATGAGGGAAAGAGACCAATTACATCGATGGAATAGTAGCCTGGTTTGGGTTTTGCCCCAAAGGATCAGAAAGGAAACTCCAAGCCATCTATTCTTAAACTAGAGGCCCGGTGCACGAAATTCGTGCATGGGGGGGTTTCCCTCAGCCCAGCCTGCACCCTCTCCAATCTGGGACCCCTCAAGGGATGTCCGACTGCCCACTGGGATTGGGCCTAAACGGGCAGTCGGACATCCTTCTCACAATCCAGGACTGCTGGCTCCCAACTGCTCGCCTGCCTGCCTTCCTGATTGCCACTAACCACTTCTGCCTGCCAGCCTGACTGATGCCTAACTGCTCCCCTGCCAGCCTGTTTGCCCCTAACTGCCTTCCCCTGCAGGCCTGGTCCCCCCCAACTGCTCTCCCCTGCAGGTCTGGGTCCCTCCCAACTGCCTTTCCCTGCAGGCCTGGTCGCCCCCAACTTCCCTCCTCTGCTGGCTTGGTCACCCCTAACTACCCTCCCCTGCTGGCCTGATCGCCCACAACTGCCCTCCCTTGCAGGCCTGGTCCCTCCCAGCTGCCCTCCCCTGCTGGCCATCTTGTGGTGGCCATCTTGTGTCCACATGGGGGCAGGATCTTTGACCACATGGGGGCAGCCATCTTGTGTGTTAGAGTGATGGTCAATCTGCATATTACTCTTTTATTAGATAGGATAGAGGCCTGGTGCACAGGTGGGGGCCAGCTGGTTTGCCCTGAAGGGTGTCCCGGATCAGGGTGGGGGTTCCCTTGGGGCATGGGGTGGCCTGGGTGAGGGGCCTGTGGTGGTTTGCAGGCCGGCCACGCCCCCTGGCAACCCAAGCAGAGACCCTGGTATCTGAGGTTTATTTATCTTCTACAATCGAAACTTTGTAGCCTGGAGTGGAGCCAAGCCTTTTGCTTGCTTCGAGGTGAGGCAGCAGCCATTTTTGTTGGAATTTATGTATCTTCTATCATTGAAACTTTGTAGCCTTAAGCAGAGGCCTGGGCCGGCCAGGGCTGCAGAAGCTTGGCTTCCTCCATCGCCGGGGGCAACCCTAGCCTCCTGCTCTTTCCAGCTCCATGGCTGCTGCCATTTCTGTTTGGGTTTATGTATCTTCTATCATTGAAACTTTGTAGCCTTGAGTGGAGGCCTAGGCCAGCAAGGGCAGGCGGAAAGCTTGGCTTCCTCCATTGCCGGGGAAACCCAAGCCTCCCTCCTGCTCTCTGTGGCTGTAGCCATCTTGGTTGGGTTTATTTGCATATTCGCTCCTGATTGGCTGGTGGGCGTGGCTTGTTGGTATAGCAGAGTGATGGTTAATTTGCATATTACACTTTTACAAGATAGGATTAAGAGGCTCTGCCACATGGCCAGAGTAATCTTTCAAAAGAAAATATCTGACTATGCCACTTAAAATCTTCAATGACTCTCAACTACCTTCCTGTTCAAATCAGAATTTACCTTCCCAATCATCTACATTACAACCACAGGGAATTACTCAGTTCCCTGAACCCCAGGGCCTTTCCTCTACCAAGAATGAGCTCTTTTTCCAGGCCTTTTCTCAGGTAACATCCTTCCCATTTCAGCTTAGTCACTGCTTCCTCCGGAAAGATTTCTCTGACCTACATTGGTTGGGTGCCCCTGCTGCACTCCCAAAGAACCCCACACCTTTCTTACACACTACCTCCAATACTGGATCGTGAGTGCTTGTTCCTTGCCAACACAGACTTTTATTATTCACTGTGGCATGTGTATGCGACTCAAAATGTGCTGGATGCTGCTTGAAAGTGTGAGATTCATCCATTCATTCTCTAATTAAATGTTCACCAAGCTGCCTACTATTGTGCTTGGTATGTTGTAGGTGCTGAGAATACAGCAGTGGTCAAATACCAAAGTCTCTGACCCAATGGTGATAACAGCTAAGAAGGAAGATGAAGCAGGGTAAGAGAGATGGGGCTGCAGAGTAAGAGGTGGCAGTGTGCTATTTTATATAGGGTGGTCTGGGAAGACCTCTCCATCACATTGGTATATGAACAGGAATCAGAAGAAAGTGAGGGTGGGAGCCATGTGGCTATCTAAGCGGAAGAGCATTCCAGAACAAAAGCCATAAAGCAGGAGAATGTGCCTCAGGGAAAGCAATGTGGTTGGGAGGTAAAAGTTGGGGGGGAATGTCAGAGCTTGGGGAGAATGATGGTATGGGGAGCCAAATCAAGCAATCTTATAGGATACTAGACCCGGTGCATGAAATTCGTGCACTGGTGTGTGTGTGTGTGTGTGTGTGTGTGTGTGTCCCTCAGCCCAGCCTGCACCCTCTCCAATCTGGGACCCATCAGGAGATGCCCAACTGCCCTCCCCTGCTGGCCTGATCGCCCACAACTACCCTCCCCTGCTGGCCATCTTTGACCACATGGGGGTGGCCATCTTGTGTGAGGGTGTGAGGGTCAATTTGCATATTACCTCTTTATTATAAAGGAATGCTGAGGCCTCTGATTTTATTCCCCTATAATAAAATGCCTTAAGAGTGTTTTGAGCAAGAGTGACAAACCAGTTAGGAGGCTGCTAAACAATCTAGGTGGGAAAGCAATGCTGTGTGGACCAGGCTGGCAACAGAGGAGGTTGTAAGAAGCATTTAGCTTTGGATACAGGTTTTTTTGGGAGTCAAAGGGATGTAAATTAGATGGGAGATGATAGAGAAATAGAGAAACAGTCAAGGATGAGCCCAAGGCTTAGTCTAAGAAATCATAAGAACAGAGTTGCTGGAGAAACCAAGATGGCGGCATAGGTAAGCACATAAACTGCTGCCTCGCACAACAATTTCAAAACTACAACTAAAAGACAGAACGGACATCATTCAGAACCACAGGAAGGCTGGCTGAGTGGAAATTCTACAACTAGAAGGGAAGAGGAAAGCTCACGGAGAATCAGAGGAGGGGCAAAGGACTGAGGTATGGAGACGTGTGAGGAAGGGCTGTGGAGAGCCTGGCTGACTTTCTCTGGCGGGAGGGGGAAGGAAGCCCCCGACTGCACTGAACCCCAGTTCCGACTGCACTCAAACCCAGTTCCAGGCAAAAACCCCGTGGACCCAGGCTCATACAGGGGGAGACTGGACGGTCAGGTAGAAAGGCACACGGATACTCGGAGACCCGGGGGAGCCGCGGCGGGTCTGGAGGCGCGCACGCGCGCACATGCGAGTGCTCACAGAGAAAGCTGAATGCAGAGGTTGCCGCAGGCATTCCCTAGCGGAAGGGAGTCGGAAGCTCCTGACTGCACTGAACCCTAGTTCCGAATGCACTGAACCCCAGTTCCGGGCGAGCCCCTGGGGACCCACGCTCTTACAAGGTGAATCTGGACTGTCAGGCAGAAACTCAGGGGAGTCGCGGAAGGCAGAGGTCTGGAGGCGCGCGCGCAAGGGCAGGGCTGACGGGAAGCCAAGACTGTCTGCTCCGCCCTGAGACTCCGCCCCATCCAAGCTGAGCACAGAGGCTTTTGCAATTTTGCAAGTCTAATCCTATAAGGCTGTTTCCAGCACCGAACTTCTCCCAGCGTAGACACAGCTGATCCTCACAGCCAACTGGCCTGGAGGTCTATTCCTCCCAGTGATACCAACAACAATCAAGACTTAAGTACAACAAGGCTGTACACACAGTCCACAAAGGGGTGCACCGAGAGTGTCCACCTCAGGTTAACTGGGGAGGCCAACCCACTGGGCCATATAGGAAACCTAGCACACAAAGCTACCCTACCAACTCAGGGAACCAGCAAAAATGTGGAGGCAAAGAAACAGATCACAAATGAAAGAAATGGAGGAAAACAAACGACTGGATATAGAATTCAAAACCATGGTTATAAGGCTTTTCAAGAATATCCTAGAAAAGGCCAATAAATTTAGCGAGACCCTCGAGGATATGAAAAAGGACCAACTAGAAATTAAACTTACACTGACTGAAATAAAAAATATTATACAGAGACCCAACAACAGACTAGAGGAACGCAAGAATCAAGTCAAAGATTTTAAAAACAAAGAAGCAAAAAACACTCAACCGGAAAAGCAAAAAGAAAAAAGAATCCAAAAAGTTAGTGTAAGAAGCCTTTGGGACAACTTCAAGCGTACCAACATCAGAATTATGGGGGTGCCAGAAGACAGAGAGCAAGATACTGAAAACCTATTTGAAGAAATAATGACCGAAAACTTCCCCCACCTGGTGAAAGAAATAGACTTACAAGTCCAGGAAGCGCACAGAACCCCAGACAAGAGGAATCCAAAGAGGACCACACCAAGACACATCATAATTAAAATGCCAAGAGCAAAAGACAAAGAGAGAATATTAAAAGCAGCAAGAGAAAAACAGTTAGTTACCTACAAGGATTGTCACCCATAGGATTGTCAGCTGATTTCTCAACAGAAACTATGCATGCCAGATGGGAGTGGCAAGAAATATTCAAAGTGATGAAAAGCAAGAACCTACAACCAAGATTACTCTACCCAGCAAAGTTATCATTCAGAATGGAAGGTCAGATAAAGAGCTTCACAGATAAGAAAAAGCTAAAGGAGTTCATCACCACCAAACCAGTATTATATGAATTGCTGAAAGGTATTCTTTAAGAAGAGGAAGAAGAAAAAAGTAAAGATAAAAATTATGAACGACAAATACATATCTATCAACAAGTGAACCTAAAAATCAAGTGAATTAAAAATCTGAGGAACAAAATAAACTGGTGAATATAATAGAATTAGGGGCATAGAAAGGGAGTGGACTGATAATTCTCAGGGGGAAAGGGTATGGGGGTGCAGGAAGAGACTGGACAAAAATCGTACACCTATGGATGAGGACAGTGGGGGGAGATAAGGGCAGAGGGTGGGGTGGGAACGGGGTGGAGGGAGGAGAAACAATTGTAATAATCTGAACAATAAAGATTTATTAAATAAATAATAAAAAAAAGAACAGAGTTGCTTATTAACACGTTAAGTGTCATGCCAGTCACTGGTGACTGACACTATACTTTCCGTTTGGACCTCGTCAGTCTCTGGCCGCCAGCATATTGGTGAAATCGGGTATCGCAGGCTAAACGGAAAGGAAGACGAAACAGGCTTGGCACTTAACACGTTAACCTCTCTTGAGCCTCACTTTCCTTATCTGTGAAGTAGGCATAAAAAGCTCACCTGCTAAGATTACATGGGACAAAACATGGAAAGCACCCAGTAACTGGTAACTATGACATCACCATTATTAATCTCAGGGTTTTCAGGAGCTTCAAGAAGCTAAATGTGTGTGACAAGGAAAGCAAAAACCATACACAGACCAGGTGGACAATTCATCCACCAGGTGGCCCATGCTACTTCTTAGAGCCAGATCTTCTGACCCTGCCCTGGGCTGTCATGCAACTCTATAGTTGGGGGAGGGGGGTAATTGAAGAATCACTGGGGGCGGGGGGGTACAGTCCTGCAGCGAGGAGCCCACATTGTGGTGCTTAGGAATGCCCCGGTGATAGACTGTTAGTAAGAGATGGGCTCGGTGCTTTTTACGGAAACCTTCCTTCCATCTTTGGTGTCTTTCTGCCACTTGGGGTTGTGTTTCTTTGCTTTTCTTCTGTACATATAGTAACAGCGATATGAGGGAAAGAGACCAATTACATGGATGGAATAGTAGCCTGGTTTGGGTTTTGCTTGAAGTGGAGCTGAGTGTAGGGGGTGGAACTGAGACTCCCAGGCACTGTGGGACTTCTGTTCCTCTGAAAGGCTTGCAACTTAACTTTAAAGCAGGGAAGAGAAAAGACTGCCTTGAATAGCATTATGTTTGGAGGACAATTTTGGAAGGTTATTACAGAGTACCCTATAAACAAGGCTTCTGATGGAGGGGTCATTGAATGTCCCAACAGTATCCCAAACTGAGATTGGGGAGCCCTTCACCATACATAACATTCATACATCAAGCTGCACAAAATTCATCAATTAAGGTCCACAATCCTCACTGCCCACCCACCCCCACCAGGACTTTGCTAATCCAAAGGGGCAGCCAAAAAAAAGGCACCACGTCGAGACTGTCCTGATTCTGAAAAACTCCCTGAGAGAGACGCCCTAAGCTATCTATCAAAAGAAACTGGCCAGTTGGTTCTGGTATCTATTACAAATAATGCTACTTGAAAAGTAAGCTAACTCCTAATTATCCATCCTTATTTAGGAAAGGCATGGATAACCTCTCAGAACAGGTGATGACCTCAAACTAGATAAATCTAGCTTGGGAATGCATCTTCTGGAATATAAATCACTTACATATGTGTGGAACATTTTACTTTTTATTGATTTTAGAGAGGGAGGAAGAGAAGGAGGAGGGAGGGAAGGAGGGAAGGAAGGAAGATAGAAGGAAGGAAGGGAGGAAGGGAGGAAGGGAGGGAGGGAGGGAGGCAGGGAGGGAGGAAGGAAGGAAGAAAGGAAGGAAGGAAGGAAGGAAGGAAGGAAGGAAGGAAGGAAGGAAGGAAGGAAGGAAGGAAGGATCTGTTGCCTTCCACATGCACAACTGGGGATGGAACCCATAACCTTGGTATTTGCCTTAATTGGGAATTGAACCCGACACTTTTTGTTTTGTTTTGTTTTTTTAAGAAAATATATTTTTTTGATTTCAGAGAAGAAGGGAGAGGAGAGAGAGATAGAAACATCAATGATGAGAGAGAATCATTGATCGGCTGTCTCCTGCACGCCCCTAACCAGGAATCAAGCTCGCAACCCAGGTATGTGCCCTTGACTGTAATCAAACCCAGGACCCTTCAGTCTGCAGGCCGACGCTCTATCCACCGAGCCAAACCGGCTAGGGCAAACCCAACACTTTTTGGTGTACTACAGGATGATGGCCCAACCAACTGAGCCACACTGGCCAGGGCTTGTATGGGACATTTTAACTTCTGAACTGAGCTTCCCCATACTATCAATTTGATTCTCAAAAGAACCTCAGCATAAGGGTTAGTTCCATTCTGTGAATAAAAAAACAGAGGTGAGTCACGCAAGCTAAGGTCACTAAGAGAGAGCAGAGAGAAGTATTCTGCCCATGTTCCGAATTAAATCCCATCACCTACCCCCTTTGCCCCATTGTTTCCTATCATGAACCCCCAGCAAAGTAAGGCTGTCCTCTCTCCTGGCCACTCCCTTAGGTCACTCTGGAGCAGCCAGGGAGGTTGTGAGCCCAGATTGAGGCACCTGTGAGCCCTCTTGAGGTCCCAAAACTCTAATTACCCCCTTTGAGCATGTCTTGGATTTTGCAAACAGGGGCACTCCCATCTGCCAAGCTCTCCATTTTAAAGAGGTTTTTGTGGTTTCAGACCGGGCTCCGCCTCCTCTCCCTACCCACCTCCCAAAGGGAGGGAAACAGTGCTAAGCTGAGTAACAGCTATAAAACACTCTTGCCTAGTCCCATTGCAAATGCGGTGGGTCAGCCAAGAGACTCTGCCTCTTGGGAGAGTCAGGGGTTCAAGACAGATGAAAGTACCCACCACCTCCCAAGGGCCTGGAACCATCTCCTAACCACCCCTAACCTCTTCCTCCCTAGCAGGCACTCACCTCCCAGCTGGTGTAAAACTCAGACTCCCTGCCCAGAAGGAGAGGGGGCCTGAGAGCTGGAGATTGCAAGTGAAGTCCTCCCCCTACCTCTTCCCTAACTGGGTGCATTCTTTAGAAAAGGAGAAAGTGATTTGAACTACAGGAAAAGAGGTGAAAGTCCTCATTTATCTAGGCCAGTGGTCTGCAAACTCATTAGTCAACAGAGTCAAATATCAACAGTACAACGATTGAAATTTCTTTTGAGAGCCAGATTTTTTAAACTGAAACTTCTTCTAACGCCACTTCTTCAAAATAGACTGGCCCAGGCCATGGTATTTTGTGGAAGAGCCACACTCAAGGGGCCAAAGAACCGTATGTGGCTCGCGAGCCGCAGTTTGCCGACCACTGACCTAGGCTAACGCAGCAGTTCTTAGCCAAAAGAACTGATTATGTTATATTATGTATTATATAATCAGTGATGGTGCTTAAACAAAAAAACAATCACAATACCACTATCACCCCTGACAAATAACTCTTTAATACAATCTAGTGATCAGATTCCCTCAACATCACCAAAATGTTTTATATTGAGATCCAAACAAGATCCACATAGAATAGCTGATGTTTCAACTCTTTTCATCTGTAACAGTTCCCTTTATTAAAATGCCACTTACTGATAAAATTATCTGTGCTGTAGAATTCCACATATTCAGGAGTAGGATAATTGCTACCTCAGGGTCAATCAACGTGTTTCTCTATCCCCACAGATCTACAGTTCTATTGGGTTTAGGTTCAATTTTTATTTGGGGAGGGGAGGATTTTTACAGAAAGTGCTGTGTACTTTCTTTCTACTATAGCATAGTAAGGCACATAATGTCTGGTTTTCCACAATGTTTGTTATCACCCCCAAGTGAACAGCCTAGGTTCCTGAAGCAAAAGAGTCACTCCAGCCCTGAGTTTGGATTCAAAACTGGAGTTTTTTCCACTACAGGGGTATAAACACACACGTTTAAAAGGAAAAAAAAGGGGGGGGGGAAGAGCTCTGCTTTGGTTTCTTTCTTTTGTGGGGGGAGGTTTTATTTAAAAAGTGTTTTTGATACAAAAAAAAAAAACAAAAAAACCCCGACAGTTAGACCTAACCCAATTCTTTCATTTTACAGAAGAAACAGAGAAAGCATGGGGTTGCTGGTTTCCAAAATGCAGGTCACGAACAGAATCAGAAGTGGAACAGATCCTAATAACGGTGATCATTTATTATCAAAAAAATTTGAAACTGCAATTATTAAGTAAGTAGCACTTAACAAATACTCTGTGCTTGACACTATGCTAAGGACTTTATTAATATCACCTTCTTTCATTCTCATGATCTTCTGAAATAGTTAACTATCATTTTCTCATTTTGAGAGTATCAGTGGCTCAGAGAGACTGAGTAATTCACCCATGATTGCACAGCAAGTTAAATGCAAAACTGGATATATACAAATATAGAATCATTATGTTGCACAACTGAAACTAATATAATATTATATGGCAATTATATCTCAATAAAGGAAAAGCAGCAGCAGCAGGAGCTCAAAAGTGCAGACTATATGATTCCAGGCAAAGCTCTTACTTGCATCCAGTCTACTTCTAGTGGTGGGGATGGAGGAACCAGGGGCTGAAGTAGTCTGTGGCTATGAGGGAGGTCTTCACACAGATATGCAGATGCCCTACCTAGTGCAATGGTGTGGGAGACCTGAGGAAGGGCCCAAACCCAGGGAGGAAAGTAAAGAAAGGGAATAGAAGGTTTATTTGAGGCCAGTTCAGTGGGGCAGAGGGTCCCTGGGGTTGTCATGGGTTAGCCAAGATTATATAACCTTAACCTTTTTTTATTTTGTACCATCAGTTAGCTATACTTCAAAGGGACAGAGAAAAAAGTGATGCCCAGAACAGACCGCAGCATTGGTTAAAGTTAAAGGTGCTACAAAACCAACCCACTGATTCCCACACTGGGGTGAGTGGAGGCTTCTAGTGATGATGATACATTCTCAAAGTTTCAACATGCATTTAGTAAACTTTTACTTCAGTCACAATGGCCTTTTCCCCACAGCCCTGAGAGCACACGTGCACTTTCCCAAAAGATAATCTTAATGAAAGGCAAATAAACAAGTTAAAACTTATTTTTAAAACAGTCATCACTCCACATTCCCAAGCAGAAATAGCCAATTCTTTGGGTAACCAACATTTAAGATTATCCATACCATGCTCTTTTTGTCTGTAGATAAAAGTCCATATTTAAGGAGATGATCCCATATATTTCATGGAGTACTGATACAATACCAGAAAGGGAAAGTAGTACTGTGTTCTCCAACTCCCTCTTTTTACAAGTGGAGAACATGGAGACCCAGAAAAAGTCCCGGAAAGTCCCATAGTCTCAGTCTCCCAGACATGGTATAACAGCTACATGACAGGCACTGGGCTAAATAAATGCTTTACTCATTATCAGGGTGAATGCTCACAACAGCCCCAAGAAGCAGATAAATCATGATTTAATCCCTAGTACACAAATGGTGAAGCTGAGGCACAGAATGGTTACGGAACTTACTGTCCAAGGAGGCACAGCTAGAAATGCAAATTCCAAGATTTGAAACAACAAATATAAGGCATAGAAACTTAAGCCAGAAAAGAAAAACCCATAAATAAAGGGGGAATATCGAAAAGTACCTTTCATTACTAGTTACTGCACGTGTCCCTTAAAGAACTAAAACACTAGCATCTGAGCCAAAAGGAGGGCTAAAAATAGGCATTTGCAGCAAGCTTTGGAAAGCCTTTAGCCTGCTTATGAGGGACTCATTTCTGTAGAATCCCAAAAACATGCATCACAGAATGCAAAATTCCCAAGACTGCACTGCCACTCCACTGGTGTCACATTTAAACTTGTCCAAACTGCAAATAAAATCAGGGCTGGAAAAGGGCCTTAGTTCTATGTAGACTCCAAAGAAAGGCCCATCTAACCTTACCAGACAAGTCAATCACAAAATTCTCCCTTAAAAAGCATCTGAGCCCTAACTACAGACTTAAACAGAAGTTAATAAATTAATTCAGTTAGTCTGTCAGAGACTATTCCAAAACCAACGAGTAGACAAGACACTTGTTTTGCCTTAAGATTACAGAAAAACAAGCACTGAGCAAATCTACCTGACTCAATTTTGTTTTGGGCACTTAAAGCAAGTTGTCTTCCCCACTTGGAGGAAACGGTGAGAAGAGATGTCAGCCAAACTGTCTTCTTCCCACGATCAATAACCCCAGTGACGCACCCTATCAAGGGCCCCTGGACTTGCACAAAATACCAGCTCAGGCATACAATACCACCTGATGTCATGGCTGATTTAAAACCCACAGGGCAGGTTCACCACTGGCTAAGCAGCAGCAGCAGCCGCCAGGGTGAGTAGCCCCATTTAAACTTCTGAGGAGTGCTCTCTCCTGGGGATGATTATACCCCTTTGAATTTAAAGAGGGGAAGGACCAAAGAGTGTCTTAAAGTTGCTTTCCCTCCCTCTGTAGGTGGATCAGGAGGGATATGCAAGAAAATGGAGGTTTCAGCACTGCCCTTTGCATAATAGAGCTCTGGAAGGGAAAGGGGGGGGGGGGGAGGGCAGAAGGAAGAGAGCACTGTTTGAGGTACTTTAGTAAACCCCAAATGTTCCTCCTCCAAATGAAGCAACCTTAAAAGAAAGAAAAATTGCAACACGCCATTTTCAGAATTAACTGTTCTGGTTTTTCTAGGACTACCAGTGATTCTACTCCCTTGAATGTGAAGGCATTAAGATCCCTTCAACTTTCCCCATTCTGGTGGTTTAAACCAGTCAGCCTCAACCAGCGACTGCAGAAGGGGAAGACTTTTGAACCAGCACTAGAGCCACGGCCACAGGCCATCATTCTAGCTACAATCGGGTTTTGATACTGGCCAACTTCAAAAGGACCCAAAACCAAAGAATCCAGACGCATTACGCCCCTACGCGCCAGCAAGGCAAAGGGAGCAGAGAGGGTGTGCTCCCAAACCAAGACGACGGTCTATTCTCGGCAAAGGGAGGCCCAGACAAGCCTCCATATTAGCACCGCCTCTCTCCCCACGCTGACACCGCTCCTTTGGGATTCCCTGCACCTCCACCTCCCCAGGGACCGAGCCCAAAAGGACCCCAAAATCAAGGGAGGGTGAGCGCCGGTAGGCGGTCACATGCCGCTCCCCGCGCGGGAAGGCACCACGTTGTCCCGGCTGCGGAGGAATGCCGGGAAGGGGGGCCGCGCACTCACACTCGCGCACACGCACACTCCCGACCGCGCCTCCGACCGGCACCCGCCTTCCACCCCCCGCGTCGCGGCGGGCGCCGAACGCACAGGCCGAGCGGCCGCGAGCAGCCAGCGGGCCAGCGGCGCATGGCGCCCAACTGTCACCCGACCGCCCGGCCGGCCCAGCCACTCCCTCCTCACCGCCCGCGTGCACCGCAAGCCCCCTCACTCGCCTCGCATTTTCCGCCCACCCCTTAACTGGGTTCCCCGTACACTAGCCATCCGGCTCCCTCTCAAGGCGGAAGGTCCCCGGGATCGAGGAGGGAAACCCCCGACTTCAATGACACGCTGGGTTTCCTCTTCTCCCCATTCTCTCCGTAACCGACCCCTCAACCCGTCACCAATGGCGAGTCTACTGCCTAATGCCATACAATCGAGAACAAAAGTTGTTAACTTTTAAATCCCGAACCCGTGAACTCATCGCCGGCCCTTCTGCTGCCCATGACATAAGCTCATTTAACATTTACAACGTGGGGCTCGCAACGCTACCAAAACGCGGAGCGTGGGGCGGAGTAGGGAGAGGGGGCTCCCCGAGGAAGAGGCTTGGGCTGGAAACCGTCTCTCACAGACCACGCGGCGGGGAGAACTCTTTTCACCGAAACCAGCGCCACCCGCTCCAGGCGAGGTAGGCCCGGGCCACATCGTTGCCCACCAACCGCTGCGGCCCGGAGGCCGGGCCCTCCCGCGGGGCCGGCTCCCGAGTGCGCCTGGGGGGAGCGCTGGGCGACCCGAATTAGCCAGGAAGCAATAAAAAATAAAAAATCCCGAGTCACTGCGACCAGCGGCGGACCCCGGAGGCCGCTGGGGGAGGGGACGCCCGTGTCCCCGGAAGAGGCCCCCGCACCCGGGACAGCAAGCGGGAGACCCACCTGGGAGAGACTGTCCGTTCACAGCGGCCAGCACCGGCGGGAGCGCGTTCTTAGTCCACGGGTTCACCTTGGGCGGAGGGGCCTCCACGAAGTCTCGGCGCCCGGCGCCTGCGGCTCCAGCCACTCCTCCACCAGCTCCCGGCTCACCGCTGCCCTCCTCCCCGTCACTGAAGGCCAGGCCCTCGGCGCCGGGAGGCTGAGGCGGCCGCGGGCTCTCGCGCTCCAGCTGCCCGCTGCCCTCCTTATGTGGCTTGGCGCAGGGGGGCCGCGGTCTCCGGCCACCGCCGTCCGGCTCACCCCCGCCGACGTCGTTCGCCCCGGGCTCGCCCTGGCCCTCGGGCGGCGGCGGCGGCTTCTTCCTCACCAGCCCCCCGTGCTCCTCGGCCTGTAGCAGCGGAGCGCCTCCCGGCAGCAGCGGCTCCACCTGAGTGGCCATCTGCGCGCCCGCCCCCCCGGAGAAGCCGGGCGCGCCAGAGGCGGCCTCCCCCGCCTCGAACTCGGCTCTCAGAGCGCCCGCGGCGCCTTCCTCTGGGGCGCTGGGCCCCAGTCTCTACGGAGAAGGGTCGGGGTTCACGCTAGGCGCGGCCTCCCTCCCGGTCGGATGCAGCCGCCGTAGATCCGAGGCCCGCTGGCGGGGCGGGGGGGGGAGGAAGGCCCCCCACTCTGCGGTCCAGGCCTCCTTGGCGCGCGTCCCCCCCCGCCCGTTCCTCGCGAGGCACCCCCCGGAGCCTGGCAGGCTTCTCGTCCTGTCCCTCCCTCCCCCCCGCCGCCGGGGCGGCCCGGGCTTCCCGGCTCGGGGGCTGCAGCAATATGGACGGACGGGGGAGAGGCGCGGCGAGCCGAGCCGACCACGCGATCCGCGGCAGGCGGCGGGCGGGCGCGCGCCTCGCGACGCGGCGGGCGAGGGGAGGGACGGCGTGGCGGGGGCGCGCCCGCTGGGGCCGACCCTGGGCGACGGGCGGGCGGCGAAGGCGGCGGGAGCGCGCGCGCACGGCCTCGCGGGCCCGCCCCTGGCCCCGCCCCTCGCCTCGGAGTCCTCGGAGCACCTCCCAGGCTTGGGGGTGCGGGGTGCTCAGACCCGACGGGGGCGAGCACGTGCCTGATGCAATTCGGAAGGGGGGGTCAGGAGAGAGGCTGGAGACATGGGAGGGGGCGGGTGAAAAGGGGAGGTGTCTTAAAGGGCCAACGCCTGAGAGCGGCCGCAGGTGGAGCACATGGAAGCCGGCCACGCGGCTGGCCAGGCCTGCTTACGCTTTTTAGGTGGGGTGCTCCAGGTTCGGGGAAAGGAACTATTAATGTCATCTTCGACTTACAGGATGATGTGGGGGGGGGGGGGGCCCCTCTACCCCAAAGACGCGCGGAGGCCGCAGGTTCCCCGGCACCCTGACCCCGCCCGGGTGACCTTGGGCGAGTCGCCCTCACCTCCACGGTCTGTGCTCTGGTCCCGCCGATCCTGCGGACACCGAGGTGTGTTTGACGCCGGGTGCGGAAGGCAGGTCCTGAAGCCTAGACGAAGGCTTGGGGCGCCTAGGAAGTGGGAATTGAATCACCAGCAGCCCCCGACCTGGCCAAACTCCCGAAACTGTTTTTTTTATGGGCAGGAAATGTCTTTTCTCTCAAGTGGGTTTCATTTTTTTTTTCTAAAAAATTGCTTTGGGCAGAGTTAAACCAACTCGTGATTGCGACTCCTGAGGTCTGAGATTTTATTCTGGCCCTTATGGTCTCTGCAGCAGTCATTAATTCATTGGGCCTCAGTTTCCCTATTGTACAACGAAGGCGTTTTGTATGACTGGTTTCAAACTTTAGTGCACTCATTTCAATAAATATTTACAGACCTCGTACTGTGGGGGCCTTTGGGTTCTAGGAAACCCAGGTTTAGCAATAAACCAGGCTAACAAAGTCCCTATCCTCATGGAATGTACATTTAAGGTGGAGAAAGAGACAATAAAAGTATGTGATAAAAAAGTTCTTGTCTAGTATCTGTGAAGACAATAATGACTACAGTAATACGTTATACCAGTGGTCGGCAAACAACAGAGCCAAATATAAACAGTACAACGATTGAATTTTTTTTGAGAGCCGAAAACCGACTTCTGCACATGGGCCACAAAGTTTCAATCGCACTGTAAGTGCGCGCCCGCATGTGGTGGTTTGTGGAAGAGCCACACTCAAGGGGCCAAAGAGCCGCATGTGGCTCGCGAGCCGCAGTTTGCCGACCACTGGGTTAGACTATTTCAGCTACTTTAGTTTGGACAATAAGGGAAAATTTTGAACACAGATTCCAAAGCATTTGGAATCAGGCCTATCTGGGATTGAACCCAGAAATCTGCATGTCTAATAAGACTCCTTAGGTACTTAGCCACCAGGTGGTCCCACACTTCACTTGGAGAAGTTCTGGCCTCTGACTGTGATCACGCTGTGATCCCACCTGCTCAAGAGACAGCAGCCTGGAAATGTTGGCAGTCTCCCAGACAGAACGCACAACCTGCTTATTGAAAAGCTTCTTGGAACTGCCCCACAGGGCAAGGCTGGTTGTAGGGCTGTTGTAACCAGGACTACTCAGGAGAGGTGCTGGTGGGGACAATCTGATGTCTAATCCCAACTCTTCCATAACTTGAACTCTGCAAGGTGGCCAACTCTTCACACTTCCTTGGGTCCACTTTGCTGGTAGAAAAAATGGGGGTACATAATACCTGTCTTGCTTCTACCCTCTGAGCTTTTGTGAGGAATCAATTAAGACAATACACTGAGTGGCCAGATTATTATGATCTCTGAACGCATAATAATCTGGCCACTCAGTATATATATTAGAGGCCCATTGCATGAATTCGTGCATGGGTGGGGTCCAGCCAGCCTGGCCAGGGGGAGGGGACATGGGTGGTTGGTTGGCCTGCCTGTTGGTCGAACTCCTGGTGGAGGGGACAATTTGCATATTAGCCTTTTATTATATAGGACGTACACTGAATGGCCAGATTATTATGCGTTCAGAGATCATAATAATCTGGCCACTCAGTGTATAAGTCAAAAAGCTGTGTAAATTATAGAGACTGAGGCCAGTGTTTCAAAAGAGGTACTAAAGGCTGGCGCCATTTGGGGGCTCAGCCCATCTGGTTTTCCAGATCACCTAATAAATTCATAATTCTTTACCCCTAAAAAAAAAGAGGTACTAAAGAAGGTAATGATTAAAGGTATCTCAGTGAATTTAAGCACAATTTTTCATAATTGCATTATATATACCTTTAATCAGAAGGTAAATTGCCACTGGGATGCATAATTTTTTATTGTATTTATTGATAAATAATTTCTGAAGAGGTTCTTTACATGATGCCCTCTCTAAACTTTGTTAATATGGGACATAATGGTCATGTTGGTCATTCTTTCCAATCCTATATAATAAAAGCCTAATATGCAAATCTGCTGAACAGCGGAACGACAGGGATGCGGGCGGCACACCAGGCCAGCCAAGGCGGGTGCTAGTGGGCAGAGGGAGGGGACAGTGACAGGTGGTGGCGGCGGAGGGGCAATGGGGGGGTGGGGTTGGAGCTGCCGTCAGTGTGCTCCCATAGGGGGAGCGCCGCTCAGCCACAAGCCAAGCTGAAGGCTGGTGTGCCGTGGTGTGGGCCTAAGCCACAGTCAGACATCCCCCGAGGGCTCCCAGACTGCGAGAGGACACAGGCTGGGCTGAGGGCCACCCCCCACCCCCGGAGTGCACGAAAATTCGTGCACTGGGCCTCTAGCATTCCTATAATTGGAGGTAGAGAGGGAAAGGTGCCCCCTTATAGTTCATGAGGGGACCAAGGCTGTGTGTGGACAAGTAACCGGTTCACACCCTTCAGCAGTAAGTCAGCTGAACAAGTATTGCCAGGACCTGCTCTGTAGAGGCTGGAGGGGCATTGGAATCGACACATCCTTGGCCTCACCTGCCCTAGAAAGGGGCTTCTAAGCACCGTGTGTCATTTTACACATGGGCAAACTGGGGCCAGAGAAAATGAGACCTGCATGAGATTACATCTTACACTGAGGCTGTTAGAGCTAGAAAAAAAGAGACTCTTGCCCTACCCAGTGGTCGGCAAACTGCGGCTTGCGAGCCACATGCGGCTCTTTGGCCCCTTGAGTGTGGCTCTTCCACAAAATACCATGGCCTGGGCAAGTCTATTTTGAAGAAGTGGCGTTAGAAGAAGTTTAAGTTTAAAAAATTTGGCTCTCAAAAGAAATTTCAATCATTGTACTGTTGATATTTGGCTCTGTTGACTAATGAGTTTGCCGACCACTGCCCTAACCGGTTTGGCTCAGTGGATAGAGTGTTGGCCTGCAGACTGAAGGGTCCCAGGTTCGATTCTGGTCAAGGGCATGTACCTTGGTTGTGGGCACATCCCCAGGAGTGGGTGTGCAGGAGGCAGCTGATTGATGTTTCTATGTTTCTAACTCTCTATCCCTCACCCTTCCTCTCTGTAAAAAATCAATAAAATATATTTTTTAAAAAAGAGCGAGACTCTTTTCATTGTTAATCCTTGCCAGGGGATATTTTTCCATTGATTTTTAGTGACAGTGGAAGAGAGAGGGAAAGGCAGAGAGAAACATCGATGTCAGAGAAACACATCAATCTGTTGCCTCCTGCATGAGCCCTGACCAGGGCCTGGGCCTGGGAGGAACCTGCAACCAAGATATGTGACCTTGACGGGAATCGAACCCGTTGCCATATCCACAGACATTTATAAAGAACCCATTAAATACATAGGCCCAGGGAAGATAATGAAAAACTTGAATCCTGTCTCTCCAAAAGCTAAACTGTAATTTGGGGGGGTGGGGAGGACCAACTAATTAAGCAATAGGTGACCTCAGGCCCATAAAAGAGGTAAGACAGCATATTATTTAAACAGAAAGGGACAAGGATCAGACTAACTTGTGCTGTACCCATGACTTTGACACATCATGTGCTGAAAACACATAGACATACAGAGTGAGAAAATCAAACCTGAAATATAAAAATGACAAAGTAAGTCCAAATCCCTATTTGTAATCAATTACGTGCCTGTGCTCCTGGTCCTGGCAAGGTCCTAAGCAGCTGTGGGCAAACTACGGCCCGCGGGCCGGATCCGGCCCGTTCGGCTGTTCTAGCCGGCCCGCAGAGCCAAAAGAGCGGAGGGTTCTCTTGCTCTCCCCTCCGCTCCTTTACTTTGAATTTATATTAGTTCACACAAACGCTCCATCCATGCTTTTGTTCCGGCCCTCCGGTCCAGTTTAAGAACCCATTGTGGCCCTCGAGTCAAAAAGTTTGCCCACCCCTGGTCCTAAGGAAAGACAGGAAGCCAAATGAGAGATTAGAGAGCCGGGAGACCTGGTTTATAACCTGGGTCTCATCTCTGGCTTTGCTGAATGCCTTCCGGCAGCCTCCTTCCTGGGCTTCTATTTCTCCATCCACAAAATGAAAAGCATAATACCTGTCCATCTGGTTTATGAGTGTGAAGAAAGATACTTTATTCTTTTTTTTTGGGGGGGGGGGCAGGCATGAGTTATCTGTGCTTATTAGGAAGGAAAATTTAACACACGTGGATGTGCAGTTTTATTCCTCTTTGAGTTTGATTTTCCAAAGGACCTTGTGTTTCTGGGAGAACTTGGGCTGTGTCACTTATCTGCTTCTGATATGAGGAGCTCCTGGGCAGGAGGCCTCTTTACACTGACATGGAGGAGTGGGTGGGGTCAGCAAAGGCAGGGGCCTTGGCCAAAACAAAACAAACAGTGCCAGCTGGGGAGTGTTTTTCCAGTCCCTAAGGACTCTTGGGCTTTCTGGCACATGCCAAGAAACTTACCTCAGTTCATGGAAGGAGGCTCAGCCTAGATCTCCTCTTGGGAAGCAGACGTAGACAGTAATAGTTAACGGGTAAAGTGAGGAGGGAGGGGGGGTGCTGACTTTTCCCATAATACCTGGTTAACCCCCAGGGCAACCCTTCTCTGTAAGTATGATTATCCCCATTTTACAGATAAGGAGGTAGACTCAGAGACAGTCCAAGCTGCTCAGGGGAGTTGGTAAAGCAACAGGATGGGTTTGCAGTGAAGGTGGTCTACTAGAGAATTAACTTTTAACACATTCACTATTCTGAGTTAGAGACAGGCACCATCCCAGCCCCCTTCTCCTCCAGTTTACCTAGGCAGCCTCTTTCCCCAGCCTTGCTACCGTCCCTGGCATTCCTGCATTTTTCAGGTGGTGTCATGATAGGCTTCCCACTAATTGTTCTCCCTGCCATATATACGCACAGTACTTCCTCCTTATACAAGGATAATGTGTTCCAAGACCCCCCCCAGTGGATGCCTAAAAATGCAGATAGTGCTGAACCCCATATGTACTGTTTTTTTCTATACATCCCCTCCTAAAATAAAGTTTAATTTATAAATTAAGCACAGTAAGAGATTAACAACAATAACTAATAACATGGAGAAATATAACAATATGCTGTAATAAAAGTTATGTGACGGTGTGTGCTCTCATTCTCTGTGATAGCCAATCTGATAACTGAGACAACTACTAAGTGACTAACAGCTGAGTAGCATATGTAGTGTGGATGTGCTGGACAAAAGGATGGGACACATCCCTAGCAGGACAGCTCAAGATTTCATCTTGCACTTAGAATGGTGCGTCATTTAAAACGTATGACCTATTTTTAGAATTTTCCATCTCTCTATATAAAACCCTACTATGCAAATAGACCAAACAGCAGAACAACAGAACAACCGGTTGCTATAACGCGCGCTGACCACCAGAGGGCGCGCATGGAACATGGCGGGTGTCGGCAGCAGGCGGCAGAGCACGGAGCATGGTGGGCGCTGGCCGTGGTGGCATGGTGAAGCAGGTGAGTAGGGGTGCCAGACCAAGGTGGGGTGCTGGTCGCTGTCACCAGGGCGAGGCTCTGGTGATCACTGAAAATTCTTTGCTCCCGCTCACCGTGGTCCTGCCTGGCACTCACACCCGCTGCCAGCGACTGGCGCCGGTCCCAATCACTTGGTGCCATCAGCGGGTGCAAGTGGCGGCTGCCAGCCCCAATCGCCCCTGAGGGCTTCTCCACCTCCCCCTGCTCCTGAGAGACCATCAGCGCAGCAGCCATCGCTTGCACCTGCTTCTGGTGCCGGCCCCAATTGCTCTGCGCATGGGAGCGGCAGTGGCAGGAGTGGGGCTGCTGGCAGACTGGACCGGGGTGGGAGGGGAGGCACGGCAGGAATGGCTGGGCGGGGGTGTGGAGGATGGGCTGAGACCCGCCCCTGTGCCCACCGCAGCCTTGTAGCCCACAGTTCCTTTCAAGGTGCACAAATTCATGCACTGGGCCTCTAGTTTAATATATTCGGTTTGTGGTTGACCGCAGGTAACTGAAACCATGGAAAGTGAAACCATGGATGAGCGGGGAGTAATGTATATTATCCTATATAATAAAAGCCTAATATGCAAATTGACCATCACTCCAACACACAAGATGGCTACCCCCATGTGGTCAAAGATGGCCTCCCCCATGTGGACACAAGATGGCCACTACAAGATGGCTACCACAAGATGGCCAGCAGGGGAGGGCAGTTGTGGGTTATCAGGCCAGCAGGGGAGGGCAGTTGGGAGGGACCAGGCCTGCAAGGGAGGGCAGTTGGGGGAGACCAGGCCAGCAGGGGAGGGCAGTTGGGGGGGGACCAGGCCTGCAAGGGAGGGCAGTTAGGCGTGACCAGACCAGCAGAGGAGGGCAGTTGGGGTGACCAGACCTGCAGGGGAGGGCAGTTGGGAGGGACCAGGCCTGCAGGGGAGGGCAGTTGGGAGGGACCAGGCCTTCAAGGAAGGGCTGTTGGGGGCGATCAGGCCTGCAGGGGAGGGCAGTTAGGGGTGACCGGGCCAGCAGAGGAGGGCAGTTGGGGGTGACCAGGCCTTCAGGGGAGGGTAGTTGGGAGGGACCCGGCCTGAGGGGAGGGCAGTTGGGGGGGGACCAGGCCAGCAGGGGTGACCAGGCCTGAAGGAGAGAACAGGGGTGACCAGGACTGCAGGGGAGGGCAGTTAGGGGCAACCAGGCTGGCAAGGGAGGGCAGTTAGCGGTGACTGGGCCAGTAAGGGAGGGCAGTTGGGGCGACCAGGCCTGCAGGGGAGGACAGTTAGGGGCAATCGGGCTGGCAGGGGAGCAGTTAGGCATCGATCAGGCTGGAGGGGAGTGGTTAGGGGGTGAATCAGGCTGGCAGGCAGAAGTAGTTAGGGGCAATCAGGCAGGCAGGCAGGCTAGTGGTTGGGAGCCAGCAGTCCTGGATTGTGAGAGGGATCCCAGATTGCAGAGGGTGCAGGCTGGCCTGAGGGACACCCCCCCACATGCACTGATTTCGTGCACCAAGTCTCTAGTATTATATATAATAAATATATACATTATATATCTACAGTGGAACCTCGTTCCTCAAACTTGGAACACACACAAATACCATATTCATTCTGGAAGGCTGTTGGAAAACTGAATCATTTTTTTCCCATTAGAAATAATATAAATTGAATTAATCCATTCCAGACCCCCAGGTGATTCTGTTTTACCCTTTCTTATATACAGTACATGTCTATTGTACTGTTTAATCTATAAATAAACACTTAAAAAACAAAAAGGACATGATATGTAAATGAAAACTTGACAAAAAGGAAAGGATATGTACAGTAAAAAATGAAAATTTAACAATAATTATAAGCAGCAACAAAAGCAAAAAAAAAAAAAACAAAACATGAAAATATTCACTGCACAATATCCTGAGATTTTAACAATGGTAAACAGACTAATATTTGCACATTCTCTCCTTTGTTTGACACCTGAGAGATGTGTGACTTAGCATATAGGTATCAGCATGAAAGGGTTGTCAGGTTGAGAAGTGAATTGTTCGAGATGGGAGACATTCAAGATATGAGGTTTCACTGTACTTTTAAATGATAAAATATAAAAGTAAAATACATTAATTTCAGCAAACAAAGTGTTTTTAATATTTTTAATTTCCAATAACTTCTTAAAAAAATAGAGGAAGGGAGAGTGAGAGAGAGATAGAAACATCAATGATGAGAAAGAATCATTGATCGCTGCCTCCTACATGCTCTCTACTGGGGATCAAACCTGCAACCCGGGCATGTGCCCTGACTGGGAATCGAACAGTGACCTCCTGGTTCATAGGTTGATGCTCAACCACACTGGCTGGGCCCAAAAAAAAAAAGTTAAGTCTAGCTAAGCAAAACCCACATAAAAACCCACAATTGCCTTGACTGGTTTGGCTCAGTGGATAGAGCATCAGCCTTGGGGCTGAAGGGTCCCAGGTTTGATTTTGGTCAAGAGCACGTACCTTGGTTGCAGAATGGATCCCCAGCCTTGTCAAGGGTACATGTGGGGGGCAACCAATTGATGTGTCTCTCTCACATTGATGTTTCTCTACCCCTCCCTTCCATTCTCTCTAAAAATCAATGGAAAAATATCCTTGGGTGAAGATTAAGAAAACAAAACAAAACAAAAAGCCCACAATTCAGAGGCAATCACTGGCAATATGTTGACGTATTTTCTTCTAGCCTTTCTTTCTATGTATATTTTACACAACTGAGATCATATTGCACATTCAGCAGTTTTATTTTTTGCTGCCCCCCCCAACTCTATATGATGAGTGCTTTCTCCACATCATTGCAAATCCCCCCTCATACAGTTAAGTGTTGTCTATTAAGCACCTATGGTATGCCTTACCTCACAGCAGCCCACCTTTTATTTGTATCACATTACATTTCCCAAAGGGTTTTCATGGAGACAGGACAAACATGATTGTCCCAGTTGGCAGCTGAAGAACTGCGCCCCACAGAAGTTCAGCAACCTGCTCCTGTATGCCAGGGCACTATTCTGCAAAACCCCTCCAATAGCTTCAGATTGCAACAAGAATAAACTCCAGACCTCTTTCCTTGGCCCACAAAAACCCTCTGTGCTCCAGACTCATCCTCCTCTGACCTCCCCTCTCTTCTCCTCTCCCCAACCCTTGCCATGTGCTATCTCCTTAAACACATGGAGCTCATCCCAGCCTGAGGGCTCTGGGACATAGCCCCCAACACATGCACACACACAAATACCATATACTTATCATCCTTCAAGCCTCGGCTTGAATGGCCCCTTCTCAGAGAGACCTCCTTTTATCAACTTGACTCATCTACTCCATGTCCCTCATATCAGGTCAGAATCTCTGATTTTATGTGTTTACCTGCTTTTTGCCCATTTCTGCAACAATGTATAATCTCTCCGAGACTTGAGCTCGTGGCTATTCTGTTCACTCTTTAGTGTCCCAGTCCTAAGCACAGTGCTTGGCATAGTAGGTACTTAATATTTTGTTGAATAGATGCTATGTATCCTCTGGCAAGGTGCTCTTATTCTCTGGGCCTTTGTATTCCCCATGTGTGAAATGAAGTGGTTGGAGGAGGTGCTGCTAAGAACCCCTGGAGCTCTCACTGTAGTTCTGTGACTAACACCTGGACCTCTGACCCAGGAGTGAGCCTGCTGAGTTGTATCTCCATAAGCACACAGTGCATTGATTTAATCAGGCAGCAGGCACTCTGTAATTTGTTGTTCTGCTGTTCCCTGTCCCCAGTCCCTGGGCTAGGGACCATGCTGTCAGATTTCCAGGATGATCCATTCTGTTCTCCAAGCTGTGAGAGGGTGTTCAACCTGGAAACCCAAGGGCCAGGAGGATTTGTCACTATCCTGAACTGGAATACTGGGATTTTTGAGACTTTTCATCGAATCCTCTAATTCCAGGATGGCGGGCCAGCTCTCTGCCTTCAGCCTAACTACCCTCTAAACATTGCTCAGCAGTGAGCCACTTGGAGTGCTCCGTAGGGCCTCACTGCTTCTCTGGTGGCTCAGCTCGCCAATGGATAGCTTTGTTTAGAAAGTTCTTTAATCAGCAGCATCGTGAAACATGAGGCAGTGCAACATAGGGCAAAGGGCCTGGGCTCTGAGCCAGGTGGCCTGGGAGGAATCCCACCTCTGCAACCTATTGGCTGTGTTTGCTTGAGCAAGACAGGCACCCTCTCTGTGCCTCCATTTCATCTTCTGTAAAAGAGGGGAACACTTGTTGGGCTGTTGGGAGAATTACAAGTGAAAATACCTAGCAGGAAGGCAGTAGGTGTCTGTTACCGTTAACTACTGACTGCCTATGAGTGTTCTTATTGTTTTTATTATTTTATTCAGATCATCTTGGACTCTGCTCTCTGGGTTGGTTGGTTTGTAAAAAAAACACAGTGGTGGGATCCAGCCCAAAGACACAGGCCTGAGAATTCAGAAGGGTAAGCTCACTAGTGACTGTGAGGATATTCACTTCACATCTTTCCAGGCCTCAGGATCCTCATCTGAAAAAAGGAGCACGCATATATCCCTGTTTTGCTTTTTACCATAGAACCCATGTATAGATCAAATGAGGAATGGAACAAGAAGGCTTTGAAAAGTAAAAAATGTGACATAAATATGAGGGATTCATCTTATTTTATTCATCTTTCCTCTTTCAGCAAGGCACATTAGCTTCCAAACAGCAAAATAGCTAAACTCAACCTATTTGGCACACAGTGTGTTTTTGGTACTTGTTGTGAATTTGAAGTTAATGCCTTCAGAAGCTTCTTTCATTAATGTACCAGAGCAAACATTTGGGAAGGGTTTATTTGTAAGCATTTGGTACATTCCTACAGGATGCAGGGCTTGGCTTGGCTGATTTCTGCCATCTTTGTTTATTGTTACAATTATTGATTATTTCTTCAGTTTCTCTCCTTCAGGAATTTGATTAGAAGGATCTGGGTGAGGTGCATTCACTTTGCAAATGTCAGCAGAACACAGGAGCGCTGCATCATTTCAGGAAGTCTTGTGTGACCTTTGTTCAGTGCCCGTCGTGTCATGTGGACCTAAGGCTGGAGGAGGCTCCCAGGGTCAGCTTTCTCACTGTACAGACCGGAAACCAAGGTCCGGAGAGGGGAAGGTACTTGCCCAAAGTCACACAGCTAGTTAATGGCAGAGGCGTGGCTACATAACCAGGTGTCTTGACTTCAAACTCCATTCTCTTTCCAACAGTTATATGGATCTTGCAATTTATCTAAATTAGCTGATTTTGTATCAAAATCTTACAATTCAGAGGGGTTTACATCTGTCAAAACTCATTGAGCTGGACAGTGAAAAGCTATAAATTTAGCAGCTTTTAAAAAAGTGATAAAATGGTATGGCAGAGTCCTATTTCATGAGAGGGTCAGTGTCTAAGGTCAGCATTTAGGGCAAGAATAATGTCTAATCTAAAGGGTTTAAGGATTGTGCTGAGGAAGGCAGCACATTGGAGCCAGTATAGTCTCTCAGTGCCTGCTGTTTCTTCACAGGGTCCAGATTAGATGCTGGTTGGCATACAGAGGTCAGTTGGTGAGAAAAAAGAATTTGCCCGGCCAGTGTAGCCTAGTGGTTAAGTGCCGACCTATGAATCATGAGTGGGTGTGCAGGAGGCAGTCGATCAATGGTTTCCTCTCATCATTTTTTTAAAAATATTTTTTTATTGATTTCAGAGAGAAAGGGAGAGGGAGAGAGAGAAACATTAATGATGACAGAGAACCATTCATTGGCTGCCTCCTGCACACCCTCTACTGGGGATCGAGTTCGCAACCTGGGCATGTGCCCTTGAGTGGAATCAAACCTGGAACCCTTCAGTCCATTGGCTAGTGCTCTATCCACTGAGCCAAACTGGCTAGGGCCCCTCTCATCATTGATGTTTCTATATCTCTCCCTCTCCCCTCCTCTCTATAATCAATAAAAATTTATTTAAAAAAAAAGAAAAATGAATTAATTTCTATAACAGAGTGGTATTCAGTAGGGTGAGATGCACATGTGGTAACCAAGACTGCTAAGGGAATGGTGGTTATAGTATCCCACCTCAGACAGGCAGACAGACAGACACCCACCCCCCCCCCACACACACGCATGCACACACACATGCACACACGCACTCACTGAGCTCCCTGAGCAGATTGCTCAAACAGGTTGCTCGAGGGTCTGGAGCGGGAGACAAGGATCTGCGGGTCTCTAGGGACCAGTGTGCGAGTGGGAACAGGGAAATTTCAGGGTCCCTGAGGGGGAGGGCTGAGGGGATGGGTGTTGGAGCAGAGCTGGAAAGCTGGAACTATGGAGAACACCTCATTTAAGAGGAGAGGGCAGGGTGGGAAACCCAGAAAAGAGCAGATCAAAAAGCGATGTTTGGAGGTAGGTTGGCTTTTGAGAAGGTTGAGCTCCTATAGCATTGCAAAACTAACTGTCCTTTGATAAGCACACACCCTGAAATTTGGGGTGACCGTAGTGGGGGAGGCTTATCCACAAAGCAGACTATGCTTAATGAGATTAAATTTGGTAAGATTCAAACAATGTGTTACTCACTTATAGTAAAAAAGAAGACTCCATCTTCCTGGTATCTAATGGGTTTGTTCTTTTGAGGATTTTAAACATTCTCTCTAGGATTGGGGGCATATCCTAATGTAATAATGTACATATGTCAGAACAGAAAAGGACATTTGACAAAAATAGAATCGTACTAAATAGGCTGTTTTGTAAACAATACATTTGTTCACCTCACAACCATTAAGAGGGCTGCTATAAAAAAAAAGGAAAAGAAAAGCATTGGTGAGGATGTGGAGAAATTAGAACTCTTGTACACTGTTGGTGGGGATGTGAAAGGTGCGACCATTATGGAAAACAGTATGTATCTTTCTCAAAAAATTAAAAAAAAAAAAGAATTACGATATGATCTAGCAATCCCACTTCTGGGTATATATCCAAAGGAAATGAAAGCCGGGTCTTGAAGAGATACTTGCACAGTAATGTTCATAGTGTTACAATAGCCAAGAGGTGGAAACAACCCAAAAGTCCATCAATGGGTGAATGGCTGAACAATTATGGTATATACACACAATAAAATATTATTCAGCCTTAGAAAGAAAGAAAATCCTGCCGCGTGCTACAACATGGATGAACCTTGAGGACATTATGCTGAGTGAAATAAGTCTGTCACCAAACAACAGATACTGTGTAACTGCACTTATATCAAGGTATACAAAATAGTCAAATTCATAGAGACAGAAAGTAGAATAAAGGTTGCCAGAGGTTGGGGGATGGGGGAAAGGGGAAGCTGTTTAGTGGGTGTAGAGTTTCAGATTTGCAAGATGAAAACGCTCTGGAGATCTGTTTTATAACAATATGAATATACTTAACACATTAATTGTATACTTAAAAAAGGTAAATTTTATGTTGGGTATCTTGTTTTAAAATATATTTTATTGATTTTTTACAGAGAGGAAGGGAGAGGGGTAGAGAGTTAGAAACATCGATCAGCTGCCTCCTGCACACCCACCACTGGGGATGTGCCCACAACCAAGGTACATGCCCTTGACCGGAATCGAACCTGGGACCCTTCAGTCTGCAGGCCGACGCTCTATCCACTGAGCCAAACCAGTTAGGGCTATGTTGGGTATCTTTTATTAAAGTTAAAAACAAAAACAGCCCTGACCGGTTTGGCTCAGTGGATAGAGCATTGGCCTGCGGACTGAAGGGTCCCGGGTTCGATTCCGGTCAAGGGCATGTACCTTGGTTGTGGGCACATCCCCAGTCGGGGGTGTGCAGGAGGCAGCTGATCGATGTTTCTCTCTCATCGATGTTTCTAACTCTCTATCCCTCTCCCTTCCTCTCTGTAAAAAATCAATAAAATATATTTAAAAAAACAAAAAAAAAACAAAAACAAAAACCTAATACATTTGCCTGTAGACCTCCTTTTACTCATTGAAAAACCACTGATTACAAAACACCCTATTTAGTATGAGTCTATTTTTGTCAAATGTCCTTTTCTGTTCTGACATATGTACATTATTACATTAGGATATGTCCCCAAAGATTAACAGTGGCTATCTCTGAGTACTGATTTTGTTCTTTTTGCTAATCTGTGTTTTCTAACGTTTTTGTAAGGGAGCATTTTGTTACTTATTAAAACAACAACAAAACCTTTAGCCCATGCAAGCCTGTCTTGATATCCACAAAATTTACTTAAGTTGAATTCATATTTTCAGGTCTTATTTTCTATATAATTAGAAATCACTGATAATAATTGACTTTGACATAATAACAGTAATATTAGGGCAAGCTTAATCTATGCCAGGCACTTGTGTTTTTCATGAATTATCTCATACAATAACCCTCTGAAGTAGGTCCTATTATTAAACCCATTCTGCAGAGGGTAAATGGTACAAACTCATTTATAGACGTCAGAGCTATGTTCACACCCACAGCAGTCTGACAGGCTGGCTATTCTGCTTGATCAATGTGACGCACTTACCTGCCATCCTGTTCATGGCTCCCTTCATCAACTATAAACATGTAACGTATGCGTTACTTAACTTGTTCAAACAGCACCCCTACTGCTCTCTGATGGTTTTAGAATACTAGTTTTAAAGACAGGACAACCTTCCTTTAGAAATCCCAAGCCATGTAGCATTCCGGGTGGGTCCAGACAGCTCATGACTGACACGAGCCTGGGGAGTAGGAGAGGTCTGCGATTGTGGGACTGTACTTGGGACATGCATCTTCTTTATCGTGTACTAACTGCACTGCACACTACAACCACAGGACACACCTCCCCGGACCAACTCCAACCTGAGGGGAGGGCAATGGGCAGGCAGGAAGGGCTATCAAATATGGTAATTGTAATAATATGATTTATCTCAAAAGAATTTACAACTATGTAATTAACATTTTATATTCAGAAATTTTCATCACCAAGGATCTCTGAGTGTCTTACAGATTATTTAAATACAGATCACATACATTGCTGGAGACAAAGTCTATAGTTTTAGAAGATAATTACAATTCCTTCCCCTTTAGAATTCAGATAATTGTCCATGGCAGAGGTCGGCAAACTGCGGCTCGCCAGCCACATGCGGCTCTTTGGCCCCTTGAGTGTGGCTCTTCCACAAAATACCACGTGCAGGCGCGCACGTACAGTGCGATTGAAACTTCTTGGCCCATGCACAGAAGTCGGTTTTCGGCTCTCAAAAGAAATTTCAATCGTTGTACTGTTGATATTTGGCTCTGTTGACTAATGAGTTTGCCGACCACTGGTCTATGGGATGGTATGCCCACCAGACACATGAGTAGATCTAAACCTGAGAATTCTGAACAGAAGGCTGGAAAAGGTCTTGAAGAGCAATTTGTCCAGGAAAAACAAATAATCGAATAAACATAATACCATTTTTAAATCCCCTGCTCATACAGACATTATTCATCAATTACAGGACTCCTCTCCACTAAGGCCAGACTTGTCCTCAAGATCATTCTCAACGTAGCACTCTAGGCAGCCCCCACCACCCAATCAGAGTCAAACCCTATTTGCCATCCTGAAAATTAGTCTACTCCCATCTTTCCAATGTGACGGAGAGGGGACTGAAGTTCAGAGAGGTAAATTAACTTGCTCAAAGTTACACAGTCAGCAAGGCAAAGCTGAGGTTTCCAATTTTCTGCTTTTATCTCAATCTCCACCCTGACTCTTGGCTCTGTTCAAAATATACTTGGTAGACGGTGTGTTTTGCACCAGACCCCTCTTTCTTGAACGAGCGATTTGCTGTGTGACAACGGGCCTACTGCTTAACCTCTTTCAGCGTCAGTTGTTTTCCAGTTGAAAATGGAGCTGGTAATCTAGGTTCATAGTTCTGCCTCTCTTACTAGTAAATGGGAGTGCTCTTTTGAGAAATGTCTGCTGCTTAAAATTCTGTGACTATGGGCAAAGGATCAGACGTTTTGCAAGCATCTTGGCCAGGTAAGGTACTGTGCTCCTGCTACAACGTGGTTTTGTAGAGAGTATAAAAATGAAGCAAGACATTGGCTGGCTACGGTGATCTGGCTACAGTAAGGCCACTGGAAGTGGCATTTGAGCAAGAACTTTGAAGATCAATAGGATTAAATGTTTCTTTTGTTTATAAAAGTAATACATGGTCATTACATAATTATTGGGCAAGACAGAAGGTCAAGAGGAAAAATCACTCCTATTTCCTTGATCCATAAACCATGTGAACATTTTGTTTTATTTTTCTTTTCTAATATCCTTTTACTCCGTGCATAGGTATTTAGTTTTTTTTTCCTCTTACATGGTGGTTGTTAATCTATGCATGTCATTTTATATTTTGATTTTTTTTAAAGTTTTCATATACTATGAGAGTGCTCCTTAACCCACTAATTCAACTTACCTAGAGTGACCAACAGAGATGCATACGTACATATGTTCCCAAAAAGGCATGTGCAAGCAGCACTTTCTGTAATAGCCCCAAACTGGAAACAACCTGACTACAGTATGGGTCAATAGAATGGATAAATACATTGAGTTATATACACAAAACTGCAAACTATACTGTGATGAAAATAAACTAGAGCTAGCAATGTGGATGAATCTCACAAATAGGGTGTTGAGCAAAAACAAAACAAAACAAAAACAAGCCACAAAAGAGAACATATATATATATTATTGATTTCAGAGAAGAAGGAAGAGGGAGAGAGAGACAGAAACATCAATGATGAGAGAGAATCACTGATCGGCTGCCTCCTGCACGCCCCCACTGGGGACTGAGCCTGCAACCCAGGCATGTGCCCTTGACTGGAATCGAACCTGGGACCCTTCAGTCCGCAGGCTGACGCTCTATCCACTGAGCCAAACCAGCTAGGGCAAAAGAGAACTTTTACATCCACTGATGTCAAAATGCAAAACCAACCCTAGTATAAGATGCCAGAATAGTGCATACCCTTGGGGACATGGCTAAGGACTTTGAGGGAAAGTGGGAGGAGGTATCTGACTGTAGGTCACACCATACAGTTGACCTTTAAACAACACAAGTTTGAACTGCACGGGTCTACTTACACATGAATTTTCTCACTAAATACAGTTAGCCCTTTGGATTTGCAGATTTTCTGCAATCTGCAGATTCAATCAACTGCAAAGGGAAAACAGTATTTTCACATTCCCAACTGTATTTTTCCAACTGTGGATCTAAAATACCATTTTGATCCATGGTGGGTTGAATCCACAGATGCAAAGGGCTGACTATAGTTAAGCCTTTGGCGAGTCAAAAGTTATACAAGGTTATTAACTGTGCAAGGGTCAGTGCCTCAACCCCTGCGTTGTTCAGGGGTCAGCTGTATAAGTACTTGGAGAAATGTATCACGCTATACATTTATGACTTGTGCACTTTTTATATATGTGTTATATATAGGTCAATGCAACTATTAAGTTGTTGTGGGAAAATACATCCATCAGGCACAGGGGGGCAAGAATGTCACTTTGGGCAGAAGGAACAGCACAGAAAAAGTCTCAGAAGTGGGAAGTGGAAAACAATCCAGCCTGCAACATTGGTGTTACAGTTTTTTGTATAAACAAACTACCCCAAAACTTAGGGCTTAAAAACAATGACATATATTTATTCATAACTCTGACTTGGCAATTTGGGCTGGGCTCAGCTAGATAGCACTGCTAGTCTCATCTAAGGTCACTCATGTAGTTGGAGTCACGGAGACTGATGCACTGGGTGGTCTAGGATGGCCTGTGCTATTTACCCTTTTTGCCTGCTCTAGGAAAATGGATCTGGGCCCTTTACAAATCTGTTGTTGTTTTTTTGGCCAGCTGGCAGGATGCTCTGTTTTATAGCTGAGGCCTTCCTGAAACCTGGTAATCTGGAGCGGATGGAGAATCCCTAGCTCCATAGAGGGAGCTGGAGAGACATTAGGGAGAAAGGGTTTTTGCTTCCTGGTTTCAGAGGGCTGGCTCACTAGGAATAAAGAGAACTCTAAAGAAAGAAATAGCAGATCCATGCCTCACTCAAGGTTGGTGCTGTCTGTGTCTTTCTCTCCATATGTTTCCAGCAAGACAGGCTCAGGTTTTTGTTTTTTTGTGTGTTTTTTTTTTGCATGGCAGCTGAGTTCCAAAAGGGTGAATGCTGAAAATGCAAGGACTCTTGAGGCCAAGGCTTAGATGTCCCATAATATCACTTTGATACCTATTAACCACAGTAAGCCACAGGGCAAGCCCAGACTCAAAAGGAGGAAAAATAGACTCTATCTTGTGCCTGGAGGGATGGCAGAGTCACACTGCAAATGGGCATGGGTACAGGAATGGGAGGAACTGTTACAGCCATCATTGCAAATGATCTACCACAAACCCACAGCATCAGAAGAGCAGAATACTATTTGAGAGTAGATTCCTTGACTCTACTCCCATAGCTTGCTAAATCTAAATATCTGGGGTGGGATCTGGGAATCTAAAACTTGAATATTTCTCCTCTTCCTACCCCAGCCCAGCTGATCCATATGTATTAAAACTTGAGAACTATTAATCTATGCTCACATACTATTTATTTTCATTCGTCACTCTGAAGGTATCTTTCTATTGCCTTCTGGCTTTCATTATTTCTGCTGAGCACCAGTCAGTGTTGTTATTGCTCCTTTAAGATTTTCCCCTTATCTTTGGATTTCAGCAGTTACACCATAGTAGGCCCTAGTTCAGGTTTCTCTTGATTTCTTCTGCTTGGGTTTTAAAGTGATTCTTAAATCTGTGGCTTAATGTCTTTCACCAACTTTGGAAAATTGTTGACCACCATCAAATATTGCTTCATTTCTCTTCAATTCTCTTCTCTCCTTTCTTCCTCCCCCTTCCCCTTCTTATCCCTATGTCCCACCTTCTTCCTTTTCCCTCTTTTTCCTCTTCTTCATCTCCTCCTTCTTCTCCCTCGTCTTTTCCTCTTCCTCTCCATTACTACACCCCACCTTGGACTTCAATGATAAATATTTAGATTTTCACATGTTCCCCATGATTCTTTTCTGTATTATGTGTGCTGTAGTCTGGGTACTTCTTACTGACCTGTCTTTCAGTTCACTAATTTTATCTTTAGCTGTGCTAATATACGGTACTATATCCATCTATTGAGTTCTTAATTTCAGTTATCGTATTTCAGTGTAGCAACCAGTGATATCTCACCATCTTTTTCTCACCTGAGGCGGGGAGGGCCTACTCCTGGAGGATTGTGGTTCTCTCTATGCAGAATACCCACCCTAAATCCTGTTGATAATCTTTCAGCCATGAAGGAGTCTTTAGGACCCCACAGCCTGTTTCCCTCCTGCTGAGGCCTTCCTGAAACCTGGTAATCTGGAGCGGATGGAGAATCCCTAGCTCTGATGTCAAGGGAGCAGGGCTGAAAAACCCCAAATCTTTCTCTCCCACTAGTTCCCACACAAGTCCATATAGCAGAGTAGTTAAGAGCACAAAATCCAGATAAAGATGGACTTGGTTTCAAATCCTAGCTCCACCACTTCCTAATAGTGGGTTTTGGCCAAGTCTCTTAACTTCCCTGACTCAGTTTCCTCATCTGTATAATGGAGTTGATAACAGTGCCTAATTATAGAACTTGCCTAATTGGGAAGATGAAATGAGGCACAATAAATAGTAACTCTTACTTTTCCTCATGTTATTTTCCCTCTGGAATATACCCGTCAGAAGGAAATAGTACAGCTAGAACTAGAACCTGTGTCTTCTGACTCTCCCTCACTCCACCTTTGTTCACATCACCCCTAAAATTGTTCATGCTTTGGGATTAAGAAAGTGCTTTCCAACTTTTCCCATTACAGTACATGATTTGATACCCTTTGGTTTAAACTAATGAGATTATTTGAAGCCTGAAGGTCACTGTCCCATCATAATTGGGGGCTCTGGCTATCCCAGGCTCCACCTGGCCAATTGACACCTGAGGGCTCTAGATCCCGACACACTTGTAACTTGTCACTGTCCTCTAGCTGGGGACCTTTGGGTTAAGGTGTTGACAACCTCTGGTCAGAGCCAGCATTGCACTACCCAGAGTGACACATTAGCCCATTGTTGGTAAATCAGTCTCAGACCAGTTATTTAGTCTCCTAGTGGGAATCCAGAGGGCAGAGCCCAGAACAGGAAAATTGGGAAGAAAATATGATGTTCACTGCAGTCCAGGCTGTGCCTCAAACTCATGTGATCTTGGGCGAGTCATTCCCCTTTTCTGGGATTTACTTTTCTGTCTGAAGCAGAGAGGAGTTAGACTAAAGGAAAGATACCCATGGTCCCTTCCGGCTCTGACATTCTAAGAATCCGGGATTCTATGAATTCCCCATTGCTTGGCCATAACCTGTTCCCGGTGACCCGATTCCTGCCTCTGGTTCATAAAATGTAGCAAATGGTAGACTCCTCTCATACCATCCCCCAGCCCCTACAGTGCAGGTCCTCCTAGCTATCTCCACTGGCTGATCTCTGAAAATAACCCTATGTCATGTGCCCTGCCCCCTTCCTCTGCATGTCCAGCTTCCCCAGTCCACTCCATCAGACTCTGAGAGAGGAGCAGGCCTAGTTTCCCGAATCATCTTCCCACAGCTCCCAGGGCTGGTGCTACTGTCTGCACTCATGCAGAAGACAAGGGGGACTCTAGCAACAGGAGCGTGGCAGCCTCCCTGCAGGAGGAGGGAGGGAGGCTGGAGGCAGATGCCCAGAGTCTGGGTTGCCATGCTCTAGAGCAGCCGTGGGCAAACTATGGCCCGCGGGCCGGATCCGGCCCGTTCGGCTGTTCTATCCGGCCCGCGGAGCCGAAAGAGCGGAGGGTTCTCTTGCTCTCCCCTCCGCTCCTTTACTTTGAATTTATATTAGTTCACACAAACACTCCATCCATGCTTTTGTTCCGGCCCTCTGGTCCAGTTTAAGAACCCATTGTGGCCCTCGAGTCAAAAAGTTTGCCCACCCCTGCTCTAGAGGCTGGACTAGGCCTTGTGAGCAGTGAGGAGACACCATGGGCTGTGAAGCAGAAGAAGGACATGGTCGGAAGTTAGTCAGAAAGTTTGGGCTCTATGGAATCAGACTGGAGCACAAAGTGAGCGAGAGCTCAGGGGCTGGTAGAGAAATGCAGGCCAGACAGATGACATGGCAGTAGGGGCAACAAAGAGGAGGGCAGATTGGGTGACTGACCAATGGGCTGTTCAACCACAGTCTGACTGTATCACTGAGATGGACGACTGGGATTATCCTGTTGTGGCACAACAGGCCTGTCTGGTTTGTTGGTATGGGTAAGAAGATTCCGTGGAGAACTAGAAAGGGTCTCAGGCAAGGAGACAAATACATTAAAATCCCTTCAATGGTTCTTTATACTTCTTATGACTTCCTCTTATTTGGTCCTCTCAACACCCATGTATTATTATCTGTTTAGCGGATGAGAAACTCGAGGTAGTGGCAGAACCAGGACCTTGAATTCAGTCCTCCCTGACTTGTGGGCCCACACTGGGCCTTAGGAGACTGCTTCCCTGAATGGTTGGCAGGCAGAGGTAGTGGGAAGTTCCCTTCCCTCCTCCACAGCCCCACCCCAGCCACCAAAGGGCAGTGTGCCTCTAGCACAGCCATTTCAACTGGCGTGCGGCAAGAATTTTTAACACATACAATACCTGACTATTTAGTCAGGGCACTGACCTCTTAGATCGTCTAAATGAAAAAATGACAACAGCCAACACAACAATAGCTGTCCAGTATGAATGAATCAAAATTATACCTTTTCTTTTTGTCAGATCAGCAGGGAAACCAGTATGTTTTCTGGTGTGCTGCAGAATTTCAGTAATTAGTTAATGTGTGCCATGAGATGAACAAGGTTGAAGATCGCTGCTCTCTTAACACCTTCACTACTCTCCACCTCCGCTTTGCTCTGTGTATTATGAAGAGGTGGGTGGGGCCAAGCGAAGGTTTTTGACATTCAGACACAAATGGGTGAGCCCTTTTTTACAAAGGGATCTTATATAAATCATGAAGATGAACTCAAAAAGAAAAGAACCTGCTCAGGCTGAGGCAGAGGCGGCAGACTCAGAGGTGTCTGCTTCAACGGCTGTCTCACTTGCCCCCACCATGTCACAGCCTTCGTGACACTTCCAGAATCCCCAGGGTTCCATGGCCCACAGTTTGCAAACCTCTGGACTAGCAGACTCCTGCTTGAACATCCTAGAGTGAGGAACTCTCAGCCTGCTCTGCAGATAGAATTCAGGGACTTGGATGGAAAAAATTCTATCTCTTTTTTCACTAGCCTTTATCTCAAGTTAAATACTATGTTCCGTAATGAATGTAGGCAGTGGCCACAGCAATATTGAGAGGTCCTGTGACTCTGTCACCTGGAGAAATCACTGATATTTTCATATCATATTAGTCATTGTAGTTCATCTATGCTCCTGATTACTTTAAAATTACAACAGTTCTTCTACCTGCTGCCAGATCTCTCTTCAAATGTATAATAAAGAAGGTGTATATTAGTCTATCATAAACATTTTTTTTTAAATATTGAGCCCTGGACGATTTTCTCAGTGGTTAGAGCATAGGCCCTTGGACCAAAGGGTCACGGGTTCAATTTCCAGTCAAGGGCATGTACCTTGGTTGCAGACTCAATCCCTGGCCCAGTCAGGGAGAGAGTGGGAGGCAACCAATTGCAGTGTCTCTCTCACATCGATGTTTCTCTTTCTCTCCCCCTCCACCCTCCCTCTCACTCTCTCTAAAAGTCAATGGAAAAAATATACTCACTCCTTGGGTGAGGATTTAAAATAATTTTTTTTAAAAAATCTTTATAACTGTATTTTGACATGATTGGCTTCCTTTGTAGTACTATATATTTTATTTTATGATTTAAAAATACACTCAGAAGGGGTCCACTGGCTTCACCAGATTACCAGAGGAGCCCATGACATCCATAAGGTTAAGATCCCCTGTTCTAGGACTTCTCTTTCAGAACAGAGGGGGCTGGGAGCTTGCTGAAGCCTGCCTAAAGAGGGTATGTAGGGCCTAGGATCCCCTGGGCCCCATGCTCCGATGTGCACTGAGCCCAAGGAAAATGAGACAGGAAACTGGGGCAGGAGCAAAGGGATTCTAAGTGGAGCAGAAGCCACAGGCGAGGCTGGCAGGGCTCAGCCCACTGGGACACAACAGAATTCCTTAGCCCAAGCCCAGCCAGGCTTCTCAGGGGAGCCAGGACTCCTGGGTTCTGGTCTTGCTTCTGTCATTTTTCTTCCCATTCTCGGTTTCCTTCTCTGAGCTAATACAGTGAAGTACCAGTGGCTTCAAGGTCAAGAGAGACCCTGCTTCTGGATCTTACTCTGCCTCGCCTTGCTGAGTGACTTTGGACAAGTCATCTTCCATTCCCAGACCACTTTTCATTTCTGTATAATTTTTTGCATGAGTACTGTTACAATTCCTTGCCATGCCCTCCGTAGACATTGATGATAGAGCTCAGCGTATGATCATTCCATGCCCTTTGTAGCTTCAGAAGCCTTTTAAACACTCTACCAATTGATTGGAATTAGCAAATAAGGTGAAAAGTATTTGGCATTATTGAACTAAATGATCTACATCTAAGGCACCATTGCATTTCCATCTCTACAATTCCAGGGCTCTAAAGATCTGATCTCAGAAACCCAATTAAAACACTAGGTAGATGGGAAGACCTAAAAAACATGGCTATTTCTGATCCCTATGCTTGCATGTGGACGTATGCATGAGCGTGTGTATATGTGTATAACAGAGAAAGAACATTCTCAGCTGGGCTGTAGATTTTCTCTCTTGCACCTACAGCAAAAATGAGGTCAGAATAGGACCCTCAGATTCTGAAACCTCAATCAGAATCCTGGAAGAGATGAATAGAGGCACATGGAATTCAGACTCTGATCAAAGTGTTGGGAATGGGCATCACACCAGGCCCAACCTGTCCCCAAGCGTTTTGTGTCACAAGGAACATCAGACATGCAGTGCAGGAATGATGGTGACAAAGAATGAATAATGCTGGCCAACTCCTGGTGTCATTCACACAGACTCTGCTCACACGCAGCCAGGTGGCCAGGATGAGGATGTGCTGGAGACTGTGGCTTCTCCCCCAAGCAGCCCAGAAAGCCTAGGGAAGCTATTTCAGAGTGCTAACTACTCCAGGGTACAGCTAAAGCCAGGAAAGATGCCATAATTTACCTAAAGGCACAGCCAGTTTAAGCCAGTATTAGGAGACCAGGGTCCAGGTCTCCACAGGCCCTCAGGGCCAGGCTGGTATAAACAGAAAGTGGGCTGGGTAGGAAATAGTAGGGAATAGTGGGGACTGTGACAAACTAGAGGTTACGTGTCCCATTTAAAGGCAACAGCTCACAATCAGTTCAAGTTGATTGTTGGCATATGAGAAGATGGACCCACATCTTCCTTCTGGTTTTTAAAGAAAAGTCAGAACCTAGATTTTTATATTAAAAATTCCATTTTCAAATGTCAAATTTTTAAATGTCAGCATCTAAATTTTTAAACTGTTAAAACACTATGTAGGCCAAAGAAAACGTATCTGGAGACTTTAGCATTTGGCTTGATTTGCAACTTCTGGTGGGATTGGTAAGAGCCCAGGCTCTGGATTTAGACATAAAGATCTGAATCCCATTTCAGCCACTTGTTAACTGAGCGATCTTATTCAAGATTTGTAGCCTCTCTAAGCCTCAGTGCCCCCATCTGGAAAATGGGAATGATATAATGGACTACTGCGATGATTCAATGAAGTCATGAATTTACAACACTTAGCACAATCATTAGCCCATGGTAGGTTCTCAATAAATCTAGTTCCTCCACCAAACAGCCTCTAAGCTTCCTGGTGGTTGGAGGAATAATCCATACTCCATCCATCTCAAACTTATTTTTCTCTAAGCTGTGGGTACTCCATGTCCATGGAACTCAGACACCCAACGCCCTCAAACATGCTCACACACACCCTGCCACACCCTTGGGAGGCTTTTGAGATGCCAGGGCTGGTTACCAAGGAAAGATGTTTAAGAGGCTTCCCTAGGGTACAGCTGCAACCTTCTAGTGTTGGTTAGAAGAGAGGCCTCCCCCACAGAAGGGGCCTGGCTAACATGGCCTCCTGGGGGTCTTTACAGCATTCGAATTTTTCAACTTTAATTTTGTTAGCCCCTGTGCACATGCACACATGCACCATCTGCCCAAAGCCCTGGGCAAGAGTGGCTGCCTCTTCTGTTCCTGGGAAACTTCTGTTCTAATTCTTATTCCATTTCATTTTCCCACAGCCCCACTGGATGGGAAGGGGGCCCACTGTCACAGTCCTGGGAACCAGTGTTCTTTGAAATTGATGTGCTCAGCAGGGAGCTGCTGGGGAGGAGAAAACCCGGGGGGGGGGCGGGGGGGAGGTCAAATGACTGAATGAAAGGTGCTGGGTACCTTGACTGGCCCTTGGAAGCAAGGAGCATCTGCTACATGTACTTGGGGAACAGCACTGATTCCAAAGAACTTTCTCATCCAACGTCACCCTGGAGCCTCCTGCTGCTCCAGATGGTGGCAGGGGTGTGAGGGACCCCATTTTACACATGGGGAGGAAACTGACCCAGGTGTCTTGCTCTGAATCGGTTTATCCAGCCCACTCCAGTCTCCAAGATCTGGGAATCTCTAGCGGAACATGCACGTGGGCTCTGAGTTCCTGTCCTATGCTGCATCCCAACTTAACAAGTGCTACCTGTCAGCCAGCACGTTTGACATCCCCCCTCCACCAATCCCACTGTAGAATTTGGAAGAGATTGAGACATAGGAAAGTGACTTACACCCAAGGTCACCAGTCAGTCTGACTCTAAAATGCATGCTTTAAGCATCTATTATACTGCCTCATGCATCAGGGCTGCATTCCAGGCCTGGGTTTCAGTTCAAGGAATCATTAGAAAATACCACTACTCAGTGAGCTGTTTCCCCTGCTTTCTGTTTATATGAGTCTATATTTCAAAAAGTAAAAGAATTTAACAAGCAGCCATGATTCCATCAGAATCAGAATAATTCTTTATCATGGAGGCCAAATTTACCATCCATTACTCTATTTCATGGATTCTAAAATGCATGTTTGTGAATTTAAAATATGTTTGAATCTGAATGCATCTTAAAATCTGTAGAATCTAAGCTTCCATGAAATACTCTATTTTATTTGGCCCTAAGAATAATTTTGGTAGGAAAGCATTGCCAAAATTACACCACTCCCCTTTCACAGCTGGGAAAACTGAGGGTCAAAGAGGTTAGGCAGCCCTAACCGGTTTGGCTCAGTGGATAGAACGTTGGCCTGCAGACTGAAGGGTCCCAGGTTCAATTCCGGTCAAGGGCATGTACCTTGGTTTCGGGCACATCCCCAGTAGGGGGTATGCAGGAGGCAGCTGATTGATGTTTCTCTCTCATCAATGTTTCTAATTCTCTGTCCCTCTCCCTTCCTCTCTGTAAAAAAATCAATAAAAAATATATTTAAAAAAATCGGTTAGGCAACTTGCCTGAGGTCAGGTCCCATCTCCTGATTCCCAGCACAAGCTGTATCCACCATATACTCCTGGCTTCCAGGCCCTGCACTCACACCTACCTGGTCCCATGCCCCCTGGCCACCCTCCAGCAGAGGCCTGAGGGAGACAGCAGATCCCCCACCCAGGTCCCAGCCTCAGTCAGAGGTGGGAGGAATCCTATGTGGAGACTCCTGGGAGCAGTCCAGCCCCACATAGAAAGTTTTCAGGTCAAAGACTTCCACTTTCAGGAATATATCTCATGTGTGAGGCAGCATTGGGTTTGGGGTGTGAAGGAAGTATTTCTGCCCAGTGCCCCCATAAACCATGCAAGCTAGATCTAGGGTTCCCCGACCTAGAGTCCCCATAATCTGGAAATTACCCACAAGTGCTCTATTTCTCATATTTCAAAAGGCCAAATGAAAACCAAATATTGACTCTAGATAAGATCTCACATACAGACTGAAACACCACATTTCTTTGCTTTTGGTTAAACTTACATCAGCTCTGTAGTATTACCGTGGTTTGTTCCTGATGACCAGAAACCACTGATTGGCTATCATAAGGCCCCAATTAACATACAAGGAGGAAAACCAATTAAGGACTAATAACATAACAGGTACAGCTTGGCAGTCAAAAATCTTTCAAAACAAGGGGGTGTGACAGGGGGAAATAATAAAAGGGAAAGCTGACGTGGAAGTTTGAGCTTATTTCCCAGGTGGGGAACACGAGGCTCAGAGAGCTGGAGTGACACAGCAGGGCTGGAACCAGCACCCAAAGTGTCTGCCCCCTCCCGCTCTGGGGGGGCGGGGGGGCATCTGCCCACCACACCCTGCTATGCTGAGGTTCAGGAAGCCAGAGCATCAAGACTCACCAGGGCTGCTGAGGGGGCCAGGACCTGGAAACGTCTTCTCCCTGGCACCTGTGGGCTTCTTCCTGGCGGGCAGCTGCCAAGGCCACGTTGTCTTCCTTCCTGGGTGTCTGCCAGGGCAGCTAGGCCTGAAGGCCTCCTGGAGGGGCAGCTCTGGGTGAGGGGAAGGCCTCTCTGAACAAGCACCCTCTCATGCCTGGAGTGACCAGGCCCTGGGGTCACAGTGTGGCCATGGAGGGCTTAGTTACCGAAGCTTGCACAGCTGCCTCCTGGCATCCAGGGAGCTCTTAGGTTGCATGGCTGGTTTTCTTGCCAGCTGCTGGGTGCCTTTAAGAGAATGATCACAGTTCATTGGCTGAGCCAAGCTCCCCCTACCTCTTTACCTGAGCAGGTGAGAGCAGCTAAGCTAGGGGGAGGCCAGAGAGTCAGGTGAGTAAACAAACCATGGAAACCTGCTGGCTCTCCCCTCCTCCATGCTGGGTCCTCAGCTTCCTTCCTCACCCCCACCTCCAGGGACAATCTGGGGGTAAAGAAAAGGCAAAGCATTCTGCACAGTGCCTGTTGCTGTTCAGTTCACAAAGCTTCACTATCTCACAGGAATCTAGACCAGAGTTATTAGTATAACTACTTCTCTTTAGGATGGAGAAACTGTGTGCTTTTTATAAATTTTTTTTTTTATAGATTTCAGAGAGGAAAGGAGAAGTAGGGAGAGATAGACACATCAATGAAGAGAGAGAATCATTGATTGGCTGCCTTCTGCATGCCCCACACTGGGAATCGAGCCTGCAACCTGGGCATGTGCCCTGACCAGGAATTGAATCGTGACCTCCTGGTTCATGGGACCACACTGGCTGGGCATCCTTGGAGGGGTGAAACAACTTGTCCAATTCACACAGCTCTACGAAGGAATGTGGGCAGACTAGGATGTGTGAGGATCCGAAACCAAGGCTCCTGCCTTTGACTTCCCAAATAGTGCTACTGGACCACACCACCTTCCTCTCTGTGAAGCCTTTGGCTGTCACTCACGACTCAGTTTCCACATCTGTAAAGTGGTATAGTCATGCTTGTATGTGAGTCTACACTCACGGTATCTTGTTGGATTCAGATCAAAAAGGGACTTTGGAGATTATCTCATCCATCCATCCATTCCTTTAGCAGAAATTCTTTCATTCAGCAGGCATTGTTATTCAAACTGTTATGTGCCAGGCTATTTTAGTTCCTAGGGATACATCAGTGAACAAGAAAGTCAAAGACCCTAATCTTATTGAGTTTGCACTCTGGAAAGAGGGGAGATAGACATAAACAAGTAATCAGATTAGATAGACACCATGAAAAAAATGAAATAGGCTGATATGACAAAGTGATGGGGGTGGTGGTGACTATTTTAGATTATTGGTCTGGGAGGTTCTGTCTGAGGAGGTGATCCAGAAGCTGAGACTTGAATCATGATAAGGAACTAATCATTGGAAGAAGTGGAGCAAGAGTGTTTTAGGTACTGAGAACTGCAAGTGCAAAGGCCCTGGGGCAGGTGTATTGGAAGAACAGAAAGAAAGCTGCTATGGCTACAGTGTAGTCTAGCCCCTGCACCCCTAATTTATTTATTTATTTAAATATTTTTATTGATTTTTAGAGAGGAAGGGGGGTGGGAGAGAAACATCAATGTGAGAGGGTAATGTTGATTGCCTGCCTCCTGCACGTCCCCTACTGGGAATTCCTACCAGGGATGGAGCCTGCAACCCAGGCAATCTAACAGACAATCTAATTGGCAACCCCTTGGGTGTGAGATGATGCCCAATCAACTGAGCCACCCATCCATCCAGGACCCAGCACCCCCCCCCTTTTTTTTTTAAATATATAAGGAAGTGATTCAGAGAGATGAGTTGACTTGCCTAAGTTCCCCTCTTGCAAATTTCCCCTTCCTTTCTTTTTTTTTAAATTGAATTTATTGGGAGGATATTGGTTAATAAAATTATATAGGTTTCAGGTGTACAATTCTATAATACATCATCTGTATATTGTATTGTGTGTTCACCAATCCAAATAAAGTCTCCTTCCATCACCATTTATCCCCCCTTTACCTTCTACCTCCCTCCATCCCCTTCCTTTCTTTATCTTCATGTATTAGGGAGAGAGACCAAAATCTGGAGCTCACTGGCATACCAACCCAACAATCATTCCATGAGCCTACAATGACATAACATCATACTTCTCCACTCTAGAGACATGTATAAACTCACAGAGGGGAAAGGTTATGATTTTAAGAGTTTATCACATTGAAGAACAAAATCCCGACCAACAGAATATAGTATTAAAAATTCCAGCAGTAGCCCTAGCCAGTATAGCTCAGTTGGTTGGGCATCTTCCTATATGATTCCTAGTCAGGGAAGATGCCTGGGTTTGGGACTTGATCCCTGGTTGGAGGTGTGCAGGAGGCAGCCTATAGATGTTTCTCTCTCTCTCCCTCTCCTTTTGTCTCTAAAATCAATAAACTATTTTTTTTTTAAATCCTAGCAGTAATGAAAATAAACAAAAACCTCAGTGATCATCTTGGAAGATATTAGGAAATCAACTTATTATTTTGAAAACTGGTAATAAAGGGAAACAATTGAGTGTTTATTGTTTTTCCTGTAAAAACTGTGCCTCAGGCAACCAAATGGTAGATGAGAGGAAGCTGCTCTTTACATAAGCATTCCAACAAATTACATGAAATGGAATGAAGGACTGACTCAGAATATCACCATTTTGCAACTCCTTATGAAATGGCTGATCTAACTGACAATATTACAAAAGGAGAGAGAATTAGACATAATGGGCTCTTGAAGGAATTAAACACCACCTCCTAGGAAGAAATCATGTCCCACAAATCAAGTGGGAATCTGATCAAGCCTTGAGAGCAGCAGTTGACAAACTTTCTCACTAACAGCCAGGTAATAAATATTTTAAACTTCACAGGCTATCCAGTCTCTGTTGCAACTATTCAACGTGGTGTTGTAGCACCAAAAAAGCAACTATAGACAATAGCTAAACAAATGGGCATAGCTGTGTTCCAATAAAATCCTATTTACAAAAAAGGGTGGGGCTGGATTTGGCCCATGGACCATAGTTTGATCTCGCTACCAATTTACAGGAAATGCAGGGACTGAGGAGCGCATGAAATTACACCACAGGGATGAAATAAGCAAAGCCAAACTGGGAAGAAGCCTAACAGGAAAGCCAACGTGATTTCTTTAACAAATGAATGGCAAGATTGTACAAAGAGAGAAAGAGAACGATGGAAGGGATAGATTAAAAGACACTTAAGAAATACTGACCAATCACAATGCATGGACTTTTTCAAATCCTAACTCAAATATAAAAAGATAAAAATTATAGGATAATTGGAGAAATGTGACCAAAAATTTTTTTTTAAATACATTTTATTGATATTTTACAGAGAGGAAGGGAGAGGGATAGAGAGCTAGAAACATCGATCAGCTGCCTCCTGCACACCCCCCACTGGGGATGTGCCCGCAACCAAGGTACATGCCCCTGACCGGAATCGAACCTGGGACCCTTCAGTCCGCAGGCCGACGCTCTATCCACTGAGCCAAACCGGTTTCGGCAATGTGACCAAAAATTTGATGATGTTAAGGAATTATTGCTGACAGAGGCGTTTCATGATGTACTGAGGTTACGTTTAAAAAGGGGAATTCTTATCTTGTAGAGATATCAGCTAAAATACTTACAGATAAAATGGTATGATATCTGGAATTTGGTTAAAAATAATGGGTGGTGGTGCTTCCTGAACTGCCACCTGCTCGCGCACATGGACAAGGCGGAGCAGCGCAAGGACAACTTCCAGACCATCCTCAGCCTCCAGCAGTTCCAGGGGCCCGGGGCGCAAGGCATCCTGGACCACGACCTTGTGTTCTGGTTCGGGGACCTAAACTTCCGCATCGAGAGCTACGACCTGCACTTCGTCAAGTTCGTCATTGACAACAACCAGCTCCACCAGCTCTGGGAGAAGGACCAGCTCAACATGGCCAAGGATACCTGGCCCATCCTCAAGGGCTTCCAGGAGGGGCCCCTCAACTTTGCACCCACCTTCAAGTTTGACGTGGGTACTAACAAATATGATACCAGTGCCAAAAAGCGGAAGCCAGCCTGGACAGACCGTATCCTGTGGAAGGTCAAGGTTCCAGGTGGAGGTCGAAGCCCCTCCGGACAGCAGAGCCACTGGCTCCAGGTGACCCAGCACAGCTACCGAAGCCACATGGAATACACCGTCAGTGACCACAAGCCTGTGGCTGCCCAGTTCGCCCTGCATTTTGCCTTCAGGGACGACATGCACCTGGTGCGGCTGGAGGTGGCGGAAGAGTGGGTGCGGCCGGAGCAGGCTGTGGTGAGGTACCGCGTGGAAACTGTGTTCGCCCGTGGCTCCTGGGACTGGATCGGCTTGTACCGGGTGGGTTTCCGCCACTGCAAGGACTATGTGGCTTATGTCTGGGCCAAACACTAGGATGTGGACAGGAACAACTACCAGGTGACATTCAGTGAGGAGTCGCTGCCCAAGGGCCACGGAGACTTCATCCTGGGCTATTACGGCCACACCCACAGCATCCTCATTGGAGTCACTGAGCCCTTCCAGAGCTCGCTGCCTACCTCGGAGTCGGCCAGTAGCAGCACACACAGCTCAGGGACCAGCTCGGAGGAGGAGGATGACAGCACCCTGGAGCTGCTCGCACCCAAGTCCCGAAGCCCCAGCCCTGGCAAGGCCAAGCGGCACTGGAGCAGCTTGGCCCGCTTGGCCCGCTTCCCAGGCCTGGCTCTCCGGCCCTCCTCCTGTGAACGCCGGGGCACCAGCCGCAGCCCCTCACCCCAGAGCCGTCGCCTGCCCTGTGCGGCCCCCAACAGGGGCAGCAGTGATGGAGGCACCAGGGCTGTAGTGAGGAGGGGCTCTCTGGGCTGCCTGGTCCCTGGACCCTCCCCCCATCTGTGCCTCAAAGCCTGGGCTTGCTGCCTGCCTTGCACCTAGAGACTGTAGACCCTGGAGGTGGTGGCCCCTGGGAACCTGACCAGGAGGCCCCGACCCCTGACAGCCTGTCTCCCAGCCCTCAGGGCCGGCAGAAGTTGGAGGAAGGGGGCCTGAGGCCCTGAAGCTGGGGTGGGCAGGCGGGTACAGGTGGCTCCTATTCTGACCCAGTCTGTAAACCCACCTGCCTCTCTCCTGCTGCTGCTCCAGCTTTCTCCACACCTGACACTCTGTCCTGGCTAGGGATGGCCAACTGGCGTCCCTCAAACTCAGTCCTGACACCTCAACTGTGACAATCAGCAAAGCCCGACCTAGGCCCCCATCTGGGATGGGAGAAGGGCAATCCTGGAGGTCATTGATTAGGAATTAAATTCTCTAGCCTCAAAAAAAAAAAAAAAAAAAAAAAATGGAAATGGGTGGTGGAATATAAAGGGAACAAAATTGGAAAGGAGTTGATAATTGTGAAGGTGATGATAGGAGCATAGAAGTTCATTATACTATTTTCTCTTCTATATCAGGGCCCAGGGGTCCAAATACTTGAAAATTTCCACCATGAAAAGTTAAAATATCAGCCAATTAATAGAATTTTGAAACTATGACAAACTCAAATTTTAAAAAGGAAATGAGGCAAGGGTAGCTGTCATGGCCGGTGGGAATGTTAATTCATAAAACAACTTTTAAAAAATATATTTTATTGATTTTTTACAGAGTGGAAGGGAGAGGGAGAGAGTGTCAGAAACATCAATGAGAGAGAAACATCAATCAGCTGCCTCCTGCACACCCTCTACTGGGAATGTGCCCGCAACCAAGCTACATGCCCTTGACTGGAATCAAACCTGGGACCCTTGAGTCCACAGGCCAATGCTCTATCCACTGAGCCAAACTGGTTAGGGCCATAAAACAACTTTTGAGAGCTATTTGTGCACACCTCATGTTCCAAAAATTCCAAATCTGAATATATACTCAAGAGAAAATTTAGTCCATTAAGAGACATATAGTCTGGCCAATGTGGCTCAGTGGTTGAGCTGACCCAGGAACCAAGAGGTCGCCAGTTCAATTCCTGGTCAGGGCACAAGCCCAGTTTGCAGGCTCCATCCCCAGTAGAAGGCATGAAGGAGACAGCCTATCGGTGATGTTCCTCTCTCATCGATGTTTCTACCTCTCTATCCCTCTCACTTGCTCTCTCTCTTTTCTATATATATAAAAGCCTAAGCCACCAATTAGGACCGAACGACCGGAACAACTGGTTGACCTGTCACTATGACATGCATTAAACACCAGGGGGCAGATGCTCAACACAGGAGCTGCCCCCTGATGGTCAATGTGCTTCCACAGCCAACCTCCCATAGCCCCTCCCCTGGCTGGCCAGCCCCTCGATTGCCAGCCAGGCCGAGGGACCGCACCTGTGCATAAATTCGTGCACTGGGCTTCTAGTAATCAATAAAAACACTTTTTTTTAAAAAGAGAGACATATAGAAGCATTTTTTAAAAATAAATTTTTATTGATTTCAGAGAGGGAGAAGGAGAGATAGAAACATCAATGATGAGAGAGAATCATTTATTGGCTGCCTACTGCATGCCCCCTACTGGGGATTGAGCCCACCACCCATGCATGTGCCCTTAATCAGAATTGAACCTGGGACCCTTCAGTTCACAGGCTGACGCTCTATCCACTGAGCCAAACCAGCTAGGGCTAGAAGCATTTTTTATTAGGAACAATTGAAAATACCAAAATGGAGAAATAATAGTACATTTGAACTTTGAACCATAGGGGTGATGGGAAGTTTTAAAATGCAGACATTTGGAAAGGACAACTACATGTGGACTAGGAGCTGGGGCCCCATCAGGATAGATTTAGCTCAACAGATGTCACTTGGTGCCACTCTAGGCCAGGCCCTCTGCTAAATGTTGGGGACACAGAGGTGATATCCCTCATGGGGTTCAAAGTCTAGATATCAGAGCTGGAGGGGAACCAACACATCATCTAGCCCAACACATCATCTACCCATTTTACAGATGTGGAAAATGAGGCCCAGAGAAGTTAAATGACTTGCCAAGGCACACATTTGGTTCGTGGAGGAACTAAACCAACAGTTGAGCTAGGTTTCTGATGCTAAGAGAATCAGGAGATCTTAGAGCTACACATTCTTAAATTGAATCCTGGCTCTGTAACTCACTAGCTGTGACCTTGGCCAAGTTTTTAAAGTCTCTTTCCTAAAAAGGATAATAATAATACCTACTTCATAGGTTGATGTGAAGAATAAATGAAATTTAAGGATTAAATAAAGCCCTAGACTCTGTGACAGAAAAGGAATAAGACCTCAACGGATAGATTATTCACTCTTATTAGTATTAATGCAGAGTAAAGTCTTTAGCAAAAGGACAAAATGCTACATTCTATGTTGCTCTTAAAATAGTTAACCTCACACTTGTTAGAACCAGGATGGACAAGGCTCTGTGTGAAGCTGAAAGCTTGTCTCAGGTCAGTTAGCTGCTTTATTATTTTTCTTTTTTAAAAATATATTTTTATTGATTTTAGAGAAGAGAGAGATAGAAACATCAATGATGAGAGAGAATCATTAATCAGCTGCCTCCTGCACCTGGCAGCCCTGTAGGGGATCAAGCCCACAACCCAGGCATGTGCCCCGACCTGGAATTGAACCGGTGACCCCTTGGCTCCTGGGTCGATGCTCAACTGCTGAGCCACACTGGCTGGGTTCAGTTAGCTGCTTTCTATCCCAGCCCTTCCCCAAGCAGGCACATTTAAGGGACTCCTCGCCACCCTCCCACTCTACTCTGACTGCTCTCTGAGGCCCTTGCTAAGACGTGACAGGGTAGCACAGCTCTATAATCTAATGCTGCTCTACCAACCTAAGCCTCACTCAGCTCCCTATAAAGTGAAGATAATGGAACCTACCTCACAGGATTGTTGTGAGTTTTTGTTTGTTTGTTTATTTTTAAATATATTTTTATTGATTTTTTTTACAGAGAGGAAGGGAGAGGGACAGAGAGTTAGAAACATCGATGAGAGAGAAAAATCGATCAGCTGCCTCCTGCACACCTCCTACCAGGGATGTGCCTGCAACCAAGGTACATGCCCTTGACCGGAATCGAATCTAGGACCTTTCAGTGCTCAGGCCAATGCTCTATCCACTGAGCCAAACCAGTTAGGGCTTGTTGTGAGTTTTAAATGAACTAATGCTTAGCATACAGTATGCCCTCAACATGTTGGAGCTATGGTGCCAATGACATAAGACACCTGCCCCAGGGTGTCAGCTTCTGGAGGTACAGAAAAGGGTCTCAGTCCAGTGAGGATTCAGTCAGAGGCCACTCCATCCTTCCCATTTCACCCCATGCTGTCACGTTTCAGGCCTGGATCAGGGCCCAGGGGTCCAATGATTCTGGCTGCCTTATTCTGCAGGGAGGCTGGCTCTAAGAAGCACAGAGCCAAGAGTCCTGTGTCTGAAACCACCCACATGCTCACTTCTGCTGGTGAGAACCCCATTCCCAGCTCTGCAGAATTGTCGGATGTCTCTGGCTGCTGAAGCCAAAGCATCGTATGCTCTAATAAAGCCGTCTAGAAAGTTCCCTGTGGGGAGCTGGGCACCACACTCTGGCCTGCGCCCTGGGGGCCAGGCAGCCAGAAATATCACAAAAGGTCTGTCCTTCAAAGCCAAGCTCCTGTCCCCAGCACACGAGAGCATGTGGCCCAGGGAGTGTCTTTCCCTTTACTGATGCCTTCTTCTTCCAACGAGACCATTTTTACAGAGCCTAGCAAAACGTTCTCAGCAGGCGCAGTGACAGTTTGTCCCAATTCTTCCCACCACAGAGAGCAAAAGCCATTGAGGTCAGGAAAATGACATGGTAAGACCTATGTGAGACAAGTGGAACCAGTTAAATATAGCAAAAGTGAGTTTACACTTGTTGCTATAACCAATCCTATATAATAAAAGGCTAATATGCAAATTGTCCCCTCAGGAGTTTGACTGACCGGGAGTTCGACCATTCACTAAGATGTGCGCTGACCACCAGGGGGTGGCACGGAACAAAGGAAGGTCCCTGCCAGCACTGGGGCAAGGAAGGCCCCGATTGGCCCTGATTGCCGGCCAGGCCTAGGGACCCTGCTCTTGCACAAATTTCGTGCACTGGGCCTCTAGTAAATAATAATACAGAATAACACTGTGCTTCACGTACTCACAACTATAAACCTACTTTTGCCTGTCCATTTGGTTCACCTGTGGAGACAGGAGCATAGTTGTTTTTTCATGCGGATGTCAGAGCTGTAGACGGGCAGCTGCTCACGGGCTGCTGGCCACAGGGACAGCTGGTCAGATGGTTTATTTGTTGTGCACAGTGAGCTCTTTGTGGGCAGGGACTATGCCCTGTTCCCCACTCTGACCAGCACTCAGCACCAAGCACAGCACCTAGGGCTGAGTGGTCACTCCGAACATATCTGTCAAATGAATAAAGCTGCTTAGTGCCTGGCCGGCGTGCCTCAGTAGGTGAGCATCGACCTATGAACCAGGAGGTCATGGTTCCATTCCCAGGCAGGGCACAAGACCAGTTGTGGGCTCGATCCCCAGTTGGGGGTGTGCAGGAGGCAGCCGATCAATGGTTCTCTCTCATCATTAATGTTTCTCTTTCTGTCTCCATCTCTCTTCCTCTCTGAAATCAGGAAATATATATACACCGTGTGGCCAGATTATTATGACCACCCCATCAGTACTTCGTTGGGCTACCTATTGCCTTCAATACTGCGGCGATTCTTCTTGGCATTGACTCCACAAGATGTTGAAAGGTGATGCGAGGAATCTGACACCATGCCTGATGAATAGCACTGTCCAGTTCTGTGAGATTTGATGGTTGTGGAACCAGCTGCCTGATGGCTCTTTTAACTTTGTCCCACAAATGCTCAATTGGATTGAGATCTGGTGATTGTGGGGGCCACCTAAGCAAGGTAAAGTCTCCCTCATGTTCTTGAAACCACTCCTGCACAATACGAGCACCGTGGCATGGCTCATTGTCTGGTTGGAAGAAGCCATCTCTATTGGGATACGCCATCAACATGATAGGATGAACTTGATCAGCAACAATACTTAGGTATGTTGTGCTATTCAGATGTTGTTCCACATGAATTAAAGGGCCCAAATCATGCCAGGAAAACATGCCCCAAACCATAACACTGCCCCCACCAGCTTGAAGGGTTGTACTCATGCATGTGGGGTGCATGCTTTCATGCTGTTTCCGCGAAATTCTCACTCTGCCATCTGCATGATACAACTGGAAACGTGACTCATTGGACCACATGACTTTTTTCCAATGCTCAACTGTCCAATCCTTGTGATCCTATGAGAACTGGAGACATTTTATCTTGGTAACTGCAGACAGAAAAGTTGTTCGAACAGGCCTTCGGCTTCCATATCCCATACGATGCAGTGTATGGCTAATTTGCCTACAAACGTCAAGTGGTCATAGTAATCTGGCCACTGCTTAGTTAGACAGGTTTAGATGCTTCTATTGCACATTCTCATAACAGCCTGAATTTTTCCTTCTTGGTGCTTATCATACTTATAACTAAATAATTACACATGTAATTGTTTGTTTGATGTGTGCCTCCCTGACAGGGACTACATCCAGTATTGTTCACAAGTTGTGTCCCCAGTGCTTAGAATGGGATTTGGCACATAGCTGGCACTCAATAAATGTTTGTTGAATGAATAAATGAGCATAAATGGCAAAGATGGTCAGTGGGCCAACCCACCTACCAATCTTGGAGGCCTGAACTGCCCTAGGTGTTGGGCATCACTACCAGGCCAAAGGAAGCTGGCCTAAGGTTTTTTTACTTCAAGATGCCGACAGTGTCATCAGAAAGTGGGGGGGGGGATTGAAGGGTGCTAATGCCTGGTCTCAGCTGTTATTAGAAAGAGTCTGCCTCCTAGAAAGCCTGTTTACAAAAGAGACAAGGTACAGTGGGAAGCAGATTCATCTGCTAGATAACCAGGGCCTTCCCTTTGCCTCTAGTTGGTGATTTGGGATGTTTGGCCTGGGGATAGATGTACTGAATTTCAGCCTGAAGTTGAAACAGAATCTACTCTGTAGTGTTGTTAGTAGATGTGTAAATATTTACTGCAGGACCTGACAATGGCACTAAAGCTCACTAATGCTGCCTAGAGTTGTTACTGCTATCAATACTCTGCCTTCTAAGGCTGTCCTTGGATGAAGGGCACCCTGGATGCCACCACTTGGATGAAGATCTTCAGGGTGGAAGTCTGATGATAGGTGCTAGGCTTCACCAAGGCACCTCCTGGGGCCAACCTGGCCAGACTGCAGGCAAGAGGGAGTGAATTACCTCAATGTCAGAGACACTACTCAAAATGACTTAGACAAAAGTTAGCCCACACATCCCTTAAGTCCAGAGAGCAGACTTGCTTTTTGCTTAGCTGGATCCAGGAGCTCAATCCATCTCTCCACCTGTTGTCTTCCATCTCAGAGAGACTCAGTCCCCCAAGATGGCTTAATCCTATCCTCTCAGCTACCACAGAAAAGAGAAAGTTTCCCTTCCCCAAAGTTCATACCAAACCCTCAGAATTGAGTCTCATTGGTTGTAACTGAATCACATGATCACTCCTGAACCAATCATATGGCCAGGGGATACAAGGCTCTGATTGGCAGAGCTGAGTCACATGCCCACCTCCAGCTTATGGATTGGAGTCAGCTTCTCAGATGAGGAGGAAAGATTCTCCAAGCAATGTAAGGTTGCTGTCCCCAGAGAAGGGAGAATGTTGCTGGGTCAGCAAAACTAATTTCCAGTGCCTATTGTAAACCTCTCTGCAGGTGAAAAGGCAATGTCACAGTAAGACCAAACAAACATTAATCTGTCAGACAAATTCTGTGATAGAATCTGGAGGGATTCACAGAAAGCAACGGGGCATTACTCAGCTTTCTTCCAAAAGACCTGATTAGGGTGAGGCAAGTGAGGCACTAGCCTCAGATATTACTGGTAAATTAAGGGAAGCACAAAAACACTTAGTACCCTAGAGAAATAATACTTGATTGCAATATTTTAAAAATCAAAATTAATGCAAAAACTCTATGACAAACAAAATACCAAAACTTTAAATAAAAGCAGGATGCATAATTGTGTCATGGACACCACATTGGAGCTTGGAACAAAATGAAAAATCAGAACTACTGATCCCACTTTTCTTTAAAATATTGGTATTTTGTTCATGGTGAATTTTTCAGCATTAATTTTGATTTTTAAAAGGTTGCATTAAAATGTTATTTATCGCCCTGACCAGTTTGGCTCAGTGGATAGAGCGTCGGCCTGCGGACTGAAGGGTCCCGGGTTCAATTCCAGTCAAGGGCATGTACCTTGGTTGCGGGCACATCCCCAGTAGGGGGTGTGCAGGAGGCAGCTGGTTGATGTTTCTAACTATCCCTCTCCCTTCCTCTCTGTAAAAAATCAATAAAATATATTTTAAAAAATAAATAAAATGTTATTTATCATGATCACTAAATTTTTTGGCACCACCCTAAATGTTGTGCCAACGTGGATGCCTCACTCCCCTCACCCTTGTCCGGGCCCTGCTGTCTTATGTGGGATTTGCTGGAGGCAGAGAGGAAAAACTACCCTGAAATGAACAAATGTATCCAAAACTGGTCTTCCCTGTGGGAGGGGCCCTGGGCTGGAAGGGCCAGGTTCTGCCTTCAGTGTGCCATCACCCTGTTACCCTGGGAAAATGTTTTCCTCTCTAGTCCTCAGTTTTTCCACTTGCATATGAGGGACAGGGCAAGATTAGTGGTTTTCAAGAAATAGAACTCAATCCCCCAATTAGATGACAAATGTAAATGGAGCTGTTGAAGGCAGTAGACCCATCTATACTTCTGTCCCTCCACCAACTCCACAGCCCCCTCCAAGTGTCCCATAGAGCCTAAAGGAGTTCCAGGGGGTACAGTATGAAAACCATTAAGTTCAATGATCTCTAAGATCCCTAAGATCCCACTTTTCTGCCTATACACATTTCAATTCCTGCTGTCTCTTCTTCATTCAGGTGTTTCTCAGATTGCCAGGACTTCCTTGTTTTGGGCACACTGGAGTTACTTTACTTGAAACTAGGGGCCCAGTGCACAAATTCGTGCACCTTGAAAGGAACTGTGGGCCGCGAGGCTGTGGTGGGCACAGGGGCGGGTCTCAGCCCATCCTCAGCGCTCCCGCCTGGCTCTGGTGCCAGCAGTGGGTGCGAGCGGGGCTGGCACTGGCAGCAGGTGCGAGTGCCCAGTGGGACCATGGCCCATGGTACAGGAAGCCACCCATTGTCTTCACTATCAGAGAAGTGTGGACAGGGATCCCAGAAGGCTGGTGACCCTTAAAGCTCTGGCAAAGGTCAGAGCTATGCACCCACTGAGACAATGGTAGCTGAAGCAACTTCCCCACTAGACAGTCATGTAAATCCTTACTGATAAGATAGTCTGCCTGTTACTGGAAATTGCCTGCCTAAGGGCTATAGGTGGATCCCAAATTGAATAAAAGGATGGCAAGGCTGGAGCCCAATCTGAGCCCTTCCTCTTGAGCTGGGATCCCGCCTGGTCCCCAAATTACCTCGTCTTGTCTCTTTCATTTGCATGCAGCCCCTCTTCCAGAGCCCGAACCCTGAACCATGTGGGACGTGGAGGGATATTCACAGCACAGGAGCAAAGAATTTTCAGTAACCACCAGAAGCTTGCCCCAATGACAGCCACTGGCACCCCACCTTGGTCTGGCGCCCTGGCTCACTTGCTCCACCATCCCGCCGCAGCTAATGCCCACTATGTTCCGCGCGCACCCCTGGTGGTCAGCGCACGTCACAGTGACTGGTTGTTCGGTTGTTCCACCTCAGGGGTCCTCAAACTACGGCCCGCGGGCCATATGCGGCCTGCCGAGGACATTTATCCGGCCCGCCGGGTGCCGCTGCCTGTCCTGCTTAGCAGCCGACTCGTCCCTGGCCCGCAGTGCGCATAGGAATTTGTTCATAGTTTGTTTTTTTTAAACTATAGTCCGGCCCTCCAACGGTCTGAGGGACAGTGGACTGGCCCCCTGTTTAAAAAGTTTGAGGACCCCTGGTCTATTTGCATATTAACCTTTTATTATTATAGATGCTGTTTCCATGGCCCCACTCTAGTCCTCCTGAGTCAGAATCTCCAGGGCCCAGGCCAGGATTCAGCGTGTTCAACAAGCACCTTGCCTGCCAGTTGGTGGATGTCCACCACAGTGTTTGGATCCTCCCCATTTATTCCCACAGAACCTCATGAATTATTTTATCCTGGAGCTTTCATTACAACTGTCCTGAATGATCAGGGTGAGGAGAAAAACAAATGCAGGAATAGTCAGATAAGCCCAGATAAATGAATCAAGGTTTGCCAAGTGGAAACAGATCACAGTGAGATAGATCTCCAGGGACCCTTTCCTGGACAGTACATCCTGGCGGCCCCTTGCTCTCAATCCCATAATTTGTATCCAAAAGAAATCATCTGTGCATTTCTTTTCTTCTGATGTGGCGCTGGTAACCTCAGGGATTATTTATTGAATTATCAGGTTTCTTATTAGTACATTAATGGGTTCCTGGGAGCTAGGAGTGAGCCTGCCCATAAAACTGTCAAGAGGATTCATTTTCTACTTTGGAAATATGGTAGGTTCTTGTCAACTGCAAGGGAAATAGCCATTCATTCATTCGCTCATTTTCCCCCCCACTCAACTAGCTTGGCAGATTCATGGGTGCATATGATATTTCCTCTGCTTCCCCCCCGACCAGCTTTACTGAGATATAATCTACACACCCATTTAAAATGTAAATTCAATTGTTTTTAGTATATTAAGAGTGTAACCTTCACCATGATCAATTTTAGAATATTTTTATCACCTCAAAAAGAATCCTTGTACCCTTTAGCTATCACTCCCCAATCCTCCATCTCCTCAGCCCTGAACAACCATTAATCTGTTTTGTGTCTCTATGAGTTTGTCTATTCTGGACATTTCCTTTAAATCATTTAGTAATGTTTTCAGGGTTCATCAATATTATAGCATGTATGGTCCCCCCTTGTCTGCAGGGGATATGTTCCAAGACCCCCAGTAGTTGCCTGAAACCACAGTAGTACTGAATCCTATATACAGCTGACTCTTGAACAATATAGGGGTTATGGGCACTGACCACCTGCACAGTTGAAAATTTGAATATAATTTAAGTTAGCCCTCTGCATACTTGGATTTCCAACCACAGCTGAAAATACAGTTGACCCCAATGAAATTTCAGAAAAAGAAATGAAAAAAAAAATTCCTTTTGCAATTGCAACAAAAAGAATAAAATTCCTAGGAATAAACTTAACAAAGGATGTTAACTTTTCAGTATATGAAGAATTCATATACTGAAAACTACAAAGCATTATTAAAAGAGATTGAAAAAGACACAATGAAATGGAAAGGTATTCCGTGTTCATGGATTGGAAGAATCAACATAGTTAAAATGTCCATATTACCCAAAGCAACATATAAATTTAATGCAACTACTATCAAAATACCAATGCCATTTTTAAAAGTAATAGAACAAAAAATCATCAGACCTCACATAGCCAAAGCAATCGTGAGAAAAAAGAATGAAGCTGGAGGTATCACACTACCTGACTTCAAATTATACTACAGAGCAACGATAATCAAAACAGCATGGTATTAGCAGAAAAACAGACACACAGACCAATAGAACAAAAATGAGAGCCCAAAAGTAAAACCACATGTATATGGGCATATCATTTTTGACAAAGGGGCCAAAAACATATAATGGATAAAAGAAAGCCTCTTCAATAAATGGTGCTGGGAAAACTGGAAAACCAGATGCAAAAGAGTGAAACTAGATTATCGTTTGTCCTCATGTCAAAAATTAATTCAAAATCGATCAAAGACCTAAATATAAGACCTGAAATAATAAATTACATAGAAGAAAACATAGGCATTAAACTTACAGATCTGAGTCTTAGAGAAGATTTTATTTTTTATTTTTTTTAATATATTTCATTGATTTTTTACAGAGAGGAAGAGAGAGGGATAGAGAGTTAGAAACATCGATGAGAGAGAAACATCGATCAGCTGCCTCCTGCACACCCCCCACCGGGGATGTGCCCGCAACCAAGGCACATGCCCTTGACCGGAACCGAACCCGGGACCCCCCAGTCCGCAGGCCGACGCTCCATCCACTGAGCCAAACCGGTTTCGGCGAGAAGATTTTATTAATTTGATCCCAAAGGCAAGGGAAGTAAAGGCAAAAATAAATGAATGGGACTATATCAAACTAAAAAGCTTCTGCCCAGGAAAAGAAACCACCAACAGAACAAAAAGGCAACTGATGGAACGGGAGATGATATTTACAAACAACAGGGGGTTAATATCTAAAATATATAAAGAACTCACAATTCAACCCCAAGCAAACAATCCAATAAAAATAAAAAAATGGGCAGAGGACCTGAACAGACACTTCTTCCAAGAAGACATACAAACGGCCAACAGATATCTGAAAAGATGCTCAACTTCACTAGCTATTGGGGAAATCAACTCAAAACTACAATGAGAGGGGGCAGGTGAAGGTGGAAGAGGGCACAGAGGGAATAAATGGTGCGGAACACAAAGAAACGAACAAATGAACTACAATGAGATATCCCTTCACACCAGCTAGAATGGCTATTATCAACAAAACAGGTAATAACAAGTGTTGGAAAGGTTGTGGAGAAAAAGGAACCCTCATTCACTGCTGGTGTGAATGTAAACTGGTAGGGCCACTGTGGAAAACAGTATGGCAGTTCTTCAAAAAAATTAAGAATAGAGTTACTATATGACCCAGCAATCCCTCTTCTGGGTATCTACCTGAAAAATTTGAAAACATTTATTTGCAAAGATAGATGCACCCTTAGGTTCATTGCAGCATTATTCATGGTGGCCAAGACATAGAAACAATCAAAGCATCCTTTGATAGATGATTGGATAAAGAAGATGTGGTAAATGTATACATTGGAATACTACTCAGCCATAAAAAAGTTGAAATACTGCCATCTTCTTTTTTAAAAAACAATTTTAAAAATATATTTTTATTGATTTCAGAGAGAGGGAGGGAAAGGGAGAGAGGGATAGAAACGTTAATGACTTGTCATATACACTATCCCCCATTCTGCACTTCTGTTATTTAACGTGTTCCTCTATCCTCTGAAATTCCTCTAATGGCCTGCTTAGATTCAGACTCAACATTTCTGGCAGAAGCCCAAAATAGGTGAAGCTGTGTAGTCTACTGCATCCTATCAGGAGGCAAGCATGATGCCTGGCTGTCTGTGCCACCATTGGTGATGCTACCTGTAGTTCTTGGGTTAAGGTGGTGACGGAGGAGGAAGGAGCTGGGAAGGATGGAAAAGGCTTCACAGGCAATGTGTTTGAATAGGGCTTTCAAGGGTGTGTAGGAGCCTACAGAGTAGAGAAGAAGGAAGAGGAAGAGTTTTCTTAGATATACATGGAGACAGTGTTGGGAAAGAGTGTAATGAGCTTTAGGAAGCAGGAGGTGGTAGGCAAATGTGGCTGAGAATTGTTATAATAACAGGCACTTAGGGTGAATTTACTATGTTCCAGGAACTATGCTTAAATGACTCATGTAATTCCTCACATGGATCTATAGAGTGGGTGCTACCGCCCCTGTTTTAAGGGTGTGGAAATCAAGGTTTAGTGATATGTGGTAACTTGGCTAAGGTCATGCAGCTGGAAACATGAAGACTCCGATTTGAATCTGAATGCCTGACTCCTGAGCCTCTGCTTGGAAATTCACAAAGTCTTCATTAAGATATCAAGGCACATGAGTGGGAAAGGCAGTTTGGGTGAAGGTGGAGGCAAGCTTCCTCTGCCATTCCAAGGAGTTGGGTGTTATTCCAGTGGCAGGAGGGGTGGGCATGGTGCCGGAGAGTGCTCACTGACTGCCTGGGGAGGATGAGTGGAGAGCTGCTGGGGTCATCAACTCTCCCTACTTGCCCCAGCAGGTGAAGGCTGGGCGCCCCTTCTGGCGAGCTGGGCCCCAGGGAACAGAGATCTAGGGAGGAATTCAGTGCCTCCTCAAACCTCTGCGCAGACCTTCCGCCTGTGGACCCCACGGGGTGTGGGTCTAAATGGGTCTGGTTTCCCCACTGGACACCGTCAAGCCTTCCAGAGCTCAAAGAGGCTGGGGTCCTGGGCGCAGCACCCACAGACCCCAGCCACTGTGAAGAGCTACTGGGATACAGGATACTCCGGGGAATCCTTCCTTTTTTATTCATATTTGCACACTTTGGGAGCCTTCTCTGAAGGACCCTGAGGGAGGAGGAAGCTGTGGCTCTGGGCACCCTCCAGGGCGGGCTGTTGTCCCACAGTCCCTCATCCCCACAGGGCCTGTGCATCTCCCCACCCCTACCCCCCACCTTTAATGGGGGGGCAGGTTTGAGCCCTGCTCTGGGCTGGGCTACCTAAATTCAAATCTCTGTCAGGGTACTCATTAGCTGTGCAACCTTGAGATAGTCACTTTCCCTCTCTGTGCTTCTGTTTCTCCATTTTTAAATTGGTGAAAGTAAGTATGAGGACTAGGTGTAAGGATTAAATAACATTAGTATTCTAGGGCATAGTAAGGCACTTGCCACATGATAAAGGCTGGTTTTTATTATTAACCTAGGAGTCAGTAGGCCTGGGTGCCTGCCACTGACCTACCTAAAAATTAATTGGACAAACCTTCCAGATCCTGCATAAAACCTGCCTCTTCCATGAAGACCTCTCAGAGTAACTGCATTCAGTTTAAAGCCTACTTTGATTCCCAGAATCTAAAGCACAGTTGGCATTATCTAAACTAACTGTTACTGGGGCAGGAGAGAGCAGCCTGTGTAACCCTCCCCATAGTACTTACCTAGACTCAGAGGCCTGGGAATTGTACTCAAGCCCTCAGCTCGCTACTAGCTACTGGCTACTGACTTTTGGGGAAATCCCTTCATCTTTGTCCCTCAGTTTCCTTGGTAAAATAGGGGGTGATAACAGGATGAAAAAAGTCAGACCCCTGACTACATTGAGAATGGAAGGATACAAGCAAGCAAATGTTTTGAAAAGCATCCTATCTAATAAAGAGGGAATATGCTATTTGACCCTCACGCCACTGCAAAGATGGTGGTGCCCTCAGACAATAAGGAGGGAATATGCTAATTGACTGTCACGCCCTCAAAGATGGCGGCGCCCACAGCCACAAGATGGGGGTGCCCAGTCCCCTCAGCCCTGCTGGGGCGGCAGGTGTGCCGCAAGGCTGGGTCCACCCCCAGACGGGCCCAGCTGCTCCATGCATCTGCCTCCGGAGTCCCCCAGTCCCCTCAGCCCCCCAGCCGCTCAGGGCTGGCCCGAGGTGCAGGCAAGCCTTGAATGGCGGCTGCCCAGCTGATGACTGAGGTGCAGGCAAGCCTTGGATGTTGGCTGCCCAGCCACCCAGGGCCACCCGAGGCTTAGGTAACCAGGACTGGCCAAGGCTTGGGCTGCCGGCAGTGGCAGCAGCAGAGGTGTGATGAGAGTGTCGCCTTCCCCTGATTGCTGGGTCACCTCCCGCCCGTAAGGGCTCCTGGACTGTGAGAGGGGGCAGGCCTGGCTGAGGGATTCCCCACTCCAGTGCATGAATTTTCATGCAGCGGGCCTCTAGTATTTAATAACCTGGTAAAATGATGCCAGTATACATACATAAAAAGATGCATAATACCTCCCTGTGGTAAAAGACTACAGTGTAATATTAATTAAAAAAGCAATAAATTGTATATGAAATATGAGCCCCAATTTGTTTTGAAAAAGTTTAAGTGCACTGCCCTGGTCAGTGTGGCTCAGTTTGTTGAGTGTCATCCTGTGCACCATTCTTAGTCAGGGCACATACCCAGGTTATGAATTTGATCACCAGCCAGGATGGACACAGGAGGCAACCGATTGATGTTTCTCTCTCACATTGATCTCTCTCTCTCCTACTTTCTCTCTAAAAAATATAAATACACCAACAAAGAATAAAGATAAGGAAACCCTGCCAAAACCGGTTTGGCTCAGTGGATAGAGCGTCAGCCTGCGGACTGAAAGGTCCTGGGTTCGATTCCGGTCAAGGGCATGTAACTTGGTTGCGGGCACATCCCCAGTAGGAGGTGTGCAGGAGGCAGCTGATCGATGTTTCTCTCTCATCGATGTTTCTAACTCTCTATCCCTCTTCCTTCCTCTCTGTAAAAAATCAATAAAATATATTTAAAAAAAAAAAAAAAAAAGATAAGGAAACCCACATGTTAATGGTGTTACCTCTGGGTGGTAGGCTTACTGGTGATTATTATCTTCATCTTTATTCTTCTATCTTCTCAAATTATTTCTAATGAGGATATATTATTTTATAAACAGAAGAAAATTGCAATTATATTTAAAGAAAAATACGCCCTAACCAGTTTGGCTCAGTGGATAGAGCATCGGCCTGTGGACTGAACGGTCCCAGGTTCAATTCCAGTCAAGGGCATGTACCTTGGTTGCGGGCACATACTCAGTGGGAGGTGTGCAGGAGGCAGGTAATGGATGTTTCTTTCTCATCAATGTTTCTAACTCTCTATCCCTCTCCCTTCCTCTCTGTAAAAAATCAATAAAATAAAATTAAAAAAAACCAATTCCCTTATTTTTAAAAAAAGTTCTTAAAAAAAAAGAAGAAGAAAAATAGTGTGCTGCCCCAGCTGGTATGGCTCAGTGGATAGAGCGTCAGCCTGTGGTCTGAAGGGTCCAGGGTTTGATTCCGGTCAAGGGCACATGCCCAGGTTGTGGGCTTGGTCCCCAGTGGGGGACGTGCAGGAGGCAGCCGATCAATGATTCTCTCTCATCATTGACGTTCTTATCTCTCTCTCCCTTTCCCTTCCTCTCTGCAATCAATAAAAAAAATATTTTTAAAAAATGTGCTTGAAAACATTCAAGGCTCAGCAAAAGCAACTTAGATGTCCATTATGTGTGAATACTCAGAAATCCTTAAGATTAAAATTATGCCTTTTACAGGCATCCTGTCCCTCCAAACCATGGGTCAGTCCATGATTTTTTTTTTCTCTTGGAAAGCCTCATGCAGAGCTCCCCACTCCTCTGGTTTCCAGAACATCACCAGCCTCCTTGGCCTGAAGTTCCTCGTTTGGGCCAGGGGAGCAGTGGACAGTGCTCTGTGGAGCTGAAGAAGACCCTTGAAGTCCCTGAAGTTATCAGCTTACTTAGCTGAGGAGGCCTATTATCTACCAATCTAAAAACGAGCCTGGCATTCGAGCTCACTGGCTTCGGGTTATCTGCCTCTTCTGCATGTTCTCTATAGTCCATGAGGACCCTCTGAGAATTCCCAACAGCCTTACTGAACCTAGAAGCTCAAAAACCTTCAATGGCTCATTTCCTTCAGGGTGGGTATAGGCCAACTTCCTTAGTCTGGCATTTAAGGGCCTGTAGAACCTGAACCAACTTTCCTATATCAACCAAATAGTTTGTTAGCTGGCTGCACAGCTAGGATGGAAGGGACAACAATGAGTGAAGAGAGCTGGGTGAAGGAATGCAGTGGGGAAAGGTGGGGACTGTGGCAAAATGGAGCATGCACAGACTTTCTAAAGGGACCGTCACTTCTCAGTGCCAGTCATTTACTGCCTGGTGAGATCTTCCAGTTTTTTTCCCAAGAGAATTATGAAATCTGGATCTTTATGTGAAATCTCCTGATTTTTAAATACAGGTTGCTAATTCGCCAAAGACATATGGCCAGTCTGCTGATCACAATTTGAGACTTGTCAAAGGAACACATTGAACTTTTCTCCCTCTGTACCTCTTGCCTTTGCTGTTCCTACTGCCAAGAACACCCTCCCACTCATCTGGGTCTAATGAACTCCACCTATTCTGTCAGGCCCAGTCCAAACACTATCTCTTCCATGAGCATCCCTGGATGACCTCAGCCAGAAGTGACACCTCCCTTTTTGGGACAGCACCAATATTTTAGCTCCGAGACTGTCCATCTCATGCCATGGTCATGAGTCCTATCTCCACCGATAGACCATAAGCTCCTGAAGCATGCAACAAATATTTATGGAGCACTTGCTTTGTTGCAGGCACCAGGCTAGGCACTGGAGAAACAGCCTCGAACAAGATGAATAGTTTTTGCCTTGATGTTATTTAAAGCTAGTGACAGAGACTGATTTTAAATAAATCATTCCTAAGAAAAAATAATTCCAATTGTGATGAGTTTCATGGAGTTAAGAAAGTTTATAAAAGGAGCCTAATCCAGGCAAGAGGATTAAGCAGCTCACGAGGCAGTTTGGGGAAGCATTAGCTCTAGGGCGTCCACACAAGGTTGCACAGTTTGTATACTGCACAAAGGTAACCAGCTGAGAGGGCAGGTGAGACCTGAAATCCAGGCCCTGCTTGCTTGCCCAAGTTGTGCCTTTTTCTAATTTGCAGAAAGACAATTTTCTAATTTGTAGAGTGGCTGGGCCAGTGTTTAGTTCCTCTGAACCCCTAGGGCCCCCCAAAATGTTACTCTAAATAAACTTAGAATCTAAATAAAAACAGTGACCTCTCTCTCTCTCTCTCTCTCTCTCTCTCTCTCTCTCTGTATATATATATATATATATATATATATATATATATATATATATATATAAATATATATATATATAATATATAATATATATATAAAAAATATATATATACACACACTAATAAAAGGGTAATATGCTAATTAGACCAGATAGACCGATGTCCTTCCTGACAAAGCTGGGGCCCGGGCGGCAGTGTCCCGGGTCCCAGGTGCCTGCAGTTAGACATCCCCCAAGGAGTCCTGGATTGTGAGATGGTGCAGGGCAGGCTGAGGGACACCCCCGCCCCCGCCAGGCCTCTAGTCCTATCTAATAAAAGAGTAATATGCAAATTAACTATCACTCCACTATACCCACAAGCCATGCCCACCAGCCAATCAGGAGTGAGTATGCAAATTAACCCAACCAAGATGGCTGAGGCCATGGAGCGAGCAGGAGGCTTGGGTTTCCCCGGCAATGGAGGAAGCCAAGCTTTCTGCACATCCCGGCTGGCCCAGGCCTCCACTCAAGGCTACAAAGTTTCAATTATAGAAGATAAATAAATCCCAACAAAAATGGCTGTGGCCACAGAGCTGGAGAGAGCAGAAGGCTTGAGTTGCCCCCTGCGATGGAGGAAGCCAAGCTTTCTGCACACCCTGGCAGGCCCAGGCCTCCACTCAAAGCTACAAAGTTTCAATTATAGAAGATAAATAAATCCCAACAAAAATGGCTGTGGCCACAGAGTGAGCAGGAGGCTTGGCTCTGCTCAAAGCTACAAAGTTTCAATTATAGAAGATAAATAAATCCCAGATCCCAGGGCCTCTGCTTGGGTCACCAGGGGGCATGGCCAGCCTGCAAACCACCACAGGCCCCTTAGCCCAGGCTGCCCCACGCCCCAAGGGAACCCCCACCCTGATCTGGGACACCCTTTAGGGCAAACCAGCTGGCCCCAACCCGTGTACCAGGCCTCTATCCTATCTAATAAAAGAGTAATATGCAAATTGACCGTCACTCCAACACACAAGATGGCTGCCCCCATGTGGACACAAGATGGCCACCACAAGATGGCCTGCAGGGGAGGGCAGTTGGGAGGGACCAGGCCAGCAGAGGAGGGAAGTTGGGGGTGACCGGGCCTGCAGGGAAGGGCAGTTTTGGGGGGACCCAGGCCTGCAGGGGAGAGCAGTTGGGGGGGACCAGGCCTGCAGGGGAGGGCAGTTAGGGGCAAACAGGTTGGCAGGGGAGCAGTTAGGCATCAATCAGGCTGGCAGGGGAGTGGTTAGGGGGTGATCAGGCTGGCAGGCAGAAGCGGTTAGGGGCAGTCAGGAAGGCAGGCAGGCAAGCAGTTGGGAGCCAGCAGTCCTGGATTGTGAGAGGGATGTCCGACTGCCTGTTTAGGCCCGATCCTATGATCGGGCCTAAATGGGCAGTTGGATATTCCTCGAGGGGTCCCAGATTGGAGAGCATGCAGGCTGGGCTGAAGGACCCCCCCCCCCCCGTGCACAAATTTTGTGCACCAGGCCTCTAGTATATATATACAGCCTCAGGAGATGTCCCCTGCTCTCCTTACCAGAATATACCCCCTAAATCTTTACTCTAGAGCAGCCGTGGGCAAACTACGGCCCTCGGGCCGGATTCGGCCCATTCGGCTGTTCTATCCGGCCCGCGGAGCCGAAAGAGCGGAGGGTTCTCTTGCTCTCCCCTCCGCTCCTTTACTTTGAATTTATATTAGTTCACACAAACACTCCATCCATGCTTTTGTTCCGGCCCTCTGGTCCAGTTTAAGAACCCATTGTGGCCCTCGAGTCAAAAAGTTTGCCCACCCCTGCTCTAGAGTCTTGCGGATCCAGGAAGCCATGTCTGAGGAAGTGACATAGGAGCTGAGACTGAAGGATAAGAAGGGGCCAGGCAGGTAGCAGTATGAGGAACAGCATGTACGAGGCCTCTGAGGCCAGTACCATGGCTGAAGGAGCTAATAAGTGGCCGGGGGTGGGCTGGGTAGTAACCATTCCTTACACGACCTGGAAGGCCACATGAAGGGGTTCAATTATTTTCCTGAAACGTCTTATATTTCCCCTTCCCTAACCATGTTGCTATGGGTGACATTGCCCATGGACACTCCCACAGAGAGTGCACAACAACAGAAACTACCTTTACAGAACCCTAACATGAGTCACACCTTGCTGGGCCCACATGTCCGGTTCATTCTTCCTTCCCCATCCTACTAAGGAAGGAAGTATTTTATTCCAATTGAACAGCTGAGAAAATTGAGGCAGAGAGGATGAGCAGCCTGCCCAAGGTTTCCTGGCATTAAGGGGGGGCTGGGAACCATGCCCAGGTCTGTGGGATCTGAGCCCCTCCTCTTGGTTGCCAAGTAGCAATGACCCTCATGAATAAACCGAAGGCGTCCAGAGTCTTGCTGCTCAAAGTGGAGTCTGAGGGCTTCTGGCACTAGCATCACCTGGAAGCTTGTCAGAAATATAGGATCTCAGATTCTACCCCAGTCCTACCGAGTCAGAATCTGCATTTTATAAGAATTGTGTAGATATTACAGGCTGAGAAACACTACAGGAGAGAATAATTCAAACAATAACTGCCTTTGCAGCCCTTGTACAACCGTCTAGTGTTTCGAAGGCCAAGTCTCCAGTGACTTGAAAACAACTTAGAGTCAAACTAGTGGCCCGATGCACAAAATTCATGTACATTAAAAGGGAATTAATTAGAGGAAATATTTTAATATTGCTATGCCCTTTCTCTATAATAGAAGTGTCAGAGATGAAAGAAAATTAGTAAAACGTATATGAAAATCTCCCTCCTGTCAGAGTCTGGGGCACACCGCTGGACCCAGAGTCAAGTCCCCTCCCAGCAGCGTGCTCCTCGAAATCCTGCGAGCCCCAGCCCCAGCCGGCCCCACCCCCATCAAGCCCCACGAGGCGGGGGTGGGGGGGTGGGGGGTGGTGGTGCAGCCTCAGGTCCCCCAGCCCAGGGTGATGACCATTTGCATATTAGCTCTTTATTATATAGGATTTGCCAGAATTGCCAACTGTCCTACCTATCCACCTGCCCCAATTTTGTCTTCTATTGCAACTCCAAGGGTAAGGTGTGAGAAGCTACCATCAACTCCAGAGAAGGGCTGCTGTAGACTATTTCTGCTCAGTGTCTTAGTATGACTCTGCCCTCACCCAAGGTCAAAGCTGTTTGACCCTTCTCCTGGTTAATTACTGTTCCAAATCATCTTCCATTTGGGGCCCACTCTGATCACCAGATCGTCTTCCGGGGCTCAGCTTCACAAGACAATTCCCTTTCTTAGTTGCATATCAGGGAAGCAGAATGTTTTGGTAGAAAAGATAAATAGATGAGGAAAAGTGGGGTTCGCTGTCAGGTCAGCATTAAGGCCATATGTTGTGAGACTTTGGGAACCACCCACATCCACTTCCCCATTCCCATCTGAGGAAAGGATAGGATGGACTAGATTAGGATCACTGGCTCAAGGGCTTGCCAGGTTAACATAAAGGGAATTCAGTGGCCTCTGTAAGTAGAAGGGAGAAGTGGAGACCGTGGCAAATACAGTAAGGTGTTAAAATACTGGCATCTAGTTAACACTTAAAAAACAAAACAAAAGACAAAAACACTCTGTGGGCCAGATAAAGATCAGGTGCAGGCCAGATTTTCCCGTGGGCCGCCGGTTTGCAATGCCTGGCCTAGGAGTCACCCTAATTTGTGTGTGTATGATGCCATCCTAATCACTCAACTCTTGTAGAATGCGGCAAAGCCGCTGCAGAGGGGCGGCGTGATCCCTCCCCGCCGCGGGCCTGGCTCTCGTCCGCGCCCCTCCCAGGCCTTTCCCGGTGAGGGCGGTGCGCGGGGACTCAGCCTGGTTCGCGGCGGCGGTGACGGTCTCACGGCGTCGCTTTCTCACACCCTCCCAACCAGCAGGCCAGATCCCCTGCCTGCTCCGCAGCGATGACTCAGCCTCGGGCGCACAAGGAGGGGAGAGGAGGAGCAAGGGGAGGGCCGAGCGGGGCGAGGTGGGGCGGTGGACGGGGAGGGGCCAACGTGTGTGGGGGGCGGGGGGTGGAGGGAGGAGGAAGGGGAAAGGGAGGAGAAAGGTCGGAGGGAGAGAGGAAGGGAGGAGCTGCGAGGGTGGCCGAAGCCCCAGCAGCCAACCCCCGCCGCCTCCCTCCGCCTGCTGCCGTGGGCTGGGCCGGGGTTGGGGACGCGGAGAGGGTGGAGGGGTGGAGGGATAGAGCGGGAGGGGGAAGCGAGTCGGAGAATCGCGGAGTGGGTGGGGCTGGGGCGGAGATGGGAGGGTAGAGTGCAAGGACTCCATTCATCCTCATCCCCTTGTTCCTGTGTGAGCACGTGGTTTCTAGCCACACCCACAGGCCCACTCTGCCCTTGTTGGATTAGTGCTGGGGAACTCACCTTTATTTGTTTGTTGTTTATTTTTAAGGAACTTGGTATAATAGTTTGTTTGAGCCAAACTGGGAACGCACCTGTAGACACGGATCTTGAGTGAGCACCTCCCGTTGGAGGCCTTGGGGACGGGGTTGGGCGTTAGAAAGCGACAGAGATGAGTAAGATCGAGCTGCTGCTGGGGGCTTGGAGGGGAGGGAGAAAACCCACAGCGCTAGCCACAAATGGAAATTTAAAGGGAGAAATGACCTACTGCCGCATTTTGTTGGGCTACGCCAGTAGGGATAACACAAGTTTGAATTTGGAAGGTGCCCCAAGAAAGTTTCCTTAGCAATGTTTTTGTGTTATAAATGAATGGATGAATGGGAGCGTGTCTGTGTGTCTGTGAGGGGACAGGCGGGTTTTTTTCATGTATTTTTGAATGTTTGGGATGATGTATTGGAGTGCACTTGCGTGTCTTGAGCATGTATGTATATGCATGTTTATTGTTAAAGAACAGAAAGTCAATGAATACATCTAAAGACCTAATTGGCTTTATTGATCCAGTCCTGAATTGGGTGGCTTCCCCTCTGGCAAGTAGAGAGGAGCCAGAGAAGCTGTACAGTATGGAAGGTTTTTATAGGCAGAAACTGCAAAAGAAAAGAAAAAATTGTTTCAGGCAAGGTTAACTTCCTTTAGGGTTTTGGTTGTGAGTGTGTGTGTGTGTGTGTGTGTGTGTGTGTGTGTGTCTGTGACCAGGGCTGGAGTGTGTCTTGAGGTTGCATATGTGTATGTGTATAAATGAGAATGTAGGTGTTTTTTTGAGTCATGTGGATATCATTGAATGTTTCTAGATGTATATCTGCAGCCATCATATTGATTCAGTCTGTCATGAGGAGGACATGATTCTTAAGGGTTGGGCTGGTCAAGGCATTTCTTTTTATTTTTCAAACTAGAGGCCCGATGCACGAAGATTCGTGCAAGAATGGGCCTTCCTTCCCCTGGCTGTGGGCACAGCCTTTGCTCTGGCCAGAGCCACCTTTCTGCCTTCTCGTGCTGCCCAGAGGCCCGGAGCAGCTGGGGCAGTGCGGAACGCCTGCGTCGTTGCCCCTGGCTGCTCCGCGCCTGTGTATGCAAATTAACCTGCTATCTTTGTTGGGTTAATTTGCATACTCACTCCTGATTGGCTGGTGGGTGTCACGAAGGTATGGTCAATTTGTATCTTTCTCTTTTTCTAGTGTAGATATGTTTTTATTGGTTTTTTAAAGAGAGAGAGGAAGGGAGAGGGATAGATAGAAACACTGATGTGAGAAACATCCATCAGCTGCCTCCTGCACATCCCGTACTGGGGATAGAGCCCGAAACCCCGGCATGTGCCCTGTCCCGGAATCGAACCAGTGACCTCTTGATTCATTGGTCTATGCTCAATCACTGAGCCATACTGGTTCAAGGCATTTCTTTGAGGAAGATGTCCTTGGGGAATGGGGATATGGAGGTAGGGAAAAGCCTAGTGTATGCTGGCCCAGTGACCATCTAGAGCAGTGGGAGATGGGGTGGGCAATGTAGGCTGAAGTAAGACCAGGGCAGGCCTTAAAGGCCTCACGGCCTCCTCAGGCCTCCCCTGGCCTCTCCACCCTTTTAAGCACTTGGCTGGCTTCTCTTGTAGCCCAGCTCGGCCTACCTTGTCAGTGCTCCTCTGCAGAGGCATGTCCTTGGTAATTAGTAGCAACCTTATGAGCACTTACTGTGTGCCTACCCCTGAAAAACACTTAACCAGCATTGGTTCAGCTCTGTGAGCCAGAAGAAGCACCCCTAATTTTACAGAAAGTGAGGAAGTAAAGGGCCGTGCCTGGTATGCAGCTGGTTAGTCCCCAGGCTCCAGAGGCTACATGCCCTCTCACCTGCAAGACCCGGGTCTCACAACCTCAGCACTGCGACACTTGGGTCCGGAGAACTCAGCGTTGTGGGCCTGTCCGGTGTACTGTAGGATGTTCGGCAGCATGCCTGGCCTCTACCCACTAGATGCCAGTAGCACCTCCCTCCCCAGTTGTGACAACCAAAATGTCTCTAGATATTTCCAAGTGTCTCCTGGAGACAAAATGGCCACATGATAGACTCTCCTGCCTCCCTGAAAAGTGTTACAGTCTCCACGTTGTCCAGGGGCTTTGCCATCTCTCTTTTCTCAGGGTGATCCCCACTTCCATGCAGGTAGCTCCTTTCCTTTGCACAAACAAAAGGGTTAGCAGCTGGGCCACCTTGCCCAGGAACTCAACTTCTCTGAGCCTCAGCCAAAGAAAGCACAGGGCTCAACATCTCATAGATACCTTTACAGCTCTTATTATTATCCTTTGAGTCACAGGGGTTCCCTGAGGTCAGAGCCAGGAGGAAGGGGGCCTGGAGCCAGCTGACCTTCTCTGGCCCAGATCTGTGGACGCTGCTGGCTCTGCGAATTTGCTTTCCTAGTTCAGCGAGAAGAGTACAATTCTACAATGCTGGGCCAAAGCTGGGCCTGTTTGACGCTGTTACATCTTTTGCTGTGTCATCTTTGCAAATGGACTTTCCCCACCCGCAGAACCTGATTGTAATGAGCAACTACTGCTGTAGCCAGAGCAGGTGCTCAGGAAGGGCAAGGCGGAGCCAGCTGCAGGCTTTCCGCATGTCCAGGTCCCTGCACGCTGTCCACGCTGCTGTGGGGCCGGCCACCTTGGCTGGGTAGGGTCTGGGCAGCTGGGGGAGAAGAGTGCAGTAGCCCTGCCACATGCACAGGAGGCCTGAGGCTCCTGCTACAGACAAGACAGGCGACAATGTCCGCAGAGGACTTCCATGCCATGCCACCCCTGTCTATGCTACTCCGGGAACTCTCTCCTCTCTACTGTGTTCCTTTGCTGTGCCATCTCTCCCTCTGCTCCCTGCGGTGTCCCTGGTTTGTGGGGCCTCCCTCTATTCCTTTTGTGGGGCTGCAGAGCAGAATAGTTAAGGGGGAGGATTCTGGCACCTCCTCCCCCGAGTCTGTGTGATCTTGGGCAAGGCACTTAACCTCTCTGTGCTTTGACTTCCTCATTTCTAAAGTGGGCGCACTGAGCGGCCCTACCTGGCAGGCTTAAATGATATACTACAGCAAGCCCTCCCTCCTGGGAGCATGCCTGTGCCTTTTCCTCCCCCTTTTCCTTTCCCCACAGGTATGTACCTCCTAAACTCTAAGGGACCCCACGTGACTTGCAACCAGAGGAGCAATGGGCAGCTTGTCCTGGGCTAACCCCTGAACCTGTCCCAAGGCCCCCTTTTCTCTGACTCCCAGTGAGCTAATAGCAGCCCCGCCTTGGCTCACTTCTTTCCCATAATATTTCCAGAAAGGCAAAGCAGCCTGCCTAGGCTCTCCTGTTGCTTCTTCTATCCTAAGTCCTTTCTTGTTTCACTGTCCCCAGCTTTAATAAACATACTCTCAAAAAAAATGATATAGTACATGTGAAGGATGCTAGGCATGCAATGAGTCCTTAATAAATCACAGCTACCATTATTGCTATTATTCTTGATTAACCATGAAATACACATGAGCACATACTAATTGCCAGGCACTGTGCTAAGCCCTGGACCGCTTTCTCACTCGGTCCCGTTAACAGCTCTCTGAGGAAAATGCTATTATCCGGCCCACAGCAGAGAAGAGGAAGGTCAGGTACACTGATGTTAAGTAACTTACCAGGGTGGCAGAACCAAGAGAATCTGAGCCAAAGTGCTGTCACTGCAAAGCCTAACTGCCCTGATCTCCACCACAAGCAGATTTCACGGAGAAAGAAGGGGCTCCTCTCCTGCTGGTGCATCGGGAGCCAGCGGAGAGGCCTAGAGGAAAAGGCAGAAGGGCCTGGGCAGAAGGAGGGCTTTGTGATCAAAGAGGGTGAAGTCTCTCTTGTTCAGCTACTGATGAAGCCACCTAGCACAGTGGGCTCTGGTCTCCTGACCTCCAAGAGGTGTCGCCAAGTTTTTACTGGTGCATAAAGTTAATTTTTATGACAAGCCAGGGCATATATTGTTCCAGTGCTTTTTGTTTGAATTGCATTGTAGAAAAGCTGCCAAAAGGCATTTAACTTGCTGTAAGTCAGAGGAATCAACAGTTTAGAGTTAGTAATGAAGGAGAGTCATGAGAACTTGGCCAGGTGAGTATACACGAGTGGATGGTCTGCGTGGACTGGTTAGTTCTTCCAACACATGTGCCAAAAAGGACAGAGAGAGACATAAGATAATGTTTGACTTTTAAAGAAATTCAAGATGTTTTTCCTTGTACTGGGGTTGTGCGGTGGTATTCGTTAGTTATTGCTATGTAGCAAATGACCCCGCAGCTTAGTGCCTTAAGGTAAGTATTTACTATCTCACAGTTCCCGTGGTTCAGGAATTCAAGAGTGATTTAGCTTCCTAGGCGCTGGCTTGGGGCCTCTCACACAAAGTTGCCATCAAGATGTCAGCCAGGGCCTGGCCAGTGTGGCTCAGTGGTTGAGCATTGGCCTATGAACCAGGAGGTCACAGTTTGATTCCCCATCCGGGCACATGCCTGGGGTGTGGGCTCAATCCTTAGTGCGGGGGCATGCAGGGGGCAGCCAATCAATGATTCTCTCTCATCATTGATGTTTCTATCTCTTTGTCCCTCTCCCTTCCTCTCAAATAAAAATACATTTTAAAAAATCAACTTCACAGGGTCCACAGTGAGATAAAATACAGGATGACAAAGTGATGATAATGGTGCTCTGTCAATGCTGACTCATAGGTTTGTTATGAATAGTGATAACAATAAAGTAATAATAATAGCTCACATTTATTGAGCAACTATTATTGTCAGTCTCTGAAGCTTAGAGCAATTAAGCTCCTTGCCCAAGGCACACAGCTAGGAGGGCTGGGACTTGAACCCAGGTCTGCCTGTCTCCCAAGCTAACCTGTTGGATCATTTGCTCTTTTCACTTCACAGTCTATAATGATCTACATGTTACATGGTTCTACCTTCCCCACCCCTCTTTTTTGGCTGCTTAGTAGTATATGAACATACCATCATTAGTTAATTATTCCTCCTATTGTTGATACTAGTTTTTAATTCTTTGCCATTAGCAATGAGGCTTCAGTGAGCATCTTTGCTGGCCAAGCATTTGCCCAGAACTTACCATGTGCCAGGGGCTGTACTGGGTACCTGACGTTTGTACCACATTTAATCCTCCACCAGCCCATGTACACTCAGCTGGGCAATGACTCTTTCAGGCTCTGGTATAACACAGAGTGCCTTTTAAAGGATCGAGAATCCCTTCCCTTTCTTAGTCCTGAAGTTCTTCCCTCCAACAGAGCCCTCAAGAAGTGAGTGCCTGTTATTCCTCCACAGCAGGTTCACTGAGACCAGAGGGCTTGGAGTCTGCAGACTCGGACAGCTCTTGGTGGGTTATCACCAGGCTCACAGCAGCCTGAGCTCACCAGACAGGGCCCTGTATCAGTCAGTATAGGCCAGGTTCTGCTCCTGTGACAAACAACCCCAAGATGGGGGCTTAAAGCATCCATGTGGGACTGTGACAGGTTCTGTTTTGTGTTCCCTTACTCCAGGCCCCAAGTTGACAGAGTATCACCATTGGGAACACTACTGATGGCCATTCCAAGAGATAAGAGGGAATATAGACAATTGCACACTGGCTCTTAAAGTTTTACCTGGAAGTGACTCATTACTTCCTCTCACTTTTTTTTTTTCTTTGACAAAGCAAGTCACACAGACATGTTTAACTCTCTAGGGCAGAGGTGTGCATCCCATGATGTGCTGGAGTAGGGAGCACCGGGATATTTGGTGAACAGCACTAATGGCCATCACAGGCCTTGTCTTTTGTTGATCAGTTAGAAAAACTGTCTGACAATCCTGACCACATTTTGGAACAATTAAGTCCAGGCCAGAAGTGCCTGGGGGACTCTGAGAATTCTGTCCTCTCGCCGAAATCGGTTTGGCTCAGTGGATAGAGCGTCGGCCTGTGGACTGAAAGGTCCCGGGTTCGATTCCGGTCAAGGGCATGTACCTTGGTTGCGGGCACATCCTCAGTGGGAGGTGTGCAGGAGGCAGCTGATCGATGTTTCTAGCTCTCTATCCCTCTCCCTCTCTGTGAAATATCAATAAAATATATTTAAAAAAAAAAAAAAGAGAATTCTGTCCTCTCTTGTCCACACCACAAAGGCCACACCCATGAATCCTTGGGGCTCCGGGAGGCAAGAACAGAGCTATGTGGGTCCAGGGAAATGGTAGGATTTCACCTTGATCATGGGTAAGTGTGGGTGGAGCTCTGAATTCTGGACAGTATGGTCACAGGGTGACTATGCCTCTGTGATCTCGGGCAGTGGAAAGGGGCATCTGACTCTAGTCAATGTCAAAACTTGGAAAAGTCATCTGGAAACAACCTAAATGTACCTCACAGGGGATTTAGGTAATGTACCAACCGGAATACTAAGTACTAAAGAGTGTAAACTCAGGAACAGTCTGTCTAGACCAGTGGTCGGCAAACTCATTAGTCAACAGAGCGGCAAACCGCGGCTTGCGAGCCTCATGTGGCTCGCGAGCCGCAGGTGGCTGGCGAGCCGCAGTTTGCCCAACCACTGGTCTAGACCCATATCCTGGCTCTACCCTGTACACGCTGTGTAAACTGGGACAAAGCACTCAACCTCTCTGAGCCTCAGATATTCCCTCTGTAATATGTGATATGATCTTTAGATCACAGGGCTTTTAAAGGGATTAAATGTTAATTCATGTAAATTATAACAGTGCTCAATAAATGCAGTGTAAAGTATACATCTTTTAGTTGGTATAAATTTGAGAACAGGCTGGAGAGAGGCAGGGGGCACCTATAACATTGGTCCTGAAGGCAAGGGCCAGGGGAGGGAGAAGATGGGTGGCCTGGAGGTTGAAAGAGGGACTTCGAGACTAGAGACATGTTGCTTTCAGGAGCGCAGAGACTGATGCTCTACTCCATGATTTCAGGTGTCCAAGCCAGCAGTAAGATGTGGTGTGACAGGAAGGCCAGCCTTGCCTGCCCCAGGGACAGAGAAGCCAAATCCCTTGCTCAGGGTTACCACCTAGCCACTGGGAACTGAGAGCTGGCCTCCAATTTCCAGTCTGGAAAAGCCACCAGACCACCTGCCTCTCCTGACCCTGTTCAGGGAGTAAAGCCACGAACCTTTCTCATGTCAACTCAGCTCTAGAAAATCATCTAGAACCACATTGCCAAAGGGTCCTGAGAACCATCTTGCCAAACTGCCTCCTTTCTCTTTGAGTCCAGAGATGGAACGGACTGCCCGCATCACACAGCCAGCTGGGGACAGGAGGCCCTGGCTGCCTGGTGTCTGATTCAGGCGGTATCCACAGTGCCACGCCACCTTTCCTGCTCAGCAGGGACTCATGACCATGTGCTTCTGAGGGCAGCCGCTCCAGGGCTCCATTGCCTGGTGGGAGTCTGGGTTCTGCCACTTCCTGGCTGTTTGACCTCAGTCAAGCTGCTTAACCTCTCTGTGCCTGTTTTTTTTATGTATAGAATGGGAATAATAGTTTTTCCTCCTTCATTGGGCTATTATATGGATTAAAGTGAGCTGATCCCTGCAAAGTACTTAGAACGCTGCCTACTATTCAAATTCAGTGCCGGTAGTTAACACTGTGACCACATCACCATCATCACATCTTCATTGTCACCATCAAAGTCTTGAACACCAGTAGGAGATGCACTGGGTGTGCCCACCTTGCTTTGTGCAAGGCCCCAGGAAGAGCTGGGTAAAGGCAGAGCCGGATTCTGCATGACGCTTGCCACACCTGGGCCTCTGGGTCCCCAGCTGGAACAGGGAGGGTCTTTTTTTTTTTTTTTTTTTAAATTTTCTATTGTACTTCAATCATCCCAATATTCCTCTGCAATAATGACCATAGGAATGTGCACAGCTACTCACTGCAGTATCCTTTATAAGGTCACAGTAAACATTTGGAAACAACCTCAATGTCCCTTCTCATTGGAGATTTAAAAATAAGGGATTAACAACCCCAAAGTGGAAATAATCCAAAAGTTCAACAGCAGGTACCTCCATGCGATGGACACTCTTCAGCAAAGAAAGCAACCGAGTATGGTAGCGGGGCACGAGGGTGAATCTCAAAACCAGCATGTTGAGCGGAAAAGCCTTAATCCGGAGAGTGCCTACTGCTTGACTCCACTTAGCGCACGTCCTGGATGAGGGGAATCGCCGCTGCAGACAGGAAACAGGTCCGTGGCTGCCTGGGGCCGGATATGGGGACGAGGATTGATCACAAGGGGCATGAGAGAACTTTGGGAGGTTACATGACTGTGTGATTTTTTTGAAAGTCATTGACCTCTGCTCTTAAAATGGGTGTGTTTTATTGTATGTCAATTACACCACCACCGAATTGACTGAAAAATAAATGATGATTCACCCATACAAGGAAGGCTCTGAATCTGTCCAGAGGTGTGGGCTACATCTTTGGCATCAATATAGAGAGAGTCCATGTTACTGTTGGTGAAAAATAAAGGCGAGTTATAGACAACATTGGTGACATTGACGGTTACTGAGAGCTCACCGTGGGCCAGGCCCAGGCTACATGCCTCACCTGCATTATTTTGCTTAATTTTGGCAATATCCATGTGAGGTCTGACAGATTAGAAAACCGAGGTTCCGGGAGATGAAGTGCATGCGTGGGTATGACGTGAGGGAACCCCAGGCTTGGGACCTGGGACAGGCTCTGAGCCAGCACACCGGGCTCCACTGTAGGATTCCCAGCCCGTGAAGTGACAGTGTCAGTTTATGTGCAGAAAAAATCTGGTGAGATGAGCATGAACTGGGCCCAGGGATTATGTCTGGGATATGCATTTATAGGCACTTTCACTTTCTTTTCTCTTCTCTCTTCTTTTCCTATCACCATGGGCACTTTCACTTTCAGTGCCATCTATTTTTGTTATATTTAATTTATTGTAACATGCCTGCATTACCTTTCTAATCAGAGAAAACAATATAGACTTAAAAAAAAAAAAACTACTAAAAAAGGTCTCTGGTTTGTATCTCATCTGCCCAGGACCTGGGCACCCTTTCTCATTGCTCCCTCTCCCAGGCAGGCCACGTGCCTGCACAGAGCCCTGAGCTCCACCGATAAAGGCCAGGCCCCTGTTATCGGGTCCAAGCAGCCCCTGCAGTCCCTTCTCATGTGGTCCCCCCAGGGAGGGTGGGCCCTGTCCCAGGAATCAGCAGGACCCAGGGCCCTGGAGATAACAGGACTGCAGGTGGTAGGTGGTGGGGACCAGGGGGTCCAGGGTCTCCAGCAAGGAGGTGAGCCAGGGACCTTGGACAGAGGAGGCTGCTGAGCCCAAAGAAGTTGTGACCTGTTCAGTCTATGTGGACCTGGCTCTGTCTGCCAGGTGGCCCTGGGCACAGACCCCCATCAGTGATTTTCAGGTTCACCTGGGATTCTTTAGTTCCAGCCTGGTCCTCTTTTTAGAAGTAACCTGGTCCCTGAAACCATCCTGAGAGTCCCTGGGGTCTGAGCAGACAGCAGATGTCCTCTGCCCCCAGGTGCAACTCCAAGTTGATATGTGGAGGCCTGAAGCCACCCTCATGACCCTGAGCACATGCACACATGCCCTCCTGGGCACGGCCATGACTGAGGCCCAAGGACAAGCCAGGCCATCCTGGGCCAGGCCATGTTTACATGACCAAAGGTCAGATGCCGCTGCCAAGAGGGCCTCAGCTGGTGAGAGTCTACAGCTGTGTGTCCAGAACTCAGATAATGTGTGCCCCAGGAGAGGGTGGGGTGAGAATGACACCCAGGGTGCTCTCTGGTAGAGGCCCAGCCAGCTCCACTGCTGTGGGCCCTGCGTGGGGAGGTCCCACCTCCCCCTGCAGGTCTAGGAGCACCCTCAGGGCCACCCAGCTCGGTATCCGCCTGCTCTGTACTGCCCACCACTTCTTTTATGCCACTGGGTAGTTTTACTTCCCGAGCCTCAGTTTCCTCATCTGTAAAATGGGGGAAATCACAGTTCTTACACGATAAGGTGCAGAGAAAAATGATGAAGCTGAGGCAGGGCGGGGTGTCAGGTAAGTGGAAAGGGCTTCACATAGGAGTGTCTAACTTTAGGGATAGCCCCATGTTCTGGAAGCCCCCCGTATGCTATAAGGAGGCTCAGAGACCTCCCATCTGAGTCTCAGTCATGAGTGGGGCCTAGAAGTCTTCTTCGGCTTCCCCCTTGGGGTATTTCCGAATTATTTTCAAATTCCCTCTTCCCCCACCACTGTTCACCAGCCCCCCACCCATTCCCTACTGTCCCAAATAACTAATCACTCACACTTCTGTGTCAATGGAAGCACAAATGTAACCTAGGGGCTTCCAATCTGGTTGTGCTGATGGGATCTGTACATCAAAACCTAAAAAAGCCCTGGATGGTTTGGCTCAATGGATAGAGCCGGGGTGGGCAAACTTTTTGATTCGAGGGCCACAATGGGTTCTTAAACTGGACCGGAGGGCCGGAACAAAAGCATGGATGGAGTGTTTGTGTGAACTAATATAAATTCAAAGTAAAGGAGCGGAGGGGAGAGCAAGAGAACCCTCCGCTCTTTCGGCTCCGCGGGCCGGATAGAACAGCCGAACGGGCCGGATCCGGCCCACGGGCCGTAGTTTGCCCATGGCTGGGATAGAGCATTGGCCTGCGAACTGAATGGTCCCAAGTTCGATTCTGGTCAAGAGCACATGCCTGTGTTGCGGTCTTGATTCCCAGTGGGAGGCGTGCAGGAGGCAGCCGATCAATAATTCTCTCTCATCATTGATGTTTCTCTCTCTCCCTCTCCCTTCCTCTCTGAAATCAATAAAAATATATTAAAAAAAACAACCTAAAAAAGTGGCACCTTTTCTTTTTTCTTTTAAAATATGCTTTGATTTTTAGAGATAGAGGAAGGGAGAGGGAGAGAGAACCATTGATCAGCTGCCTCCTGCAGGCCCCCTATTGGGGATCAAGCCCACAACCCGGGCATGTGCCCTGACTGGGAATTGAACTGTGACCTCCTGGTGCACAGGCCAACACTCAACCACTGAGCCACATGGGCCAGGGCAAGTGGCACCTTTTAAATGTGCATGTGCCCCGTGCCCCGTGGCTGCACAGCGGTGTGCACTAGCTGGAGTCTCTGCCTGGGAGGGGATTAGAGATATTTTCTTCTCTCCTCTCTCCTGCCAGGACACCTGGGTCATGCAGGCTCTGACTATTCACCTGCAAGGAAGGGGGAAGCTGAAGGTAGCTCACTTTATTACAAAAATAGTTAGCAAAAATGTCTTTGTATTAAACTTTGTGAATGTTGATAACAACTTCCAGGCTGGCAATGCCAAGGAGGCAGGCTCCCTCCCACACTGTGGGTGAAGATGAAAACGGGTACAACCTACCTGCAGGCGATTAGCATCTCTATCAACACACAACCACACACACAACCACAACCCAGGGATTGTACTCCTGGGAGCATATGGGGGCAGAAGTGCTACCACAGAGGCAGCTGTAAACGGATGTTTGTGCAAGCATTTTTTTTTTTTTTTTTGTAAAAGCATAACAGTATTGGAAGACTTTCAAATGACTACCCACAGAGGCTTGATTGCCTAGACATTTGTGATCCAACCACACTACAAACTATTCACTATACAGCTGCCAGGAGAGGAGGCACAGACTCCCACGGAAATGTTTCCAATACTCACCAGCAGGCGAAAGAGGTAAATGAAGAGTAATATGTAACACATACATAAACAAAACTACTCTTTCTTTCTTGACAACTGTATATACCAACTCAGGTATACTGGCATGGGAAAGCTCTGGAAATAGTCTTGGCTAATGATTTACTTAATTCATGCTGTTTTCTTGCTGACTGGGAAGTGACTTAATTCCCAGCCTGTTTCCTGCTTTGTAAGTTGTTAATAACAAACCTCACAGAGTTGCGATGAGCATTACTATGTCTAATTATTGAAAATCATTTGGCATATAGCAAGCATTCTACAAATATTTAGGGAAATAAGGCAGGAATCAATTTTCAGCTGCTAGTAAGCTTTAAGCAGTCGAGGCTCTTCTGCCTATCTTTACTGCCACCTAGTGGTCACAAGCGAGAAAGCATACTTCTTCCTTCCCCTTTTAAATTTGTATTCATTTACTAGTAAGTCACAATTTACCGAGGGCCTACAAAGCGTCAGGCACACACAGGTCCTGTGCTTTCGAGTTGGCAGGCTTCAGTATGGTCCCAGGTCTCTGTGAGTCTCCCTTTTCTCATCTGGGGTGGGGGGCGCGAGTAACAACTACATACCTTAGACGTTTGTGAGGATAAAATGCAATAATGCCTGTAAAGCATTTAACACTGACCCTGACACCCAAGAATGTTCTAGAAATAACTAGAATTGGTATTTACACATATTATCCTATTTAGAAAAGTAGTGTGATAGCCCTTTCATGGATGAGGAATTTGAGGCTCAGAGAAGTAACCTGCCCAAAGCTTATTTACCTAAGAGAGGAAGGGCCGAGCTGAGAATCAGGTCTTTACCATCTCACATGCTTATCTGCAAAGGAATTGTAAAAGGCTGTTTTAACCATAATGGGAATCTGAATTTTGGATCGCACAGACCAGGAACATTTAAAAATACCCAAATGTATTGGTTATCTACTGCTGCATAACAAATTGCCCTAAAACCCATTTTGTGCCTCAGTGGCCTCACTCTCCTCTGGCTCTGTAGCTGGCTGCAGTAATCGTAAGGCTTGACTGGGGAACTACCTTCTTCAAGGCCATGTGGCTGCCCGTAGGGCTCAATTCTTGAGGACTGTTGGAGCCCCGGCCCCCCAGGTCTTGGCCACGTGGACAGTATTTCCTACATGGCAGTTTGTTTCATCAGAGCATGTGTGCAAGGCAAGAAGGCAAGAGCAGGCCTCGCCTGGCAAGATGGAAGTCACAATCTTGCGTAAACTAGTCACGGAAGTGATTATTGCTGTATTCCATTCTAGAACCTAAGTCACCAAGCCCAGCCCATTCTCCAAGGGATTACACAAGGGCTCGAGTGCCCGGAAGATGGTGTCACAGGGGCCCATTCTAGAGCCTTTCGGCTACACCAGAGTTGCTAACTTTTCATTTTGCCAAAGAAGAACATTTAGAAAATCAACTCCCACCTCTGGTCACCATCATTCCACAAAGGAAATGGACCTTTTCACAACTAGATACAAAGAGAGAATTTCAGAATAAAGGACAGTCCCTTGTGTTGAATAAATGTAGCTGTATGGGGAATGCCCCACAGGGTCCTGAGTTTTCTCAGCCAGCTGTGCTCTGCCTCCTGCCCCAAGACTGGGAACCTCCCGCTGGGAGTGGGATGCATCCAGCTGGGAGGGAAGCAAAGAGAGGATAGAGTGGCTGGGTCCTCACAGTGGTCAGCACTCCAAAGTAACACCTGCGAATGAATGAATACATGAATGAAAAGCCTCATGCAGAAGGGTCACACTTACCTCCAACTCTCAGACAAGGCAACCAGGCCCTGTAAGGCTAAGTGACTAGTATAAGGTTTCAGGGCTAGAAAGGAGATTAATGTTTGCAGGATGCTTTATTCACCACAAATCCCTTCCACATTCATTAGCTAAACCCTTAGTCTCAGCAGCCAACCGGGGCTGGAGGGAGAAGACTACCATTTCCCATTTAGCACTAAAGGAACAGGGCCAGAGAGGTTCAACAACCGCACGGAGTGATTCAGGGTGCTGTGGGGAAGTAGATCCAAAGGAGGCCCATGGAGGCTGGAAAGGAAAGCAGCAAGGGTTAGGTTAGCAGCCCAGAGGGTGTGGCCTGCGGTCATTGGGTCAGTCTCCCAGACAGGGAATCCATGCCAGGGGGAGTGATTCTGTTGCTGGTGCTCCTTGCCACTGGGCCAAGGCTGCCAGCTGTCTTCATCCCCTGAAGAGGGGCCTGAGGTGGCACTGCAGCAGGGGGCGGTTGGGGGATCCTTGAACCGGATAGCCCCAGTGCAAAGCCAGAAGCCCCTAGAGCAAGTGGCCAGGTCAGTGACAGAAACTCAGCTTTTCCTGCTTCCCCTTTGCTCAGGCCAAAGGTGCCCCATTCATGGTCCCTCCCGGCTCTGCTCCCAGCTGGGAGGTTCCCACTTTTAATCCCACGTCGACCTATGTCTGCCTACTCCTTCCCTTCCCGGGGAGCACCCCGCTGGGGCTCTCTGTCTCCCTTAGCCCCTAGCAGAGCGCTTGACCAATGACATCACTTGGAGGAAATGGCCACCTCTGTTCAGTATTTACTCTCAATTAGCCAACACACAAAATCCCCAGGTAGATGCTACTGTCGTCTCTGTTTACCAAAGAAACCCAGGAATCAAAAGGTTAAAATCACACAGCTAGTATTCAATGATGCTGCTGGAAGGTGAAATACAAATTAAAATAAAAAATAATAAAATAAAACAATAAATAAAACAATAAATAAATAAATAAATAAATAAATAAAATTTAGCCAAATAAATAACTAAATAAACAAAACTAATTACAGATTTCAGTGAGTGGTAAGATATGAGGTCAACCTGAAAAAATCAATAGCCTTGCTGTAATCCAGCAACAATAATCAATCATAAATATGTAATGGAAAAGAAACCACATTCTCAAAAGCAAAACAAAACCAAACAACGACAAAAACCCAAAACCAAGATATACATCTAGAAATGACCTACCTAAAAAACACCTTTATGAGAGCCATTATAAAATTTTACTGAAGGATATAAAAAATAAATCTGAATTACGGCAAGATACATCCCGATTACTGGTAAAAGGTGCCAGGTTCTCCCCTGTTTATAAGGGCAAAGCAACACAATCAAAACACCACCAAGGTCTTTTGCAGAATTTAATACACTCATTCTAGAATGACATGGAAGAGTAAACAATAGTCAAGCAATCTGTAAAACTGGAAGACCTCAAACACTTCTCCTACCAAATAGCAAGACTTAGTATAAAGATTTGTGATATATAATAGAGTACTGTCCCAGGAATATATATTAAGAAAATGCAAAGCATAAGGAAAACCTGTCTTCCTATTTTACTGCTTTGGTCATGAAAAACAACAAATTAAAATGACATAGCCTTTTATATCCATCAGACTCATAAAGCTTGAAAATGACAGTTTCCAGGGTTGGGGGGTAAGTGGGAATACAGACTCGTGACACTGCTGGGGGGATGGTGGTGGTGGTGAGTGGTGGTGGGGAGGCTGATACAGGAAGTGGGAATGAGCTGAGCTCACCTGGGCAGCAGTTTGGTAATAGCATATATAAACATATAATGTGCCATATGTTTTGATCCAGAGGTTGCCCCTGTAGAATTTATTCTCATGACATAAAAGAGGTTTATGACAGCATTATTTGTAATAAGAAAATATTGGAAGCGGCTTAAATGTTCATCAATAAGAGAATGATTAAACAAATTAATGTAAGTCCATGCAACAGAACATCATAAACTATTAAAAATGATAATATAGACCTTATAGCATTGGCATAGATTACTGAATAAATAATCAAGATTGCCTTAATCCTATCACCCAGAAATAACTATTGGCAAACATTTTGTTTATATTTTTGCAGCCTTTTTCTGTGCATGCACACACACATTATTTTAAGAAATGGAATCATACCATATGCATTACTTCATAACTAGCATTTCCTTAACTATATATTGAACACTACTTTTTTCAAGAAGCATAAATTAGTTTTATACTAAAAAACTACTATTATTAATTTTCAATTTCACAATGTGCATTCTTTTTTTTTTTTTTTTAATTGATTTTTTACAGAGAGTAAGGGAGAGGGATAGAGAGTTAGAAACATCGATGAGAGAGAAACATCGATCAGCTGCCTCCTGCACACTCCCTACTGGGGATGTGCCTACAACCAAGGTACATGCTCTTGACAAGAATCAAACCCAGAACCCTTCAGTCCAAAGGCTGATGCTCTATCCACTGAGCCAAACCGGTCAGGGCTCACAAAGTGCATTCTTATCTAACAATTCAATCATGAAGGTAAAGCTAAAATCTCCTTGCCTCAAATCAAATCCAATAAAATCAAATCTCTTTGCCTCTCCCTCTCCAGAAGTCACCATATTCATTGGGTATGCATCCTTTAAAATCTTTTCCCAAACTTTTGGGCCATTTACATTCATCTATATGTACATGCACATGCACACATGGAGTCATGTACTTACATGATTCTGTAACTTGGTTTTATAAATTAACAGTATGACTGGGACCTTGGACGGGAACCAGATAAAATTTTGGTATTTTATTTGTTGTTTTATTTCCTAATTGATGGCCACTTAATAGTAAAAAAAAGAAAAAACAAACAGACAAATAAAAGAAAGCATAAAGCAATAATGAAGGAAAGGAGGTAGGGAGGGGCCAAAAAGGAAAACAAAAACAAACGGAATCTTATCTTCCTTGTTAAAAAGGTCCCAAGCTTCCCTGATTTCCACAAGGGGGAGACAAAGAAACACGGACGGGACATGTCAAAATGCAGGTTCACTGATGGGAGGTTCATCAACCAGTAGCCTTCCCCAATATTCCATCCCTTTCTACCGCCTCTTTCCACCAGGCCAGCTTTTCCAAAGTGACACGCCTTTCTAAGGATTTGGGACCATGAGCTTTCGCAGGACATTCACCCCATTCACCCACATCCACCCAAACTCTGGGAGCGCTCCCAGAAGAGCCTCGAAATGGCGAGCAGATGCATGATTCAAGGTCCTCTGGTGGCGAATTAGGTGCCCAAAGATGAGGCAAATTTCCAGAATCCTGACCTCCCGGGCCTCCAGCATCAGATCTTGGTGTTTATCTCCCCCGCCTGGCGGGATTTATTAATGCGTCCGCAGGCACCACCAGCCTGAGAGCAACTGAGGTCACCAAGATTGTGGTGCCCCAAACACATGCCCCCATTTCCCAGGGTTCCTCAAAGTGGATGGGTGAGGACAGCGGAGATACCGAACTCCACCCACCAAACACGGTGGAGCCAGAGAGAGCAAGTTTGACAGCATGCATTTCATCTCCCGATTCTCACCTGCCCAGCTCCGTGCTATGAGTGTGTGGGGGCGAGGGGAAGTACAAAATAAGATCAGATTCCACCTCTGTCCTCCAGTGGCTTCTTGTCCTCAACAGTTTTTATATTTTGACCGTTTGTCCATCCCAGTCGCCCTGTTCTGATGAACACCTGTTCTGTGCCCTCTGGCGGGGCCTGGCTAATCCCAGTATGCCCAGTACGGGGACAGGGAGCAGCAGCAAGTCATCTGTGGTGTCCTGGGAGAGTGGTAAGAGCACTAGACAGGGAGCCTACAGGCTGCTTCTGATCCAGCTTGGCGGTGCCTTCCTGGGTGAGCTTGCTTTGGTCTGGCCCTACGTGGACCTCAGGCTCTGCCTCCCTTGGAGATTCCCCTCAAGTGTTCACACCCTCCGGCCTCCTCTCACCTGGATGATCATTCTTGTCCCTTCTGAAACTTGGTGTTCCTTCTGTGCCCGGACAAAGCTGGGCCAGGACTGGCTCCCTGTCCTTGTGGGCACCTGTCCAGGGAGGGGTGGAGGGGGACTGCCAGGGCCTGTGCCCCTGCTGTGCTGAGCAGTCCCCAGGAGCCTGGGCCAGGCCACTCCTGCCGCGAGGGCACCCCCACACCCCTCCAGATTGATCAGCTTCCCTCTCAGGCCCTGCATAATTTTTACTCATTTCTTCAGTTCTCAGCTTAAACTAATTTTCTGAATCAGAGACCAACATTTAAAAATAAGGAAAGTTACAAATTTCTAGCTTCTTTTGTAAAATCGGAAGCTCTGCCCCCTGACTTCCTAAGGGTGGGGCTGAGGAGCGGCAGCCCTCTGCAGACGGAGGCTCTGGCTGCTGGCTGCTGCTCACGCCACCCAGCCCTGGGCACCCCACCCACAAGCGCTGCTGGGCCCTGTGAGCACTGTGGCCCCTGGTCTGGGCAGGAGACTTCTCGAAGGCAGGGGCAGCATCTGTAGCCCCGGTGCCAGCACCGAGCCTGGAGCATGGTAGGAACTCACTAAGCATTAATTGAATAAATGAATAAAAGTATGTTTTTGACATTAAGTTTAAATTTACCTCCTTTACCCTGCATTCAAAGCCTCCTTCATTCTGTCCAAAACTATCAATAGCAATGGTCATCATGATGATGGTGAGTACAATAGTGACACCTTGCGTGTGACTTTGTAGCCCTGTATAGAATCCCATTTACTCCTGTCAGCAGCCCTTTGGGATCTGTTTTATTTCCTCCTGTTTCACAAACGAGGAAACCAAGGCTTAGCAAGGTGAAGTCGTTTGCCAGGGATTAGGCAACTCCTTACGGGGGCAGAATTGGAGCTGGACCTCAGACCCGTATAACTTCTGGTCCCATATTTCCACTCATCTTTCTGGCTGTGGTCTGCCAGTCGCCTCAATCCACTTCCAGTACATTCTACACACACTTTCGAGGACCCTCTGCTAGGCAAGGCACTGGGTAAGGCCCTGTGGCAGAGGTGGAAGGATACAGAAAAGGTTTGAATCCAGGGGCCACTGCTTTTCTTCCTCATGGGAATCTCACAAGGCCTTGCTAAAATGCAGCTTCCCAGCCCTCCTGCTTCAGGATTTCCAGCTGTGGAGCCTGGGAAACTGCATTTCCATAAGCAGTCCCAAGAGATTCTGATGTAACTGCAGGTTTGGGATCCTTGTCTGTGGGAAGGGCTGCCTTAGAGGGCCCAAACAGGGGCCTCAGGAAACCCTCTGTCTTACTAGGCACCCAGGAACCTTCAGGCAAAGGTGGGACATTTGTCCACATTTGTTCATCCATTCACAAGGCACTCAACAGCGAGCAGATCAGCCCCTGCCCTGCCTTGGAACCTTAGAGCCTAGTGGGGGAGACAGAAAGTAACCAATATCTGATCCAAGATGTGCTACGAAAGAGAAATCCGGAGAGGAATGGGAGGGAATCAGAGGGGTCCAAATACTGCCAGAGGCATCGGGGAAGCTGAACTCAGAGGCAAGTGGAAGCAGGAGCTGGGGAGATCCTTTCTGCAAGCGAAGGTGTGTGGATAGGACATTTGGAGAAAGGGAAGGAGGGCATAGAGGATGGTTTGTTCTGTCATCTGTGCTGGCTTTCAGACACCTTGCACGAGTCATGTCCAGTCTCTGGGCCTCACTGTCCGCATCTGTGAAATGGGTGTGTTGGGCCATGTGAGGAGAATGGACCAGGACAAGGCTTTGTTTTGTTATCTCTTATTCACTTAGAGAGGGAGTCAAGCTGGGGAGGGCAGACTTTGTGCCTTTCCCCTCTTTCCTGGAAAGGCTGACACACACCAGGCCGTGATCAGACAGGTTCTCCGGTTTTCCCATAAATCTCTCCCTGACCCTGTGATAATGATTAGCACTGCCAGGCGGGCGTTGGCTCTGGTTTCCTCTCAGCCCCTGGAGGGCTGTGCTTACCCCTCGCCTCCTGGAGAAGCTGCCTGGGCAGAGCCAGCTCGGGGTGCCAGCCTCAGCCAGGCTGCAGAGAAGCCCTGGCCGCTCCCAATCCCCTCCTGACATTTATGAGGTGCCGCTGAAGGGGGGGGGGGGCACCCCAAACCCCGAAGGAATGTTAATTGGCTAAAGCTGTTGCCCGTGTCCCCGCTCAGCCCGAGTTATTACCGTTTTATTTTTATTTGTTTTCCCCCAGAGGCGCCTGGGTTGGGCTGAGTGGCCTGGATGCCTCTCCACACTGGAGCCAGAGATGGAAAGGGGACAGGGGTGCGGGGTGTGACAGGGCACAGAGACCCTCAACCTGTCCCCGACTCCCACCCTGCTTCTTCCTTTTAGAGCCTGTTTGGAGGTTCCAGCAGGGCAGCGCAGCTACCCCTATGCCCTTGACCGAAGACCGGTCCTCTCCTCTCGGGGGAAGGTGGTCCTCTTCTACCGAGCAAGTGCAGCTTCAGATGGAACGCACATGGATGGGTGCGGGAGGAGGGGGACACCTGCCTAGCCAGCCAGATCAGCCGAACCAACCCTGGTGATCAGTGGGGTGACTTCTTCCTTTTGTTGAGGTCTCGACTCAGGGAGGGGGTGAAAAGAAAGGTCTGGAAAGGGAGTAAGATGCAGGGGTGGACAGCATGGCTTTGGTGTCAGACCCACGAGGGTCCAAGAGCCGGCTCTGCCCTCCTTGGCTGTGTGGCCCCGGGAAGGTGTAACCAGGGTCTGAGCTGGGGTTCCCATGTCTGTTGTAATAAAGTTAACCTTCTGTGCTGAGAGGAAAGGAGAAATGTGCCTATTCAGCACACAGGGGTGACGACTGTTATAGGAAAGGCCGCCTCTGGGCAAGTTTGAGAACATCTTCCTGGACGAGTCACAGCTGTCCTGAGCCTTGCAGAGCATATGCCTCACCACCCAGGTGGAGAAACAGCTCAGACGGGGAAGGAGACTTGGGCAGGGTCTCTCTGTGGCAGACGTGAGCCTGGGCCAGGCCTTTCCTGGTTTGGGCTCTGCTCCTTGTTCACTTGAGCCTGAGGGAGTCAGCGCCCAGAACCTGGGGGGTCGCACTGATAAAATGGCATCACTGGCTTCTCCTAAGATGGGGACCTAAGGGGGAGGCCTGAAGGGGGTCTGGGCTTACATTTTCCAAAAAGATTCCTCATTTCAAACCCTCAATCTACTTCCAGATCAGAGACACTGTTGTACCATCATAGACTGTCTGTCTTCCTCTCCTTCCTTCCTCCCTTCCTTTCTAGCCTTCCTTCCTCTTCTACTCCTTCCTTCATTTATTCCTTCTTTCCTCCTTTTCCCTTTTTCCTGGGGCTGGTTTTGTGTGTGCGAGTGAGTAGGGTAGGGGACCTGTGGGTCTTCTGTTGGCCTGTGTGGTTCCCAGATGGGAAACATTCCCATCTGGAACCCCAGCTTCCAGGAGGCTGAGTGTCGCTTGTCCCTGCATTGAACTGGCCTCAAGCCTGTGTCTTGACACTCATGCTAAGCGAGACCTGGGTTCCTAGACGAGGAGTAGACTCCATCTTTCTCTCGGACAGCTTAAAGTCAGTTTAACTTGTTTTGTGCATGTTTTTGTTTGTTTGTAAATATGTTTTTATTGATTTTTAGAGAGAGAGGAATGGAGAATGATAGAAACATTGATGAGAGAGGAACATCATCGATCAGCTGCCTCTTGCACGTCCCCTACTGGGGATGGAGCCCGCAACCTGCAAACCAGCAGCCTCTTGGTTCATGGGTCAACGCTCAACCACTGAGCCACACTGGTTGGGCCTCATTTCTTTGTTTTTAAGGTGTGTTTTTTTAATTGTGAAAATTTGCACACATACACAAAAGCAGAGAGTGCAACCGACATCTATGTACCCATTACCCAGCTCCAACAACCATCTATACCAGCCACACCTATTTTATCTTTTTCCACCTTAAATTTTTGGGATCTCAGACATCATGACTTTCATTATGTCTATGCATCATATTTATTTCTCTTAAATATTTTCAAAGTCTTTAAAAATATATCACAGTTGCTCCCTCACTCAAATTTCATATTGACTTGAATTTAACTAATTTCAACATTTATTGAGTGCCTGACTGCTCAATGCCAGGCACTGTGCTCAATGTTTTGTTATTATTAACAATGATAACTACCCTTTCTTGATAATCCAGTGAGAAGGGAAACAGTCATCAATGGAGGGATGGGGAAGTCAGCGGGGATATGGCCATGCTCTGGTATGCTGTATAGTAAACAGAGTGTGGTGGGAATGGACACGGATGGATCCTAGGCACGCTATCAGTGAAAAGCCAATCACAGAACAATGCGCACAGTATGACACCACTTAGGTAAAGTAAAACACTCTAGTCCGGTATACGTGTATAAATGCCCTGAAACACGTCTGGGGGGAAAAACAATACCAAACAGTGGGATTGGTTGTCAAGAGGACTTAGGACTTGACTGTACTGTTTTCAGTTTTTACAAGGAAAATGTGCTAATAATTAAAAAAAATTAACATGATATGTTATATATACTATGAGAGAGGGAGACACCCAGAGTACTAAGGGTGTCCAATCAAATTAGGAGGAGGTAGTAATCAGGGAAGACTTCCTAGAGGAAGAGACTCTGCTGAGTTTTGAAGAGTGAGCAGGTCTTACCCAGCTAGAAAAGCAGACGAAAAGTGTTTCAAGTAATGGGAACAGCTTGTACAAAGGCCTAGAAAGGAGACTGAACACGGTGTTAGAGGACCAGGCTCGCCCTTCCTAAAGTGTCCTCCTGGAGTGGGGAGGTGTAAGAGCTAAAATGTAGATTTCCAGGCTTCACTACAGACTCCATAGAGGCATGCCCGAGAATCGGCATTTTGACAGACTCTTCAGATACACCAACTTTTTTTTTTCATATACAAAAATCAATTATACATTGGCAATGAGAAAGACGAAAAGGAAATTAAGAAAAACAACTCCACTTACATTAGCTTCATAAGGAAAAGGATACTCAGGAATAAATTTGCAAAAGTACAAGACATCAGAAATGAAAGACCCAAATGGAAAGACTATAGATTTGATGTTGGCTTCTTTTCAGAAACTAACAAGGTAATCCTAAAATTCATATGGAAATTTGGGGGACCTAAAATAGACAAAACAATCTTTAAAAGTAAGGAGTTGGAGGACTCACATTTGCTAATTTTACATTTTACTACAAAGCAACAGTAAAGCAGTGTGGAACTGGCATAAAAATAGACATTTCTCCAGAAAAGATATGCAAATGAAAAGATGCTGGCTGCCATTCAGCCATCAGGAAATGGAAATCAAAATCACAATACTGTCGCGCACAGTAAGATGCCTATAATTAAAAAAAACAAGTGCTGGGGAGGAAGTAGAGAAACTGGAATTCGTTTACATTGCAGGTGGGAGTGTAAATTGGGAGGGTGTGACAGTTGGTCAGCGCTTCAAAAAATTAAACATAGGATTACCATGTGATACAGCAATTACATTTCTGGGTAGGTATAAAAAAGTTAAAAGCAGGAACTCAAATAGATATGTGTACACTCACATTCACAGCAGCATTACTTACAATAGCCAGAAGGTGGAAGCAACTCAAATGTCCATCAAATGTTTGGTATACCGGATAAATGGATAAACAGCTATGCAATGGAATATTATTCAGCCATAAAAAGAAATTTAGTATTAACACATGCTACAACTTGGATGAACCTTAAAAACATTATTTTAAATGAAATAAGCTGGACACAGAAGGTCATATATTGTATGATTCCATTTTTCTATGAAATGTCTGAAGCAGGCAAATCCATCATGACGGAAGGTAGATGAGTGGTTGCCAAGGCCTGGGAGGTATTGGGGTGTTAAAGAAAAAAAATTCAACTGAGTAAATGTAAAGATCTAATAGGCTCTACTCAACAATTCATGCAATTTGGGCAGAAATATCTAGCAAACAGAAAGGTGCTTCAGGAGCTATACAAAATGGAAGGCTTTCAAGGCAGAAACAGGGTTGGGACAAGGAAATTATTAGAAAAAGAAAAGAAAGGGTTGTTTCAGGCAGTCTCCTTCCATGAGGGGGCAGGTAGGCCAGTGTCTTATCTTGGAGGTGACCTCATTAGTGTTGATTGGAAATTCCAGACTGGTTAGTTTAAAATTCCACTCCTGCTTGAGGCTGAAACTGTGAGTAGGTTAGGTATAAGTCTTGGTGGGGCTTAGCAAAAGTGACTCCATGTTGGGTTTATTGTTTCTTTTTAACGGGAGAAATGGGTAGTGACTGCTGAGGTGATAAAAACCGTTCGTGGTGATAGCTGCACAATTCTCTGAATATACTAAAAACCACTGAATTGTACACTTTAAAAGGGTATGTGCAACATATCTTAATAAAACTGTAGTTTTTTTTTTAAAGTGCCTGTGAGTCATTAGGGGGAAAGGGGTTTGGAATTTAAGGCTACTCCGGGGTTCCTAACCTGGGGAGTCAGAGACCTCCTGATCTAGGAAGAGGTTCCAGGGCGCCCTGTTCAGCTCTGCTATTTTAAGTCTCAGTGGCACCCTAAGGATATCATATTGAGGACTCTATAATTCCTACTTTCTGAGCATTTCACAGGTGCCAGGCACGTGTCACTGGGCTTAGTGAGCGTTATCTCTTCGCTCTCACTGTTCCCCGTGGAAAGGAAGTGCTATTACTAGTCATTTTGCAGAGGAAGTCACCTGGTGAGAGCAGAGCTAGGATTCAGACGTGGCCGTCTGGTGGCGGTAGTGGAGCCGTGGTGCTGTGGTGTGATCGCAAGGTGAATGGTGCTATTTGAATTGCGCTGGCTAGTTCCAGGGAAACAGTGGGGGTGACAGAGGGTGGGGAGATACTCCGCTACAAGTGAGAAAGATGGTGGCTGGGGTAGAGGGTGGTGTTCGTTGGATGAAATTGACAACTAAAATGTCCCTAAAATCTTGCGCCGACCTGTGGGTCACTAGACCGCCTCACTACGCGGACTCCCAGCAATGCTGGCCTCAAAAGGGGGGGGGGGAGGGGCGGGTGGCTGGCCGGCGGGCGCCTTTACTGCCAAAAGCGGAGGAGTGAGAGCGCGGCTGGGATGCAAACCAGATGTGCTCGCATGCGCCAAAGGCGCGCGCACGCGTGCGCTGGCGTGTGTGTGTGTGTGTGTGTGTGTGTGTGTGTGTGTGTGTGTGTACACTAGACAGTTGGCGGGTTTGTTTACTTCTGTGATCGCACATGCGGCGTGAAGGGTGTCTCGCAGTGGTTCTCAACCTTTCCAATGCGGCGACCCTTTAATACAGTTCCTCATGTTGTGGTGACCCCCAACCATAAAATTATTTTCGTTGCTACTTCATAACTGTAATTTTGCTACTGTTAATGAATTGTAATGTAAATATCTGTGTTTTCCGATGGTCTTAGGCTCTACAGCAGCGGTTCTCAACCTGTGGGTCGCGGCATTGGAAAGGTTGAGAACCACTAGCAGGGTCACCTAAGACCATCGGAAAACACAGCTATTTACATTACAATTCATTAACAGTACCAAAATTACAGTTATGAAGTAGCGATAAAAATAATTTTATGGTTGGGGGTGACCACAACATGAGGAACTGTATTAAAGGGTCGCGGCATTGGAAAGGTTGAGAACCACTGCGAGTGTGCGCGCGCGCGCCGAGTGCGGTTGAGATCGGGAGTGCCTGTGTGTGTCGCGAGTGCGGCTCTGTTTATGAACAAGCAGTTGTGGAGCGATAGCTGTGTGCCAGCCCCGTGCCGGATGCCTGGGACACAGAGTGACACAGGAGTTGAGGACCCTGTCCTCCCGCGGGAGCTGACCCGGTGGGGAGGAGGAGTGTTGAGGGGAGAAACTTGAAGCAAATGGAGCCGGAAAAAAATGTTAACCTCCGGGGTGCATGCATCTGGGTGATTGTGCACTCGCGTGTGATGGGTGGAACGGCGATCGGAGCAGCGCTCTCGCCTGTTCTGTGGGCACCATGGAGTCAGGGCAAGCAGCTGTGGATCCTGCCTTGGGAAGGAGACAGGCGGAGTCTGGGTCCAGCAGCCACTTGCGCTGCAACAACACCCGCGGTGAGCGGAGTGTAACCAGCTGCCTCTACGCAGCATCCCCTTGTTCGTCAGGGACACCCTCCTTCTGAGTTCAGGCTGAGCCAGCGCTTCAAGGAAAGCATTCTTACCCCTACCCTGCCAAGGCTCTCAGAACTAAGTTGCCATGGAGGCAGAGGGACACCACCATCCCAATTCAACTGATCAGGAAGGTGCTGTCCACAGAGGGGAGGGGCCTGTCCCGCGCCAGAGCGGAGTCAGGGCAGATCTGAGACTTGCACCCTTCCTCCACCCTGGGACTGCAGGGCGCGTCATTCTGCTACCGGGCCAGTAGGTGGCGCTAAAAGCCAGGCATAGGCAGACTCCCTGTAAGCCAATACAGATACAGTAAGTCCTCACTTGACATCCGCCATAGGTTCTTGGACTTTGAGTGAAACAACATATAACGAAACCAGTTTTACCATAAGCTAATTGACATAAACAAGAGTTAAGTTTCTGCGGCATCTTATTAACTTGATAACCAAAGGACCACGAAGGAAATATTATTCAGGACCTGGAGCACCTGCTGAGAGCCAGACACTGCACATTTGACCCTGTTTAACCTTGCCGTTATCTTGCTTATCATCCCATTTTACAGCAGATGAAACTGACTCAGAGATTTTTTTAAAGTAACTTTCCTAAGGCCCACCTTTGTGTGTGGCAGGACCACGGCCACAGCCCAGTTCAGAGGCTCTCACAGAGAGCCCCACGCAGTACAGGGGGAGGGGAGGAGGGGATGGGAGTTGCCCCAGTTCTTGCTGAGAGTGGGTTGGAATGGGCTCTGAGCTGCTCTCTGATGCCAGCCAATGTTAGCTGAGGGGCAGAACTGCCTCTGTGATAGAAAGTGAGGGGATCCTGGAAAGAGGGGGGTGGCTGGAAGGAGCAGCAGAGGGCTGAAGCCAGGCCTAGCCTCCTCTCTCCAGGTCTTATCATATCCCATGATGGGGTCTTGGACTTGGGGGCAAGGAGAGGTGCCCAGGTTATGTCTCTTCCCACATCCAACTGCCCCCAGAGGCACCTGTTCACCCTGTTACAACACAGCTCCTCTGGGAAGCCTTCCCTGACCACCAAGGCCCATGAATCCCTCTAATCCTACCTGCTCCTGGAGAGGAGGTCTGGGCAGCCATCTCTGTAACAGGCCCCCCTACCACATGGCCAGATGGAAACCACCTCCTCCAAGGCTTGCAGGCAAGGTGTTACTTGCCTTTCCAAATACACTCTCCCACAATGGGAAGCTAGCACATGGGCTCCTCAGAGCAGGAATCCTGGCTCAGCCACCCTCCATCTCCCTACCCCAACCCCTGCACGGAGCCCAGGACTTGACAGGCTGTAGCCCTCCTGCAAATTGCTACTGAGCCCTCACTAGGTGTCAGACACTGTCCTAAGCATTGGGGAGAGAACCTTGGCTCCCCTCATGGCAGAGGCAGACGAGAAGCAGAAAACAGATATGAATTTCAGTCTCTGATTGAAAAATAGAGTGACAGTGGGGTGAGATGGGGCACCCTTAAAAAAGTGTCCAGCCCTAGCCAATTTAGCTCAGTGGATACAGCGTCAGCCCTCAGACTGAACGGTCCCGGGTTCGATTCCGGTCAAGGGCACATGCCCATATTGTGGGCTCGATCCCCAGTAGGGGGCGTGCAGGAGGCAGCCAATCAATGATTCTCTCTCATGATTGTTGTTTCCATATCTCTCTCTTCCTCTCTGAAAAAGAAAAAAAGAAAAAAGAAAAAAAAGTGTCCAAGGAAGGCCTCTCTGGGATGCGACAGTTGAGAAGAGACCTAGAGACCTGGAGGTGGAGCCTTTTTAAGATCTGGGAAGGGGATCCGGGGTACAGAGGCCGGAAGAGCCAGTGCCAATGCCCCAGGGTGGGAACAAATCTGGGTGGGTGGTGTCTGGAGGGAGAAGAAGGCTGGGGTGGCTGGAGCATCCCTGAGCGAGGGCTGAGTTCAGAGAGGTGGGTGGGGCCTTGACGATGGGGCAGGGGTTTGCAGTTTATTCTAGATGTAGAGGAAGTCCCCTGGAGGGGCCTAAGCAGGAGAGTGAGGTGCCCTATTTAGTTTTAATCTCTCTGGCTGCTGGTAGATCCACTGAAAGATTGTGGAGGAGGGTCCCTCCTTGAGGGCCCCGTCCCCCACCATCTCCCAACCATAAGCAATCTTAAACTGAGAACCTGGAGCACAGCTGGTAGCCAGGGCGCCTGACCCGGGCCAGCCTGGGGTCTGCAGAGTTAATCCCCAGGGCCTGGAGCAGCCTCTGATTAGCAGGCCCTGCCACTCCCGCTGATAAACTCCCTGGCAGGTCTCGGGCTGGGAGGAGAGTGGAGAAATCAAAGCAGGCAGAGGAGGGGCGCTGCGGGAGCACCCTGGGGCTTTTCTGCGCTTTCTAGGGTGTTTCCCAGCAGGCTGTCTCCCTTACTGGGCACTCCAAGGGCTGGCCCATGTGGATTTCATGGGACCCTAATTCAAAGAAAACAAAATTAGGTGCAGGGCTTTGGAAGGGACCCTGAGGGGTAGCTTCATTAGCATGGTTTACAGCAGGTGAAACTGTCTCAGAGATTTTTTAAAAGTAACTTTCCTAAGGCTCATTCAGGGGAGTGATCCCCCCACACACGTGAAGAAGCTGAGGTTTTGAGGGCCTGACAGTTCTAGAATGAGCAGAGTTCCCACTGCAGCGTTTCTCTGTCAGTTCTATTCCTACCATCCAACCCACCCCAAAACACAGCTGCCCTTTCTCCTCACCTCCAGCCACAGGGTGCTCAGCCCAGGGCATTGTGGAGGTAGGTGGGCAGGTGGCTTCCCGGGGAGGGAAAGGGCTCATCTTGGGGCAGGGTCACTTTGGGGACAGGGCCCTGCGTGGGCCAGGACTTCCACCTGCCTACCAGACATTCCAAACCAGCACATTCTGAACCAACTGGAGTTCAGGGGCTTAAGGACCCGGCTGAGGGTGAGAATCCCTAGGGGCATGTGAATATGCAGAGCCAGAGTCAGAACCGCTGGGAGGGGCAGGAATCTGGATTGAACACACCTGCCTGGTTCTGCTTGGGCACAGCCAGGTCTGGGGTCATTGGTTTGATCATGGGTCCTGAGTTCTGGGGGTCTGAGTCAGGTGGGGCCTCAACAGGGGTTGTCAAGGACAAAGGGTGTGTGTGTGTGTGTGTGTGTATGTCTAGGGGAGGAGGCAGATTGCCTGCATTTACAGCACTTCCCCTGGGATATGGCCAAATCTCTGGGACAAAGAGGATCAGCCCTGGGGCTTGAAGACCATGGACTCTGCCTGGGTTTGAATCCCGCCTCTAGAACTCGGAGTGAAACCCCTCAGCTTCTCCCTCTGCTGACCTCTAGAAGGGAGTTGATAAGACCTAGCACAGAAATTGTTAAACCAGTTATTCTCCTAAAGAGAATCTGTGCCATGTGCCAAGAGTCCTCTGAGGTTGGAGAGACTGCTGATCCCAAGGACTGGCGAGGAAGTTGGGGTCCTGAGAGGGCCGGACTGTCTCAGATCACCCAGCCTGGAATCCCAAGCCTGGAATGCGAACTGAGGGCCATCTGATTCCAGAGTATGTATTTTTAGGCCATTCTGTCCTTTTTGCCCTACTTTTTATTTCCTGTCCCTGTCTCTCCAGTGACATTCACCGGATACTTCCTATGTGCCAGCTGGACAGAGAGCATGGCAGCGTCCACTGGCTGGGAGGGCTGAATGGGGTAGTGTGTGCTGGCACTGTGCTTACATATCCGCCCCGCCCTCCCCCGCCTGGACTGTGGTTGGGATGGTCACTTTCCTCCTCCTTCCCAGCACATGGTAAGATCATAGTCCCCTCCTGAGATTTCCTGAGCCAATGAAATGTTGTGGGACAAACCTGAAGTGCCATAGTCCCCTCACCCGGCCAGGGATCTTGAAAATGCAGGTCAAGGTGGAGGGCCCACTGTCCCTGAGTGACTGGGTGAACAGATACTCCTGCCCACCGGCATTGGGCATGTGACATGAGTGCCCCCCGTCCCCCCCAACCACCTAAAGCACCATGTATGACCCAAGAGACACATGGGCTAGGGTTTCTCTTGCCAAGTGGCTTCTCTCTGAGCCTCCGTTTCCGCAGCGTAAGAAGCTTTAATCGTAGTGCTTATCTCACAGTCAGCTGTGACGTGTAAAGTGTTCTGTGCAGGGCCTGGCGCATGGTACGTGCTCCATAATGGGAGTCATTGTTTTTAGTTATGATGCGTCTCTGCCTCTGATAAAAGTTGTTTGAAAGAATGAGTGAATATAAAGCATGCAGTGAACTGGAAGCTGGGATGAGGTCATCTGGGGACACATTAAAAGCTAAAAAAGCAAATGTGGCTTCTTAAGGCTGTGTCCCCAACCAACACTGGGGTCAGCTTCCATCTGCTGAGCCCCCCCTGTGAGGTGGACTTTTTGTAAGACACTTTACACACCTTGGTTTATTTAATCCCCGCTCGACGCTATGAGGGAGGGTCTGCTAATCACTCCCACTTCACAGATGAGAAAACTGAGGTTCAGGAAGTGAAGGACCTTTCCCAAGGACTCACTGCAAGAAGAGGCAGAGCCAGGGCACCGGCTGACTCTGAAGCCTGGGACATAAACCTTTTCATGACAGAGCTCCCCTTTCCTAGGGGAAAAGAGAAGAGGCCAGGCAGAGGGGAGCTGGGTTCCCGGCTGCCGGTCCAGTGTTCTTTCTCCGCTACCACCTTTTCTCCCGTTACCTGAAAGGTGTGAAAGGCAGGCGCATAAACACACACAGCCAGCAAAAGAGAAAGCCAAGGAGACCCCCTAGTGGTGCAGTGCCGCCCCTCCCGCCAGCCGGCAGCCTCCCCATGCCAGCTCAGACTCCTTGTCACCACCGTGATTGGTAGACTAAACAGCTGGAGAGGAGCCGGCCTCCTCGCTCCCTCTCGCCAGGGCGGCCGGGGGCTTTCAAAGCCCAGCCTCGGCTGCTATCTCCCCCATCAGCCCCAGCAGCATTTAGCCACTTTCTTCAAACACCCGGCCAGGGCATGATGGTTAACGTCAAATCTGGCAGCAAGTCATAACCTATAGGGCTGGGACATTTATCACGGCCGGGGGGGGCCCCTGGGGACTTCAAAGAGGCCTGAGGTGGGGGAGGGCAGGGGGGTTTTCCTCCACCCAGAGCCTCAGATCTCTCAAAGCTGGAGGGAACAAGGGCTACCTGGTTGGCCAGCCCGAATTATAATAATGATAATAAATATTGATGACTAATAATAGCTGTTGTGTATTGAAGGATTACTACCTCCAAGGCACTTCACATGATTTTCCTCATGTAATGTCTAATAGCCACCCTGTGCAGCACTTACTGTTATTTTAATCCTTATTTTAGAGAGCAGGAAATGGGGCACAGAGAGGGTAAGCCACTTCCCTAAGTCACACGGCTAATAACAAAAATAGCAGCAGTAACAATAATACTATCTGTCATTTATAGAGTGGCTACCATGTGCTAGGCACTTTGTGTGGTACTTCATTTCATCCTCTGCGCACTCTCTGAGATAAGCATTCTTCTTCTTACTTTAGAGATGTTAGGTGGCTTTCCTGAGGTGTCACGCCTGGTAAGTGGCAGAGCTGCTCCAAACTCTGCTTCTAAGCATGGCTCAGTGGCCTCCAGGGATGGGGAGGGGGGTTGGGGGCCTGGGGGCAGCCTGTCCTCATCCTTGTCACAGTCTCCTTCAGGCCTCAGGAAGCCAGCGTGCAGTCCTGGGGGTTCTACTGTGAGATGGAAGGCCTGACCGGGGTCCTTGGAGTGTCCTGGTAGCCTCCCACAAACGCTGTGGACACCCACGCAGCCCAGCCATCCTGGTACCGCTGAGAACGAGCAGAGTTGAATGAGCAAAAATGCACCCTGCACACAAAGATTAAACTCTTTCCATGGGCCACATGTGGCAAGTATCCCACGAGAGAATGCTCGGAAGGCTTCCTGGAGGAGGTGATATCTGGGCTGATTAGGAGATGGGATTAAGGTCTATGTAGAGGGAGCAGGGACAGTGTATTAGTCGGGCTTCTCCAGAGAAATAGAACCAATAGGAGATACACACACACACACACACACACACACACACACACACACACACACACTAGAGGCCTGATGCACAAAACTCGTGCAAGATTAGGCCTTCCTTTCCCCGGCTGCCGGCACCAGCTTCCCTCTGGCACCCGGGGCCCGGGCTTCCCTCGCAGTTCCGGCCGCGTCCAGAAGGACGTCTGGTCTCATTAGCATATTACGCTTTTATTATGATATTTCTATAAGAATGAGAGAGGGAGAGTGAAAGAGAGAGAAAGTGAGATTTTAAGAAATTGGCTCATGTGATTGTGGGCTGGCAAATCTGAAATCTGTAAGGCAGCCAGCAAGCTAGAAATTAAGGGAAGAGTTGACATTACAGTCTTGAGTCCAAAGGCTGGAAACTGAGACAGAATTTCTTTATTATAGTCAGGAGGCAGAATCCCTTTTTCTTTGGGAGAACTCAGTCTTTCCTCTTAAGGCCTTCATATTACTAGATGAGGCCCACCTGCATTTTGGAGAGTAATCTGCCTTACTCAAAGTCTACTGATTTAAATGTTAATCACATCTAAAAAATGCTTTCACAGCAACATCTAGGCTGGTGTTTGACCAAACACCTGGGCACCATAGACTAGCCAGATTGACACATAAAATTAACCATCACAAAAGGCAAATCTGGTGTGAGTCCACTTATATGAGGCACATAGAAGAGTCAAAGTCACCGAGACAGAAAGCAGATTGGTGGCTACCAGGAGCTGAGGAGAGAAGGGTTGCGGAGTTATTTAATACTAGAGGCCCCCTCAGCCCAGCCTGCGCCCTCTTGCAGCCCGGGAGCCCTTGGGGGATGTCCAACTGATGGACTAAGCCCGTGGTCGGCAAACTGCGGCTCGCGAGCCACATGCGGCTCTTTGGCCCCTTGAGTGTGGCTCTTCCACAAAATACCATGGCCTGGGCGAGTCTATTTTGAAGAAGTGGCATTAGAAGAAGTTTAAGTTTTTTTTTTGTTTTTTTTTAAATATATTTTATTGATATTTCACAGAGAGGAAGGGAGAGGGATAGAGAGCTAGAAACATCGATGAGAGAGAAACATCGATCAGCTGCCTCCTGCACACCTTCCACTGAGGATGTGCCTGCAACCAAGGTACATGCCCTTGACCGGAATCGAACCCGGGACCTTTCAGTCCGCAGGCTGACGCTCTATCCACTGAGCCAAACCGGTTTCGGCAGAAGAAGTTTAAGTTTAAAAAATTTGGCTCTCAAAAGAAATTTCAATCGTTGTCCTGTTGATATTTGGCTCTGTTGACTAATGCGTTTGCCGACCACTGGACTAAGCCATCAGTTGGACATCCTTAGCGCTGCTGCAGAGGCAGGAGAGGCTCCTGCCACCACTGCTGCACTTGCCAGCTGTGAGCCTGGCTTCTGGCTGAGCGCACTGACCACCAGAGGGCAGCTCCTGCATTGAGCGTCTGCCCCTGGTGGTCAGTGCACATCATAGCGACCGGTCGTTCGGCCGTTCGGTCAATTTACATATTCACCTTTTGTTATATAGGATGTGCAGAATTTCAGTTTGAGATGATGAAAAAGTTCTGGAGATAGTTGGTGGTGATGGTTGCACAATAATGTGAATATACTTAATGCCAATGAAAGGTTAAAATTTTATGTTATGTATATTTTCTCACAATAAACAAAAAATTAACCATTTCAGGCAGTGAGGGCCTGAGCAGGAAGGGGTGATGGGGAGGCAAGGACCCTTAGACTGGGTGGCCAGGGAAGGTTTTCCTGAGGAAGTGACGTTTAACCAGAGCCTTAAAGAAAATGAAAGAGCTAAACCAAGGGAATATCTTAGAGAATAATCCAGATAGAGAGAACCCCAAAGGCAAAAGCCCTGACGTAGAAACTCACTAGGCAGCCACCATTCATGTACCTGGCCTTTTGGCACACTCTCATCCATCCATCTATCCATCTATCCACCCACCCACCCATTCATCCCTCCTCCTATTCACCTGTCCCTCCATTCTATTGACCTATCCACCCATTCATCCCAATCGATCCACCTATCCATCCATCCACACAACATGTAGCGGGGATCTGCTATTATTCAGTCATGCGGAGGGATAGGGGAGACTTCATAAGAATTAGACAACATCTCTACTGATATGGAGAGACAGGTGCAAATGGCTAATGTGTGGGATGGCCGTTGATAGTGTGTCCTCCATCACCCACCAAGGAGTTTTACCGGGGAAGCTCTCTCAATGTTTCCCCGCTTTCACAGATTTAGGAAATCTTGCTCGGGTGTCACAGTTCAGGTCCCAGCCACCTTCTCCATGAGGAAAAGATTTCTGGTCCTTTCTCTCAGCATTCACTACCCCTTCTAGTTTGAACTTTGCACTGTGATGTTGTGTTCTCTTGGGAGTTCCTTGTGTAAATTTGAGTCACCACCACTGGCTCCTGAACTCCTTAAGATCAGGGTGAAAATAAACCAATAACCAGCATAATAATAGGTTATCATGTATTGAATGTTGGTATTGTGCTGAGCACATTATTTTATTTTTAATTTTTGCTAAGCACATTTTTAATACATTATCTTATTTATTACTTAAAATGCACAGAAGGGGACCTGCCTGCCTGTGAGGGAGGTGCTATTACTACCCTCATTTTACAGATGACAAAAATGAGGCACAGAGAATCACAAGTGACTTGTCCATGTCACAGGCTACTAAGTGGCAGAGCTGGGACCTAAATTCTGACCTTTCCCCTTTGTAAAGCCCATCTCTTAAATGCCACACCCCTTACTGCCTTAGTCCTTCCCTGCCCCGAATTGCTGTCTCAGGGGAAGACCTGAATGAACAGAGGCAGAAGGGTTAAGTTCACGACTCTGGTGGCAGATGCCTGGCTTGAATCACACCTTCACTACTGGGATTTAAGCTTTGTGACCTTGGCCATGGTCAAGTCAGTAAACCTCTCTGTGTGTCAGTGGGCTCATCTGTAAAATGAGGTGATCACAGTATCTGTATCCTAGGTTTATTGTGGAGGAAAACGATGATTCATGTAAAAAACAAAAAACAACTCAAAACGGTAGATTGATCCTGGCACAAGGTAAGTAATCCATAAAAATTAACTATTATTTTATTTAAGAAAGACCGAAACCTCAGTTGCTTCAGTGTTTGGCTTCGTTGATCTTTCACCATTTGCAGATTATATTGTATCATTCTTACTTTACATGATTTGATAAAGACTATCCCTAAAAGTGCCAGAAACCTTGCCTTTGGGGCTTTTAAACCTACCAGGAGCCTGCAAGAAGAGGGGCCGATTGCCATGGGCCTGTCCTCAGCCCTCCCGGGGAAGGGGAGATGGGCTGAGTGGGCTCAGTCAGCACTTATCTGCCCCGCCCCGTGTCAGGCAGGCCTTCGGGCCTTCCAGGGCCTCCCTGTAAATCACCCTGGGTAATTTATACGGAGACGCCCAGTCCACTAATCCAGTAAACAGGATAAGCAGGGTCCAGTTGGATTTATGGGCTGCCAGAAGGGCCTTTCACCGCTGGAGATGTGCATGCTGTGACCCTTCTCCTGACCGCCGGCCTGGAGTGTCCTAGTGGGCAGGGGTCACGCTGCCGGGGTTCCAGGCCCCACACTGCTCCTCCGGCTGCTGTTGGAGATGTTGGGCTGGTCCCTTTCCCTCTCTGGGCTCTAGGTCCCACCAGCCCAATGTCCATTGGACAGTTGGCATGCAGTCAGCATGTGGGGAAGCTAAAGGAATTGTAAGCGGGGCCCTGCTGTCCTAGGGTGAGGACAGGCCCTGGAGATAGTCATGGGGTTCACGGGTGCCAGAGCCAGGCTGCTCTGCCTTCAAATTCTAGCTCAGATATTTTCTAACTGTGGGGTTCTCTGAGCCTTCATTCCCCCACATGGGAAGTGGCAATGATATTAGTACATTTCTCACAGGGTGGTTATTATGACCCTGGAATGAGAGAATGCATATGAAGTGTTTGCACAGCACCCGCACGTAGTAAGGGTCCATTGAGTATTAGCTCATCACAATTACTACTGCACAGATAACTGCATGGGATTATCCCAGAGGATCTCACACGGAGGTAGCCAGCCGGAGAGTCTGTTACAGGTTTACTGGGATGTGGAAAATTGAAGGGAACCTTGTGTCCCTCAATGGGCAGAGGACATGTAACCACAGGGTTAGGCAGAAGTTAGATATGACAGCTAAGATGTTTGCATAACAACATGGATGGATCTTGAAAGTAGAATGAGAAGAGATATAGCGATGACAGTAACAATTGCATAATTTAAACGTACATGACATATATAGATTCTGTGCATTCCCAATAAAAATCTCAACAGTATATTTTGCAGAAATAGAAAAGCCAATCTTAAAGTTTCTTTTTAAAAAAATATATATTTATTGATTTCAGAGAGGAAGGGAAAGGGAGAGAGAGAAAGAAACATCAATAATGAGAGAGAATCACTGATCTGTGCCTCCCACATGCCCCACACTGGGGATTGAGCCTGCAACCCGGGAATGTGCCCTGACCGGGAATGGAACCGTGACCAGTTTATAGGTCAACGTTCAACAACTGAGCCACGTTGGCTGGGCCCATCTTAAAATTTCTATGAAATTTCAAAGATCCCCGAAGAGTCAAAAACAATCTTGAAAAAGAACAGAGTTGGAGATCTCACACTTCCTGATTTCAAAACATACTACAAAACCATAGTAACCAAAAACAGTTGCAGTACTGGCATAAAGACAGACATAAAACAATGTAATAGAATAGAGTTCCCAGAAATAAACCCTCACATATATGGTTAACTGATTTTCATCAAGGGTGCCAAAATGAGAAATGAAAAAAAGAGAGTCTTGTTTCAATAAGTGGAACTGGGAAAACTAGATAGCCACATGCCAAAGAATGAAGTTGGACCCTTACCTTATACCATATACAAAAATTAACTCAAAACAGATCGAAGACCTACACTTAGGAACCAAACTACAAAAATCTTAGAAGAATATATAGGAGAAATTTTTTCATGGAAATAATTTCTTAATTACAACACTAAAAACACAGGCTACACCCAAATACAGTAAGATAAATCAGATTTCATCAAAATTAAAAAACTTTTGGGCATTAAAACACACTATGGAGAGAGTGGAAAGAAAACCCACAGGATGGAAGAAAGTATTTGCAAATCATATATCTGATTAGGGATTACTATCCAGAATACATACATAAAGGACTCCTACAACTAAACAACAAAAAAGTCAAACAACCCAATTATGAAATGGACAAAAGACATGAATAGACATTTCTCCAAAGATGATATATAGATGGCTAATAAGCCCATGATTAGTTATAAGGGAAATGCAAATCAAAACCATTAACAAGATAGCACTTCACACCCAGTAGGATGGCTATTAATTAAAAACAACAACAACCCCCCCCCAAAAAAAAAAAAAAACAACAACAGCCCAAAACAAAACCAGGAAAATAACAAGTGTTGGCAAGGATGTGGAGATACTGGAACATTTGTGCATTGCTGGTGGAAATTTAAGATGGTGCAGCTGCTGTGAAAAACTAGCTGGCAGTTCCTCAGAAAGTTAAACATCGAATTACAGTATGGTCAGCAATTCCACTCCTAGATATATTCCCCAAGTAATTGAAAACAGGAATTGAAACAGACACTTGTACACCAATGTTTACAGCATCGTTATTCACAATAGCCAAAAGGTGGAAACAACTCAAGGGTCCAACAACAGATGAATGTATAAACAAAATGTGGTATGTACATACAATGGAATATTATTTAGACATAAAAAGGAATGCTGTTCTGACACATGCTATAACATGGATGAACTTTGAAGACATTCTACTAAGTGAAATAAACCAGGTACACAAAGGTAAATATTGTATGACTCTACTTATAGGAGCTCTCTAGAATAAGCAAATTCATAGGTACAGATAGTGAGAGAGTGGTTACCAGGGACTTGAGAAGGGGCGAAAGGGTAGTTATTGCTCACGAGTATAGTTTCTTTTGGGGGCAATAAAAAAGTTTTGAAGATGGATGGTAGTGATTGTTATACAAATCATGGATGCACTTAATGTCATTGAATCATACAGATAAAAATGGTTAAAATGATAAATTTTGTTATATATACAGAGTTGCTTTGTTGGCCTGGCCTCCTCCCAAACCATGTCACTGGGCACCCAGATGGGGGGCTCCCCAAAGATTACAGTCTTAGATCTGTTACAGGGAAGAGGCTTGGCTGGAAGTGACAGCCTCAAGCATTTCCTCTCCTGGCATCATGCGTTTTATCAAGTATTTTTGGAGCGCTCACTATGTTCTGGGCAAAGCTACTGGCACAGGATTCTCACAACAGTCCTGGGAGGAGGTTCTATTGGCGCCTCTGACTCTAAGAAATTCAGTTCTATGTTTCTTTGCTGTCAGTGTGAGGGGGCCTTTGAATTTTCTGATAACTGGAGGTGACTTTCTTTTCTTTACTTCATGAGAGGGAGGGAAGGAGGGAGGAAGAGAGAGAGAGAGAGAGAGAGAGAGAGAGAGAGAGAGAGAGAGAGAGAGAAAGGGAGAGAGATACATTGTCATTGGTTGATTATTGTATGTGCCCTGCCTGGGGATAGAACCCACAACCTTGGATGATGCTCTAACCAACTGAGCTACCGGTCAGGGCCTGGAGGTGATTTTCATTTGTATAAGTAATTCTGATATAAGGCTGAACATAGAAAGTTCTGGAAGAGAGGAGCCTGCCATGTTCTCTGCAAGTCCTGAGGAAACAGAAGGGAAATCTGGTGGAGGGCTGAGAAGGAGGCTGTGTGAGGAAGGTGGCATTTGAGCAGAGCTGAGTGTGTGTGTGTGTGTGTGTGTGTGTGTGTGTGTGTGTGCACGCTTGCACACACTGGAATGCGTGTGCACACACATGATGGCCATGCAAGGATTATCATATAATTCAATGATACAGTCTCTGTTTCCAAAAATGGCTTCCAGGCACTAAGCACATCCAGAAACCATCCCTGTATTTCTCCTAGATTAAGTAGAACTGGCAAATAGCAACCAGAAGAATTGAATAGCAATGGGGGTGGGATGAATTTCCATCTCTTTCCAAACGTTGGCAACAGCTGCAACACTTTGCTGACAGCAGGATTCTGCTCTTATGCATCCCTGTGCTGCTTCCCTCCTGTCTGCTCAGAGCTGAGACCAAACCCCCAGTCCCGGGGCTGCAGGGAGGATCCTGGGCCACCTTTTCTGGTCCCTAGTTTGGGATAGAGCTTCTACTTGATCCTTTTGACCAAATTTTTGGAGAGTTAAAAAAAACACCTGGAAACAAATTGTAGCTGAGGGGAGGAAAGGTGTTGCTTAATTTCAAGCTCAGCTCTGTTTTTCTAAAATTAAGTCCTCTAAAAAGTAGGATAAAACAAATATCTATTTACCACAACTAGGCTTTCTAATGAGCTCCCCTGTGCCTTCCCCTTAAATTCAAACCACTTGTCTCCACATAAAATCTCCCGTAGGTACCACCGTTAACACCCTTCTGAAGGAAGAGCCAGCCCACAGCTGGCAACTCCTGCCTGTCGGCTGCGAGCCATGGAAGGTGTGGGGCTCTGACCAAAGCGACAGAGGCGCGTGCACAGTGTGGGATCCGGGCGCTTGAGAAGCCTTCTTTGTTGAGGTTGTGGGAGTCATCGACAGTGAGAAAACATCTGAGAGAGACACAGATGGGAACTCCAAGGGCCTTAGGCCCAGATCTGAGGTCACTGAAATTTCAACACAGCCTGGAGGAGCACGTTCAGTGCTCAGAAAAAAGAATTCATGTCCACATTCTTCTGCCCTGGAGCCCACTGGCTGTTTATCCATCTCAGGAAGAGGTTATCTGCATTTGACTTGAGGCAGGCCCCACACCAGACCTCAGATGGGTGAAGCTGGGGGATGTTGCAAAAGGCAGCTAGCTTATGTGTATGGGGAAGAGGGGGTTCAGAATCGGGGCTCCTTGGAATCCAGAGGCCCACAGAACCAGCTTAATTGCTGGCTTTTATCTAGCCACCTGCTGCCAATGAATGAAGGGGTGTTCTCTTGGGTATGTCAAGGTTGGGAGGGCCTGCCTCTGCCCTCGACTCATCATGTGACCTTGAACAAATCATTTCCTTGTCCTGGGTCTCAATTTCCCCAACTAGTGGTTCTTCACATTTTGGAGACACTGGCCTTTGGCGGTGTGCTATCAGAATGTCTCTCCAGGAAGGACCTTTTACATGTGCAGATCCCAAGTTTACCTACACATCCAGGGGTTGTTAGGCACCTGGAAGTCGCTCTGAGGAAGATCTGTAGGAGCCCCAGGTGGTGTTAGCCAAGTCCCATGCACAGTGCCTGCACATGGTCAGTGCTCAAGAAAGTCTGTGGGATGAATAAATGATCCCTTCCAACTCACTTCCTATGAGTCTATGCATCTAAGTGCCCTGGTTTGATGCTGCTTAGGCACATTCTGCAGATAGAAACAAAGGTATGCAGAAAAGACTCTTATCTGAATGTTAGAGACATATTCTGTGCAAACACACACACACACGCACACACACACGCCATACATATTTTATCAAGCACCTGCTATGTGCTAGGCACCGGGGATATTGTGGTGGTGACTAGGACTGTCCCCGTCCCTGTCCACATGGTGCTCACCTCCTGCCAGTTCTGGGCAGAGATCTGTACCAGACCTAGGTGCACAGTGAGGCACAGACACAGCCTGGGCCACATTATGACACAGCCAGGGCCGCATTATGACTTCCGTGAGCCTTGGGCACTTTGCCTTTATTTGTGCTTTTCTCCCTCAAAAACTATTTTACAATTCTACTTTGTGGTATAAAGATGAATATAATCCAGGCTTGTTCATTGTTCTATATTCATTATTATTATTTTCATTTTTCAATTCTGATTTTAAAAGACTTAAAAGTGAAAACATTTTTGTGGACCCCTAATACATGGGTACCAGGTACTATGCCTAATGGATAAGTTGGCCCTGCCTTATATTATAAGGAAATGATAACTATAAGGCTGTCAGGAATGTGTTTCAAAAAAGGAAGTTGTGCGATGTGAGGAGGAAGAGGTTAGGGCAGACTTCTGGAGGTGAGCAGGACTGAGCTGTTCGAGAAGAAGAGGTATTCTGGAGATACCAGAAGGGCAAAAGCCGGGAGGGAGGAACACGCTGACATGTGCAGGGAGCAGAAGTGACCAGAATGCCAGGATCTCTCAAATGGACCAGGGCTCCTTCAGGGTCTTATCAACAGCCCTACCTCACTCACTCCTACTTGTAGAGTGTAGAGTCTCAGCCCTTTTTAGAAATTTCATTTTTAAAACTTTTTACTTATTAATTTGAGAGAGAGGGGAAGGGGGAGGGAGAAACATCAATTTGTTGTTTCACTTATTTATGCATTCTTTGGTTGATTCTTATACAAGCCCTGATTGGGGATTAAACCCGCAGCCTTGGTGTATTGGGATGATGCTCTAACCAACTGAGCTACCCAACCAGGGCAGAGTCTCAACCCTCAGATAACCACACAACAACCCCATTTATTGAGTGCTGAGTAGCACTAGGCACACAGAGCACTTTGTCATTACCCCATTTTATAGGAGGAAAACCAAGGTTCAGGGGATTAAATGACTTGCCTGTAGTCAAACAGCTAGGAGGAGGCAGAGCTCTGACCTCCTACCTTTATGCCACACAGTCTCTCCAAGAGTCCCCCTCCCCCTAGTCAACACACAAATGGGAAAACCGAGGCCAGAGAGCAGATATTATTATTGTAACATCACAGAATTTTTTGACAGAGTTGCAGTGGGAACACAGGCCTCCTGGCTCCAGCACAGCAGCTCTGCCCACCAGCCAGGAGGACCAGTACTTTCCCAAAGATCACATCGCCATCGTCAGGCCTCATCCTCTCAGCCTCAGAAAGCACAAGGCTTGTTTACACCATGGCCTTGCCCCCTTCCTGGCTGGTCCTTCCTACCCCATCTGTCCTGAAGGCCGGTTTCTGTAAGAGTCAGACCAAGATCCTTCTTTCTCAAAAGATTGTTGTCATAAAGGGGGGGCCTTTCTCCTTGACATTCCTCCACTCCTGCCCCAGGGGAAGGCTCAGCAAGGTCAGAAAGGCTCCTCTATGTCCCATTCCCATCTCTCTGGTGCAAAAAGCACCTGCCTCCCACGCTGGCTGTGTAGATGCTATCACGACCATGAGCTGACTCACCTTTGTGACATCTCAGCCGCTGGGCAGGAACGCAGGTCTGGGCGCCACAGTCTTCCAGGGGGATAGAGACACCGGGACAGTGCAGGGTGGGGCAGCAGAAAGGTCAGAGGCCTCCGTGGCATGTGCCCTGGGAGGGGGTGCCGTTGCAGGACCCAGGCTGTGAACGCTGCCATCAGATCTCTGGCGAACATCCTGCAGAAGAAGGACAATAAACATTTGGGGAGTCCTCAATGGAGCATTTGACTCTTGGGCAGAAGTGACAGGGGTGGAGGTCCATTCAGTTCAGGCCTTGATCACAGTCATTGCCGGACAAGGATAAAACAGAAGCTAAGGCTGGGCAGGAGTGCTGGGGTACCGGGAGGGTGCTATAGGAGCTCACAGCTGTGTGGATTGGGATGCTCTATGAAGTCTATGCCTCTTCCCCTCCTCTCATTTTTTAGGATGGTTGAGTGGAAAGAAATATTACAACCTTTGAAGCCAGATAGTCCCTGTTTAAATATCTGGTTTCTACCACTTACTACCTAAAGTGGACTCATTTCTCTGGGACTCAATTTCTTCTTCTGTAAAATGGGCACAGTAACAATTACAAAGGACTATTGTGAAAGTTGTGTAAGATATGTAGTCAGATCCTGGAAATAAACGAGTTTCTCTTCCCACTTTACAGTTTTGGAGCTGTGAAGAGCCATACCTGGCTAAGGATGAATGGCTGGCAGGGGTAGTGGACTTGGGGCAGGAACCAAGTTCTCTCCAGCCCGGTGGGCTCTGTCCTACCTGTTTAGGACCCACTTCCTGAGCACCTACAACATGCCTGAGCCGAGTGGTGTTCCACTGAGTATGACCAGGTACAATTATTATCCTCATTACACACATGAGGCTTAAGTAATTAGGCCAATTGTTCAAGGTCTCCCAGATGAAGACATGGCAGAATCGGGATTCCAATTCAGGTCTGACTTCTGAGCCCAAGCTGCTAACCAGGAACTGGCAAACTATAGCCAAGGGCCAAATCCTCCCCACTGTCTCTTTTATAAATAAACTTTTATTGGAACACAGCTACACTCGTTTGTTTACATGTTGCTTGTGGCTCTTTCGAGGTACAATGGCAGAGCAAGTCATTGCAAATCTACTCTATGACTTGCAAACGGCTGGAACATTTACTAACTGGATACTTACCAAAAAAAATTTGCCTAGCCCTATTCTTAACCCCCATTTTATAGTCTTTTCTTGAGAATTTTAAGAGAGAATCTGCTTAACACCAGGACTCGTTTTTAGGCATGTAGGTAAGTACTTGACCTGAATTCTGTGATAGACAGAGACTGAATTACTGCCTGGTACTCCTTCACCCCCTTCTCCATCTCTCCCTAAGCAGATCTTATGCTGAATAAAACAAAGACAAAGGCATTGAGTCAGGCCCATTAACAAGACCCTGTATTTTGCCATTTTTTAGGCTGTCATATAACCAGGAGACTTTTATGTAAGTTTTTTTTTTTTAATATATTTTATTGATATTTTACAGAGAGGAAGGGAGAGGGATAGAGAGCTAGAAACATCGATGAGAGAGAAACATCGATCAGCTGCCTCCTGCACACCTCCCACGAGGGATCTGCCCGCAACCAAGGTACATGCCCTTGACCGGAATCGAACCCGGGACCTTCAGTCCACAGGCCGACGCTCTATCCACTGAGCCAAACTGGTTTTGGCACTTTTATGTAAGTTTTAAAAAATTATTTAACATGATTTAATGTTAGTACATACCGATGGATATTAATAATTCTATTATTTTTATTTTTAGTTGGATATTTTTTTAAAAAAATACTTTTATTGATTTCAGAGAGGAAGGGAGAGGGAAAGAGAGATAGAAACATCAATGATGAGAGAGAATCATTGATCGGCTGCCTCCTGCACGCCCCCCACCGGGGATCAAGCCCGCAACCTGGGCATATGTCCCTGACTGGAATCGAACCCGGGACCCTTCAGTCTGCAGGCCGACGTTGCATCCACTGAGCCAATCGGCTAGGGCTAATTGGATATGTTTTTTATTGATTTCACAGAGAGGAAGGAAGAAGGAGAGACAGAAACATCAATGATGAGAGAAAATCATTGATTGGCTGCCTCCTGCACACCCCTACTGGGGATTGAACCCAGAACCTGGGCATGTGCCCTGACTAGGAATCGAACCAGCAACCTCCTGGTTCATGGGTTGACCCTCAACTACTGAGCCACAGTGGCGGGGCTAATTCTATTTATTATAACTGTATCAGAACTATGTCTACATTGTGAATGTGATCTACATTGTGAATGTACAATATCTTAGGACCACCTCCTTCCCCCAGTGAACAAGAAGGATTTTTAGCCACAACCAGGAATATAATAAATTTCAATATACAGGGATTAAAGAACAGATCCAATCCACACAAAAAGATATGGCCACGATGAATCTGAACAGAGAGAGCACTGGACTGGGAGGCAAGAGACGTTGGTTCTAGACACAGCTCCATCTAATCAGGTGATTTGGGTTTCTCACAAGCCTTCTGTGCCTCAGTTTCCCCTAATGTAAAATGGGTTAAAGACCTGATGACTGCTAATGGCACTTCCTAGTATGGCATCGGATTCCCATAAAACCCACCCAAATAAAGCCTTCGGGCAGTTCTGCCTCAAGGCAGAGGCTTCACAGAGATGACCTTTAATCCCACAATGGGGATTCTCTGTTCTGAACCCAGCGAAGTCCTCTGGGAATAGGTGACTATACACCAGGCACCGTCCCAATCATTTCTGGTTTTGTCCCAGGATTGAGGACTCTTATCAGAAGAAGGGGGATTTAGGTCTAATGAGGGTAGAGTGTCCCTGGCAGGGGCCAGGGGGCCAGAGGACGCCACCGTTATTTTCCATGGCGGGCGGAGGGGAAGCAGAAGGAAGTGGGCGACTCTGTCCTGTCATCTCTCCTTGTCCTCAGGATGGCTCTATCAGAGGCTGGGGAGCAGGACAGAGCAGACTTGTCATCACCGTGAGGGGCCCGGGTGTCCCTACCTTCCTGCTAATCCCCATCGCGATTACTCTCTCTAGGGCAAGAGTGAACACCTTTTTCATCTTTATTTCACATCACTTTTTGCAATTTGATAGGCGAAAGAAAAACTTCATTCTTTCACCTGTAATTATTTGATGATTCTAAGATTTAGCATTTTCTCTTGTTTTGTTATTTGTATTTTTACTTTTGTGAGTAGATTATTCATGGCCTTTGCTTCATTTTTTAATTAAATTTATTGGGGTGATATTGGTTAATAAGATTACATAGGTTTCAAGTGATACATGATCTGAATATTGCATCGTGCGCCCACCATGCAAAGTTTTAATTTTTCCCTATAAGCAATATTTGTCTTTTCACTTTTGATTTTTTTGAGGTTACAACCTTAGTATGTCAATATATCTTTTCTCTTGTCAAGCTTTTACAAAAGCAAACAAAATTGGGTGTAGCAAGAAAATGTTAATAGCTTCCCATTCCTTCCTTTGCATTTCTGAACTCCAGGAAACCATGGATAATTAACATTGGCTGGATAACTGCTGTTACTTTTTCTGTGTGTGTGAATATATATATATATATATATATATATATATATATATATCTCCTTTTTATGAAAGTGGGAATATTCCATATCTTTCCACCTGAAATTTGTTTTTTTTAAGATATATTTTTATTTATTTCAGAGAAGAAGGAAGAGGGAGAGAGAGATAGAAGGAAGAGGGATGAGAGAGAATCATTGATTGGCTGCCTCCAGAACACCCCCTACTGGGAATAGAGCCCACAACCCAGGCATGTGCCCTTGACTGGAACCGAACCCGGGACCCTTCAGTCCACAAGCCAATGCTCTATCCACTGAGCCAAACCAGCGAGGGCCTGAAATTTGTTTTTAAAAATTATACATTTTAAGTTGAACCAGCCCTCTCTTATATTCCTATGTCTCTTTTCTATTTTACAAACTCTTCCTTGTCATCCTTACTTCAGGAGTTAGGCAAGGATCGTTGAGCCAGTTTTACAGACTATGGAAACTGCAACTCGGGGAGAAAGGAGCAATTTACCCAGAGCCTTCAACAATGCCATACTGGGACGAGAATGCCAGATTCCTGATTGTGAAGGTCTTCTCTCTGTGCTGAATGAATCAGACCTTTTGCCCCTAGCATCACCCTCCAGACACAGGCTGCAGCTGGGGTCAGAGAAAGTGAAAGCACTAAGAGTCGAAGCAGGAAGAGACATTTCAACTACCCTCAAGATTCCAATCCATCTCTAATGTGTGAGGTGACTTTGGGGAGTTGTTTGCTCTCTCTGGGCAACCTGTGCTCATCTCTGAAAGGAAAGCCTATCCAGAGGATTCAAACTGTGCTCTGTGGGGCTTCAGGGAGCCCCACAAGTTACTGCTCCTCAAAAGCGAACCCAGGGAGCATGTTTAGGGGTGCTCATTGCATCACAGGGCTAGTGCAAACGTGGAAGGAACTAACATGTCCACCAGTAGGGGGTGGCTTAAATGCATCCGATCATTCATTTATCGATCTCTTCATTCGTTCATGGAATCGTTATTAACTACTGCCAGGCCCTGGTTTCAACACTAGGAATCGCCAATGAATGAAATAGACCAAAAGTGTCTGCCTTCTTGGAACTCACCTGGAAGGCAGTGGTGGAAGCAAGGTACCAAGACCAGTGTGGGCTGATCCCTTTCATACAAACCCTCACCTCCAACAGGACAAGTACGTCTATCTGTGGGCAGACACATATGAAAAGGTGCCAAGGAGAGTTTAGGGGTTCATCTCTGAATGATGGTGTTGCTTCCAAAAAGAAAGGGGTGGTAGGTCAGGATTGAGGGTACCTTGTATAGGTACTTTAATCTTATCTGTAGTTTTTAAACAAGGAAGACATATTGAAGTATGATTTGCAGTTTAAAAACATTTTAAAAGTCTAAGATAAACTTAAGTCCAGAGAGAAGGGAAGGATAAAAAGAAACAAGTTTCAATCTCAGAGTACTTTTAAATCGAACATGCTCAGGCTCCGGGACCTACCCAAAGCTAGGAAGCATCTTGGTTTGGGGGTGGGGGGCGGTCACAGTTTTAAATTAAACAAACCAGTGCACATTATTGCCTGGATTCAAGAACAAGCAGACCTCACCACTGAGGCAGCCTCCACTGTGTTCAGCCCTGGCAGGTTCCCCGCTTAGCTACTTAGGATCCCATCTCAGCGTTGCCGGGAGGAGCAGCTTCCCTAAGACTTATTTTATAATGGGGAAACCTAGGTCCAGACTTTGTAATTTCTTAATTTACCAAGAACTCAATTAACGGCAGAGCCCAGATTGCAAAGCAGGAAGCAAGCCTGCCCCGATTCCAGATCCAGATCCGGGGCCCAATGCCTGGGGGAGGGGATGGGATAGGATGGAGGGGACACCATCCTCCAGCCTCCAGTGGAAGCTCCAACGATGAGTCCTGGTGCCCAGCACATGCTGAAAGGAAGCCTTGTCAACACAGAAGGCGATCAAGGCGGCCAGGGGGTGCTGAAACCTCCTGTTGCGTCCAGCATCTCTGAGGAGATAGGGACACTTTGGACGCTGCCCCCACCCCTCTTTGAGCTCTCTCCACTCGAATTCCGAGGGGCTTTGGAATCACTAGACTGTCTCCCGCTCCCAGGAAACCCCAGGCTTTAGTGGAGCCAGGCGACTGGCCATCCATCATCCTTATCTCATGGCTCTGGCGGCCCCAGGTCCCTGGCTTGGATGGGCCCAGGGGGCCGGGAGAGACAGGGGTGGGGGTGGGGTGGAGGCTGGGGGGGGGGGTGCCTCGATAACAAGGAAAGCAGCTGTCTCCTGGGGGAACTTCAAAGTGCCTGGAGGTGAAATTTATGGGCAGAGTTGCTCACATTAGAGGTCAGAGGACCATTCATCCCACAAATATTTATTGAGCACCTACTGTGTGCTAGTCACTGGGCTGGGAGAGTCTTAGGGGCCCAAGATTTTGTTGTTTGTTAGGTTAACATGTCCACCTCAGTGGGCTGGGCTGATAAATGGATCAGTTGATTAATTGGATCAGTGTGCTGGGGGGTTCTGGGGACCCAAGGCTGTTGGAATGGTTAAATGAACATGTCCCCTTCTGTAAGCGGGATTTGAGATCTGCTAACACAATGATCAAGAGCTCTGGAGTCAGGCAGATCTGGGCAAGTTACTCAGCCTCTCTAGGTCTCAGCTTTCCTAGCTGTAAAACCAAGATAATAACTGCACCCATCCTATGGAGTTTGGGAGAGAATAAGATGAAACAAGAAACTAAAGGTCAAAAGCTTAGCTTGAGCCCAGCATCTGGTCATCTCACAATAAAGTGGTTAGTGTTGTGACTGCAGGGGATAAAAACAATCATTCATTTATTACCTATATATTGACTGTGCTGGGTAGCTGCTGAAGGGGCAACTAGGCTTGTTGGCCTGGGAGGTTTGTAAGAGTTTCTACCTCTCCTCTCAGGCCTCTCCTTGTCAGAGGCTTCGAGGCATTAAAGAGGGTTCCTGCAGGGCACCCATGAGAGGCACTTGGACTTGCAACTTCTCGAATTTCTTTCACCTCAAGACTCTAAGGGCCCATGATCCTCCTCCTAGGTGGGTCCTGGAAGGGGACTCCACGACCTTCCAGACCACCCATGAGGAATCCTTCCTTCTGCGGAACTGAGATCTGTCTTCCTGAGAGTTCTCCCATTAGTGTCCTAACTCCGACCTCTGAGCCCTACCCAAACTCTGTGAGCCTCAATGTATTCATCCGTAAAATGGGGATAGCAATAGTTTCTATCCTGTAGGTTTATTGGGAGGATAAAATGAGATAAAGATTGTAAAGCACTTGGCGCAATGTCTGTACAATGAAGTCTTTAGTAAATGGTAGCCAATAACTATAAGCAAAAATAAAATAATGATAGCCTCTGGGAATCAACAGGAGGAAGATGAAGAAGAAGAGGAAGAAGAAAGGGTGGCAGAGACCTGGCTGGTGTGGCTCAGTTTGTTGAGCATTATCCCATGTACCAGGAGGTTGCTGATCTGATTCGCAGTCAAGGGCATATGTCTGGTTTTGGGCTCGGTCCCCGTAGGGGGTGTGCAGGAGGCAGTTGATTGATGTTTCTCTCTCTTCCTCTCATTTCCTCTCTCTCAAATCAATAAAAAAAAAAGAAAAAAAATTCATGGAAAGTAGAAGGGAAGGGCATTTGGAGTTTCTGCACTTCTTTTTTTTTTTTTTTTTTTACATTTCAGATAAGAGAGAGGGAGAGAGAGAAACATCAAAGATGAGAGGAATCATTGATTGGCTGCCTCCTATCCATCCCCTACTGGGTGGGGATCACACTGCAACCTGGTCATGTGCCCTGACTGGGAATTGAACCAATCACCTCTTGGTTCATGGGTTAATGCTCAACCGCTGAGCCACACCGCCTGGGCATTCCTGCACTTCTTTTCTACCCGGTGGGCACATTATTACCAATTCCATTTCATGAGCAAGCCCAGGCTCCTGAAGGTGAATCGATTCCCCAGGGTCACGGAGGTAGGGAGAGCTGGGCATCACCGGAGCATGGTCGCCTCACTCCCCAACCAAGGCAGCAGGGGGAGCTAGCCACGGACAGTGCTGAGTTGAACTGTATCTCCCTAAAATTCACATGTTGAAATCCCAACCCCCACTACCTCAAAATGTGACCTTACTGGGAGACAGGGTCTTTACGGAGGTAATCAGGTTAAATGAGGTGATTAGGGTGGACCCTAATCCAACAGGACTGGTGGCCTTATTAGAAGGGGAAATGTGGACACAGAGACACGCAGAGGGCAGACTGCCTTCTACAAGAGCAGCCCGACCCTTCCCTCACAGCCCTCTGAAGGAACCAACCTTGCTGACACCTTGATTTTGGACTTCCCAGCCCCCAGAACTGTGAGATAAATTTCTATTGTTGAAGCCACCCCATCTGGGGTGCTGTTATAACAGCTCCCTACAGACGGCCTGCAGAGTAAGCACTGAGGAATCCTGAAGGCACGCTTCCGGAGAGGCGGAGGAATGGTGTATGCAATCCTGGTGAGGCAGGCAAGGCAGTGTCTGACCACAAGGCCAAGGCGTTTGGATGGATCTTTCTCCTTGTAGCTCTCTGAGAAGTGAAAACCCATTTTCCTGGTGCCTTCGCATGAAGGCTGTATTAACCTCATCTGCTTCTGGGGACCAGCTGCTGGCCTCCAGGAAGACCTGCCTTGCTTGATGTGGCCTCTCTGGGACTGGGGATTTGCCAGAGACCCTGGGAATTCAAGTCAGCTGTGTCCATTTCCTTCTCTCTGTGTGATCTTTATTCTCTTCCCTCCCTTCCTTCTTCATTGGCTTCCCTCCTCCTGGACTGTGCTCTGCAAATCCCACCCTCCCCTATCCCACCCAAGTCTGCTTCCTCCCAAGTGCCCACCCTCCCAGACCACCCTCACCTGGTGGCCCTCAGCACAGCAAGGGACAGTCCAGAGCCCGAGGTTGCCTGGGAGATGGGAGCAGGAAAAGTCTAAACTCACTACTTTGGAGTTGAGAAGAAATTATCCAGAGCTGGTTTCTCCTCCCACCTTCCAGGGAAACTTGCTCTTGTCCCTGGCCTGGATACATTATTATATTTTGCTTTAATTGCATTAAAGCAAATGACTATGTCCCCCTGTGGTTTCGATCAGGTCCGGGATTTGATAATCGATCCTGGCACAGTCTAGACGAGAGTCACTTTGAAGCTGTTTTTAGCAAGATGAGAACAAACAATTTTTTCAAAGTGTTCACATTAGACAAACATGCTGGGGGTCATCTTTTTGGAAGGAAGCATGCTCTGGCTCCAGGCAGCCTGCTGACTCCCAGGTCCCTAGGAGGACTGTGGACTGTACCTCCCAGGGCACAAGGACCTTTCAGTAGAGATGCCACATGCTTAGCGCTCCCATGATGTGAAACCTGGTCCAGGTGCCTCTTCCAGGAAGCCAACCCTGACTGCCACCCCCTGGCTCAGGCCTGAAAGGCAGCATAGTGCAGTGTGAGATGGCTGGCTGGGAGACGGAAGAAAGATGGAGGCACTGCAAAAGTGGATTCATGTCCTGCAAAGTTATTTTCTCTTCAATTTCTCTCAATCCTTTGGATCTCATCAAGAGGAAAGCCTCAGTGTGGTGATAGTCTGTCTAACATCTCTAACGTTTGCTAATCTCCCCTTCTGACAAAGAGAGCAGTCCTAGGGCACTGCAGGGTGCTAAGATCCAGCTAGAGTTCAACAACACTGTTTTGTTTTCATTGTATTTATTTCCTGCAGTCTCTATCAAACAATGCTGGTTTTCCCTTGGTGGAAAGTGAACCACTGTTCAAGCACATTGTTCAAACTATTGTTCAAGCAGAGATCCTGAAGGCAGTTGCTGAAAGAGGGATTTGGGAAGGTAGTTGCTAGCGGGTGGAGGACTGTGGGTGACTGTGTCTTGCAGCTGATCCACTGAGCAGGGACTTCAGCCAAGTCAGCAAAACCAGGATGGAAATAAACTAGATTCCTAAGGGCTTCATGGTGAGGCTGAGGCGCTTGGGAAACCAGTCCTCAGATAAACTAAAGCAGTATGTTCTGTGGATTGATTAGTCAGGCATCCTGGCTTTCCAGCTGGGCCCATCTCCTTGAGGGCTTCCTGTCTCTCCCTCATGTCCAGACTCCAACTGGTCGGGGGGCCTCTGTTTCTCCTCACCTCCCAAACAAAAGCCCCAAACACTGGGCCATTCACTCCAAAGCATTGATCCCAAAAAAGCCATCATGATGTAGGCAATGATATTCTTCCAAGAATGTTCACCACGTGCTGTTGATAAGGGTGAAAAGCCAGGGGAAAAATACCCAGTGTCCAAGAATAGGGGCCTGATGTCAGCACACTGTATTGCAATACTCCAGGCACCGCCTGGGAGCAGGTCAGCGCTCATGCTCAGGAGTTAGCAGGTCTGGACTTGGGTGGGTTTTTTTTTCAAAAATTTTAAATATTTTTTTATTTTTCAATTATAGTTGACATACAATATTATACTAGTTTTAGGTATATACTCCAGTGATTAGACATTATATAAATTACTAAGTGAGCCTGGCTGGTGAGGCTCGGTGGTTGAGAACCAAGAAATCACAGGTTTGATCCCCAGTCAGGGCACATGCTTGGGTTGTGGGCTCAATCCCCAGTAGGAGGCATGCAGGAGGCAGCTGATTGATGTTTCTATCTCTCCCTCCGTTTTCCTTCCTCCCTAAAAAAAATCAGTAAGTCATATTAAAAAAAAATTAAGTCAGGCGGTCAGAAGGAGGACCTCTCACACACTACCACTCCATGTCAATCACACACACCCCAACAGGAAGAGATGGACCCTTTTAAACATTCCCAAGCAGAAATGTCTCTACCTTACTACCCTGGCAGGAGGAAGGAAGATTTCTCCTTACCCAGCAATAAGCCCAGCCAATGGAAACTGTCACAACTCCACCAATGAGAAACCATCACCATCCTAAACTGTCCAGTGGACTTCAGTCCCAACTTCCTCCTTTTTCTCTATAAAGTAACATTCCTCTCCTTTGTTTCCTGGACTTCCCTATAGTTTTTGCTATGGCATTCTTGTCCTGAATTTCAGTACTTTGTTATAAACCCATTTTTGCTGGTAAAAATAACTTTTATTTTTAAGATCAACAATAATACCAAATTCATTTTCTTATTTAGAGGGTTAAATGAGGACATGCATGAAAAATATTTAGCACTGCACCTGGCACACGGTAAGCACTTGTTAGATGCTGGTTTGCTGTGCTCCTGTTCAGATGTAGAAAAATATTGTAGATGAATATTAATGACATGGAATATATCTATATGGTATAGTGAAAGTGAAAAAGCCAATTGTAACTCAGCATATATGTAAGTATGCACATTTTTAATGATGCACAATTAATAGACATGAAATGGAGATGTGGTTGCTAAAAGAGTGGGAATGGCTGGCTACTGTGTAACCCTTTCTCATTTCTCAGGCTCAGTTCCATCATCTCTGCCTGAGTGCGGCAGGAAAAATCAGAGTTGGGCCGATCTTGGATACCAACCATAAAGATAAAACAAAAGTGGTACCAACTGAGTGCTGACTGGGAGCCAAACACCTTCTAGGTGTACTACTGGCTAATGTAGTCTTCACAACCACCTATGAGGTAGATATTATTAGCATTCCCATTTTACAGATGAAGAAATTGAGGCACAAAGGGGCTGAGTAGTAATCTGACCAAGGTTTCACAGTTAGAAAGAGGTTAGAGGATAGTTTCAAACCCGGCTCTTAACTATGGTATACCACCTCTCAAGCATCATGTTTTCCAAATAAGGGAACTAAGGCCTAGAGTACCTAGGCATCTGGCCTAAGTCTACACAGCAAAGCAGAGGCAGAGAGGAACTAGGACTTGGGCATCCCAAGGCTCAGGCATTGAGGCTCCACAGTGCCCCCTTCAGGCAGCCTGAAGCTGCACTAGCTGCTGAATTCCTTGGAGCTGTGGGAAGGGGACGGGGCACCTAACGTTTGCAATCCTCCCAAACCACAACCGCAACTGGATGGCAGGGAAGTGCAGGTCCTCGGCGAGCAAAGGAGGTAACCCATGGAACACCTGCACCTTCGCCCTGGAGCACTGCGCCCTGCTCTAAATCCTGTTTAATTTAGGGCAAATGTAATCCATATGGCTCTGATTCATTTACACTTAAATCTTCAAAATATTGTGTTTTAAGAGCTGTTACTTACCAAACCTTCAGAACCTGTTAAAGACTCAGCTCCCCATTCCTCCTCCCCACTCCCCCACTCGGTCCAGACTCCTTCTCCCTCCCCCTTCTCCACTGGAGCTCACACCAGCATCTAGCCAGGCTGACAAGAAACACAGACTTGGAAACTTGTAACTGGGCAAAGGAGACCGTTATCAGGATATTCAGAGCCCCATTGTTTGTAATCCCCCAAAGTTGGAAACAATGCAAATGTCCAATAATGGGAGAATGGATGGATAAATTGTGGTAAATTCAGACAAGGAAATACCATACAGCAGTGAACACTAATAAACAAGATCTATACATATCTTGATGAATCTCACAAACATATTGTTGGGAAAAACAAAACAAGTTGAAGATGAATTCATAACATGATACCAACTATATAAAAATTTAAAACATTGAAAACCATATATATATACAGGGTGTTCCCCAAAATGTACACACACGTTAACAGCTGATAGCTCAATTTTGAAAATGAAATGTATTTTAATAAACACTGCTTTATAATTATTCAAAGTGTGTGTATACATTTTTTGGGACACACTATATATATCAACCATCCTGGTAATGTTTATTTACTTAAAAAATTTTAAAGAATTCTCACCCAAGGTTATGTTTTTTTCATTGATTTTAGAGAGAGGACGGGGGAGAGAAACATGGATGTTGAGAGAGAAACATGGAAGGGTTGCCTCCTGTATGCATGCCGACTGGGGTTCGAACCTGCAACTAGGCATGTGCCCTGACTGGGAATTAAACCGTAACCTTTTGGTAACGGTATGACACTCCAACCAACTGGGTCGCTGGACCAGGGTTAACGTTCGTTTTTTAAAAAACAAAACGTTAATTTTGCTAGTGGCTACATGGATGTTTGTTATTTCATGTATATATTTTTGTATAATTTGGAAAAATTACATAATAAAATTTCTAAGAAACACCCTACACTTAGCATCAGCAAAGAAAGTTATTAACAAGTTCTATTTCCTCATTTCACAGAAGGGGAGAATGAAACAATTTAGTATTTGTTAACTACATAACACTTAATGAATACTTCCTAGTCAGGCACACCATCGCTTCATTTAGGTTCCACACCACTGCATTGTAGTATATGCTCTTTCTATTTTCATTTTACAGATGAGGCAACAGAGGCTCATTAACTTCCTCAAGGTCATGCAGTTTGTAAACTGAAAGGTCAGAATACAAATTGTGACCTCTGCCTCTCAAGCTCACACACCAGACTGCACGCTTGTTGAGTTAGGTTTCATTACTACCAATTGTATAGATGAGGCTCTGAGCTGTCAAATGGTTGCTGGGAGCGGAGGAGAGTGGGAAGGAGAGTTAATCCATAGAAACCAGACCAGGGAGCCTCCTGTTTACTTACCTTCCACTGTTTTGAAGCTCTTGGTTACTTCCAAGGGGGAATGAATACTCCCAGTTGCCTTGGCCAGGTTTGGGGAAGAACTGACTAGAAGGGCAGAACCTGGTGAACCTTGGGGTCTTGTAGCCAAAGGGCCATCCTCCACTGCCCTTTCATTCAGGACCTGTTTACAATCTCTATCAGTCATGGTGCCTGCAAGAAAGAGGAGGCACATTCAAACTGGGTGATCTGAGGAGAGTTCAATGAAGAGCCTATCCACAAATGTACGGCCAGGGTTTAGGAAAAGCAACCAGTTCCAGTGCGGGACTCTGGGCTGGTAGGAGCAGGGAACTGTTACCATCCAGGTCTGAGCAGATGAGATTTTCTGGAGTGGGCTTCCTGATTATGGCTGGGGGCGGCTTGTAGAGGGCTCAGCTAAACCCATCGGGAGGGAGTTGAGGAAATACATCCCGAACTCATACTTCTTTCCCTCAGCTCCCTTGCTGGAACTCCTTTTGGCCAAATCCAAGAGGGCAAAAGAGACTCTTCATGCAATTCATATGGGTCAGCCTCCCAGGGCACAGAGCAGGGCATAGAGAAAAAAAGAGTGTATCCAGGGGGGCAGACAGAAGACACCCACACATTCCACAGTAAACGTCAGCTTTCCTTCATACTCTGACGTGTCTTACCATCTCCAGCGCTAGCCCCTAATCTGAGCCACCATCTTCCCTCAGCTGGATTACTGCAAAAGACTCCTAGCTAATCTTAGCTGATATACCAGCTTCTCCAGTCTATTCTTTCTTTCTTTTTTTTCCTCAACATTTTGTTATCCTCACCTGAGGACATGTTTATGTTGATTTTAGATTGAGAGAGAGAGAAAGAGAAACATTGATGTGAGAGAGAAACATCAATCAGTTGCGTCCTATACACGCCCCAACCAGGAATTGAGTCCGCAACCTAGGTATGTGCCCTGATTGGGAATCGAACCCACAACCTTTGGTGTATAGGATGATGCTCCAACCAATGAGCCACACAGGCCAGGGTCTACAGTCTGTTCTTAACAGTCCAAGTGATTCTTGTAAATTGTAAGTCAGGCCACGTCACTGGTCTGCTCAAAATCTTCAAACTGAGTAAAAGCCAAAGTTCTTACACAAGGACACAAGCCCTGCCCCATCTGTCAGTACCCCCATCACCCTTAACCTCATCTCCCTATTTTTCTCGGGTCCTCAATCGGCTCCAGCTGCACTAATTACCATGTTCTTCTCTGATATGCCAGGAAAGTTCCTGCTTTAACGAGACCTAATGTGACCCTCCTTTCCTATGGACACAGACAATAGTGCGGTAAAGTCATGGGGTGGGGTGGAAGACAGCTGGAGGGGGACAAATGGGTAAACACAGGGGACACCTGTAATACTCGCAACAATAAAAAGAATTACAGCCTCCCCATCAGTTGTCCACTATTCCCGATCCCTATAATTCTGCTCTAGTTTTCTTTTCCTTTCATCACTTTACATCTTTTAACATGCCATGTGATTTACTTGTTTGCTATATTTGTTTCTCTCCTCACTAAAATGCAAACTCTGTGAGAATAAGGCTCTGTTTTATTCACCAATATATTTCCAGAACTTGGAAAACAGTGGGTATTTCATACACAATTTTAAAATGTTGCTGAATGAATGAAACGGAATTGAGGAAAGATTAGGCTTGGGAATTTCCAATTAGAAAAGGTTAAAGAATAGGTAGAGCCAGTGAGATTAGTGGGTCCTGTATGAAGGGAAGAAAAAAAGTCTACATGAAATTATTCATTATCTACTATATACCTGTTAAAAGTCATGTTTTACCAATAAGTGTCAAAGACATGAACATTTTGTATACCCTTTGACCTATTAATTCCAATTTCAAGAATTTGTACTTAGGAGACTTTTGTAGTTTTTTGGTAAAAATTTAGTTGCAATGAAATTATTCGCAGTGTTTTTTATAATAGTGAAAAATTGGAATCAAAGTAGGTATCTAACAATCATGGAGTGCTTAACTCAATACATGGTGCAGCCATAAGACAGACTTCTATACAAACATTAAATGCATTAATTGACTTGAAAATATGTTTATGATAATTGCTTAGTGAGAAAAGCATATTATAAAACAGGATTACAGTATAATCTTGTTTTTTAATTAAAATATGTATGTACTTTTATTTATTTTTAAATATATTTTATTGATTTTTTTACAGAGAGGAAGGGAGAAGGACAAAGAGTTAGAAACATTGATGAAAGAGAAACATCCATCAGTTGCCTCCTGCACACCCCCTACTGGGGATGTGCCCACAACCAAGGTACATGCCCTTGACCGGAATCGAACCTGGGACTCTTCAGTCCACAGGCCAACGCTCTATCCACTGAGCCAAACCAGTTAGGGCTGTATGTACTTTTAAATGTTTGGAAATCTATAACAAAAATATTAATAGCACTTATCTCCACATGGGCACTATACAGATATTTCATTTATTTTTGTCTCTATTTCCTAAATTTGCTTCAAGGAATCTGAATTATTTATTTTAAAAAACAAAATTTATTTTTTTAAAAACAACAATTATTTGTGAACTCTTGCACTTTTCTGGGCCGCTGTTTCCTCATTCTTAAAATGGAGATAAAAACAAGTTCAAGTCCTTTTTATTTCACAAGAGTTGCTCTTAGGTATGTACTGGAGGAATTAGTCAAGCTATAAGAGGAGAAAAAAGAATTAAGAGATGTAAATATTGAAAGGGAAAGGATAAAACTATCATTACTTGTAATGACTATGTTTATTGACTTGGAAAAATCAAGCTCAACCTACAAAAAATTAAAAATATTTCTCTATACTAGCCATAGTCAACTAGAAAATATAATTTAAAAATATAATACCATTCATTCATAAATGGTGACAAAAACTAGTCTATGAGAAGTAATGAAGGACAAAGTCAAGCTGTCCCCTTTCACCATTTCTATTCAATATTAAAGTGGTTATTTAAGCCATTGTAATAAGAAAAGAAAAATTAAAAGGCATGAAACTTGGAAAAGAACAAAAATTATCTTTCTTCCACAGGTAATATGACTGTGTGTAGAAAATTTTAAGAAAATCTACACTAGAAACTGCTAAACTTAGGACACAAGCTCAATATTCTAAAAACTAGTGGCCCGGTGCATGAAATCCATGAATGGGGGTGTGTGTCCCTCAGCCCAGCCTACACCCTCTCCAATCTGGGACCCCTCGTGGGATGTCCGACTGCCCGTTTAGGCCCCAATCCTACCAGGATCAGGCCTAAACGGGAAGTCAGACATCCCTCTCACAATCCAGGACTGCTGGCTCCCAACTGCTCTCCTGCCTGCCTTCCTGATTGCCCCTAACTGCTTCTGCCTGCCAGCCTGATCACCCCCTAACCACTCCCCTGCCAGCCTGTTTGCCCCTAACTGCCCTCCCCTGCAGGCCTGGTCACCCCTAACTGCCTTCCCCTGTAGGACTGGTTCCCCCCAACTGCTCTCCCCTGCAGGCCTGGGTCCCCCCCAACTGCCCTTCCCTGCAGGCCCAGTTGCCCCCAATTTCCCTCCTCTGCTGGCCTGGTCACCCCTAACTTCCCTCCACTGCAGGCTTGATCGCCCCCAACTGCCCTCCCTTGCAGGCCTGGTCCCTCCCAACTGTCCTCCCCTGCTGGCCTGATCACCCACAACTGCCCCTCCCTTGCAGGCCTGGTCCCTCCCAATTGCCCTTCCGGGCCGGCCATCTTGTGGCAGCCATCTTGTGTCCACATGGGGGCAGCCTTCTTTGACCACATTGGGGCAGCCATCTTGTGTGTTGGAGTGATGGTCAATTTGCATATTACTCTTTTATTAGATAGGATTTTATTAGATAGGATTGCTTGGCCGTGTGGCTCAGTGGTTGAGCATCGACCATAAACCAAGAGGTCAGTGGTTTGATTCCAGGCACATGCCGGGTTACAGGCTCAATCTCCAGTAGGGGGCATGCTCTCATCAGTGTTTCCATCTCTCTAAAATTTAATAAAAAATTTTTAAAAATATACTTTTATTGATTTCAGTGAGAGAGAGAGAGAGAGAGAGAGAGAGAGAGAGAGACATTAGTAATGAGAGAGAATCAGTGATTGGCTGCCTCCTGCATGCCCCCTAATGGGGATTGAGCCATAACCTGGGCATGTGCCCTGACCTGGAATTGAACCATGACCTCCTGGTTCATAGGTCGACATTCAATCACTGAGCCACACCAGTGGGGCTAAAAATATATTTTAAAAATAAACTTTACTTCTGTAGTAATATAAACAAAAAATTAAATAAAAATAACATTTATGATAGTTTTAAAAAGCTAACATTTATGATAGTTCTAAAATTCTTAGAAATAAGTTTATCAAAAGATGTGTAAGACCCTCTAACAATAAACCAACAAAATATTGAAAAAGGCCTAAACAAATGGAAAACTATAACATGTACACAGATTGAAAGACTTACTATTGTTAAGATATTATTTATTTCAAAATTTATATATTGATTCAACATAATTTATAAAAATTAGAGCAGGATTTTTCTGAAGCACAAATTAATTCTAAAATTTACCTGGAATGTATTTATTTTTATTTTTGTTAATCCTCACCCAAGGATATTTTCCCATTGATTTTCAGAGAGAATGGAAGGGAGGGGGAGAGACAGAGAGAGAGAAACATCTATGTGAGAGAGACACATTGATTAGCTGCCTCCCACATGGGTCCCGACCAGGGCCAGGGATGGAACCTGCAACTGGGGTACATGCCCTTGACTGGAATCAAATCTGGGACCCTTCAGTCCGCAGGTCAGTGCTCTATCCACTGAGCCAAACTGGCTAAGGCCACATGGAAATTTAAATTACCTCAAATATTCCAATCAATTTTGCAAAATGGAGAACAATGTTGAAATATCTATCTTACCTGATTTTAAGATTCACTATAAAGCCGCAATAATCAATACTGTGCTAGTGGCCTAAGTGGACTAAGACTATATATATCAATGTAACAGAATAGTATACAGAAGCAGACCCACATATATTTACAGCCAATTGATTTCCAACAACAGTTTCAAGGTAATTCAATGGGGAAAATGAAAAGACTTTTCAACAAATTGTACTAGAACAGTGGTCGGCAAACTGTGGCTCGCGAGCCACATGCGGCTCGAGAGCTGCGGTTTGCCGCTCTGTTGGCTAATGAGTTTGCTGACCGCTGGGATAGGGGCTTAATCACAAGGAACAACAACAGCCTGTAATTACTGGAATCAAGAATCTAGGTCAGTGGTCGGCAAACTCATTAGTCAACAGAGTGGCAAACCGCGGCTCACGAGCCGCTGTTTGCTGACCACTGTACTAGAACAACTAGAAATCTGTGTGGGGAAAAAAATGAGTCTCAATCCCTACCTCATACTATATCCTCAAACCCCAGAAGAATCAAATCTCTAAATGCCAAAGCTCAAACTAAAACTATAAAGCTTCTAGAAGCAAACAGGAGAATAGTTTCAACCTTGGAGTAAACAAATATTTCTTGGAGAGTTCTCAGTAGGCTAATTTGTAAAAGATAAAAATTGCTAAATTTTCAAAGGAATGGTGAAAAGCCAAAGACTGAGAGAAAGTATTTGCAAAAGATATCTGATAAGAACTGTTATGTAAAATATTTCAAGAACTCTTAAAACTCAACAAGAATAAGAACAATCTGATTTAAAAGTGGGCCAAAGACCTGAACAGACACTTCATCCAAGAAGATATACAGATGACAGGTAAGTTAAAAAAAAATGTTCAACATCATATGCCATTAGGGAATTGCAAATTAAAGCAGCAATGAACTACCACTACACACCTCTTAGAATGGCCAAATCCAAAATACTGACAACACCAAATGCTGAAGAGGATGTGAAGCAATAGGTGCTTTCATTCATTGCTGGTAAGAATGCAAAATGGTACAACCACTTTAGAAGACAACAGTTTGGCGGTTTCTTATAAAACTAAACATGCTCGTTCCATATAATCCAGCAATTGTGCTCCTTGGTATTTATTCAAATGACTTAAAAACTTATGTCCAAACACAAAAAACTGCACACAGATGTTTATAGCAGCTTTATGCATAATTGCCAAAACTTGGAAGCAACCATGTCCTTCAGTAAAAATAAACAGTGATACATCCAGACAATGAAATTACTCAGTGCTGAAAATAAATGAGCTATCAAACCATGAAAACAAATGGAAGAAACTTAAATGCATATTATAAGTGAAAGCAACAAATCTGAAAAGGCTACATACTATGTGATTCCAACTATATGGCATTCTGAAAAAGGCAAACCTGTGGAGACAGTAAAAAGATCAGTGGTTGTCAGGGGTGGTGTGAGAGAGGGATAAATAGGCAGAGCACAGAGGATTTTTTGGGGCAATGAAACTGTTCTATATGATACTATAATGGTGGATACATGTCATTCTACATTTGTTTGAACCCACAGAATGTACAATACCAAGAGTGAATCCTAATATGAACTATAGACTTTGGGTGAACCTATCAATATAGGTTCATCGATTGTAACAAATGCACCATTCTGACAGGCCATGCTGTTAGTGGATAGGCTATACATGTGCACGTGCAGGGAATATTTGGCAACTCTCTGTACTTGCCACACAATTTGCTGAGAATCTACAAGTGTTCTTAAAAATTGAAAAATTAGACTTCATCAAAATACAAACTTCTGCTCATCAAAAGACATCATTAATAAATGAAAAGATAAGCACAGATGGGGGAAAGTATTTGCTATATATCTGACAAAGGACTTGTACCCAGAATAGATAAAGAACTCCTACAACTCAACAATAAAAAAGACAACCCAATTTAAAATAAAAAGGCAAAAGACTGGAACAGATACTCAACAAAAGAAATAGAGAAATGGCCAATAATCATGTGAAGAGGTGTTCAACATCAATAGACACAAGGGGAAGGCAAATTAAATATGAGATACTACTTATCAGAATGGCTAAACTTAAAAATATGGACAATATCAAGTATTGGGGGGATGTAGAGCAACTGGAACTCTCTTATATTTCTAACTGAAGTGTAAAATGGTAAAACCACCTTGGAAAACTCTTTGGCAGTTTTTTTTTTTTTTTAAGATAAAATACACTGGAGGAAACCAAGATGGCGGCATAGGTAAACACCTAAACTGCTACCTTGCACAACAATTTTAAAACTACAACTAAAAGACAAAACAGACATCATCCAGAACCACAGGAAGGCTGGCTGAGTGGAAATTCTACAACTAGAAGAAAAGAGAAAAGCACACTGAGACTCAGAGGAGCTGCAGGAGGCAGAGGTACTGAGACGTGCGCGGAGAGGGCTGGCAACTGAGTACAAGGCTGGCTTTTTCAATCTGGAGGGAGACACAAGCTCCCAACTGCTCTGAACTCCAGTTCCAGCGAGACTCTGGGGACCCAGACTCATTCGGGGAGAAACTGGACTGTCTGGCTGTGGGCGGAACTCGAGGGCAGCTTTCTCTCAGAGGTACTTGCAGCGATTACCACGGGACACTGAGACATGGGCCTATTAGGGCAGGGCTGACGGGAAACCAATGCTGTCTGCTCTGCCCTGAGACTCCGCCCCATCCAAGCTGAGCACAGAGGCTTTTGCAAGTCTTGTCTCATAAGGGTGTCTCCAGCACAGAAGTTCTCCCAGCGTAGACACAGCTGATCCTCACAGCCAATTGGCCTGGAGGTCAATTCCTCCCAGTGATACCAACAACAATCAAGGCTTAACTACAACAAGACTGTGCACTCAGTCCACAAAGGGGTGCACCAAGAGTGTCCACCTCAGGTAACTGGGGAGGCTGAGCCACTGGGCCCTATAGGACACCTAGCACACAAAGCCACTCTATCAACTCAGGGAAGCAACCAAAATGCGGAGACAAAGAAACAGGTCACAAATGAAAGAAATGGAGGAAAACAAACGACTGGATATAGAGTTCAAAACCACGGTTATAAGGTTTTTCAAGAATTTTCTAGAAAAGGCCAATAAATTTAGCAAGACCCTCGGGGATATGAAAAAGGACCAACTAGAAATTAAGCATACACTGACTGAAATAAAAAATATTATACAGATCTAACAGCAGACTAGAGGAACACAAGAATCAAGTCAAAGATTTGAAATACAAAGAAGCAAAAAACACTCAACCAGAAAAGCAAAAAGAAAAAAGGATCCAAAAATTTGAAGATAGTGTAAGGAGCCTCTGGGACAACTTCAAGCGTACCAACATCAGAATTATGGGTGTGCCAGAAGAAAAGAGAGAACAAGAGACTGAAAACCTATTTGAAGAAATAAAGACTGAAAACTTCCCCCATCTGGTGAAAGAAATAGACTTACAAGTCCAGGAAGCGCACAGAACCCCAAACAAAAGGAATCCAAAGAGGACCACACCAAGACACATCATAATTAAAATGCCAAGAGCAAAAGACAAAGAGAGAATATTAAAAGCAGCAAGAGAAAAACAGTTAATTACCTTCAAGGGAGCACCCATACGACAGTCAGCTGATTTCTCAACAGAAACTATGCAGGCCAGACGGGAGTGGCAAGAAATATTCAAAGGGATGAATAGCAAGAACCTACAACCAAGATTACTCTACCCAGCAAAGCTATCATTCAGAATTGAAGGGCAGATAAAGAGCTTCACAGATAAGAAAAAGCTAAAGGAGTTCATCACCACCAAACCAGTATTATATGAAATGCTGAAAGGTATTCTTTAAGAAGAGAAAGAAGAAGAAAAAGGTAAAGATAAAAATTATGAACAACAAATACATATCTATCAACAAGTGAATCTAAAAATCAAGTGAATAAAAAATCTGATGAACAGAATAAACTGGTGAATATAATAGAATCAGGGGCATAGAAAGGGAGTGGACTGACAATTCTTTGGGGGAAAGGGGTGTGGGGGGTGCAGGAAGAGACTGGACAAAAATCATACACCTATGGATGAGGACAGTGGTGGGGGGAGGTAAGGACAGAGGGTGGGGTGGGAACCGGGTAGAGGGGAGCTATGGGGGAAAAAAGAGGAACAATTGTAATAATCTGAACAATAAAGATTTATTAAATTTAAAAAAAATACACTTACCCTATGATCCTGCAATTCCATTTCTAGGATGAAATGAACAATCTGATTAAAAAATGGGCCAAAGACCTGAACATACAATTTGGCAGATAAGCATATCAGATGGCAGAACATACAGATGACAGATAAGCATCTCTCTCTCTCTCTCTCTCTCTCTCTCTCTCACACACACACACACACACACACACACACGAAAGGCTTGTACTGAATGTTTATAGTAGCTTTATTCATTATACCTAAAACCTGAAAACAGCCCTAATATCCATAATTAGGGGCATGGATAAAAATTTCTTACAATGTTATACTATTCAGCAATAAAAAGAACAAATTACTGATACATACAATAATATAAATGAATCTGGAAAACACACTAAGTGAAAGCAGACAGCCATAAGAGTATATGTGTGATTCCATTCATATGAAGTTCTAGAATAAGAGAAACTAACCTATGGTGATGAACATTAGAACAGTTTTGTGGGGGACTGAGTAGAAAGTGGCCACGGGGAACTTTCTGGGGTGAAGGAATGTTTTATATCTTTATTGTGGTGGTGTTACATGCGTGTACACACTTCTTCAAAGCCATCCAACTGAACTCAGCGCATTTTTGTGTGTGTACATTATAACTCAATAAAAATTATGTAAAACTAAAAAGCACTCCACATAAGGAAAAAGGATATGAATACACCCAAATTTAGGCTTTTTAAATGGAGAAAGACATGGAAAGAGATGACAAATTAAAGAAAGATTACTTGCATAGGCAAAAACTAACAAGAATAAAAAGGAACTCTTGACAACTGACACGAAAATGAACCTTAATAGAAAACTGGCTAGGGACATGAGTTAGAAGTTCACAGTTTCTAGTCCAAGTGGGTATGTGCATATATAGTATTTGACCATTCCATGCCTAGCTATGGATCCTAAGGACATTTCACACAGGTCCCTAAAGGGCAGGGCCATGGTGTTAAAGGTGGCGCTGTTTGTGGAGCAGAGCAGAGGCACTCTGGAGTCCATCAACTGGAAAGCGAGGAGTTGGAGAAACTCATCCCTCTGCCCCTGAGGTCACACACCTGCACACATACATTTTTTGAAGACATGCTACATTCCAGTTACTATAGGGTGATACATCAATTAACTCATTTAGCCTTTATAATAAGATGCATGACTGCCATCACTCCCCATTTTACAGATGGGGAAACCAAGGCACAGAGAGGTCAGGGAAGGTTCTGAAGGTCACACAGCTTGTACCTGAGGAACCAAGATTCCAGTGGAGCAAGCCTGAAGCCCATACTGTCACCTGCTCACCATGCCTCTCTGTGCTCCCTCTGTGTGAAGACAGAGGAGGAAACTCAGAACCTTGGGGCCTGACCCAGTCACATGACAGCCCCTGTAAAAAAGGTTAACCCAGAGCAAGCAAAGTTTGCCTTCAGCCCAAATAAACATCCCGCCAGCATTTCCTCAAATTTAGCGGGTCGCAGGGAGGGAGCCAGGTGGGAGCCCATGTGGTTTTGATAGAACGTCCATTCAAGCGGAGCTTTAAATATTATAGTGGCACTGTTTGCGCAGTTAAATTTAAGGATCTGTCAGTTTATGATGAATTTTTATTTTTAAGGGTTTCAAGTAAGCTGTAAACATTCACTCCAGACTGAAATTCCCCCCATTTAACACCTGGGAGGGGTAGGGTGAGAAGTGGGGAGCTGGGCGGTGAGCACAGAGGGGTGAGAAGAGGCTGGGTACCAGCCTGGGGGGAGACATTCCCACCAATATCTCCAGGGAGAGGTGTGAGGGGCCAGGTGCCCCATAATGAGGGAAGTTTGACTGCTTCCTCAAAGAAAATGGGCCATTCTCCATGCAATCCAATTTGCTTTCTCTTTGCTCCCTTCCTAGCCAAGCAGGGATGTAATGGGCATTTAAGAATAAACAATCCTTTGCGATCTCTTGCTGGAGGAAGGAAGTCAGGGGATGGAATGCATGGTGTGGACATAATTTTTTAATGCAGACGTATTTGTGAAAAAGGGACTGACATTTTATAGAAAAATTTTTTTCATTTTGCGGGCATTTTTTAGATTAGTTGAATAGTAAACACTCATGGCTTTTGTAATCATATGAAAGTTATTGCTAAACAAACGAAAACCAAAGTACAATGAACAACATGCTACCAGCGACTGCTAACCTTCCTGTGCCTTCACCTTTCATCAAGCCCGGGGACACCCTCTTCTTGAGCTGTCCTGTTTGACCTTCACCACACCCTCTGTAGTGGTTACAATTTTTAAGCCCTATTTTTTTTAAAATATATTTTATTGATATTTCACAGAGAGGAAGGGAGAGGGATAGAGAGCCAGAAACATCGATGAGAGAGAAACATCGATCAGCTGCCTCCTGCACACCTCCCACTGGGGATGTGCCCGCAACCAAGGTACATGCCCTTGACCGGAATCGAACCCGGGACCCTTGAGTCCGCAGGCCGACGCTCTATCCACTGAGCCAAACCGGTTTCGGCTTTAAGCCCTATTTTATAAATGACCAAATTGAAGTTTAGGGAGATGAAGTAACCTACCCAGGGATACACATAGGGGAATCTTACTGAGGCTTCTTTAAATGGCAATCGAGCTCAACCATGTAGTAGCATCTTCTTTTCATCTGTGGGGACACTTAGAAGTTCACCTCCAGGAGGTGGGGAATCGAACTGGGTCCCTTGGTCTCCCCGATTGCCTGGGCTGTCCCATCAGCTTCCAGCCCACCGTGGAGCCCTTTCTATCAATTACTGTATGTGCTCTGCTTGCTTCTCCTGCTGTTCCATTTGCCCAGACACTATTTGGCCTCCTCCTCATTCTCTCAGAGATAAAGTTGGATACATGGAACAAGAAAGAGTAGCTTAATGTGAATCCTCCGACAGTGGGGACCAAAATTTCACACCAAAGTATGTATGTCTGTGGGAGAGAGGCTGTGATTGGGACTTGAGCTTGGAATATGAAAGAAAACATTGCAGAAATATATTTAAGCAGTGGAAGGGAGGGAAGAAGGTGGGGTTGGAGAGAGAGAGAGAGAGAGAGACATCGATGCGAGAGAGCCACATTGACTGACTGACTCCCTGCACAAGCCCTGACGGGGGAGGGAGGGAGCGGTGGAGGGGGGTGGAGATAAGGGGAGTGAACCTGCAACCCAGGTACATGCCCCTTAGGTGTGTGGGCTAATGCTCTAACCATTGAGAACACCAGCCAGGGCAGGAGAACTAATGTTTAGAAGTACCAGTTCCCTTAGTGAATTGTTTCATGTTTCACTGCCCTTGGCTTCCCTCTCCAAACTTGTAACCCTAGGGACTTTGGATAATAAATACTCAAATAACAGGAGAGCCCCTGTCTACTTAGTAAATATATAGCATACTTTGAAGTATGAAGTACAAACTTGTTAATAAGTATATACAGAAGATGTAGCAAGCATGTGTGTCGAACATTCATCCACAGTAGCAGCGGTGGTGAGTAATGGTCCCTTTCTTGGTGACAGAGCATCAGTTCTGAGGGCCAGGTTCCATGCTTCGTCCCTATGGAAATGAATCACCTTGATGTGTGCCAGGAGATGGAGCCCGAAGTCAGTCCAAATGCTTCAATGATGGGGAGAAGGCCCAACCTCACAGCCAAGGAACTGGGGTACCACACAGCATGGCTGCCTGCGTACCCCGCTGCCTGCTTGCCTGCCTCCACTCTCTATACTGGCAGAGATAACTTCCTGCCTCTGGTCAGAGCATGTGGATGAGTATGCATCTGGGAGGAGGATGGGGACTAATGCAAATAGTCCCTTCAGGGTGCCAGGCACTCTGCCAATATCATTGCTGATCTTCACAGCAGTCCTATGAGGAAACTATGATAGTTGCATTATTTGGGATTTTCTGATTGAAAAATACCAGAAAAACCAATTGGGACTAATTTAATTTAAGTAAAACAAGGGACTCTATCAGCTATTGCTGCATAATAAATTGCTCCCAAATGCAATGCTGAAAACAGTAAGTACTTTTATTGCTCATGGGCCCACAGATCGGCTGGGTGGGTCTTCTGGTCTCCCTGGGTGATCTTGGCCAGACTCAATCGTGCATTTCCAGCCAGCAGGCTGTAGGCTGGTCAGTGATGGCTTTGGCTAGGACAACCGGACTCTCCTCCACATTTCTCTTGTTCTCCAACAGACTAGCCAGGCTTGTTCATGGGTCCGAGAGAGAGAGAGTGTATGTGCACGAGGCCCACTGAGACCAATCACTTCTGCCATGTTCTATTGGCCAAACCAAATCACAAGACCAACCCAGATCCAAGGAGTGAGGAAATCGATTCCACCTCTTAGTGGAAGTTGCTGTAAAGCCATATTGCAAGAACATGGATACAGGGAGAGACAGAAAATGTGGCCATTTTAAAAAATATATTTTATTGATTTTTTACAGAGAGGAAGGGAGAGGGACAGAGAATTAGAAACATCAATGAGAGAGAAACATCGATCAGCTGCCTCTTGCACACCCTCCACTGGGGATGTGCCCGCAACCAAGGTACATGTCCTTGACCAGAATTGAACCTGGGACCCTTCAGTCCGCAGGCCAACACTCTATCCACTGAGCCAAACTGGTCAGGGTAATGTGGCCATTTTTATAAATAATCTTCCACAAGGAATTTATTTGTCTGTGTATCTTCAAAATCAAAGGAAGCTGGCTGCAGGCACAGCTTAATGCAGGAACTCAAACATTATCGCCATCTCCTGGCTTGGCTCTGCTCTGAGGGTTGCTTCATTCTCAGATACGCTTTTCGCTTTTCTGTTGTAATAGCAAAACAATTAAAGGCACTTCATATTGCTCATCTCGAAGCTTTACACCTACTAAAAAGAGTCAGCATCTGTCCCTCACAGCTGGACTCTCATTGGCTGGAATTGGGTCACATGGGCATCCCTGAACAGATCACTGGAAGGAGGGATAAGGGGAGTGCTGAGTAGCTGAGTGCCTGAGCCAAGGGTGGGACTACCTCCAAACTGTGTGGCTGAAGAAAGAAGAGGAATGGTGCCCTACAGGGAACTAGGAAAGCCAGGTGGAAGGTGGGAGGCTGCTGGGCAGCAAAAGCCCAGCTGTTCACTACAATGATTACTTCTAGGTGTTGTTTTTTTTTCCCCCAGTGCTTTTCTATTTTTTATTTTTTTATTGTTTGACATTATTACAGATTTCCTCCATTTTCCTCCTCTTTGCCCCCCTCCACCCAGATCCCACCATCCCCTCCCTCTGGACTTAACCACATCGTTTCTGTGTTCATGTGCTAGTCATATATTCCCTCAGACATCTGTCAGTCTATTCCATGTACCCATGATTCTGGTTCTACTTTGTTCGTCAGTTTATTTTGTTCATTAGCTTCCATATATAAGTGAGATAGTGTGGTATTTGTCTTTCACTGGCTGGCTTATTTCCCTTAGCATAATACTCTCCAGGTCCATCCATGCTGTCCCAATGTTACTTCCGTTTACAGAGGAGAAAACAGAGGCTCTGAGAGGTTAAGTGCCTTGAGCGAGGTGATCCAGTGCCAGAGCATTGGACTATAATCCACATCTGCCTCACCCCAGAACCTGCACACTTTCCAGGAGACCTAGCTGCCTTTCAGTCCAGAGGGAGAGGAAGATTCCTTAGCCAAGATTGCTTGCTAACTCCTCTCTACAACTCTGAGTCATCTCCCTGCCCTGCCCCGAGAAGTCAGCAGCCAGGATGAGGAGGGGGCTAGAGTCCGTGTCATTTGGGGAATTTCTGAAGACACTGGAGTGGCTTGGAGAAGACTTGGGGCTGAGGGCTGCCCCCAATATCAGAGCTCCTTCCTAGTAGAAGTCCATGCAGCTGCAGAGGACAGAGCTGGGACAATGGGGGCAAACCACAAGGAGACAGCTACAAGAACAATGAATGGACAGTGAGGACCCTCAGGGTAGAGGGGGATCGGAGGGTAAGAGGCTGGGACAAAGAAGGACAAAGGGAGTAAGGAGAAAGAGGGTGGGAAGCAGGAGGGGCATTCAGCGGCTTCCAAATGATTCCCAGGGCATCTTGTGTCTTGGATCCATAATGTCAACTCTGACGTGGGATTCTCAGACGGTGACTTAGCCCAGTCAGGAGCAAAACCCAGACGGGAATCATCGTCTCCTAATCCTCACTCCCTGAGCTAGGAGACACCTCCTAAATCCCAGCCCAGATGGCTTCTCTGGAGCCCCCGTGACAAGAAAGCACAGTGGGGAGACCTCAGCTTTTGCCTCTGTCAGAGTGGGTTTGAATCCCTCTCTGACACTCCCCAGCTCATAATAGGGAACAAGCCACTTCATTTCTCTGAGCCTCTGGTTCCTCATCTGAGAATGAGAGTTAATTCCAACCTCTCAGGGCTGTTACAGGAACCCCATGAGCTAATGTGTACCAAGCGCCCACATGGAGTGAGAGCCCAGCACACCTGGAGTAATTGTGCATATGCAGCCCCTCAGGGTCCTCCCCACTTCAGGCCCTGCACAGCGCCCCCCACTGACTCAGAAATAGGTTCCAGGTGCCACAGACAGGAAACCGAGGGGCCCTAAGGGGGCCCCTCCCCAGCCCTCCTCTAGCAGCCTCTCTGCTCTTTCCCTGGCCTCCTGGTGCCCACTGACACACAGATCTCTTTCACCTCCAACTGCAAGAACCCGGCAGCTGATTTAGGAGTGTGCTCAGGGCCCAGAATGTAAACCATTTCTCACCAGGAATGTGTAAACAACCCATAAAGCAAAGGATTTGGGGCCTGGTCACGTGGCCCAGCTGCCCATAAAACCAAAGCATTGATCTCCGCTCAGAGCAAGCCTCTAAGCCACGGGAATGATGGAGGGGCTGCGTGTTGGGAACCTGTAATCTCCCACCATACATCTGAGGTGGCATGTTTGAAGTCCTGGGATGAGTTATTTATATCATTTTTGCAATGTGTACTGAAAGGGCATTAGCCCAAACTCCCAGCAATGGGGCTTACAGGAACCTGGCCACTTAAAAATATAGGGGGAACAACGGGTCCCTCTGGCAAGGCACTCATGAGCCAAAGTCTCTCTGGGCAGCCATATAATCAAAGCCAGATCATCCCCCCAGATTTCCCTGACCAGCTGCTCAAGGACCACCTTCTCAATGTCTGTGTGCGGGATCCATGTGCCACCTGACCTATTATTTACCAGATAATTTTTGTTTCAAATCACTACCCTTTTGCTTAGCTTTGCTCTAAACAATTTCCGTGAAATCATGTGTTTTCCATCTTACATATTATCTCTCTTGCATTAAGTTTTTATCTCTTATACATTAAACTATATTCATAACTTAAAATAACAAATGTTTACTTGTACCGTGCAAGATTATCTAGCTTACCACAGTGTACTACACTTTGGAAAACACCGACCCAGTCAAACATGCTCATTGTATCAATGGGGAAGCTGAGGCCCATAGAGGAAGGGTCTTACCTAAGGACACTCAGCTGTTTAGGGAGCAAAAGAGATCAATAACAACAGCTACCTGCGTTGAGCATTTACTATGCATCTGCATAGCACTAAGCCCTTCATGAATATTTCCCAATTCATACAACAATGAAACAGTGTGTGTCACTATCTCAATTTTGCAATTGAGGTTGCTGAAGCCTAGAAAGGTTAAGCGGCTTGTCCAAGGCCACACAGCTAGTGAGTTCTTTAACCAGCATTTAAGCACAGGTGTGCCTGACTCCAACGTTTGGTTCTTAATCTAAGGGAAAGAGGGAGGGGAGAGATGAAAAAAGAAAGAAATGGAATATTTTTAAAGTGTTGGCAACTTTTATGTCTATTGCTTATGTTTATATCCTTCTCTGCTTCCCGTTCAGTGTCCTTGTCCCATAAAATCTTCACGAGCCTAGAGTTGCCACAAAGAACAGTGTCTGGTCCCCAAGGCTTTGGGCACAGGAATAGATGTTTAAATTCCAAGACGCAGTGTGATTTATGGAAGGATGGCCTCCACCACTCACACCCTCAGCAGAGGCTCTTGCTGAGCTGTGCCTGTGGGTGCTGCACTTACACTTGGGAAAGTCGGGCTTTGGAACAGGCAGCCCTAAGGCCAAATGCCAGCCCTTTGTCCCCTAATTAAGTAAACTGGGCCAGCCACATAATCTCTCTGCGCCTCAGTGCCCTGTGTATTCAGTGGGAATAACGTTCATGCCTATCTCACGGGATTTTAGTGATGCTAAAATCACTGCTGTGTGTAAAGTGCTTAGCACAGTGTCTGGGATATGGTGCTTACTTTTCTTTATTTTTATTTTTTTGAAAATATTTTCTTTTTATTGATTTTTAAAAAAATTGATTTCAGAGAGGAAGGGAGAGGGAGAGATAGACAGAAACATCAATGACAAGAATCATTGATTGGCTGCCTCCTGCAAGCCCCACATTGGGGATCAAGCCCACAACCCAGGCATGTGCCCTTGACTGGAATCGAACCCGGGACCCTTCAGTCCGCAGGCCAACACTCTATCCACTGAGCCAAACCAACTAGGGCTCTTTTTATTGATTTTTAGAGAGAGAGGAAAGGAGAGAAAGAGAGGGAGAGAAACATTGGAGAGAGAGAAACAGCGATCCACTGCCTTTTGCATGCCCCCTACAGGGGATTGAGCCCCCAACCCAGGCATGTGCCCCCTGACTTAGAATCAAACTGCCAACAATTCGGTGCAAGGGATGACGTCAAACCAAGTGTGCCAGGGTGGTACTTAATATACTTTTTTTCTTTCTTTTTTTAAAAAAAATATATTTTATTGATTTTTTACAGAGAGGAGAGGAAGGGAGAGGGACAGAGAGCCAGAAACATCGATCAGCTGCCTCCTGCACACCTCCTAGTGGGGATGTGCCTGCAACCCAGGTACATGCCCTTGACCGGAATCGAACCCGGGATCCTCCAGTCCGCAGGCCGATGCTCCATCCACTGAGCCAAACCGGTTAGGGCTTAATATTCTTTAAAAAGAAAAAGGGATCATATGAGGGTGGGGGTACAATGAGAAATGACTCCCACTCCTCCAGGACTTGAGAGCAGATCTGCAGCAAGCCATGCAGCTTGCAGCCACCGCACAGACCACAGTGCAGGTGGCATGAGAGAGAGAGCACAGGCTGAGGAGCGGGGAAGGCCCGCCCTGCACTCAGCTCCACCACCAAGAAGCTGAGTTCTCGTGCCGGTCACGGGGCTTTGCTGAGCCTGTTTGCTCAACTGCTGAATGGGGAATCTTCCGGGCCTTAAATTTAAATGACCATCTTTATATTCATGGAATTGAATCCTTGGCTTGTCAGGTGCTGTCCAAGGTCACTGAGACTAATCTCTAATTTTACAAATGTGGGAACTCTTCACACATGTGCAAGCACACGGAGTCCTGTATGTATGTGAGGGATGGTACTCCAGGGTTTGGAGTTCTGATCTTACCCCTCCCATTACCATGGAAATTGCGGGGTCTTGCTAAACCTTGGTTTTCCCAGTTCTGAAATAGGCACAGTCTAAAGTCTCTTCTTAAAGAACTGTTTTGAGCATTAGATGAATGAAGTCTAGAGGGTGCTTTGTATAGGGCCTGACATATGGTAAATAGGTTTAATATACAGCTGTTATTGCTCATTTTGGAGAAACATATTTTCATGGCCTTATTTAGGAAATAAAGCTATTGGGAAATGCTTGCTGGGTTCTTGAACAGAGGAAAATAAAAATGTGGATTTCATTAAAAACTCGGCGGCTCCAATAGACAGTATTTGCTGCAAGATTGGTTATACTTCACTCATTCAACACACAAGTTTTTGAATCCTAAGAGGAGGTGCATTGCCTGGCTCCAGGACCAGAAGACTGGAGATGCTGGCCCTCCCCTCAAGCTGCTCACACTCCACAGCTACACAGGAGGACGTGGGCAAACAGCACGGTCTGCACTGTCTTAAAGCTCTGCTAATGGGGGTGCTAGGAAAACATGAACAATTCCAACCAGCAGGATCCAGTAAACAGGAAGGCAGCTTTGGAGTTGATCCTTGAAGAATGGGAAGAATTTCCTTTAAAAAAAGTTTTAAAAAAATCTGCCTGCATCTACATGTCCAAATTCCACCCATCTTTCAAAAGCCACTTCTTCCCAAAAGCCTTCCAGGAGCACCCTTTGATGGAAAGGTCCCTCCCTCCTCTTTTGAAATCCCATAACCTTTATCTGCCCAGTTCATTGGCTCTTATCACCATAATCTGGTATTTATGTGTTTCTGGGAATATTTTCCTTATCTTTTTATTTTTTTTTAAGGAAACTCTCTGTAGGCCTTTGCACACAGTGAGTGCTCAACTACTGAAGTGAACTGGATAGGTGCAGCTCTAGTGGCCCAACCAGGGCACTGAGACAGAAGCTGGTGGCGCGGTCGCTGGGATAGGGCTTCCTGCCGGCACAGGCTCATCTCAGGCTCCTCTGCGGAGTGGCTCGGGTTCTACAGTAATAAAGATGCAGAAGCCTCATCTCCCACCCAGCCCTGCATCTTCTCCACACCCCACCCTGCCTTTGACGGTGAGAGCATCCCAGGGCCTCCGCATCTCCTGGGTGAACCCACAGAACACATGCTCTTTGGGGTTACAATGAGACCCCGCCAGGAAGGCTGTGGCCTGTAGGTGACTGCTTTCTGGTTGAGTTACTGGGAGGGAAGGGGGTGATGGGCACTCTTTGTGGGACATTTCATGTGTTCCTTCATTTCATCCTCAGACACTGAAATAGCTGGTATCATTTTGCCTAGTTTAGGAATTCGAGATCACCCAATTAGTACCTGGGAACCTTGATGCTTCTGTTTCTGTCACTACCCCACAAATCAACTCATTCCCTGTCCAGGCCATTTTATCTGCTGGGCATTTCTCAAACCCATCATTTCTCTCCACACCCACTGCCACCACCCTGCCCGAGCCACCATCTCCTCTTGGCTGTATGATTCCATAGCCTCCCAATGACCTCCGTGCTACCAGCCTGTCCTCAATACGGTAGCCAGCGGCTTTTTGTTTTAAAAATCTTTTAAATTCTTCACACATATACCCACAATACATACACACACAGACATATACTTTTACATAAATACCTAAAAATGGTCAGAAATACATTTTATTTATCAATATAGTTTTCTCTTTCTCTCTTTTTTTTTTTGGTTGGTTCCTTTTTTCCATCTCCTTTCCTCACCACAGCACCCTACACTCCATGACAACCACCTAGGGTAAGCATGTCAAACTTGCAGCCCACAAGGAATATTTTTGCGGCCTAGCCAATATAACAATATGTAAGAAACGTTTTAATAAAAATTTCATAACTTAATTTTCACAATATCCTACTATACATAATTATTAATAACGAACTACAACATTCGCTAATGACTGATTATTATAACTGTGTTGCATTCATTTCCCTTACTCGACTTACGTGCAGGCGTACCATTTCTCTCCACTAATACTAGCAGCAAATATTTTAGCAGCTGATTGCCATGTCATTAGTCTCGGACTGACTTGTTTGGTATGCATAACAGAAAATATTTTGCTTTTGGAGAACAAGAAAAATAGGTTTATTTGCGTTACGCTTATTAATTTTTGCAATTATTCAGTGTCTGGTAAGTTAATGTTCAAGAAAAAATATTAATTTTTATTAAAACGTCCTATTAGTTTATGTTAACAATGACTCATTTATTTCAGCCCTTTGTATTCAGCATGTCTCTATTGAAATAAAACTATGTTTCTATGAAAATTGAAGCTTTTGGGTTTTTGCGGCCCACATAAACTTAAAACTTGTTTATTTGTCCCATGTTAGCCTTTGAGTTTGACATGCTTGACCTAGGGAGTCTGTACTCATTCAATCCTATGCATATATTTGTATTCACATTTGTATATTTGCCATTGCTTCTTTTTAAAAATATGGGACCATATTTTAGTTTTCCACTCCTTGCCTTTTTCACTTAACATTACTTCATGGACATCTTTCGAAGTCAGCAGTTAGAGTTCTAATTCACTTTTTTTAACAGCCACCTAATATTCTACTGTGTGGACATGCCGGTTTATTTAGCAGTCACCTCGTTGATGGTCATTTTCTGCTTCGAGTTTTTCACCACTGGGAACCATGCCACAGTAAGAGTTTGGTAGGGTTCAGAAGTCGATCCTGTTTGATGGAGCTGGAGGCCCAATTTCTAGGATCAAAGCCCTAAAACAGGGGTCCTCAAACTTTTTAAACAGGGGGTCAGTTCACTGTCCCTCAGACCGTTGGAGGGCCAGACTATAGTTTAAAAAAAAACTATGAACAAATTCCTATGCGCACTGCGGGCCCGGGACAAGTTGGCTGCTAAGCAGGACAGGTAGCGGCACCTGGAGGGCCGGATAAATGTCCTCGGCGGGCCACAGTTTGAGGACGCCTGCAAACCACACCTTGGAGTAGCCTGGCGAGTCACTGAGTTGTGGCCGCACCAAGCCCTCCCACCGCTCTGCCCCCTGCTACTTCTGCCCCTGGAATCCCACCCTGCCGGCCCTGGGAAGCTGCTCCAGTGCTGCAGCCAGCAGATCCCGACCCCCTGTCTGCCCCCACGCCAACACAAACGGAGAAGTTCACACATGGCGTCTGACTGGTGGAGCCCAGTGGGAGGGTCACATCCCAGCAGCAACTTTAGGTTTGAGATTCCTAAACTGGGGAGGTGGGCTCCAACACAGGGATTTCCCCAGTATAAAGAAAGGCTATTCAAAAGATGACAGGCAACTATGAACAGACATATCCACTTCATTTTCTTATACGTAAGTCCTTCCTTATTAAGGCCTTTATCCCTAAGGGGTAGATTCCCAGGAGTGGAACTGCTGCTTTCCAAACGTCTGTCACACCTCACATTTCCACCAGCGCGATGTGGAAGTCCTAGCGTCTTAACTTCCTCACTAACCATCGGTGATACAGCTCTGATCGCCATGACAGCTATCAATGGTCCCCAAAGTAGGCTTGTTGGCCATTCCGTTTGCTCAGTCATGGTTGTCGAATCATCACCTTTGCCCGTTCCCCTAATAGGATGTCCTCTCCTTGCTGGGTATCTTCTGTCTGCCCTCCAGACCCATGCTCTGCTCTCTCCATCAGCTCTGTACCTTTTACACCACAGTGACCAGAGCAGATTCCCAGGCCTCAGGCTGGGTTTGGCTAAGGCGAGGTATGTAAGTCTCTGAGCAGGGGGAAAGAGAGGTGGGGATATTTATTCCCAGGCCCTTCCCTGTCCTGCCATGGGTCCTAGGCTCCAGCCAATGTACACCTCCCTGGATGCATGGCCTCCGTCCTGCCCACACCTTTGAAAGAAGTCCTCTGCCTAGTCCCGTCATTACATCTCCTTAAACTACCCACCTTGGTGCCAGCAACATCCTGCCAGGGCCTTGCTGATACAGGGTAGGAATTCTTTCTCTGTCATCAGTGTTTCAGTTACTTTTTTTCAAGCTCTTCCCTACCCCCCAAACTTTGTTTTTAGTATTTTTTGCCACACTAAAAATTTACACACACACACACACACACACACACACACACACACACACACGTTTGTTTAGCTTTTAAATAATCTCTCTTTTCTTTTATAGCTTCTTGGTTTTCAGCCTTGAAACTGTAAGGTCTTCCCTGCCTCTAGATCAGGAGTTGGCAAATGTGTCTGTATAGGCCAAATAAATAGTATATATCCCAGGCTCTGCGGGGCATAAGGCCTCTGTTGCAACGACTTGACACCGTTGTTGTAGTAAGGAAGCAACCACAGATATGTCAACAAACATCTTTCAATGAAACATTATTTACAAAAACAGGCAGCAGCAACTCCTCCCTAGCTATCTACTCAAGAGAAATGAAAGCACAGGTCCACACAGTCCCCCCTTATCTGCGGGAGATACAGTCCTCGACCCCCAGACTTGAGACCACAGATAGTACTGAACACCAAGTATACTATGTTTTCTCCTATACCCACATAAAGTTTAATTAGGCACAGTAAGAGATGAGCAGCAATCTATAACAATAAAAAGGTAATATGCTAATTAGACTGGACATCATTCCGGACATCCTTCCTGACAAAGCCAAGGCCGGAGGGAAGCCAGCCGGGGTCCCGGGTGCCTGGGAGTGGCCGGAGGAGGGAAGGAGCCCGGGTCCCAGGTGCTGGAGGGAAGCCGGTGCTGGCAGCCGGGGGAAGGAAGGCCTACTCTTGCACAAATTTTCGTGCATCAGGCCTCTAGTAACTAATAATAAAAAAGAGTAACAATCTACTGCAATGAAAGTTATGTGAATGGGGCCTTTCTCTCACAAATATCTCATTGTACTCCACTCACCTTCTCACTTAAAGGAAGCACTTTACGGCTTCCCTTTGGCATATCTGAATTGCCAGCATCACTACTCTTACTTTGGGGGCCATTATGAAGTAAAATAAGGGTTTTGTGAACACAAGCACCAAGATACCAAGACAGTCAATCTGATAACCAAGGTGGCTGGCAATTAAGGGACTAACGAGCCGGGATTGTCTACGTGGAGACAATGGATAAAGGGATGATTCACATGAGATGGCGTGACATTTCATCATGCTACTCAGAATGGTGCACCATCTTAAAACTTATGAATTGTTTATTTCTGGAATTTTTCATTTACTATTTTCAGACCTCAGTTGACCACGGGTAACTAAAACCACGGAAGTTAAACTGTGAGTAAGGGTGGGGGTGATTACTGCATTATCCATCTATAAAAGGCATGAAGTACTGGTACATGCTACAACATGGATGAACCTTGAAAACATTCTGCTAAGTGAAAGAGTCAGACACAGAAGGTTATATATTATATGATTCCGTTTCTAGGAAATGTCCAGAATAGGCAAATCTGTAGAGACAGAAAGCAGGTTGCTTAGGGCTGGGGGAGGACAGGGAATAGGGGGTCAATGGCTAAAGGGTACAGAGTTGAGTTTTTTTGAGGTTATGAAAATATTCTAACATTGATTTTGGTGCTGGTTGTACATATGTATGAATATACTAAAAACCATATATTTTATTATTATTATTATCATCATTATTATTATATAATTTTTAATCCTCACCCAAGGACATGCTTAGAGAGAGGGAGGGAGAGAGAGAGAAACATTGATGTGAGAGAGAAATATCAATCGGTTGCCTCCCATATGTTCCCTGACTGGGGATCAAACCTATAAGCCAGGCATGTGCCCTGATTGGGAATCGAACTGGCAACCTTTTGGTGCATGGGACAATGCTCAACCAACTGAACAATTCTGGCCAGGCAAAAACTGTATGTTTTGAATGGGTGAATTATATGGTATGCGAATTATATCTTAATAAAGTTGTCATTTAAAAAAAAAAAAAGGCAAACAGATGGATTTGGCCCATGAGCAGTAGTTTGCCCATCCCTGGTCTGCTTTATTCATGCAGTCTCCTAGAATCTCTTATAATATTTTGTAATAGTGTTACTTAATTCTTATGTTTAAGTTTTGGACCCATCTGCAATTTGGTATTGGATAGTATATATTGGGGATGCATTTTTATTTATTGCAGAGGTCTACATTATTGGGCCTGCACCATTTATGAAATAAACTATCCATTTTTCCGCTGAGATGAGGTATCTTCTTTGTCAAATACTCACATTTATAACCTGGGGTCTAATTCTGGATTATTTATCATGCTCCATGAATCTATTTGTCTATGCCTTTCCCAATACCACATGATCTGATTTTAGTGACTTTATTGTATGTTCTGGTTTCTGTAAAGGAAGTCTCCCCTCATGTTCTTTTCTTTCACACTTGACTTGCAGCCAGTGAGCTTATCAAAATGGATATCACTCCCTGCTTAAAAGCCTTTTAATGGATTCTCACTGCTCTTACACTGATGGCCCACATCCTGATGGCCTTGAACACTGCATGCTTGGCCCTGCCTGCTCTCCAGCTTCACTTGGCTGAGGACACTTCACCTGGGACTCTGTACTTTAGCCATGCTGAACTTACTCAAATGCTCCTGCCCCAGGACCTTTGCACTAGCTGTTTTCTCTGCCTGGAATGCTTTTCTTTTCCTTTCACTCCTCTTCAGCCTCAGTTTGATCATCATTCCTGGGGGAAGCCTATGCTGACCTTTCCTGACCAGAAAAAATCCCCTTCCCCACATCATGAACCTATGCTGTGTTTCATTTATTACACTTGTAATAGCACATTTATTTAATTTTTAAAATTAATATCTGCCTCCTCCAGCTTCCCATTGCCTTCCCCATATTTAGTACTGTGTGCCACTCAAAAAAATGTTGAAGGAGTGAATAAACAGACACCAAGCACAGGCATCCATCTGCCTGCTCCCAAATTCACCCTCACCCTTTCATCATTCCGTGTGCTGCGTGGAACAAGCCCTAGCGGGGACATCAGGAGACCTGAGTTCCAACTGAGGCAATGCCTTAAATCTGCTAACACAGTGCTTTCCCACTCCTTGCCTCTGTGACCCTCAGATCCACTACAGAAGGCAAGCAGTGTGGGGATACATTTCCCCTTCGTTTTACAGCGGAGGAATCTGAGGCCAGGGACCAGGGGCTGTCCAGGGTTATATGGTCCAATCAGAGGCACAGACAAGAGCCCTGCTCTCCTGGTCCCCAAGTAAGTGTTCATCTGAGCCTTTCCTGAGCTGGCCCTCAGTTTCCCCACTTGCAAAATGGGGAAGGGAGATTCAACTGGATGGTGTTAACAGTGTCACAAACCTCAGGCGCCCAAGATGTTTCTGTATCTGGCTTCCTATTATCATTGACTTCAATTTTTTATTTAAAGGACTTGAAAACAAATTTAATTACTTTTTTTGTTTTGTTTTGTTAATCCTCACCAGAGGACATTTTCCCATTGGTTTTTTAGAGGGAGGGGCGGGAGGGAGGGAGAATGAGAGCGAGAGCGAGAGCGAGAGCGAGAGCGAGAGAGAGAGAGAGAGAGAGAGAGAGAGAGAGAAACATCTATGTGAGAGAGACACATCAACTGGCTGCCTCCTTCATGCGCCCCGACTGGGGCCAGGGATCAAACTTGCAATCCAGGTACATGCCCTTGACCAGGAATCAAACCTGGGACCCTTTGGTGCTCAGGCTTACACTGAGCCACACCAGCCAGGGCCAAATTTTATTACTTTTATTTTAAACTAGATTTGTGCACCAGTGGCGTCCCTCGGCCTGGCCTGCGCCCTCTCACAATCCGGACCCCTCGGGGGATATTGGACTGCTGGTTTTGGCCTGATCCCCACAGGCCAGGCTGAGGGACCCTACCGGTACATGAATCCGTGCACTGGGCCTCTAGTATGCATATAAGATTTTTGGTTAATCTCTTCCCACCCTCCCTCCTTCCTCCTTCCCTCTGAGATTTATCAGTCTGTTCCATGTTTCCATGCCTGTACATTGAGCATCTGCCCCCTGTTGGTCAGTGCACGTCATAGCTACCAGTCGAACAGTCAAATGGTCACCTAGGCTTTCATATATTTAATTTTTAGTTTTCTAAAAGAAATGTATAATAGTAACAAAAATTATTACTTCTGTCATTTCATTGGTATCACTTATTGCATTTTAGCTAAAACACATTTTAGAAAGTTTGTACCTATTAGATTTAGAATGGCTCCTCTGGGAGCTATCTAAAATCCTCTCATTCCTCCAGTGGTTGAGAGTCTGTGCTTTGGGAAACCTGGTCTGGGGGCTGACTGAAGACAGGCACCCCTCCATGAAGCTTTCACATTTTAGCCAATCACCAGATACCTGCTTAGGGACACCACGCCAGGTGTTTCTGCATCTAGGTGGGGTGGTGCACTGACTGCAGCTATCATGGGGAGATGTTTGGGGGTGCAGCTTTGTGCTGATTGCATGCCTGTGTCCGAGCATGGGTGTCTGTGTCCGAGCACACGTGCCTGCACATGTGTTGAGGTCAGTATGTGTCTGTGTGTACGTGTCTGTGTATCTGTCCATAAGGGAGCTTATGGGATTTTGTGTCCACATCAGGGCAGGCCCTCTTCCCTAGGTTCTACCACAGCCCGTCCTTCCGGCCCCAGGCTGAGGTCAGCCCATGTGATGGCCCCGGGCGGGGTCTGCTTTCTCTCAGGGCCTGAGCTGTGGAGTGAGGGAGACATGGGGCCACCAAGGTGGGCACTTCAGCCTCGCCAAATCTCCAGGAGGTCTGTAAGCCAAGGGGGCCCCTCAGGAGTCCTTGCTGGGACTAAGCCACCCTGGACCTAGAATTTTGGGATGTTCCTAGTCTTACCCTCTCAGCCTACCAAGGGGAAACAGGCCCCAAATAGGAGAGGACTTGGCCAGAGACACCGAGCATGTGAGTGGCAGAGCCTCAGGGGTTTCTCTGGCCTTCTGCAGCTTCTCCTTCATGTCCAGGGCAGCAGCCTAGCACTATCTGCTTCAAAGACGACTTGAAATGTGGAGAAAACAAGTCCTTTAATGTAATTCAAATAAATGCTAATGTGTACTGAGCCCTCACTGGATGTTAGGCACTGTGTTATACACTTTAAATACATTAACACATTGAGTTTCTCAAAAAATTTTATGAGATAGATAAGACTATTATCATCCCATTTCCCAGATGAGGAAAGTGAGGCACAGAGAGGTTCACTAACTCGACCAAGGTCACGCAGCTGCTAAGTTGGCTTTGTGGCCAATACTCTTTGCTTTTACACTAAGCAGAGAAAGGGAGGAAGGGGAGAGGCCTGTGGACAGAAAGACCCCTTTCTTCATCTGACTGAGCTGAGAAGAGCTGCTGCCTTCTGCCACTCTACAGTATGTTCTCGAAGCCTCGGGTGCTGCTCTCAGCTTGGCCTTGGCTTCACTTCTCAGATGAGAGACCAAATTGCACTCAAGACTACATAGCTGTGAGGAAAAACCAAGATGGCGGCATAGGTAAGCACCTAAACTGCTGCCCCGCACAACAATTTCAAAACTACAACTAAAAGATAGAACGGACACCATCCAGAACCACAGGAAAGCTGGCCAAGTGAAAATTCTACAACTAGAAGGAAAGAGGAAATGTCACGGAGAAGGAGCGGCAAAGAGCTGAGGTACGGAGACGCGCGTGCGCAGAGAGGAAGGGTGGCGGAGTGCCTGGCTGGCTTTCTCTGGCGGGAGGGGGAAAGAAGCCCCTGACTGCACTGAACACAGTTCTGACTGCACTGAACCTCAGTTCCGGGCGAAACCCTGTGGACCCAGGCTCATACAGGGGAGTTTGGACTGTCAGGTAGAGAGAAAGGCACACGGAGACTCGGAGACTCAGGAGAGCCACGGCGGCAGGGGTCTGGAGGTGCGAGTATGCACAAAGACTGACTGCGGAGGTTACCACAGGCTATCCCTAGCGGAAGGGAGTCGGGAGCTTCTGACTGCACTGAACCCCAGTTCCGACTGCACTGAACCACAGTTCCGGGCGAGCCCCTGGGGACCCACGCTCTTACCGGGGAAATCTGGACTGTAAGGCGGAAACTCGGGAACCGCGGAAGGCAGAGGTCTGGAGACTCGCATGCAAGGGCAGGGCTGACGGGAAGCCAAGACTGTCTGCCCCGTCCTGAGACTCCACCCCTTCCAAGCCGAGCACAGAGGCTTTTGCAATCTGGCAAGGCTAATCCTATAAGGCTGTCTCCAGCACCGAAAATCTCCCAGTGTAGACACAGCTGATCCTCACAGCCAACTGGCCTGCAGGTCAATTCCTCCCAGTGATACCAACAACAATCAAGACTTAAGTACAACAAGGCTGTACACACAGTCCACAAAGGGGTGCACCGAGAATGTCCACCTCAGGTTAACTGGGGAGGCCGACCCACTGGGCCATATAGGAAACCTAGCTCACAAAGCCACTCTATCAACTCAGCAAAGCAGTGAAAAATGGGGAGACGAAGAAACAGATCACAAACGAAAGAAATGGAGGAAAACAAACGACTGGATTATAGAATTCAAAACCACGGTTATAAGGCTCTTCAAGAATATCCTAGAAAAGGCTGATAAATATAACAAGACCCTCAAAGATATGAAAAAGGACCAACTAGAAATTAATCATACACTGACTGAAATAAAAAATATTATACAGAGACCCAACAGCAGACTAGAGAAACACAAGAATCAAGTCAAAGATTTGAAATACAAAGAAGCAAAAAACACTGAACCGGAAAAGCAAAAAAAAAGAAAAAAGAATCCAAAAAGTTGAAGATAGTGTAAGGAGCCTCTGGGACAACTTCAAGCGTACCAACATCAGAATTATGGGGGTGCCAGAAGAAGAGAGAGAGCAAGATACTGAAAACCTACTTGAAGAAATAATGACTGAAAACTTCCCCGACTTGGTGAAAGAAATAGACTTACAAGTCCAGGAAGCGCACAGAACCCCAAACAAAAGGAATCCAAAGAGGACCACACCAAGACACATCATAATTAAAATGCCAAGAGCAAAAGACAAAGAGAGAATATTAAAAGCAGCAAGAGAAAAACAGTTAATTACCTACAAGGGAGCACCCATACGATTGTCAGCTGACTTCTCAACAGAAACTGTGCAGGCCAGACGGGAGTGGCAAGAAATATTCAAAGGGATGAATAGCAAGAACCTACAACCAAGATCACTCTACCCAGCAAAGCTATCATTCAGAATTGAAGGGCAGATAAAGAGCTTCACAGATAAGAAAAAGCTAAAGGAGTTCATCACCACCAAACCAGTATTATATGAAATGCTGAAAGGTATTCTTTAAGAAGAGAAAGAAGAAGAAAAAGGTAAAGATAAAAATTATGAACAACAAATACATATCTATCAACAAGTGAACCTAAAAATCAAGTGAATAAAAAATCTGATGAACAGAATAAACTGGTGAACATAATAGAATCAGGGGCATAGAAAGGGAGTGGACTGATAATTCTCGGGGGGGAAAGGGGTATGGGGGGTGCAAGAAGAGACTGGACAAAAATCGTACACCTATGGATGAGGACAGTGGTGGGGGGAGGTAAGGACAGAGGGTGGGGTGGGAACCGGGTGGAGGGGAGCTATGGGGGGAAAAAGGAGAAACAATTGTAATAATCTGAACAATAAAGATTTATTAAATTAAAAAAAAAGAAGACTACATAGCTGTCCTCCTGTCTGTCCCCTTACCATTTGCCAAGTACCACGCTGACCACTTTACCTGCTTTGTTTAAGTTAATCCTTACAACAACCTTATAAATAGGAACTACTATTCATCCCATTTTATAGAGGGGAAAACAGAGGCTCAGAGAGGTTAAGTAACTAGCCCATGGGCACACAGCTAGAATTGGCCGAGGCAGCAGCACTTGAATCCTGGTCTGTCTGATCCGAAGCCTGTGACCTTAATCATCAGACTCTCCTGTCTCACTTGACCCTTTAGCTCATAACTACATGCAAGGAGGGCAAGGCACTGACACTGTCCCATCTTACGGAGGAGGAAACAGGCAGCTTGCCGGGGAACATGGAGCCGGGACTCAGATCCAGGCCCATCTGACTCCCTGGCCAGGGCCCTTTCCTCTGCTCTTTCGGCAATACTCCTGAAAAGGCCTGCTCTATGGTTGTCTGTGGCCCGCAGTCCAAAGCGATTTCTCACTTATTCTTCTGCCACCTCCCCACAAGCCCATGACGAGCAGAACATGCTCGATCTTACAGGTGGGCAATCAGAGGCCCAGAGGGGAAGACAGACTTGCCCAAGGCCTTGAACTAGGGTCTTTGACTCAGTCCAGTGAGGGAGGCCCCCAGAGGAGGTTCTATGGGGGCAGGCTCCAGCTAACTGGCCTCTGCTCCTGTCTAAGGCAGGAGGGGAGCTCATCCCCTATCAGGCTAATTACTACACTGCAATATATCCTGGCGCTCAGCTGGAACCTGTGGGAATGGTCTCAGAGACTGGAGCTGTTATTGTCCAGATGAGGGGTGGACAGGGAAGTGGGGCAAGCTTGCCCTCAATCCCATTCAGTTTACTTTCTTAAAGATCTCTGGACAGAAACATTTGAGCTTTCTAGGGCAGGACTGAAGTTTTCTGCTGCTTTTGTGTGTAGCTGGCTGAGATGTTGGCCATAGTAACAGAAATGCATAAAAAAACAACACACACACACACAACAAAAACCCACCTCCAGTAGACAAAACATTCACAGAAGTGAATGTGGGTGGGGGCTGTTTCTCTCTGACGCACAGGAGTTGGCCACTGACTCACTGACAGTGGAGATAACAGTTGAGCAATAGAGCTTGGGAAATGTTTGCCCAGTCACCTACCTGTCTGGGGAAAGCCCCAAGGGGCTGGCATTGGTGGACGTGGGTAGAGGTGATCTAAAGCTGGATGCTGAGGGGAGGGACTGACGACAGCCACTTAAGAACCACCATGGATTTAGTGTGGCCAGTGTTCCCAGCACCATGAAATAGTTGCCAAGCCCACTGTGTGGTTAAGAGTGCTGGAGTTGCCCTGGCCAGTTTGGCTCAGTGGATAGAGCGTTGGCCTGCGGACTGAAAGGTCCCAGGTGTGATTCCGGTCAGGGGCATGTACCTTGGTTGCAGGCGCATCCCCAGTAGGAGGTGTGCAGGAGGCAGCTGATCGATGTTTCTAACTCTCTCTCCCTCTCCCTTTCTCTCTGTAAAAAATCAATAAAATATATTTTTTAAAAAAAGTGCTGGAGTCCCCCGGCCAGTGTTGCTCAGTGGTTAGTATTGGCCCGTGAACCAAGGGGTTGTGGGTTTGGTTCCGAGTCAAGGGCACATACCTGGGTTGCAGGTTCCCCAGCCTCATTGGAGGCATGTTCAGGAGGTAACCAATTGATGTGTCTCTCTCAGGTGGATGTTGCTCTCTCTCTTTCCTTCTCTCCCTCTTTCCCTCTTCTCTCCCCTCCACTCTCTAGAAAAATTATCCTCCGGTGAGGATTTTTAAAAAAGAGAGAGTGCTGGAGTCACAGGCTGGGGTTTAAGTCCTAGTGTCACCATTTCCTAGCTGTGTGACCCTGGGTAGCCGGGCTGAAGTAGGGTGAGGCAACTGAGGCACTCAGGATACAAAGCTTAAGCAGGCACATCCCTGAAACCGAGTGCCTCCTAAATTTTTGCACTTGGGGTGCCTTTCTTGTCTCACCCTAGATCCAGCCCCATCAGTAGGTTACTTTCCCTTTCTGAACTCCAGTTCCATCACCCAAATGGTGGGGATGAGAATAACAGCTACTGGCTCAGTGGGTTGTAAGAAGTAAATGAGAAGAGGCAGAGAACGCGCTTAGCACAAGCGGGTATAAGCGGGCCCCTAGCTCTTCTCCATTAAACACTCACACGCAGAGCAGGGAGAGCGGCCTGCAGCGCAGAGGGAACAGACAGGGCTGGAGTGAGCACTTAGAATACCACTGTTGTTCTTACTCAGAGTAAGGCTCTGTGCTATGTGCTGGGCTTACAGCAGTGGGTGTTATAGACTGAATGCTTGTGTCCCTTCAAAATTCATGTGTTGAGATCCTAACCCCCAAGGTGATGGTGTTTGGAGGTGGCGCCTTTGGGAGGTGATTAGGTGATGAGGGTGGGGCCTTCTATGAATAGTATTAGTGCCCTTAACAGTGAGTCCTGTCATGTGAGGATATAAAGTCCACAGTCTGCAACTGGGAAGAGGACTCTCACCAGAACTCGACCTTGCTGGCACCCTGATCTCGGACCCCTGGCCTCCCAAACTGTGAGGAATAAATTTCTGTTATTTTTAAGCCACCCACTCTATGGTACTTGTTATAGAAGCCTGAACAGACAGAGGCACACACAATCCCTGACCTCATGGTGCTTACAGTTGAGCCAGGAAGACAATGGGTATAGACTGTGGTAGGAGATAATGGAGGAGGAGTGGGGAGCCAGAGAAAACAACAGGAAGATGAGAAGTAGGATGAGAAAAAGAAAAGCACCCACTCTCCAAAGATGGTTGCTTGGAACCTAGAAAGGTGTGCTCTTGCTCTAAAAATGGCCAAAAGCAGCATGGGACCCTATGTCTCATTCTATTTAGTTTATTTAACCCTCAAAACCATTATCACCATGAGATAAGTGAGGAAACTGAGGTTCAGAGTAGTGAAGTGATTCGCCTAAGGTCACACAGCTTGGACATGGCAGAGCCAAGACTCATACGCAGGACTGCCTGGTTCTCCCCTCTACGGCTTGATTCTGCTGCTAGCTGGCTGTGCCTTTCCCAGACTCAGTTTCTCTACCCATCAAAGTAGAAGATGAGGGTCACATGAAGTCATGGATATGGGAGTACTTGGAATATTGCAAGCTGCTTCCCCACATAGGACCTTCCTAAGCTAGAGGGCGGAGTCTCCCAGGCTTTCCTTACATCTGTCCTGCCCTTAGGAGCAAACGCATATGGAAGCCTTTTAATCAGCCATGTGGCTACTGCCTCCCTGTAAGAGAAGTGTTGTTGGCCCCCATTTACATTTAACAAATAAAGAAACGGAGGCACAGTTATTTGTCCTTGGGGATACAGTTTGTGGCGGAGGGAGAGCCTGAAAGCAGACAGTCCCTGGACACCCCTGCTGTAGGTTCCAAGTGAGCAGGGCAACATAGGCCAACACTTGAAGATGGGGACAAGGTACTGCTTTAGTCTGGAGTGTGGGGTAAGGGAAGATAGGCCCACCAGTTGTCCAGTTCCCTTCCCCCAGCCCCTGTCAAGGCCCAGAGATTTCTGTGTTGTCAGCCCCTCCCCAACCACGCCAATGCCCCAGGCTCTTTCAAGCTTCATTCTCACCTGCATGTGAATGACAACCCCACACCTTAGTTGCTTTCTGATGGGAGAGGGGAGGAGTCTGGGACAGAAAATGATGAAACAGGACCTTAATCTAGCCAAGCGGACACCCTCATTTTTTTAAATTGCTGTAATCCAGAAAGGTGCTCAAAGTCTCACAGTAAGTCAGGGGCAAAACATGGGCCCGAACATAGGTCTCCTGAGCTCCAAACCAAATGACCTGGCCTTCACCTGCTTTGTGCTGTGACCTTCAGATGGCAAGAGCCGTAGCTATCAGCAGACAAGAGAGACCGAGAAATACTTGTCTTGATATGAATGAATGAATAAATGAATGAGTGAATGAATAGTTGCCCTGCCTCTAGGGGGAATGATGTTGACTTCTCAAACGGACCCTACATGGACAGGCAAGGCTCAGCCCCTCTAAAACCCTCCCTCCTTCCCTCAGAATGAATTCATCGTGGGCTCCCTCCTTTCACCAGAGGTTTGTGCGCCACCTAGAGGAAGCCGGGAACTCAGCACCCTCATCCCCTGGGGAGAGGTGCTCACCCCACCACTTCTAAGATCCCTCCTACCCGCTTCCTGTCTTACCTGATGCCAGGAGGGTTCTGGCCAAGCTCAGCTTCAAAAAAACATCTAGTGAATGAGGACACTCTTGCAGCAGAAAGGACTTAAAGTAGAACATGTCATATACACTCAGACCTCAGTATCTCCTACTAAGTTTCCTTACTTTTATTTATTATTTATTTTTTTTAAATACATTTTTATTGATTTCAGAGAGAAAGGGAGAGGGAGAGAGATAGAAATGTCAATGAGAGAGAATTGTTGATCAGCTGCCTCCTGCACGCCCCCTACTGGAGATTGAGCCCGCAATCTGGGCATGTACCTGGGAAGCAAACTGTAACCTCTTGGTTCATAGGTCGATGCTCAACCACTGAGCCACGCCGGTCAGGCTCCTTACTTTTAAAAGACACAGGCAGAAGTGACAGCATCCCTTCTGTGGTATTAATGCTAAAGATGCACCTAAATCTAATCATCAGGCAAACCGAGAGAAGGGTCATGCTACAAAATAACTGTCATCTTTAAAAGTGCAAAGGTCGCCCAGCCAGCGTGGCTCAGTGGTTGAGCGTCCACCTTTGAGAACCAGGAGATCACAGTTTGATTCCTGGTCAAGGGCACATGCCCAGGTTGTGGGCTCGATCCCCAGTAGGGGGCATGCAGGAGGCAGCCGCTCAATTATTCTCTCTCATCATTGATGTTTCTCTCCCTCGCCCTTCCTCTCTAAAATCAGTAAAAAAAAAAAAAAAAAAAAAATATATATATATATATATATATATATATATATATATATATATATATATATATAAAATGCCAAGGTCATGCAAGTCAGAGAAAGTCTGAAGGGTCATTCCAGACTGAAGGAGACGTGACAACTAAAGATCACACGTGATTCTGACCCAGTGCAGAATCTCGAAGGGGTCTGAGGCGTCTGTGGTAGGAATGTGTCCTTGTTAATGTTCCGACAGTGATGGCTGTATCACGGTTTACAGGAGATTGTCCAGGTGTGTTGGAAATAAACACAAAAGTGTGCAGGTGACACAGGGCATCGCATCAGTAACTTACTCTTGAATAGTTCGGGGGGAAAGGGGGAATTCTATGTCCCATACTGGTGACTTTTCTATAAATTTGAGATTATTTCAACATTGAAAACATATGAGCATTAAAAATAAATAAAATGAATTTATTACAGCAAAAAAAAATGCAGACAGTAATGCCTCCTTCAGATTGGAATGGTGGTGAAATGAAAATCTACAAAGTAACTGTGAAGTAGGTCTCATCACAGCCCTTGGGCTCACGACCTCACTGTGCCACCTCCTTCAAGCTGCCCTCAGCCCACACCCTACTCTCCGTCTTCTGAGATCAATCCTTCTCACAGCCAATCATTCATTCATTCAAGAAATATTTGTTCAGAGCCTTCCACACCGCAAGCATCATGCCAAGGGCTGGGCACGTGCTGATGTATAAAATGGACGCTGTCCCCACCCCTGTGGAGCTTACGAATGAATGGTGAAAACAGACGAATGCACATAAAACCCCAGATTTGATAGGGCCATCAGGGAAGGAACAGCAGGGCACACAGGAGAGGAGTGAGCGGAGCGGGCAGAGCTGAGACAGGTGTGCGGTTGGCTTCCTTGTTGAGCTGAAGGAAAACCAAGTACACTAGGGGACCAAGGTGCTGTCAGCTGAGTTCTGACCAAGTGACAGGCGGTGGCCAGATCTCACGGGCGCCCAGAGGTCAGTTATAAGGGATCTCATATTTTTTTAAAATGTATTTTTATTGATTTCAGAGAGGAAGGGAGAGGGAGAGAGAGATAGAAACATCAATGATGAGAGAGAATCATTGATCAGCTGCCTTCTGCATGCCCCACACAGGGGATGGGGCCTTGCAACCCAGGTATGTGCCCTGACCAGGAATTGATCTGTGACCTTCTGGTTCATAGATCAATGCTCAACTGTTGGTCAGGTTTATTTTTTGTGTGTGTGTGTGTGTGTTTAAGTCTATTTTTCATTTTTTTTGTTCATCCTCACCTGAAGATATTTTTCCATTGGTTTTTAGGGAGAGTGGAGGGGGAAAGACAGAGAGAGAGAAACATCGATGTGAGAGACACATAGGTTGGTTGCCTCCCGCATGCGCTCTGACCATGGCCAGGAATCAAGCTTGCAACTGAAGTACATGCCCTTGATTGGAATCGAACCCAGGACCCTTCAGTCCTCAGGCCAATGCTATATCCACTGACCCAAACCGGTTAGGGCAGGAATCTCATCTTTACTCAACTGCAAAGGAAGCCACTGTAGAGTAGTGAGCAGGAGAGCTGATGAGATTTACGTTTAAAGGATCGCTCTGGTGCTGCTGTGAAAGATCAGAGGGTACAAGAGTGGAAGCAGATGGGTCCTTATCTTTCCCTCCAGTTTACTGGTGAAGTCCAGGTCTTATCTTGCTTTCTAGAGAGCTCCTTGAGGCCAGGGAGGGCTTCTGTCTTGAAGGTCACCGAGCCCAGGCTGTTTGTCCCAGGCCTGGCCAGGAGGCTTGGTCTTCTGGCCTATGCTGTGTCCTTGGGGACAATCTGGGACACTCTCTACTCTCAGCTGCCGGGGTTCTGCGGCCCCAGTGCGGGTGGAATGTTTGACAGAGGAGTGCACGTGTTCTCCAAACAGACCTTGATTCATGTTTCCAGGAGAAACTTGCAAACAGACTTCTGCCGGCTGCATTCATCAGAGGAGAGATGGCCTCTGTAAACAGAGGCCCACAGGCTGTCTCCATCTTCCAGGCAGACACCTCTCACCGCAGGTCCCTGGCAGCGCCCTGCCCCACCCTGGCCGCTGGGCCCTGCTCTGTGCCAAGCCTTCTCCAGAGCCTCAAAGATTCCCTGTCTTTCACTGCTCCCATTTTATAGGTGAGAAAGCAGAGGCTCAGAGATGTTAAGTCAGTGGCCCAAGGTCACACAGTCAAACCAGCATTATTAATGTATTTTCCTACTATACTATTAATAAAAATAATAGTTACTCACATTTAGTTATTAATACTCATTATATGCCAAACTCTATTATAAGTGCTTTATGTAGATTAACTCATTTAATCCCCACAACAATCCTATGAGATATGGGCTCTTCCCCCCCAACCCATTTTTCATATAGGAAACCAAGGCACAGAGAGGGAGGCCCAGTGATTGTCTAAAGTCCTGCTGGGAGTAAGTGGGTATGGCAGGGCTTGAACCCAGGGCTTGAAGCCCAGAGTCCCTATGGCTCAGCACTCCACCACATGCTACCCACTGCTTTCCTGGCCTCCTGGGAACTAAGAGCAGGCCCATTCCTCCCTCTCACTGTCTCTGAGAAGTGCAGAAACCAAGGCCCAAAGAAGAGGTGGCTGTCCCAGACACCCAGTCTTCAGGTAGAATGGGCCTGCTAAGGGTCTGTGGGCTCTCTCTTTCAGAGACCGGGACAGCAGTTGGGGATCTGATTCTCCCCCCACTGCCTTGCTGCTGTGTGACCTGTGACAAGTCACATCCCCTCTCTGAGCCCCGGTTTCCCCATATGCTCAATGGAATGACAACTCCAGCCCTTGCCCACAATATAAGGCCTGCTGTAAACCATGTGAGTGAAGGGGTGGTGGCACCGGAGGGGTTGGCTGGCCTGGATTCCTGTTCAATGAATGGAATGTCCAAGCAGCGTCATTCTGGGGTTGAAAGCCCCATGTGGTCGGACTGGGCTGGGCATTCTCCACTGTGAGACCCCCCACCTTGGGCTCCAGCCCAAATTGCCAGACACAGCACTGAGAGGAGGCCCCCCTCCAGGCGGGGTGACCAGGAGCCAGCCAGCTGGCCATTTGTCCACAGATGGGTGTGCAGATAACAGGCGTCTGGAGATAAGGCAGGGCCTGCTCACAGCCCAGTGGAGGGCCAGGCTAGCCTCGAGTGGGGAGGTGGGTGGGGAGATAGGGAACTCAGGGTGACTCAGGCAGAGAAGGCTGGAGGGCTGGACCCCACCATGAGGCCTGGTAGCAAACTTTCTGCCACCCACAGCACAGGGCTAGTGCTCTCCCTTCTTGTGGACCTTCCCCCACCTCCACCAAAACAAAACAGACTAAAGCAAACGAACAAACAAAAACATACGCTTGCATCTGAAGTGCTGTGAGGCTGGACTGAGCCCTGGGTTAGCACTGGGTCCCAGTCTATCCCTCCACTGATTTACTGGGCAGCTGCATCATCACTGCCTGACCCTGAATCTTAGTTTCCTCATCTGGGCAGTGGGCACCCTCACAAATACAAAGGACACAAATAATAACAAACAGCTAACACTGTGATGTGAGTACGTAATTACCACTACTTTACAGGTCAAGAGACTGAGGTATGAAGGGTTGGGTCATAGAGGTAGTAAATGGTTCAAATCTAAGCAATCTGATTCTAATGGTGGCCTCTTAACTGCTTGAAATGTCACTGCCGATATTATTAAAGTGCAATGACAGCGGAACCTCGGTTCTCGGACTTAGTTTGTTAGGAAGTCTGTTTGAGAAGCAATTTGTTCAAAAACTGAATTATTTTTCCCCATTAGAAATAATGTAAATTGAATTAGTTCATTCAAGGCCCCCAAATGATTCTCTGTTTTAACCTTTCTTATATACAGTACATTTCTAATGTACTGTTTAGTCTATAAATAATTTTTTTCTTAAATTTATTGAACCACACCCTACGAGCCTTAAACGCATTTTTCATATACCACTGCCTCCCAAATGCTATCACCAGTTAACGACGTTCCATTACCCAATCAACAACAGTTTTTCTACCTATTCATTTGCCTGTGATTGTTGTTTTGTGAGCACTTTCACGCCCTTAACATTAGCATTCTTGATTGCCTCTTTATGTTTTAAAATTGTGCCAATCATATATTTCTGCCAGCAACAAAAGCATTCTTTCCTTTATTTATTGCCTGAGAGATGCTTTTTGTCATGCTGAGGTATTAGCATAAAAGTGTTGTCAGGTTGAAAACTAAAGTTTTGGTCGACACCTGAGACTTTTTTTTCTGTTTGAAATGGGAAACTTTTGGAGAAATGAGGTTTGACTGTGGTGCCTATTGCAGTTTTAAAAATACACCCATTTATGTTTATGTATTCATAGACTTTCTTGAAAAATGTACATGCAAATATTAACAGTGTTAATATCTGGAGCGGGGTTTCTCAACCTGGGCACTATGGACATAGCTGGCCTATTCCTTATAGTGGGGGCTGTCTGTGCATTGTAGGATGTTGAGTAGCATCCCTGGCCTCTATTCATTAAATACCAGTATTAGCACGGCCCGACAACCCCAAGCTCTGACGACCAAAAATGTCTCCAGACATTCCCCAATGTCTCCCCTCTTTCCTTTGAAAACTACTGATCCAGAGGACCCTACAAGAGGGACATTCACTTGCTAAGCCCTACACTGAAGATTTTGCCATGAGCAAGCACAACACATTGAGATGAGAACACTAATAAAGATGAAAAATTAAAGTCATTGATGATGGATGGCTAGGATAAATGGATGTTGACTGAAGCAGCCAGATGAAGATCAGAGCCTAGGTGTTCTGGGGAACATTCTGAGACCATCCAGTGAATGCCAACATTTTTCAGAGGGCGGTGTTTGTCTGAATTCACTGAATGGGATGGCGCAGGGCGAGATGAAAGACTGCATGTGTTGATTCCCAGTCCAGTGCTCTGAACCAAAGAGTGTGAAAAAAGAAATGAGAGAACAGCCCCACCGAGAACACTCTGCATTTGCTGGTGGAGGTTCCTGGGGCTCGAGGCCAGAGCTGCCCCAGCCCGATGCCTTTAGACAATCACTTATGGAGAGAAGTGACTCTGCAGGTGAGCAGGCCCTGATGTGCCCTCAGGATGGAGGGCAGACAGGCGCACACACATGGCAGTCTGTGCTGAGGGCCAAATGAGGGGGAAGAGCCTGTTCCATGGCCTGGTGCAGGGCAGCGTGAATGTGAAGGTCGACAGAGACTGAGACAGGTTGGAGTGGCCCGGAGCACCAGGCCCAGGAGATAGTGGGGAGTCTTGTCTCCTGTTGAGAGTGGGATAACCCAACAGGTGAGCTGTGCTACCATTTAGAGAGGAGAACCTCTCCCAGAGATGACCATAATGAGGGTGACAGTGTTCCATTGAACACTTACTATGTGCCCAAGTTCCCATAGTGTGTCCCCAGGGTAGAGACAGGATTCAGCCCTGGGCCCCTCTACCTCCAAAGCCTGTGATCCTAACCTGGCCACTCTACCTCAGAGGAACACTGGGCAGCCACTAGGAAGGTGCAGCAGGGGCAGTACTCACACAGACATGAGCAAAAACAACCCAAGTGTCCAATGATGGAGGAATGGATAGCAAAATGTGTATACACACCATGGAATATTACTCAGCCTTGAAAAGGAAGGGCATTCTGACACATGCTACAACATGGATGAACCTTGAGGACATTATGCAAAATAAAATAAGCCAGTCACAACATGACAGATACTGTATGATTCCACTCATATGAGGCACCTGGAGTAGTCAGATTCTCAGACACAGAAAGTACCATGGTGGGTGCCAGGGGATTTAGGGAGGTGGGAATGGGAGTTATTGTTTCATGGGTACGGAGTTTCGATTTTGCAAGATGAAAGAGTACTGGAGATTGGTTGAACAATGTGAATATACTTAACACTAGTGAACTCTACACTTAAAATGGTTAAGATGGTGAATTTTATATTATGTGTATCTTACCACAATAATAAAAAAAAGGAGTGAGACAGAGCTTGAGTTCCCTCGGGGAAACAAAAGCACTGTGATTTCCGGAATAAGGGCTTTGTTACAGGAATCATCACACCCTTACACAATTAGGGGAATGGGATTCAGGAGGGGACCTGGCAGAGAAACAGAGCCCAGTCAATCTAAGGAACCAGCAAAGGGGCTACCCTAGGAGGGCTGTGAGAAGCTGTGCTTGGGGTCCAGGGTGCTAGGTATGGGCCCCTGTAGGTTATCAGGGTCATTGGCGCATCAGCTCCTAAGAGGAGCCTGAGTGAAGACAGGAGGCTAAGGACAGGCTGGAACCTTTGGCCATCCCTGTGTCTGTCTATCAGGGAATCTGACTGCCATGACCTTGAAAAGTTTAACCATGAAAGAGGGGCAGTGCTGATTCATTACCACTTTCCATACTCCACAAATTCCTCCTCTGGCCACCTCTAGCCAGAAACCCTACAGTGAAGGGCATTTGGGGAAACAAAGTTCCTAGCTTGGCCAAGATGACCAAGAACAAATCACTTCATGGGGTGATGGCGAAATGATTTAGAAACAACATTAATTGAAAAAGATGGAAAAATATAAAATATACAAGAGGCCCAATGCATGAAATTCATGCAAGAGTAGGCCTTCTCAGCCTTGGCGGCTGCCTGGATCCCTCCCTTGCAGCCGCGGCTATAGCCCTGGCTTTGTCCGGAAGGACATCCGGTCTAATTAGCATATTATGCTTTTGTTATTATAGATTTTAAATTGTGGTAAAGTACACATAACATAAAAATTGACAATTTTAACCATTTTTAACCAAACAATTCGGTGGCAAGAGGACATTCACATTTTGTACAACCATCACCATGATCCTTCTCCAGAACTTTTTCATTACCCAAACTGAAACTCTCAGCATGGGGACACACACACCTCTATTCTATGCACACAATACCTCTGAGAAGATACCCAAGACACTAGCAGTGGTTGTCTCTGGAGGGGGAGACTCACAGGCAGGGGTGGGAGGGAGATTTACTGTTGATGACTAATTTTCACTTTTTATTCCTTTGTACTGTTTTTTTTTAATTTAAAAAAATATATATATTTTAAATTGATTTCAGAGAGGAAGGGAGAGTGAGAGAGAGATAGAAATATCAATGATGAGAAAGAATCATTGACGGGCTGCCTCCTGTACGCCCCCTACTAGAGATCCAGCCAACAACCTGGGCATGTGTCCTGACTGGGAATCAAACCGTGACCTCCTAGTTCAGTGGTCGGCAAACTCATTAGTCAACAGAGCCGCGATTTGCCGACCATTGTCCTAGTTCATAGGTCCATGCTCAATCACTGAGCCAGGTGGGCTGGGCTCCAGGTGGGCTGGGCTCCTTTGTACTGTTTGAACATGTATTTTTATTTATTTATTTATTTTTTGGTGGAAGCTGCCCTCATTGCTTAATGCTGGTTGAGTATAGAAGGAAGGTTTCCTCCCGTTTTCCAAACAGACCAGAGCATGTGACTGCCACCTTCCTAGAACAGAGGGAGGTGGAATAGAGATGGCTGGACTATATAACTTATAGTGTGGCTTTGGGCCAGATTCTTCCCTTCTCAGGGCCTCAGTGTCCCCTTATACAAGGGAAGGCTTGTAATCCTTGGCATGTAAGAGTCCATGATACTCAGGGATATCTTGATTTTAATCGGAATTCCCCTGCAGGCTGGGTCTTGGCAGTGGAGGAAAAGGCCAAAATGTGGGGAGATAGAGAGACTTGCCCCTGGTGACCTGAGGACAGCCGTGGGGATGGGATTAGAAACAAGAATTCAGAAACAGCCAGGGGCTGGCCCCAAACAAATTCAGCTGTGGTCATGGGAGCCACAACTCCCATTAAATAAACAAAGGACCCTGAAGGCTTCCTCGCTATCCTTGTTTCATTTCTTCTCTTATATTGTAAAATCCTATCTAATAAAAGAGTAATATGCAAATTAACCCTCCAGCTACACCCACCAGCCACGCCCACCAGCCACGCCCACCAGCCAATCAGAGCAAATATGCAAATAAACCCAACCAAGATGGCTAGGGCCACAGAGAGCAGGAGGGAGGCTTGGGTTTCCCTGGCAATGGAGGAAGCCAAGCTTTCTGCCTGCCCTTGCCCGCCTAGGCCTCCACTCAAGGCTACAAAGTTTCAATGATAGAAGATAAATATAGCCCCACAGAAATGGCGGCAGCCACTGAGCTGGAAAGAGCAGGAGGCTAGGGTTGCCCCGGGTGATGGAGGAAGCCAAGCTTTCCACACACCCTGGCCGGCCCAGGCCTCCACTTAAGGCTACAAAGTTTCAATTATGGAAGATACATAAATCCCAATAGAAAAGGCTGCCGCCAGGGAGCAAGCAGAAGGCTTGGCTCCGCTCCAGGCTACAAAGTTTCAATTGTAGAAGATAAATATACCCCAGATACCAGGGCCTCCGCTTGGGTCACCAGGGGGCGTGGCCGGCCTGCAAACCACCACAGGCCCCTCGCCCAGGCCGCCCCACGCCCCAAGGGAACCCCTACCCTGATCCAGGACATCCTTCAGGGCAAACCAGCTGGCCCCCACCCGTGCACCAGGTCTCTATCCTAGCTAATAAAAGAGTAATATGCAGATTGACCATCATTCCAACACACAAGATGGCTGCCCCCATGTGGTCAAAGATCCTGCCCCCATGTGGACACAAGATGGCCACCACAAGATGGCCAGCAAGGGAGGGCTGTTGGGAGGGACCAGGCCTGCAAGGGAGGGCAGTTGTGGGTGATCAGGTCAGCAGGGGAGGGCAGTTGGGAGGGACCAGGCCTGCAAGGGAGGGCAGTTGGGGGCGATCAAGCCTGCAGTGGAGGGCATTTAGGGGTGACCAAGACAGCAGGGGAGAGCAGTTGGGGGCGACCAGGCCTGCAGGGAAAGGCAGTTAGGAGGGACCCAGGCCTGCAGGGGAGAGCAGTTAGGGGTGACCAGGCCTGCGGGGGAGGGCAGTTAGGGGTGACCAGGCTGGCAGGGGAGTGGTTAGGGGGTGATCAGGCTGGCAGGCAGAAGCGGTCAGGTGCAATCAGGAAGGTATGCAGGCGAGCAGTTGGGAGCCAGCAGTCCTGGATTGTGAGGCCCAGTGGGATCGGGCCTAAACGGGCAGTCGGACATCCCTCGAGGGGTCCCAGATTGGAGAGGGTGCAGGCTGGGCTGAGGGACACACACACCCCCGTGCACGAATTTCGTGCACCGGGCCTCTAGTACATTTATAACTATTAAAATAACAAATGATCACTTTGTACCGAGTCAAACACAATCATTGTAGAATGGATGTGTCCAGGGCCCCGGGGATGGTAGGACGGGACATGATTAATGCCTTCTGATTTAGGCAGATTTCCATTTGCACTTCAGCTCACCTGGCACACAGTAAATGCCATATGAGAGTTAGCCATTGCCATTATTGTATGCTGTAAAATGAAATGGTTACATACTGCAAAATAAAAAGTGAACTTATTTCTTGTGTTTAAAAAATAAGATAGGCCTGGCCAGTGTGGCCTAGTGGTTCAGTGTTGACCTATGAATTAGGAGGTCACAGTTCTATTCCTGGTCAGGGCACATGCCCAGGTTGCAGGCTCAATCCCCGGGGTGGGGGCTGTGCAGGAAGCAGCTGAACAATGATTCTCTCTCATAATTGGTGTTTCTATCTCTCCCTCTCCTTTCTCTCTGAAATCAATAACATGCATATATATATATATATATATATATATATATATATATAGCCCTGGCTGGTGTGGCTCAGTTGGTTGAACATCATCCTGTGCAATGAAAGGTTCGATTTCGGTCAAGGGCACATACCCAGGTTGAGGGTTCCATCAACCTGGGTATGTGCCCTTGACCAGAGTCGAACCCGGGACCCTTCAGTCTACAGGCTGACGTTCTAACTACTGAGCAAAACCTGCTAGGGCTGGCTTGACTTTTAAAGCTTACAAATATATATCTTTTAAAAAACAGTAGGCTGATCAACTCACAATCCAGCCTAATCATTTATAAGGTTGCCAACTGGTTATTTCCCACTAGGGGCCCTGAGAAATTTTAAGCATTTCAGAGGTAATTCTCTCCTTGTAATCCATCTGCCTCCCTCCATCCCATTCCTCCCACCAACCCCCATCCTGCCCAGGCCCATGGAGGAAGGCCTCTGTGGGATTTTGCTCCTTCTTGAACTCCTAACCTGACTTAAAGCCCTTCATGACCTGGCTCCTGCCACCCTCACCACACACACGCTCCCTAGTAGTGGGACAAACTAGCAGACAGATACAGTACAAAAAGAGAAAGTGGATGCATAGGGACTCCTGGTGTAACAGTCTACTGGAGGGCAGAGAAAGTTAAGCTGAGCCCCAAAGGCAAAAGGGAACAGGACAAATGTTCTAGGCAGAGAGAACAGAGTGTGCAGAGAACAGGCGCAAGAGAAAGGTCTTTGAGTTCAGACCTAAAAGGTGTACATGAAGCTGGAGCTCAGTTTCCCTATGTGCAAAATGAAGGAGTAGGAACTTGCTCCCTAAGGCTTCCCCAGGCCTGAGATGGCAGTCCATGCCTCCCCTCTCTGGGAGGTGGCATCAGGATGACCGGGGAAGCCACTGCTCCCCGGACCCCCAGTGCCTCTGTGACTGGGATAAGGAGCAGGGATGCAAGAAGGACCCTAGCCCTGATATTGGTGATGGTCCTGGTGCCTGCAGGGTGACGGGGCCTCGGTGGGGCCCTTTACTGGGCGAGAGCCCACAAGGGTGGCCTGTGGAGGGAACGTGCTTTACCCACAGGAGCAGGCTCGGGTCGGGTTGCAAGTCTGGTTAATGCCTGTGTGCATTAGGCCTGTCGCCCGCTGACAGGATTTTTTGTTTAATTGGAGGCATAAGAAAATAATAACATCTGTCGGCATGAGGAAGGCTGCAGAAGCCCAGTGGGGAGGGTCCTCAGGGAGGTGGCGGGAGTCTATAGTCTGGGCTCTGCCGCATGGGCCGGATGGCCCTGGGCAAGCCCCTTCACCATGGGCCTTGGTCTTGTCGTCTGGCAATGAGAAGGTTGGACCGCAGCTGGCTAACTCCAAGTCTGCTACAAAAAGCACCTGCACCAGCATTTTCCAGGGAGCCCTTAAATTCAGATTCCCAGGTCCCATTTAGCTCCAGTGACCCAGAATCTCTGAGGGAAGAGGTCTGTGAATCCCTATGTCCTGATGGTGGGGAGAATTAATGCTGAGGCCCCCAGTTGTCACACAGGGTCTGGTCCATGGGAGTGTTAGATGTCCTTAGGAGCTGAAGGTCACAGGATGTGCACCAGAATGCTAATGGGGGCAGAATGCTAGTGATTTCCATTTTTTCCTTTGTTTTAAACCTTGGAGCCCTTGCTGATTTTTCTACAGTGAACATGAATAGCGGTGTAACTGACAAAAATAATTCAGGGGGAGAATGAAATGGCTCTACAGTTCGGATTATCATCAGCTTTCTTGGTAGGTACTCATGTAATTGTATTTAAATTTTATTCTTCAATATTACTTTCAGATTACAACAGGAGTATAGGCTTACCAAAAAAATAAAACAACAGAACACAAATTGAGGGAAGCTACAGTCACTTCCTGAGGCAGACCATCTACAGCCAGAGGTCCTCAAACTTTTTAAACAGGGAGCCAGTTCACTGTCCCTCAGACCGTTGGAGGGCCGGACTATAGTTTAAAAAAAAAACTATGAACAAATTCCTATGCGCATTGCGGCTGCTAAGCAGGACAGGCAGCGGCACCCGGCGGGCCGGATAAATGTCCTCGGCGGGCCGCAAGTGGCCCGCGGGCCATAGTTTGAGGATGCCTGAACCATTCCTCTTGCTCAAGAGCAGAGACCGACAGCCTTTCGGATTTGTAGTTGTTGCTGTTGCTTTTACAGAAATCAAATCATCTTGTACAGGACCCTGCAACTTGTTCTTCTATCTTGACAATATCACGGACATCCTTAGGAGAGAAAACTGGCTCTATTTCATTTCTTTTTAGATTTTTTTTGAAATATGTTTTCATGGATTCTTAGAGAGGAAGGGAGGAAGGAAGGCGGTGGGGAGAGAGAAACATGGATGCAAGAGAGAAGTATCGATCCATTGCCTCCTGCATGCACCCCTACCAGGGAACGAACCTGCAACCTGGGCATATGCCCTGACCAAGAATTGAACTGGCAACCTTTCAGGTACATAGGACAATGCCCAACCAACTAAGCCACACCGGCCAGGGCTCTATTGAGATTTATCAATACTTAATTTTCTTTCTTGCCTCTCCAAATGGAAATAAATGAAAATAAAAATGACTCTGAAACTTTGGGTTCCAGTTTTGAGCTTTGAGCTGAACCATTCCATACTCACCCCCTCCAGTACATGCACACACACATGTACACCTGTGTACACACAGGCATGTGCACACATGTATGTGCATGCACATACACACACCTTCCCTCTTTCCTCTCCTTGTATTGCTGGTGAGCATAAAATCTTACCCCATGAAGCCTTCAAGAACAGTGAGTATATCTTAGTCACCTGGGCTCAACTCACAGTATGAAGTCTGACCCTCCTTCTAAATGAGCATCTAAAACCAGTAACAGCCAAGGGTAGAGGGAACCCCCAGAACCAGCCCCCATCCCCTTCAGGAGCCAGGTCATTTGTGGGGAGGGCTGCTTTGCTTTCACACAACCATCCACCAAAGCCTTTAACCCAGAATTGCAAACTGGGGCACATCCAGCCACAGACAGGTTCGGTTTGGCCCAATCATCATTACAAATGTGTTTTAACTTAAAACATTTTAAAATTGGGTAATTTCACATAATAACCTAGATATCCCTGCTTTTCTTGAAAACTGCAGGATTTGTCCACTCTGAGCCCAAATTCCCGAATGGCCACAACCATCTGGCACTGAGCATCGCTGCCCCTCAAGACAGCTTCACATAGCCCCCGCCTGGCCACTCCAGGTCGCCTGCCTGGCCTCTGCAGGTGGGTAATGCCCTGTAGGCCTTGGGAGGATCCCTCACCAGTCCACCTGGGGGAGGGAGAGGGCCTGAGAGGACGCTGGGGCACTGGGCCTCCTTCGGCCCTTCATCGGCTGAAATATGTTCCAAGTCACCCGTGTGACAAATTCTTCCAGGAGATGCACAAGGCAGAAGACAAAGAGAGGCGCCAAATATGTTCCCTTCCTAACTATGGCTTCATACAGACCTGTGACAAACCCAGGCTGGGGGTCGGGGCCACAGCGAGAAGGCTCAGCTTTTAAGGCTTAGCTTTTAGTCCAGTTTGAAGGTGTGACAATTTGGGGGGACTGAACAGAGACTATACTTAGTGATTGGAAATGCTTGTAGGACTTTTTACTACCCAAAGTGACCAGAAAACTCATGGCTTTCATCCAAGGGGCAGGATGATGAGCTTCACAGAATAAACAAAAATAAACAGAAGGAACCAAATTCAGTTCCTTCCACGTTAAAATCCATATGATCTGTGTGTTCCAGTAATAGATGCTTCAGGACAGGCATTGGACGTCACATTTCAAATATGTGGCCTTGGCAGATCAGGGCCTGATTGTTAGGCCTGAAGGTCTCAGGAAGACCAGACCCCATCACTTTGGGGTTTGGTAAACCTGAAACCAAGGTCACCCTGTGTTATGAGACTTGGATTCCTATTTGGGCTAAAGAGCCCCAAATCTGCATAATGCCATCTCCAAAGGGTTCAGTACTTAAGATGCATGTCACACCTCTAGGTGAGAGAAGGGAAGGGGTCTGAGCAGGACATGACATATAAGCCCCCAGGCTGGCTGGTGGAGGTTTCTGACTCCTTGGGCTCCTGACCCTAGATTCTCAAATTCCAGCCACAACATGATGGCTCCCAGTGGCACCTCGCTGACATAAGAGGCTGCTATACGTGAGGTCTGTGGGATTGGTATGTAGGGCGGGGTGCTGGGCGGGACACACAGGACTCAAGGACAGATGCAAAGTGTGCAAAAATGAAGTGAGAAGCCAAGGAAATACCCTTCCAGGTCTCATTCTGAAACCAGTGAACTGTCAAGAACGGGAAGGCCTTAGATACCACCCAGTCCCTCAGCACAGGTTACAGACTGGGGAACTGAGCCCCATGTTTGGCCAGGGACTTCCGGGGGCTTAGTCTGGACTCAGGCATGAGCGGACTTGAGCCCAGATCTTCCTCTGGAGAACACTAGGAGGTGAATTTGGGGTGCAGGGAAAAATGACTCTTTCGGGAAAATACTGAAAAATTCTTTTATTTAAAAGTACTGCATAGAAAATATAGCTAATAATACTGTAATAACTATGTATGGTGCCAGCTGGGTACTAGAAATATCAGGGGGAACACTTTATATATTATTGTCTAACCACTATGCTATACTTCTGAAATCAATACAAAATCATATTGAGTGTAAACTGTAATTGAGAAAAATAAAAAATGTATAAGAAAAAGGAAAACCCTTTTATTTCAAAATGTAGATGGGAGAGTATCAACAATTATCAACTTAGGGCCAACCTTGTCCACTCCCACCCTATCCCCCTTCCCATACTATTTTGAAGGGAACCCAGACATCATTTGACTCAGAAACTGCATAGAATGTATCTCTAAAAGGATTCTTTTTTTTAAAAAAAAGAACAGGCACAAAGCCATTGTCACACCTAAAGTTTTAAAAACTAACAATGATTCCTCATCAATTTAAAAAAATGCCCACAACCCCTTGCTACGTGAGAAAAGCGAAACAGAATAGACATTCTGACCTCATTTTGGAAAACATTCATGTTATAATGGTGACATAGTTATCAGTGGTAGGATTACAGTGTTTTTCTCTCTTTCCCAAGTTCTCTGCAGCATTACTTTTTGCATTAAAAAATAACATAAAAGGAAGAAGGACAGGCTTCTTTTTAAGTCAAAAATCCCCTGATTCCAGCATCCAAGTTTTAAGAGTTTAACATCTTCCATCTTGAGATGGAGAAGACCCAGCCACCCAGACAAATTGGGGGTCTGGGCCACAACACCCAGGAAAGGAGATAGGAGGACCCGACTGGCTTTCCCAGCCCCTGGAGAGGAAATGTAGAAGCAGAGGTTCTGGGACATCTCTCCAGCTCTGGTCCCTGATGTCCTGCCACCTTCACCCTCTTACCTTCCCAACTTTATCAAGCCTCACACCTTTCGGGCACTTTGCTGCTGAAGTTGACAGACCAAACGAAACAGAGGCGGACGGTAGATAACCAGAGTCCTTTCTGGCCACACGTAGGCCTGTTGGCTTGTTGGGCCTGGAGGAGAAGGCGTCTTGTTTCCCCAACACATTCCAGAGTCATGTCCCCTTGGCTGCTTGGCCTCCCAGCCAGATTGCCCCCAGCTTCCCGAGTCTTTCTTGGTGGGGACAAAAAGGGATTGAAAGACCCGACATTGTTAGGCTCCTCTTTCCAAAGGATTAAGTCTCAGTGTTGCTGTGTGACGTTGGACAAGTCCCTCCCCTCTCTGGACCCATCTTCCTGGCAATTGGACAACAAGATAGATACTTTCTGAGACATCCATCCCCCGCTTGCAGCCACCCAACTCTGATTTTGTTCAGAGTTGCTACATTTATCAGAAATAGGAAGTAGATCCACCACACCTCTGAATGTCAGCCTGGAATTTCGTGGCTGCTTCGGGCCACGGTATGAAGGCCAGTTGCTAAAACTTTTTTTGGCAGAGTGTACGTAAGACAGACATTGTACCTCAAGACCCAAAACACACACACACTACCAAAAAAAAAAGTCTCATGCAATAACACCTTCCCTTTATTAGATGGCAGATATTTTCTATTCTATTCATTTAAAAAAAGCTTCTGACCCTGGCCAAGTAGCTAAGTTGGTTAGAGTGTTGTCCTGATACACCAAGGTTATGGGTTTGATCCCCAGTCAGGGTACATATAAGAATCAACCAGTGGATGCGTAAGTGGAACAACAAATCTAAGTTTCTGTTTTCCTCTCCCTCTCTATAAAAAATCGATACAAAAATTTTCTGATTGCAATCCAGTAAGGCATTTTCCCAGTCCAGGAAACAAGCATCACTTGCACTTTGAAGGACACTGATTGATACAGCTATGCCCCTATTTCTGATAGGCAGTACCAGCCCCGACAAACACAAATGGATTCTGTTTTTAAAAAAATGGATGCTATGTTAACTATTTTCCATTACTGGTTTTCTCAAACTTGCATGTAGGTACAAATTCCTTGGAATGTTTTTAAAATGCTGATTCTGATCCACTAGCTCTGAGATGGAGCCAAGATCTTGCATTTCTAACTAGCCCCCAGGTGATTCTGATGCAAGGTTAGACAACAGATAGCTCAGACATTCCATTTGTTTGGTCCAGCTACTCTTACCAATGACACAATTATTTTCCTACGGTCTTCCCTTCCCTTCTCCCTCTCTCTTTTTTCCATCCTTTCCTGAATGTGTTTGGAGAATCAGCGAGGTTCAAATCACAGCTCTACCTCTCACCAGCTGGGGAACCTTGGGCACGTTACATACATTCTCTGTGTCTCAGTTGGAAACAACTGTACTTTTATGATGAAGTACTTTTGAGATGAATGAGATAACCCCTGCAAAGTACTTAATACACTGCCTACTACATTTTTAGTGCCAAATAAGTGTTGATATTACTATTTTTATTGCCTAAGTTGGCAAAAATATCATGCACAATCCCACCAATGATTCCACCAACAATGACTGTTTGGGATGTCTTCTATCATATGCCTATTTGAAGGTTTTGCTTTTTAGTAGACACCTGAGTGCAGCTTTTAGAAAACCTAGTGAAATCTCTCACTTGCATTTGGATGTGGGTGTATGCTATTGCTTTGTCTTACATATAAAGGGTTTCTTATTTTGGAGGGGGAAAAAGCCCAATATGTTTAATTTTGTGTTCTGCTTTATTTTTTTTAACTCAATGTAAGATCATATTCACTTTTCCCCTAGAAATTCATTCTAACAGTGTCAATGAAAGTAGGTGTAAAGTATGACTTCTGGAATCAAGGAGTGGACGCAGACCACGAATCATTCCAATGAACTTGGCTGACGTCTTACTCCATGCCAGGTGCAGTCTAGCTCTGGCACTGGTCACACAATTTAGGGCCAAACACACAGACCTTCAGGACTGGAGGGTCCTTGGGGGAGGATCTGGGGCCTGAGGTCACATAATGAGGGGCACAGAGCTAAGAGCAGAAACCAGTCTTCCTCATGAAGGAGGCAGCAAGGGACTTAACTAAGGTGGAGAATCTATTTTTGCCCCATTTTACTAATTTAGGTGAGACTTTATTTTAAAAATTCCACACGTCATCTTTCCTCCTAAAAGATGGTTCCTTCAACCATGTCTTCCTAAGCACCTACCATGTGTTGGGCACTGTATGATTAAGTTCTGGATAATCCTATCAACAGAGGCAAGCCTCTGAATTGCCTGTATTAAGCAAATTATGATTCATCCATTCATTCCATAACTATTTATTGAGTAATTTCTATGTGTAGGCACTGTGCTAAAGTGCTGGGGATATGTCAATGAATAGAACAGCTTCGGCTTCTCCCCTCATCGGGTTTATAACCTCATTATGATGGGTCATTGATTTAGATGCAAGTGATGAGCACCTAATGCTATGATTAAAATGATGAACATGATCTCCATGTACCAGGAAAAAGTCTTAGTATATAGTATCTGGGGTTCAGAAGTAAAATGAAGTTGCATTGTTCATAGTCTTCTGCTAAAGAGAGTCCATTATTGTTAAAACTACTGTTGAAGAAAGAAAAATATTTTTAGCATTTTAACTCCTCCTCTTCCCCAACATACATATCATTGTAGTGGTTAAAAGCAAGGACTTTGGAATCATGGAGACTTGGGTTTGAATCCTACTTCTCCAGTGTCCTAGCTGAGTGACCTTGGGAATATAAAATGGAGTTGATAGTGTTGCTCTAAGGATTAAATGAGAAATGTGTATACAGTGTGTGGCATACAGGAAGAACTCAATGTAGCTGTCGTTGTTGTTGGTGTGCTGTGACAGGAGTGGGAGTCCACCTCATAGTTTCAAGAAAGAATTGCACATTTGTGAATTATAAACACCCCACCATCCTGTTTCTGGGGCTGTCTGTGCTCTTTTCTGGAGTCTTCAAAATCTATTCTGATGGTTTGGTTTGGTATAAACTGGGGACTGCCCAACTCAATTCCCCGCTCACAAAGATAGCTGGGCTGCCTCAGGCAAGGACAACCCTAAACTAATATCAGATAGAGCAAGCAGAAAGCTGTCAGATCAAGTGACAAGACATGGAGAAGAAACATGCCCATGTTTAAATGTCAAGGGTCCTAGTAACAAATATATCTGATTTTATGCAATTACATTTTTCCCCCTCGGGCAGAGAATGAAAACTGGAATGTTAGGGTTGGAACTGACTTTAGAGATCGTCTAAACCCACAGCTTCATTTAGCCAATTATTTCTTTCGGTGAATATTTTTGGAAGTCCTACTATGTGGCAGATGCGTGCTGGGTGCTAAGGGTAGGACTGGTGAGGACAAGAGCCCTGTCTCCCTTTGGAGTCTATAGGATTCATTTGAGAAAGCTACAGCCCAGACAGCTTAAATAGCTTAGGATCAAAGAATTTTTCATTTTCTTCCTATGTTATTCTATATTTTATGCAGTAGTCGTGTACCACATTTATTTGTGCACATATATATTTGGACTGGAGTCACATAGATGACAAGAGAAAGACTTTATGTCAGTAAGTAGGTTACTCTTGAGTCTCTACTACATACACATAAGTCATATTCTCAAAGCACGGTTCCTGCATCAAAATCTGCTAGTGAGCTTTACTGACTATGCAGCTTCCTCTCCTACAGGGGTCCCTGCATTGGAAATGTTTTCACCAAGAGGATTGTGATACCCACGGAATTTCGAGAATAAATGGCTATTATAATGATTCCCACGTAGCAAAGAAAGCAGCAGCAATTAAAAAAAAAAAGAGCCCAGAAATTTAAATTAATGCACTAAGCTCATGAAAACAAACACATTAATCTTTTATTGGAATAAAGTCAACTCCTCCCTTTTTTTCCTCCAGTGCCACAACTAATTGCATCCATTATGTGATTTTAACAGGTGCTATAAATCAGTGTGCCTGTGAGAGCAGGCGTGCACGATGGAGAGAGTGGGGAGCGAGATGGAGGGAGCGGACAGGACGTTTTCCAGCTTGCAAATAGAATACAACAAACCAAGTGGCGAATTTCCTTAGAGCAGTGATTTTCAACCAGTGTGCCCAGAGCACACTGGAGTGCCCAAGAATTTTTTTAACAAGCAATACCTCACTATTTAGTCAGGAGCACTGATCTCTTTTCCCTTAGATTGTCAAATTAAAAAATGACAACAGCCATCCAGTGTGAATGAATTAAAATTATTCATTTTAATATTCATTTTAAATATTAAAATTATATATGTATGTTGTCAGATAGGCCAAAAATTAATATATTTTTGGGTGTTCTAAAGAACTTTAGTAATTAGTTTGTGTGTGTCATGAGATAAAAAGGTAGAAAATCTCTGCCTTAGAGCAAGTAGCCCAAAGCTCTGTGTTCTGAGGGCTTCTTCCTTCCCACAGGCTAGTCCCTTCTCCCAGCCCGCCTTGCTTGCTGGGGGTAGGGGGGTGGGGGGGTGGGGGGGAGGGTGCATAACAGCCTTTTCTGGGCCCTACAAATCACAGCCCTGTCCCAGGTCTTGATTAGGCTCCCTTTACACTGCCCAGCCTCACAGCCCTCAGCATTTGTAACCTCTCTCTTTTCCAGGTTATCATCATCTGTCAGATCTGAAGTTAAACAACAAGAAACATGTCAGGTGAGTGGCTGGGAGAGACACTTGGCTGTTTATGAGAAATATTTCATTACAATCTGATACAAAATGTTAGGATGCATCTGCCAGCGCCCAGCTCAGGAAGGTTCCCCCTTTCCACAAGCAAGCTGATCAGTGCGTGGTTCCAACCAATGTTTATCCTCTCTGACTCCGTGGCAAATGCCCTTGGAAAAACCTGGCTGGGTTGATGCCTGGTTGCCTGGTACATTCAGATTCATTCAATTAGGATACCCAGTTTGAGACATAATGGGTTTTGGCAAGCTCAATAGACTGATTGGTTTTTATACACATGCACAGAAAGATTTGATTTCCTCTGCGGAATTTATGGCCGGGACAAGAGGTAATTACATTAATTTCTGCTCTGGTCTCTAGGCTTTCCTTTTCTGTCCTCTCTTCTGCCACCTTTGTTGTTTTTTGTTTTGTTTTGTTTTGTTTTTATAGACTCTTTGGGAACCTTGCTTGCATGGATGAAGATGAACTTAATAATTGCCAGCAGTTGGTTTGCATTTGGGGCTGGGTTCCACTGTGGCTTTTTGTGTGTGTGTGCTTTTGCTCCATGCTCTGAATGGTTTGGGGAAGCTAATGTGACCAACCTTCCTCGTGTCCTGTGGTGTGTGTGGGTGAGGTGACACGGGTGTCCATGTGGCTAGGGAAGAGCTGGTCACACCCAGGCTTTCTGGAAGGGAACTCGCTCTGATAATGAAGTAAGCCAAAGTGTCTGTTCCTTTTCTCCAGTCACCATTCAGGCCCCTCACCTTTCTTTTCTGGTTTCTGTTTTGTTTTGTTTTTCCTCTTTCCATCATTAAACTTGTCTTCTCATTTCTCCCCTGAAGAGCAAAACTGTACTTCAGAAAGGGGACTGGCAGGGCAGCAAGAGGCTGACTGAGGCCAGTGGGGGTAAGGAGGTTGACTTGACAATGAAAAGGATCAAGACTCCGTCTGCAAAGTTCGTAGTTCTGACTCTACTCCACTTCTCCTTTCCCAAGCCAACGCCCTTTTAACCATCCCTGCCTTGTTACAGACGCCTTTCCTCCTTAAAATAAAGAGACAAAGAAGACCCCCCGAGAGATTTAGAAATTCAATGCAAAAAAGCAAAAACACGGAGCACTTAACTTCTCTCCCCCAAAGGACTGGAGAGCCTGCCAATTCCTCAGTAACGCCAGAGCTAAGCATTTCCCCAGTGTCAACATTAAACCCCATTTTGTTTTTCTCGTTTAAAGTGTGTTTACAGTTGACCATTATGGGAAAGATGACGGATGTACCCTAGCCCCGTTTAAAATATTAAGACTGATCACGATACAATCTCTTACCGGCAGACTCGGTTTCTGAATGCCTGTACACGGAAGGGAAGAGGTGAGGAGCCCAGAGTATTCACCAGTCAGCGTATCCGCTGCCGATCTATCCCCCAACCTAGCGCCCAAGCACTTACGGTCCCGTGGGATTCCTGGCAGATACGTTCAGGTTTCCCAAGATTAATGCCTCCGCCTCCATATCTTGCTCCGCTCCTGTTACCAGCGCGGGTCCCCTGGCTCATTAGAGCAAGGCGGAACTGAGGCCGAAGGCAGGAGGGACTCTTCTCTTCCCTGAGCCCTAAGTTTTAAGTTCTCCTTAAGGGAGAGCAGCGGGAGAGGCGCCCTCTGTCCCCTCACCAGTTCTGACCCATTCTGTCTCCCAGCACGGACTAGGTTGATAGAGCTACGTTTTCTTCACCGAAGAAATGTTTTGCATTCCTTGGAACCAAATGCTCCTGCGTATAGATCACTCCCGGCAGGAGTGGCTGAGCGGACGGGGGACTTGGGCAGCAGGCGGAGCTGAAGGGTTGGGGTGAGTTGCCGCACAATCTTGGAATCCTATGCAGCCTGGGTTCCCACAATGACTCGGATCCCCCGCGCTACCTTGCCGCCATTCTTGCGCAGAACCGTGTCGCTCGGTGCGCTCCTTTGCCTAGGAATCTTTCTCAAACCCTTTTCCTGAGATAGAGCTAAGAGGGACTGAGCCTGGAGCAGACAGCTTGCCCTGTTCCCCTTTAGGACGCTGCCAGAGAAGTGCATGATCCGTAGTAAAAAAAAAAAAAAAAAAAAAGGCAGAGAGATGAGAGAGAGAAATTTCGGCTATGAGAGAGACTACTTGGTGATTACTCGTGAAGGCCCGTGCTCCCAGCTCTGGTTGGACCACGGCGCTCCGCAACTGATGGGACTTGTGGTGCCTTTCTTTTGAACACGACCCCGGCCCCAGCCTTTTCCCAGTCCTCTGCTAAGGGTCAGATAGCAGGAGGATCGGAGACAGGGGCGTCGGTTGATCCTACCCGTGGAATTCAGATTGCATGGAGGAAGGGGTGGTGGCGGCGGGGGAATCCCTGACTTGGGAAGCAACAGTCAGGCGGAGAAATGGGCTTTCGTGACATTGACCAGAGAGAAACCTCTTGGCATTAAACAGCCCGGCACACAATTGAGCAGTCAGTTAGGGCCCAGCAACAAGCAACCTGGGGCGCAACTGAGCGCCACGAAACGAGGTAGCCTGCAATGAACGAAAACAAACAAACAAAAAACCAGAGATGCCTAAAACATACTAGTGCGCAGCAGAACACGTTCAGGGACCACCTGAAACCGATTGGTGGGGCTGGCCGGGATGAAATTGTCCGGAAAGCAACGGGGGATGGGTGAAAAGAGCCAGAATGAAATCCACCTGCCAGCTAGCATGCAGCTAAGCACTGCAGGGATTACGGCTGGGAGGGCCCTGGGGTGGACAGGGAGGGGGCCTGTCGCCCCGACTGGAGCTGCTGTGGGGACGTGGCAGGGGAGGGGGTGTCAGGGCTTTTTGATTTACAACCGCCGCGCCCCAAGCGATCCAATCCCATAAATTTGGGGGCCGTTTTCACCAAAACTGTGAGTTATGATTTTTCAAATAAATACATTTTCCAATCAGACAGGGTTCTGTTTAGGTTGAACGCGTCCTGAAGCAGACGCCTCTCCCCGCGGAAAATACACAGAGGAGGAAACCGAGCCGGGACACAGCTCAGACGACATAAAAACTTGTGTAAACACGTTGTCATTTACAGACTTCGGAAGGGAAAGGGATGGGGAAGGAAAATGTTTAATTCTCCCTGGAATCCTCAGGTCCCAGCCCTGAGGGAAGACACGGAAAATTTAATATTCTTTTTCCATATGCTTGCTTTGTGTTACTCATTAGACAATGGGCGGCATTAGGTTTGCTTAAATAGATCTTGTATTTTTGTGGCTGTTACAAACCTGAGACTGGATAGGGTTGCCACCTCCCACCCCTTAGTTTTTCTTTAGGAAAGAGAGTGGGGGAGATAAGCCAGAATAGAGGATTTCAGCAGTGGAGCGTCTGATTTGTAGCTGTGTGCGCCCTGCGCTCGGCCTGTGCTGTGCCACCTGCGAAACAAGGGACCGGACCTGACTAGGGATCAGAGGCCCGTGTGCACACAGGAGCATTCATAAATAATTCTGTGCGCAACTGCAGGAAGCGCAGCAATCCCTCCTCCCCCGCCCCGCCACGCACCAGGTAAAAGGTAGAGAATGCCAGCTTGTAACTTGGACCTTCCCTGGCAAGATCACCCCTCATCCAGGAAAGGGGGGAATACAGGAAAGACAGAGGCTACCTTGGAACCCAAGTCTCCCCTAGACGTCTGTCTCTACCCTCGCCTCTGTCACTTATTGGCTGTGTGCCCTTAGGGAAGCCCCTTCCCCTCTCTGGGCTGGTTCTCTGTTGGTCCTGCCTTCCCATACTGGCCAAGGCAACCAGGCCTCACTCAACGAGCTTCTAAGAGTCGTTTCCTATCTCTCCCTGCCGTGACTATTCTCCGGCCTCGGGAAGAAGGTTGGGTCAGATTGGAAAGTCCTAGACACTCTTTAGATGCTGCAGAGAAATGTTTAAGGGATTTGCCCGCTCAAGCTGCGGGGTAAATGGCCCACGGGCTGATTTATGGCGCGTTACTGCGCGACGCGATTCCCCAAGACAGCGAGAATATTTTACACCGCGCTAATATAAACAGGCGGCCGGCCGGGTCCTTTTTATGGAGTTCCTGTAATTACCCGCGCCCTGACAGGTCCTTGATTTACGGCCCTATTTAGATAAGAGGTCCGGTGCGGGGATTGCTGGTGGCGTCAAGGTCACAAGACTCGGAGGCGGGAGAAGGTTTGCGGTAGGCGCCGGTGTGGGCTCTCTGAGGTCTGCCAGTCCCTTGGGTGGAAGTGAGGGGCGAAGTAACGCAAGGGCGGGGAGAGGGGCCTCCAGGCAGAGGCCCCAGTCACTCGGGAAGTCTAAGACTTGAAGAAAGAGGGTCCACTGCCCAGCAGGGTGGCTCAGTGGTTGAGCGTGGAGGTCAGAGCCGATTCCTAGTCAATGTGCGCGGGTTGCAGCCTGGATCCCCAGTGTGAGGCATGCAGGAGGCGGATCAATGATTCTCATCATTGACGTTTCTGCTTCTCTCTCCCTCTCCCTTCCTCTATGAAATCAATAAAATATAAATCAATAAAAAATATATAAAGAGGGTCCACGCTACAAATGGGGTAACTGACTCCTGGAGGATGCAAGACTAGCCCAAAACAAACAAACAAACAAATCACAGCGAATGAAATGGAGATGGGTGGGATCTGGAACTGGAATTCAGGTCTCTGGCAGCATCATCCCACACCTGGCGATGCCTGGTCTCCCCCGCCTCCAGCCTATGAGAGTGGGATTCTGTAGGGTCAGTGGAGAAAGAAGACTCAAGGTGGTAAAAAACAGGCACGGTCAGATTGGAATAGGGAGCTGCTCCATCACTACCCAGAACGATGTAATTGTGTGGATATGTGACTCCATTTCTTCCCCTGTGAAATTAATTCCTAAAAACAGTCTACTGTTCCTGTGCTAAGAGCTTCACCTATATCAGTGGTCGGCAAACTGCGGCTCTCGAGCCACATGCGGCTCGCGAGCTGCGGTTTGCCGCTCTGTTGACTAATGAGTTTGCCGACCACTGGGATAGGGGCTTAATCACAAGGAACACAACAGCCTGTAATTATTGGAATCAAGAGTCGTCCTATATTATTTCCCTTAATCTTAAACCAGCCCTCTTGACAGGTATCCCTCACCAGCCCCCAACCCCCAATTTACAGAGGAGGAAACAAGATCTGAGTAGAAGAATGACAGTTCTGTCTGGTTTCAACCCAGGTGGGCCCAATCCCACCGCCAGGCTTTCTTCAACACTCCTTTAATACGATTTTCAACCTCTATGTGCTTAAGCTCTAACTTATCAAATGGGGTGAGAAGTTCTTGTCCGACCTCACCAGCACAATTGGAGAAGGAAGCAATGTTTGATAATGCTCTGAGCGCCAGACCTTCTAAAGGTGCTATCTAGGTGAGCACCACAGAGGGGAAGCAGGACAGGGGAGACTGAGACTGGTCCTTGGTCTACAGATGTGGGCCCAGGGAGAGTGGAATCCTCTCCTGAGCCAAGTGCTAAATGGGAGTGTGGGGAGAGGGAACCAGGGCTGGGAATTACAGTCTATCGAGCCTATCCCCTTCTGAAAATAGAGAAACTGAGGCTCTGAAGAGGGAAAGGAATACTGAGGTGATAGGCAGAGCCAGAACTCTTGCTCTCAGCTTAAAGCATTTCTGATCAAACTCCTGGGTCCCAGCCTCTCTCCCCGCCCTCTGCAGGGAACACCCTCACCAGGTCCCCATCATCCCATTCCTCTACTCCAAATGCACCTAAGTCAGGCTGGAGTTAAAAGTGCCTTACGGGCTCCCAGAAGGCTGGTTTGAAGCCTAGGCGCCTTGTGGTCTATGCAGGCACTGGAGGTCTCCCCGGCGTCCATCCTGCAGGAGACCGCCCAGCCCGGCCTAGCCTGGAGATCCGGGGGATTCCCTAGGCCGCAGGGGTGGGCAAACTTTTTGACTCGAGGGCCACAATGGGTTCTTAAACTGGACTGGAGGGCCGGAACAAAAGCATTGATGGAGTGTTTGTGTGAACTAATATAAATTCAAAGTAAAGGAGCGGAGGGGAGAGCAAGAGAACCGGATAGAACAGCGGGATCCGGCCCGCGGGGCCGTAGTTTGCCCAAGGCTGCCCTAGGGCCTCACGCTCAGAGCAGGCACCACTCATCCGAAGACTTCAAATCCTTCACAATCTTCCAGGGAAGTGGGTGGGGGGAGGGAGCAGCTCTCTCTGGGTCCCAGGTGGCTGGGAGCACCCTGCTCTTTAAGCACCCACCTGGGTGTGGGGTGGGGGAAGCAGGGCAATCTTGGGGCCCTCAAGGGGTCTGATGGAACTGTGACTCATCACCCAGTACTGATAATGTATTCCCCATCCCACTAAACAGGCTGGTGATGTGTAACCACAGGAAAAGGACTGGGACACATGGATGGGTGCTGGAGCATGAATTTGTGAGTATGTGGGTAATTGTGTGTACCTGTGTGAGTGTGCCTCATTCATGGGGTGCTATGATAATATGCATACTATTGTTCAACTTCATTTCATCAATGTGTGCACATGGCTATATAAGACAGAACAGATGTCAAACTGAGTGTTTGTGTGTCAGTGTGTAATGTGCAAAGATGTGAAAACATCTATTTCTGAGCACCTGTGCATATACAGTAGTAATCATGGCTGTGTACTTGCATGTGTTTGTGGGACTGAAGGTTTAGTTGTGACACTGAGAATACACAAAATGCATGATGCAGTTTTTGGACGTTTGTGCTGTGAATACAATTGTGGGGAAATGTTAGGAAATACAAACTGCACCCATGCACAATTGTGACAAAGACGCTGTGCAGCACCCTATAGTGGTGTGTTATGTGGAATGTGTGTGTGCCTCTACTGGAAGATGGTGTCTTATGCATGCCCACACGCAGCCTTTGGAGGGGCTCAGCTGCAACCTATCTGCATGGGGATGTGTGCCTGTGGGTGGGTAACAGAGAGATAATGTGTAAAATCCTGGGAATGCATGAATGTTGAAATGCTGTCTTGTGTGGGTGTACATGTGTTATCCTGAGAACACATATACTTTTGGACATATGAACATATGGACCTTTGTGTATGCGGGTGAGTTTGGGTGATCCTCTGTGCAATTATATGTGCATGTGTAATCTTGGGCCGGGTGTGCCACTTTGAGAGCCTTTCAGTGGTTCTCAACCTTTCTAATGCCGTGACCCTTTAATACAGTTCCTCATGTTGTGGTGACCCCCAACCATAAAAGTATTTTCGTTGCTACTTCATAACTGTAATTTTGCTACTGTTATGAATTGTAGTGTAAATATCTGTGTTTTCCGATGGTCTTAGGCTCTACAGTCGCGACCCACAGGTTGAGAACTGCTAGCAGGGTCGCCTAAGACCATCGGAAAACACAGCTATTTACATCACGATTCATTAACAGTAGCAAAATTACAGTTATGAAGTAGCAACGAAAATAATTTTATGGGTGGGGGTCACCACAACATGAGGAACTGTATTAAAGGGTCGCGGCATTAGAAAGGTTGAGAACCACTGCAAGTGAAGATCCTTCCTGGATTAGGACAAAGACTGGGTGTGTGTTGAAGACTGAGGTCCTTCTCCAGATAGTAATTACTCTCCCTACCCGACACGCTCAGGAGAGCCTCCACGCCAGGGAGGCGCGGAACCCCGCAGAGCCGAGGTGGAATTGGGCGCCGGGCGCTCCCTCCCCTTGAACCTCTGGCTCTGCTGGGCCCAACCCCAGCGCTGCTGGCGCCAGGCGCCCGGAGAGCGGCGGGTTTCTAGCAAGCCTCAGGCAGGAAACCAGGACTTCCCTCCCCCACGCACCTCTAGGCCCCACAGCCCTAGGGGACCAGGGGAACTGGCCAGCCGGGGACAAAGCGTTTGTCTCCTTCTCTCCTGTAGTATCCCCCCTCCCCCCACCTCCCACCCCTTTTCATTTACTCCCTTGTTCAGGAGAGGAAATAACTCAGTAGCCACTAGCTGTGGGACGCAAGGAAAATCGTTCATCTCTGGGCCTCACTTTTTCTGTCTGTTCAGGAAAGAATTGGCCTTTCCCCCTCTGCCTTTGGACTGTGTGTGCCAGGCACATAGTGAGCACCAATAAATTATTAAATGAATGGGTAGAGAAATGAATTTGTCCTCTAAAAAGAGCAGCCACATATTGTTCTTCCCCTTCCATCCTCACCTCCACACTGGTTTTGAGAGCTGGGCACACTCCCTCTACCCCACCCAGGGAAGGGGGGCTGGGAAAGGTTGGCGAGGTGGAGGGATCCAGGTAGGAAGGAGGACGTTAGCTGGAAGCTACTGTAATAGGAGGTAAGCCAGAGAGCCCAGCCAGAAGCGCCATCACCCTGGGAATTCCAGGTCCGAGCGGAGCCCAGGGAAAGCTTCCTGAGCGGAGACTGGGACAGGCTCTGGCCTGAGGGGAAATAGCGGAGGTCCGAACGCCTTCGTTGTGCGTTTCCAAGGGTGCGCTCCTCCCGCCGAGGGAGCCTGGCGGCCAGTGTGGATGTCCTCGGTACGTGCACACCGCTAATTTCTCGCGGTGTGAGCTTTGGCACTGCGTCTTTTACAGAATCGAACATTCTCAAGCGAAGATGACTTGGCGGAGTGGTCCGACGCGAGCCGAGCTCCTTGCGCAGAGGCGGCAATCAGCCGCAGTACATACGACTTGGCTAGAGTTGGCGGTTGCACGACCCGCGCGGAACTGCTCCCACTCGGGCAGGATGGGGCTCGTGACTGGGGTGCCTGGGGAGGAACGCCAGGGGCCTACCCTGCCTCCAGCAGCGATCCCTCATCTTCTGCCTCTGACGCCAAGGGGAGCAATGGAGTTCGGGACTAGAGACCTCTGGGATTTCCATTTTAAATTTCAGAGGGTCTAGAGATAGAACAAGAACCTTTCTTTCTCTGGCCCTCAGTTTCCCTGTGTGAAGTCAAAGGGTGGGCTCTAGAAGACCTTTTCGCTAGATGACTCTAGATTTTTCCCCTTGGTTCCTTGAGTGCGGGTGGCAACCACCTTCCAGGGCGCTGACAGGCCTGTGCCTCGAGTATGTTGCCCCTGCCTCCCCCACCCCAGCCAAAAACTGGGAGGGGGAGGGGCCGAGGCGGGCCGCCTCCCTGTCCCCCCCGCAGGCAGCCTGGAGGCGAGTGGCTCAAGCTGAGCTTAAAAACAGGGACGGCCACCCCCACCCCCCTGCCATTGGTTCCAGGGAGAGGTTGACATCAAAGCCGTGGCCTTATATAAGCCAGACCCTGAAGGGGAGGCCGCAGAAGGGTTAAACTGGTCTCTCTACGCCGCATCTGTATCTGTATCCTCAGTTCGTGGCACCGCCACTGAAGCGGCAGGCTGCGCGTCTCTTCCTTAGCCTGGCCCGGGACTCTCCCAAGCCCGCGCGCGCACCACCGCCTTGTCTGGGACTCTCCCAAAACCCGCGCACCCACGGGAGCCCCGCCGCGAGCTCACGGGTGGCCTCGGTCGTCTCGGGAGTGCATGGGGCGTCACTAAGTGGACTGGCGGTGCAGACCAGGTGGCCGCTCCAACATGAACCTCGTGGGCAGCTACTCACACCATCACCACCATCACCACCCGCACCCCGCGCACCCGGTGCTCCACGAGCCTTTCCTCTTCGGCCCGGCCTCGCGCTGTCACCAGGAGCGGCCCTACTTCCAGAGCTGGCTGCTGAGTCCCCCTGACGCTGCTCCGGACTTCCCAACCGGCGGGCCACCACCCACAGCAGCGGCGGCCTCTGCCGCTTACATCCCGGACGCCCGGTCCGGCCAGAGCCCGGGGAGCCTGGAGGCCCTCAGCGGCCGCCTGGGCCGGCGGAAAGGCTCAGGACCCAAGAAGGAGCGGAAGCGCACAGAGAGCATTAACAGCGCGTTTGCGGAGCTGCGCGAGTGCATCCCCAACGTGCCGGCTGACACCAAGCTCTCCAAGATCAAGACTCTGCGCCTGGCCACCAGCTACATCGCCTACCTGATGGACGTGCTGGCCAAGGACGCACAGGCCGGTGACCCTGAGGCCTTCAAGGCCGAAATCAAGAAGGTGGATGGCGGTCGCGAGAGCAAGCGGAAAAGGGAGCTGGTAAGTTCGGGGGCCTCTAAGCTCCAGACAAGGGCGCGAGTGGTGGGCACCCGCAGGCGAGCGCGCAATGGAGGAGTCTGTGTTGCGGTGTGCGGGAGTTTGAGAGGCTGCGGAGAGTTCTGAGATGGTCGAAATGTGGGATTGTGTGCGTGAGGAAGAAAGATTGATATATGAACGTAATGAGGGATATTGTTTGTAAGGCTGTGAAGTAAGACATAGTCTTAACTTTTTTGGAGGGGCTATGGAGTCCCTTTAAAGAATCCATTGGAAGCTTAAGACCCTGAGAAAATACACATATATTTCGCTTCCAATTTCGAGGGGTCCCTGGCTCTCCTGGATGCCACTTTAAGAATGCTGTAGGAGTTCCTTACTTAATGTGCCCGAGTGTGAATTTATGCTTATGGACTTAGTTACTGTTTTCAAAGGACCCTTGCTGGAGAGGGTAGTCTACCTACACCCTCCTATAGACAGGGAAACTGAGGCCCCAGGAGGACTGGAGGTGAATGCCACCGACAGGAGGAGTCAGAGGTGCAGCTGGGGTAAAACAAGTCAGGTCTTCTCCTCTCAGTCCAGAGCACACTTCCCATGGGCTCGTTCCAAGGGCGACCTTGATGGTTTGGTGTGTCAACATCAAGTGAGAGTCTCACTAACTTCTTTTGGCTTTGGAGATCACGGTCTCTACTTGGCCTTTCTCGATCCTCTCCAGTGAGGGAGACACTTTCTGAAGCCGGATTCTGCGGGCCCAGAGCTGTGGAACCTTGGAGGGTGGAGATGTGTGGGCTAGAGAACTAGTTTATCTAGGTTAGTACGATCGGGCTCAGGCTGCTGCCCGGGGAAGCTGACTAGAGAGCCCCGCGGGGTTTGGTCGGACCCGCAGATGCTGTAGTAAACTAGGGAAAGCTCAGCTGGGGAGACTGGGAAAAACAGGCATCGAGTCTCTAAACCTCTGCTCTCAGCTAGAGGAGATGCAGGCCCAGCGATGCCTCAATGGCAGTAGTTACTGGGCGTATTCCCACCTTCTACACCTCACCGCCTCTTTTAAGAATCACCGCTTGGTTTGTGCTTGAGAGCGGGGAAGGGGTGTGGGATGGTAGGCCAGGCTGAGTACCATTCGCCTAGCTGTCTGAAGCTACCCAGCACCAGCAGGCGGGTGGGGATCCAACCCAGCATCCAAGCCCAGGAGCTAAACCAGGTTGGAAAGCCTGTGGGCTGTGTGGGGAGACGAGGTCTGCGAGCGCAGGCGGGAAAACTGTGGGTTCTCACCCCTCCCATTCCAATCCCTGCAGTCTCTCTTGGGCGCCATCACGCAAAATCTAGGCGCATCAATTTCACTAGACACAGAAAATTCTCATTATGGAACCCCCAGCAGCTGCCCAGCCCATACTGCCCCCACCCCCCAGACTGCGCATAAAGGCAAATTTTATGAGCTTGTTTGCCTATTCCGCAAACAGAAATCCGTCACTTATTTAAAGGCTCCCAGTTACTGCTCCCAACACCTTCCCCCGACCCCACTTTACGCTCTGGCGACTGGAGCAGAAAAATTTAAACCTGTCTCTCTCGCCTCTTTTTCTGTGCATGTCCTCTGGCAGCAGCAGCACGAAGGCTTTCCTCCTGCCCTGGGCCCAGGCGAGAAGAGGATTAAAGGGCGCACAGGCTGGCCACAGCAAGTCTGGGCGCTGGAGTTAAACCAGTGAGCCAAGGCCCGCGCGGAGGACCCCACCACCGCGCCCGAACCCGGAGGCCCGGGAGGAGAGGAAGGCGAAGAGTGCCAGGCTCTGGGTACCAGGGGCTTATGGGGCGCATCCTGCCGAGCCTCTGTTGTGTGCTGGCAGGTCGTTGGCTGCAAAACACACTTGGATCGCACGTGCAATGTCATTTGAAATTGTTTTTAATACATTAAGAGAAAGAGAAATATATATATCCACCCCCATAACCAAGAGGGCGGCTCTTGGCAGCACTATGTACGAGGGAGAGACTGCGGGACTCTGGACGAGCGGCTAAGATACACCCTTACAACCCTTCTGGGGCGAATTTGGAACCCCCAGCACCTTCCCCACTAAGCTATCTGGCTCTCTTTCTAATTCCCTCTGGTTCCAATCAAAACCCTGGAGTGCTCAATTCCCTAATTAAAATGCAATAAGAGGAATCAATAGTTTACTGCCAAGAACCAGAACCAGATCAGGAAGATGGAGGGCTGCCTTTTGTTGTCGATCTCCCTCAAACAGTGGTGTTTTTATTTTATTTTTTACTTTCGTTGCTGCACTTCCTACTTAGTTCCAAGGGAAACACATTTTCCCCTTCCTTCTTTCCTTTCTTTTCTCTTTTTCTTCTTCCTTCCTTCCCCTGACTCCCTCCCTCCCTTCATTTGTAAATAAAAGCTTTTCCCAACGTTGAAAAGTTTTTATGTATTTAAACTACCTACGATGCCTGCTGTGCTCAGGTGTTTGTTTATTCCATCCCCACCCTTTTTCTACCTCAAATCTATATGACCACTCACCGCCCTCTCCCTTTGCCAAAGCAGTATCTATGCTCTTGACTAATAAAACATTTTCTGAAATCGGAGGAAGCCTGTGTGATGTCTTGGTGGGTATCCCTGGCTTCATTGTTTCTGCCAGGTAGAGAGCCTCCTGCTCCTATTTTTTTCAATAAATGCCAAACCAAACTACAAGTCATGTCAAGGGGAGGGGGCAGATAAAGGACTTATTCCTTGAAGGAAGAACAAAGCTCTCCTTAGAACTTAACTGCGGGACAGGATAACGTTAGTAAACCCACAGAAAGGAAAACTAGAAAGGAATCAGACCCAGATTGTCGGGCTGTGATTTAGGTGGGTCTAACACCGGGTTGGTATGCACTCGGTGTCTGAAGAAAGTCTGCTGGGGTTATTAGGAAAGGGCAGTGAAGCTGGGAAGAGAGGGATGTGTTCAAGCATACTGTGTTCATCCATATTAAATGAAGAACATAGTTGTGTAGGTAATGGTGAGGAAACTCACTCGGAGCCCAGTGCCTGTGCCAGGGCCAACGAGCATCTGCTTAGCATAGCTCCCAGCACGCAGTAAGGGCTCGACAAGTCGAAGCAGCTATTATTTTGTACAAGAGCAAAATAAGCTTGTGAATGGTTAAATGGAGACATTTAGGTTTCTCTCCAGCAGCAACGCACTCAACAAATAATTGTGAGAGCATATGGATTGTGCAGAGGAGTGGGGGTCCGTGCATGCTAGTTCCGCCACTTGTGTAGGAGAGCCATCTTTGCGCTCCCACATGCACACCCAGGGCTGGGTGTGGGGGTGAATAAAAGAGGGTGCATTTTTGGCGCATGCTGGGCTAAACTGGGGTGAGCAAAAGAAGACTGTTATGTGTCCCTGAATAATAGAGTACAGACAGCTAGTTTTGCTTTGCTTGCGCGCAACTGTGCTAGGCCCTAGTGACTAGGCTAAGTGCTTTTATGCCTCTGAACAGCTCCCATGATTGCCTGAGGGTCGCATAGTCTGCAGTGCTTGTACGGGTCTCCGGTGCTCCCTCTGGGGGAACACGCGCGTGGGTCCCTGGGCGCTTTCCAGCCCCACACTGGGTGCTGGGGGCTCTGGCTTGGGGTCCAGAAAGGAGACCCCGGTAGCTCTGGGCCAGGTGTGTCCAGGCGCCTCGTCCTAGCATCGGGGTGAATATAGGGCCCCATTAGTCTTGGCTGTAAACACCGTGGCAGGGGCCCAGCGGCCACGCGGGCCTTTCCGGACACGAAGGAGTTAATAAAAGGTGTTTTATGGACGTGAGGAAATGGTGGGGGAGGTGTGAGCTTCTCTCCACTCCTACCCCCCTACTTTTTTCTTTTTTCCTCTCGCCACCCGCCTCCAGATCAAACAGACCGGTGATTTAACTAGGGCAACACCTCGCGGTAATGAGCCGTCCTGGCACACCCCTCCCCCGGCCTCAGTTCCCGGCCCCAGGCCCGAAGGTCCCTCGGGCAGAGCAGAAAACAAAAATTGTGGGTTTTTTTTTCTTTCCCTTTCCTAGAGCTAGAAAGCCCCTTAGAAATACTGGTACGCACGCACTGAGACACTGAGACTCAGGGAGCAAACCGACCGACCTGCGCCAGCACAGAGGGGGCCTTACTGGGATTCGAACCCAGGACTCCAGTTCGGTTTTCAGACCATCCTCAGTCTCAATGCTGAGCGCCGCTCTGGGGACTATTTTTAGTACCCAAAGTATCCTAGGCACGGGAAGAATGCGCACCGGGTCCCCTTTCTTGCGTCCCGTCTAGTGAAAGGAGAGAGGATGCCGAGGGGTACCGCCTGCGCAGCCCCAGCCACGTTTGCCTAACCAGGCCTGCTCGGAAACCCCAGCGGGCCGGGCCCAAACGCCCATTGAGCGGGTGGAGCCTCAAATTCAGCCCCAGCCACGTCTGTCCCAATCTCAGACCTAGGACCTGGGAGCCCAGCTGGGGCATGCCCATTACCGGGGAGGGGGGGGGGAGGGGGAGGGTCGTCGCTGGGATGTCCTCCCACTTTCCCCAAGCCTCATTCCAGGGGCTTAGAATGCCCAGCCCCCACTTCAGGACTGGAAAAGCGGGACCCCTGGCGAGGAACGGAGTAATTCTGGGTTCCAAAAAACCGGTCTCTGGGCCGTCTCTCCTCTCTTCTCACTGAGCCTCTCACCCTTCTTCAATCCCCCTCCTGTGAAATGGCTTTAGAGCCTGGCCTTTACTTCCTTTTTCTCTCCCACGGTTCAAGGCTGTTTGCCAGAAACCTACCTCAACCGGTCTGTGGCAGAAGCAGTGCCATTATTATTATTTTTAAGGGCATCACCTTAAAAAAAAAAAAACCAAGGGAGAAAATGGAATGGTCATGAACTTAAAAGTAAATTCCAGGAATTTCTCGTAAGGAAATACTCATTGGTGTTACAAACCTTTAACTACAGGACTAGTCTACTAAGGAGTGAAAAATAGGAAAGGACCCAGATGGGCTATAATTACAGAATTATAACTGGTTAAAGAAATCCATCCGTACAGTGGGTTACTACTCAGCTACTAGAAAAAAAAAAGTGAGGGTTGACATGGAGATTGTTCATGATAGATTACGTTGAGGGGAAAAAAAACCTCTCCCAGGTTACTGAAGACTGTCCATCATGACCTGTTTTGTGTGAAAATAAATTAATGAATGCATAAATATCATTCATGGAGAAAAAGTGGAAGAATATACACCAAGACATTTACACTTCTACCTCTGAGTTGAGGGAATAAGGATAATTTTGATTTTTCCTCTTGTGTAGGTATTTTTTTTCCTACTCTTTCCCCTAGGATATTTTTCCATTGATTTTTAGAGAGAGTGGGAGGAAAGGGGAGAGACAGAGAGAAAAATATCAATGTGCGAGAGATGTATGGATGCATGTATCGGTTGCCTCTCACATGCGCCCCAACCAGGGCCAACCAGTGATCAAGCCTGCAACTGAGGTACATGCCCTTGACCAGAATCAAACCTAGGACCCTTCTGAGGGCCGACTCTCCATCTACTGAGACAAACCAGCTAGGGCATCTACTTTCTTTTATACAATGAATAAGTATTAGTTTTACAATAAAAAAGTAAGCTGCAATTTCCTTCTAATTTCTCCTATGGCCAGTGTACTCTGAGTACACTGTTTAGTCAGTACACATTAATTGAGTACCTAGCTGTGGGTATAAACATAATGAGTAAGAAAGAATCCATATAATCAACACCAATTAACATACAATAGTAAATATTGGTCTTGAAGAGTTGATTTTTCCTTCTACAAGGTAAATAAAGACTTTTCTCACATTTAAAACCTATTAATGCATGAAATAATAACAGCTAAAATTAATTAAAGAAATTATGAAAGCCCTTGGCATGAATTATTTCATTTAGCCTAATAAGAATTGTGTGAGGTTGATACTAAGGCAGCTGAGGCTCAGAGAGGTGAAGGACTTTGTTCAAGGTCACATGGACCATAAAGGCTGACAGAGTTTGGATCAAAGGGCGGGTCTTGCTGTCTCCAGAAACCTGGCTTTCCCCCACATTTCAGAGTACCTCCAGGTTGTATGTATGTATGTATGTGTGTGCAAATACAGCCTCTTAGTCTGATCTTCCTTGGTCAAGTAAGGTAGAGAAAGAAAGAAGGGATTTTGGGGGAAGGATCTGGGATTCCAACTCACCTGGAATCCTCTTCCTCTGTCCCCACTCAAAGTGGATCCATGTATATAGTGATGAAGGGGTGAGTTTCTTGTCCCCCAGATTCTTTCCCAGCTGTAACACTGAATCTAGGAATCGACTTTCTGCTGGTGAAAAATTCAGAATGTTATTCTTTGCCCCAGCCTCTGATGTTTGTATAGCTCATTCACCTTTCCTGGTACCTTCACTTCTCTAAGCACATTTTCCTCCCTAGAAACTAGAAGGAAGCAGGGGTAGGGATTATGGCTCCTCATGGATGGAAGGAGAAAGGAAAACGCAGAGAGGTGAAGTGACCAGCTCAGGGTCACACAGCCAGTCAAGGGATCAGAAGGCAGCCTGGAGACTCCAGGCCCAGGGCTCTCTTGGAAAAGTCTATGCATCCTTTCTCTTCACGAAACCAGCAGCTAAGCTTATGGTCTTGCTAAATCCTCATAAAAGAAACGAAACTAAGAAATCAGCCAATCTCATTTTTAAATGAAAAGTGACTGGGAAGAAAAAATATGCATGCTCTAAAGTGTCTGAAACCAGTCTCCTGATTTAAACTGAATTTGTTTGGAAAAAAAAAAATTTTTTTTAAAGCTGAGTTTTTACAGCTGAGCTCTCCCAACCCCATAAAAAAAACACAAGGTTTATATGGGAAACAGTGAAAGACTCTTAACTATAATACACAGCGTCTAATGTAAGCAGACATAGACACTATATAAAGCTCCTACAAATGTTATTAAAACAAACAGAAATACACATTTATCCCCACAGAATGGACACAGAAGGCATTGGACTTGTGAGTTCCAGAAGTCTTATGTTCACTGAAATGTTCAAAGCACCCCAAAATATGGGACTTCAAAGATCTAAACATTTCTCTCATTTTACAGAAAGGGAAACTGAGGCTCCAAAGGGGGAGGGCCCAAGGTCACATGGGGAGTTGTATTTTTCTTTTCCCTTAGTTTACTTAACACCTTTTACTTCTAGTGCAGGTGAAAGAACATTACGTGGCAAGAGACCCTCAACAAGTTACCGAGCCTCAATTTTCTCATCTACAAAAATGGGAGCGATCGTTGCCTCCACTTGCTGGGGTTTGTGAGGACTGAATGAGATAAGGTGTGTAAAGTACTCAGCATGTTGTCCACCGCAGAGCTATTTTTATTACATTATTTAATCCCTACGATAATCTTTCGAGGTACAAGAATTTATTTAGGCTTGTTGGCTTGTTTTGGAAATGTAGAGCATATTTCTGACAGGCACAGAAGGTAACAGTGACTTGCTCAAGGGCACACAGCTAGTGAGTGGATTCTTGGTTCAAAGCCCTCACATTCCACATCATGACGGCAAACTGAAGGCAGGCAGGCAGTAGCAGCTGGATTTCTGAAACTATATAAGGCAGCATTATACAGTAGAAATATAACGTAAGCCCCAAATACGAGGTACGTATGTAATTACAAATTTTTTAGTAGCCACATTAAAAAAGTAAAGAGAAACAGATGAAATTAAATTTAATAATATATTTTATATTCTTTAGGTTAGACATTTATTTTATTTAATATGTCTGATATAATTTCAACCTGTATTCAATATAAGTTTATTAATGTGATGTTTTACATTTTCTTAATAGTAAGCCTTGAAAACCAGGGTGGGAGGTGTGTTTTATACTTAAAGCACATCTCAGTTTGGACCACAGTGCGAGCGTTCAATAGCTGCATGTGGCTAATGGCTGCCATACTGAACAAACAATGCAGGTCTTAAGGCTCATGTAGCAGGAATATTAGACACATAGCTTTAGTTAATTGTATCAATAAATAGCCACCATTTACTAAACAATGTGTTCAGGCAGCAGTGCTCAATATATATGGGCTCACTGACCCCTCCTAACAACCACAGAGGGTAATTTATTCATGGTCACATAACTATTAGACCCAGACCCATCTGTCTCCCAAACCTGCCACTTTAGCTGCTGAGTCCCATGACTTTCACCCAGTGGGTGGAGCCCTGGGTTTCAGATTCAAGTCTACCTTGGGCCAGTCATCCTCTGGGGCACCAGTTTTCTAATCTCTAAGATGGGCTAACAATAGCTTTCCTCAACTCACAGAACTGTCAGGCTAAAATAGGAGAACATTTTTGAAAGGTTTTGAAACATAGAGACTATAGCATGAGAGAAGGGGCCAAGGTCAACAGGGAGGTCTAGACTGACACCCAGATCAGCTGGTTGGATGAGCTGTGTGGCATTGGGCAAGTTTATTTTCCTTTCTGAGCCCCAAAGCCCTCTTCTGTAAAAGGAAAAGCAGAATAGCTCAGAGATGTGAAGATCCAAAAGCTTGTATCCTGGCCCTGAATAGACAGTAGCAAACATGAGCTATTACTACTGCTGCTGTTGTCGTTGGGGCTGGGCTGCAGGGCCTGCTTTGGAAGCAATAGCGAATGGCAGGTAAGGGGAAGGGAACACGGCTTTCCCCTGCGCTCAGCTCCTGGCTTAGGGTAGTATTCTGGCGGTCCAATGGGGTGAGGGAGGTGCTCATGGGAGTGTGAGAACAGTTAGTGTGGTGGAAAGAGCCCTAGACCCAGAGGTCAAGAGAAGGGGGTTCAGCCTGCTGTGTGACTTAGAGCGTTTCCTTGTCCCTACTGGACTTGGGTGTTATTTGTAAAATGAGAAGGTGGGGCCAGAGATCTAAGTCCCTTTCTGCTTTGACTGTCTAGGTTTTCACAACAGTATTTAGTGAGTAGTGCTTAGTGAATAATATTTATAATATTGCATCTGTGAGGGGGACAAAAAAATGCCCCTGAGCCTTCCCATGCCTCCTGGGGCTACCACTAGGGGAGGCCGCCACCTGGTGGACATACTCCTAACTCTGTGTTCTGCAGAGAAACCAGGGAGGACTCCCGACGCCCCCATACAGTGACTCGAGAGCCCCAGGGCCCAGTTTTTCTAACTTTCTTTGGCAGTTTCAGGAAAGAAGGGACCCAGAAAGTTCACAGAGCCGGGGGTCCTGGGTAGGAGGCAGATTCCTGAGGGATGATGGGGTTTTACAATCCAAGATCTCTGAGGCTTTCTTCCCTCGAGGCACCTTGGGGTAGGAGTCTGTATTTCCCTATTACATAAAGTCTAAAATGCATCACATGTTTTCTTCTGTTTCTTTGGGTGGGAGCGGCTGAACAAAGCACAATCTTCTCCTGGTAACTAAAAACTCTTTTGCCACGATTGCACTGGGCTAATGGCACGCAGAGGGCTGTTCCCCCTTGCCCTGAATACCTCAGACTGGTGGCTCCGGACTTCTAACAGCATTCACGACCCTGCCATCCCCCCGCCCCCGCCCACTGTCATTATTCTACTGCTCTCTGTGGTAGAGGTGGCATGGGACACGGAGTCAGGTTAGCATGGGTTCCAACTCTGGCTCACCATAAGACCCTGCATAAGCGATCTATTTAACTTCTCTGAGCCTCAGTTTCCCCACCTGAAAATTAGGGAGAATCACTTCTTTGCAGGTTTGTGTGAGGATTACTGCCAGAAACAGTAATAGAACAGAACAGAACAAATATTCTAGCAGAGGGTGTCCAGTACCTAGTAGGTGTTTCACAAACAAAAGCCATCGTTTCTGCGGGTATGTCATCCTGAGCACTTTTCCACATTCAGCTTTGGAATATTCTTAGGGCGAAATAGGAATAGGATGCGTTTGGAACATGGTATTAGAAACCAGAAATAAAACACCCTTACCATGGAAGAAGGTGGAGCCTCCGTGGAACTGTTAAAATGGACTCAGCCAAGTTCAACCTCGTCTGGATGAGATAAACCCAATGGGCAAGCTGGGTCTTGTCTTCCCTCCGTCCTGGTTCTCCGGGTTCCGCTAAGCTTCCTTAGACACACTTCCACCTTCAGGCTGCTGCTTGCTGACCTGGCTGAGTCTGACCCCGCCCCGCTGACTGTACCCCCTAAAGCCTGGTCCGCTCCCGCATGCGACATCTGGCTGGGCACACATGCCCTCCAAGGGCTCACAGAGCAGTCCAAGCTTGCTGGTGGCCAGAGTCCTCAGGAAGCATCCTTAGCCACCGTAGCTGATTAAGTTCAGTGCACGTCTTCTCTAAGACGGCCAGCCCATTACGCACCCACGCACGCACCCACGCACGCACCCACGCACGCACCCACGCACGCACGCACGCCTCCTTTGTGCCTTGGGCTCCGAGCCTTCCTCGCAGACCCCAGGGTCTTCAGCGGCGAGGCCTGCTTCCCACCGCTGTCCAGGTATGACCTCCCCTGAAAGTCCCTGAAAGTCCCGGCTGCTGGAGGGCGAGCTGTTTGCAGAGCCCCCGCAGACAGCCGGCATGCAGCAGACACGCATTTTCTTGACCACATTTCGTTGTTTGGCTTTGTTTTTAATGGTTGTAGGTTTGGTGACCCCCAGGTTCAAGCTCCTCACTCTGGCATCTGAGGCTTTCTGCTCCGGACTGGACTTCCTTCACCCTCAGTCTCCTGCCTAACCTGCCATTTCCTGCTTAGGAGTCTCTTCTTCCAGGAAGCTCCCTTGATTTTCAGAAAGCCTTTTCCTTCCTATTTTACCCTTTCTCGGGATTTTATAGATACAGATATAGTATGGCTGTACACGGGGTTGGTAAATAGATGCGTTGATATGCCTACAATATGGTCATAGTCACGTTAAATACAGCTCTGTATGTGTATGTACACAGGGTGTCCGCAAAAATGTATGCACATTTTGAATAATTACAAAGGCATAGTGAGTTAAATCTGAAAAACATCAATGGAGCTCTCAGCTGTTAGTGTGTATACGTTTTTTGGGGGGTACACTCTGTATACACATATGTAACTATGCATATCCACATTGTATATACTCATTAATATAATTTGTATACATATATACATATATAGTATACATGTCTAGTATTTCTAAGAATGTCATTAAATATTATTTTATAATTTTTTAAAATATATTTTATTGATTTTTTTACAGAGAGGAAGGGAGAGGGATAGAGAGCCAGAAACATCGATGAGAGAGAACCATCGATCAGCTGCCTCCTGCACACCCTCCACTGGGGATGTGCTCGCAACCAAGGTACATGCCCTTGACCGGAATCGAACCTGGGACCTTTCAGTCCGCAGGCCGAGGCTCTATCCACTGAGCCAAACTGGCCAGGGCTATTTTATAATTTTGACATATATACTTATACTATGTATTATGGTAATACATAATTTATATATAGTAATTATTGTAAATATGTAATATAAAAGTATAATCTTTTTAAAAGCTGTCCCCTATTATTTGAGGTTGTTTCCAGTTCTTCCTTGTTCTAAACAATACTCCCTCGAGATAGCTTATCCAATTAGAAGGCAGCAGGGCACAGTGGATTCCGGGGTCAGATAGACATGCCTTTGACTTACAACCCCACCACTTTCTGGTGACCTTGGACAAACCATTTCACCTTACAACCTTCGGTTTCCTTATTTATAGTATAAAGAGCATAATTGTATTCATAGGGTCCTAAGGCATGTGAAGTGATTAACACAGTACCTACCACTTAGGAAGTGCTCAGTGAAAAAACAGCACTATCTGGGAGGCAGAAGATGAGGATTTGCTGTGACTTCCCCACTCACCAGTGTGACCTGAGTATCATTATTTAGTAGCGTGTGACAATACCCAGGGAATCAAGTGCTGCCCGAATTTAAGATTGCATTCCTGTTTTTTACTTCTCTTACTGTTTTCTACAGGTTTTAGGAATATGTAACAAACTATGCAAGCAAGGAGTATGTGTTTTGAAGGCACTTAAAAAAATTGCTTTGCTATTTTATAGATTTGGTGAAAATGGCTCAGGCCCATTATAAACAATTTAGACAATCCCAAAAAAGCACAGAGGAGACAGTAAAACTGCAGATCCCACCGACAGGACTAGCCGTGGTTGGCATGTTGGTTGTGGTCTTCTCTTACTTGCTGCCCTGGGTACCCAGGACAGGTCAGCTGTTTCATAAATGTCTGTGGACTTCAACCAGATTGACTCGTTAACAGCAGTGCTCCAGCTCTGTCCCTCTCAGCCAACCTCTGACAGTTTCATTAACCCCATTAAATCATGCAGGTGCCTTCACACCTCCTGGGCTTGTTAATCTCTGTACAGCTCTGGTAAGTTAAAACCTGGCTGGGAAGTTGGATGTACCTTGTTAACCTCCATTAAACCCTATTAAATTTCCTAACTATAGTCTTAGTAACTTCTAGGAGTCCCTCATTAAAGTTTAGTAAATCCAGTTGATGGGGGGACAGGGGTGACTGTTGTGGCTGCACTGCTTCAAAGCGTGACATTCCCGAGTTCTTTGATGGTGGGTTGACAAGTGTCCCAATCCCGGAGTGCCTCTAGCTGTCATTGTTACTTGGGCAAGTTCCTCAGCCTCTGCATTCACACCTCTGTGAACTGGAGTTAATAACAGTTCTTACTTTATATGATTGTAGTGAGACTGAATGAATCAATGCAAACTGTAAAACTAGAAACATGTCTGGCATGCATGCATACTGCACTTACAGCTCTTATTATTTCTGGATATGAAAGATACTTATAAACCAAAAAACTGTTCTGTAAATGGAAGATTCAATAAAGACATTAAATGTGTCCCCCTATGCCAGGTACTGTGCTGGAAACTGTGGATTATTTTCACTCTGGTTTTTTTGTTAATACTCACCTGAGGATATTTTTTTCCATTGATTTTTAGAGAGAGTGGAAGGGAGAGAGAGAAAGAGAGAAAGAAAGACACACAACACATCGATGGGCTGCCTCCTGCACACGTCCCGACAGGGCCAGGGATTGAAACTGCAACCCAGGTACGTGCCCTTGACTGGGAATCAAACCTGCGACCCTTTGGTGTGAGGGCCAACACTCCAACCATTGAGTACACCAGCCAGGGCTATTTTCACTCTAGTTTTATGCAGACTGAAGACCATCCATTTTAGTGGTTCATCTTGATGGTCTTTGTGGCTGTGCAGGTCACTTCAGAGCTGTTTGAGGTTGAACACAGCTACTTTCTCTCCATGGGTCTTAGGTGGTTGGACTCAGTGCTCTCTAAACCTGGATGCACATACAAATTCCCCAGATTTTGTAAGAATAGTTTCCTGGGCCCCACTTGAGAAGATTCTCATTTAGTAGGTCTCACTGGGAACTTTTGACCACAATCCAGATGAGGTTGAAGCTGCTGGATTGGGAAACCTCTGGACCCGAGGTTTGGGCTTGAGTCTTACTTGGGCAAATTAAATTTGTATTCCTGGACTTCAGCCTCTGAGCTTTCCATTCTGAGAATGGGGATGGGGGCTCAGGAAGTGCATTGTAAGAGTTCTTAGGAGATTCTGATGGGGGTGGCAAGTACCACACATTAAAAAACGCTGAACCTCAGATGATCTGATATTCAATATTCTAAAGGTCTATTCTGAAAAAAGGGTGTCTGGCTCCCAGTGAAACTTCTGTTCTAATGCTACATTAGGATGTGGGCTCATCCTATCTAATAGAGAGGGAATATGCAAATTGACCATCACACTGTAACAAGACAGCTGTGCCCACAGCGGAGGCAGGGATTCCGTAACACAAGATGGTTGTGCCCACAGCAGAGGCTGAGTTCCCATAACTAGCCTTAACGAGCAATCAGCAGGGACCCGAGGATGCGTGGTGCTGGGCTGGGGCAGGGGACCTGAGGCTGTGCCCCCTGCCTGGTGGGGCTTGACAGGGGACCTCAGGCTGTGCCCCCCCCACCTAGTGGAGCTTGACGGGGACTTCAAGGCATGCCCCCTGCCCCAGCCTGGGCCAGGAGACCTCAGGCTGCGCACCCTGCCCCGGCGCCGGGCCAGACGACCTGACTGCCCCCTTGCCAGCCTAGTTGCCCCTCACTGCCCCCCCTGCCAGCCTGGTCACCCCCAACTGCACCCCAACCAGCCTGGTTGCCTCTAACTGCCCCCCTCTGCAGGCCTGGTTGCCCCTAACTGTCCCCCCTGCAAGCCTGGTTTCCCCCAACTGCCCCTCCTGCTGGCCTGGTTGCCCCCAACTGCCCCCCCTGCCAGCCTGGTCACCCCACACAACCTGCTTGTTCAGTCATTTGGTCGTCCCTCACTAATCCCCCTACCCGCCTGATTGCCCCACGCAGCCTACTGTTCATTTGTTTGGTCGTCCCTCACTAACCCCCCTGCCGGCCTGGTCACCCCACACAGCCTGCTTGTTCAGTCATTTGGTCGTCCCTCACTAATCCCCCTACCCGCCTGATTGCCCCACGCAGCCTACTGTTCAGTTGTTTGGTCGTCCCTCACTAACCCCCCTGCCGGCCTGGTCACCCCACACAGCCTGCTTGTTCAGTCATTTGGTCGTCCCTCACTAATCCCCCTACCCGCCTGATTGCCCCACGCAGCCTACTGTTCAGTTGTTTGGTCGTCCCTTACTAACCCCCCTGCCGGCCTGATTGCCCCATGCAGCCTGCTTGTTCAGTTATTTGGTCGCCCCTCACTAACCCCCCTGCCGGCCTGGTCATAGGCAGCCATCTCGTGAGGGTGTGAGGGTCAATTTGCATATGACCCCTTTATTATATAAGATTTCCTCTAATTCTCTTTTAATGTGCACGAATTTCATGCACTGGGTCACTAGTCCTTCTATAACAACCGATGTCTGTGGATCCTCAGAGGTCAGCTCTAGCAGAACTCAGCCTGTGTGGGGAAGGTTGGGGACAAAGCACCTCTCAGAGGTTGTGTGTGATGGGTTAGAGCAGTGGTCGGCAAACTCATTAGTCAACAGAGCGGCAAACCGCAGCTCGCGAGCTGCATGTGGCTCGTGAGCCGCAGTTTGCCGACCACTGGGTTAGAGGATGGGGCAGCACTCTGAGGTTAGACGTGTAACAGATGGGAGGGCAGCAGACAGGGGAGTGGAAACAATGAATTATGTTATGCCTCAAATGAAGAAGCAACACACTATGAAAATTGGGACTTCCTTTGCGTTCTGAAGGAAATCAACTGAGGGATCCTCTAAGTGATGGCCTTCAGCAACAATCCATCATCAATCCCAGTGGGAGCCAAGACTCCCACCCTCCTGCCCCCAAATGCCTCCTGAAAAGTCATCCTCCACACTACTCACAGGGGAGTAGAGTGGGCAGGAAGGAGGAAAGAGGAAGGACACTGTAAATTTTGGTGCCATTTATAGTTTTAGAGCTAACACGTATTCTAGTTAGTATGCTAAAAAACATTACATTTCCTTCCTTTCATTCTACTGAGGACAGAGTGTGCTAAAATGGCACTAGTGACATTTGAAGTGAAAGACCAGAGTCTGAGGCTTGGCTGGGCAAGGGGCTTCATTTCACGGGGCCTCGGGCACCTTCAACAGTAAAGCTCAGTCAGGTAACCCCATCCTGCCTGGGGACTTCATTAAAAGGCTGATTCTGGTTCAGTAGACAGCTTGGCAGTTGAGGGGGGAAGACAGAGATTTCTAACAAGCACTCAGATGATGTGCCAACTGTTAAAAATAATTTTGGGACATTTAAACATTGGGCTATTTACATAAAAGTCTCTATTTCCAGCTCCTCTTGTCAAACTGCAAGAACTGGCATTCCCACACAGCAACAATGGGCTGGAGCTGGGTAATGGCTGCCCTCAGAAGAGACCTGAGTTCTCCAGTTTGCAGCGTGCCCCCTGCATAATTTCCATTTGCAATTCTCCATCCAGTTTATTTAGGACTCTCACTTTACAGATGGACAACTAAAGGCCCGGTGAGGGAAGCTATTTGCCAGGGTGTCTGGTATGCTATGCAGCATTCAGGACTTGACCCAGGGCCCAAACTTCTGTTCCAATCTACACTCCCTCGGTGTGCACTGGGACTGAACGCGGGAGAGGAGCATCTAGTAGTTGGAGCTGGGAGGAAAGACCACTGTCATCAATCACTGTGCTTTGCAGCCAGGGCCAAAATGAGAAAGTGAAAGCAGCTGAATTTCACGTGGACATTCAAAGAGAACAATAGAGTGTGTCTCGTTACTCATTCAGACCGTTTATTAAGAGGGAAAGTCGGGCCGTCCCATCTGTGTGATATTGCAACATGAAAAGTCACATACATTACTAAGGAGACCTCACAGAAATGAGAGCCTTTCAACAGTACAGAGCCATAGATTACAAAATTAAAATACAAATGATCCCCCACGCTTGGCAGGAAACATGTACAATATGAGGAGGCTTGGAATGGAAGGGCACTTGCTTTTCAATAAGGCAGTTACAAAATGGAAAGAAAACCCACACCCCCAACACTCTGATGGGCGTAACGGATAATAGAAATGTAAAACAGGGATCCTGTACAACCCTGTCATTGGCAAAGATGCTTTCACTAAGTGAAAGCAACTGAGGGTTTTAAGATGCAAGCAGGATGAAATAACTAATCGTAGACATTCTACCTTAAGAAAAGGTCCCACCTTGCCCCAGTCTACCTGACAACATCAGATCACCTTTACCTTTCCTAACCATGAACTGGAAACGGTCAGTAATAAAAATGAAAGGAATAAAAAGGCACCCCTAAAGCACCATGCTTCCCAGGGCATGTTCTCGAGCTCACCTGTCCTTTAGTTCAACTGCTTAGCCAAGTAACGGGCTGGAATGCTTGTGCCACAGAGCTGTCTGTACCATCAGTGCTAAATGAGTCACACAAGCTCCAACGACAACCTGAAAGACAGAGGTCTGACCAACAGATCACAGAGCAAGACCACTTCATGAGAATTTAGATTCTAGGACAACACTAAAGCCTGCCAGGACTTTGGAATCCTAGTCTTAAGTTATAGGCTAGTTCTGTTCGCCCCTCCCATTCATTTTACAAAACTCAACTGAGTGCTTCAGTCCTAATCTTTCATTCAACCTTGAGTTCTGTGGTTGGTCTTGGGAACCTCTATTCAGTTGCAAAGTCTCAAGAGTCTGAGGCAGGTCACTTTAGACTGGATTACAGTCATGCTGCAGGACGAGAGGTTAGTCCAGAGAATGCCATGTGACTCAAGCAAATTTTTTTGGATTTTAGTTTCCCCATCTCTAAAAGTGAATGGACAATAGCAACCTTATAGGACTTTCTAGCTTGAAAATATGGCACTACTTTGACACTGAGGTATGTGGTGCTTCCACTCCCCCAGGTTCCTTAGCTGTTTTTTTGGTAAAAACAGTATTTGAAGTACTTACAGGAATCTTAAGGTACAAGCCCTCAGCAGCCATGGAAACTTTAAACTCCACACAGAGCAATATTTTAAGATTTTCTAGGTAAGGTTTTCCCTAAGTGCTGTGAGCATCAGTTTTTGTGGGACAAATACAGAACTAAGGCCTCCTCTGTCTTGAGTTTTTTTCATCAGGCCAATAGGACCCCTGCCTCTGCTGACGCCCTCGATCAGCTTCAACAAGAACAAGTGAGTGAACCAGGTGGGTGGGATTTCCTCAACATTCTTCAACAAGGAACTAAATGCACTAATACTCAGGGGTGTGGAGAGTGAGGACAACAAAGTGTCTATCTGTTACCTGCTCCTTTTCACAAGACACTTGCTATGCCCTGGGACAATGCCAGCCATTAGATCCTTGGCCAAGATGAGCAACTTCTTCCATGTGGCCCCCATTGGGCAGAGACTCGGATGGAAGTTACAGAGAACCAAGAAAAGCCAGAGGTTTGCAAAGACAGAACCAGATACCCCCAGGAGGTAGTGAGTTCTCTGTCCTCAGAGGTGTTTAAGCCCAGATTGTTCAAATCCTTGGTGGGATGGCTGTAAGCAGAATGTCAGCACCTATGGGCAGACTGGATGGAATGACTTAAAGCCCCTTTCCCAACTTTTAGATCTTGTCATTGTAATGATTGAGAGCCTTCAGATGACTTCCAGCAGCAGCTACTTTGGGTTGGGACAGCCTATTTCAATAGGCCAGGCCCCTGTAGTGAGCTTCTTTTCTTAGCTTCTCTCTTCCACCAGGCAGTTGTCTAGGATATTACCAGAAAAATTTCCACAAAATAAACAGCTAAAATGCCAAGGTTAGATGCAACATTCCAACTGCAAACAATTAGGAATCTCTGTCTCCGAAAGGTCAGCAGTGAATATCCAGCCATGACAGGAACATCTAGCAACGTGGCGGCTGGAACACATAAGTGAAATTCCTCTTCATTTTACGCCAGTCTTGAATCCTTAATCTTTCGTGGGATTCAGTTGTGATCACTGTCAGGTGTTGTTGCAAACCTAAGAGCTTGTTCATTGAAATAATGAGCTTTCTGTTTTTTAAAAACCTTAAAATGAAGCAACATGAATAGCAGGATATTGGCATTTCCGTGTGACAACCTTCAGGGCATGTGAAGAACCACACCAGGCTGGAACTGAGGCAGGATTTAAGTAGACAACTCCAGTTCTGTTTCCAATTCCAGTTTTGCCCAGGAGCACCAAGAGGAGAGAAGGCAATGTTGCAATGTTACAGGTGGAGAGAAGCACAAAAGTCCTTGACAGGTGGCATAAAAATGCAGGCAGCCAAGGCGAACACTGCTTTCCCAGACCCACTGCTCCCTGAAGCCAGACCCAGCTGCTTTGGGGGGCTTGGCCACTTCCACAGGCAGAGCATCCTGCCATGAAAAGCCACGGAGACCGCACAAGAGACTAAGGCAAGTGGTTTAGTGGTCTGATGACAGAACAGACTTCTGCACACAGGACAAAAGTAAGTTCAGACAGCTTTGTTTTTTCTTTCACCCAACAAGTCTCCAAGGTGAAAAAGATACCCACAATTTCCACTTTCCAAAAGTAGCTCTCTTTAGAGGAAAGACAGCATGCGACAAAGAGCACACAGCATCTGGCTGAAGGGGGAATTTCCCTGGGCTTCACTTTGGAACAGAAGCATTTTTACAGACACGTGAACAGATGGATCCTAACCCACACGTGCTCTTACAGAAGTATACCGCAGTCTCTCTCAATTGGGAAAACAGATTTGCCATTAGAAGAACAGTGATGTGACCTACACATCCATCATTGGTTTAAACATCAGAAGATACACCTTCTTAATAAGATAGGGACATTTCCAGAGGGCAGGTTTCCAGTGCCTTAGCCTATAGGCCCAGCTGCCCTCAAACTCCAGTCTGATGAGAAAAAAAAGCCCCCTGACAAAAGAGGGCTTGGTGTCAGACACCATCAAAGCCTTTCTAATTCAGCCTCAGGAATAAAACCCAGATAAGCCACACACCTTTGGGCCTTCTTGATCCTTCAGCTATAAGACAGTGTCTAAATACATATTGGATCAGAATGACTAAAACATTCAGAGCACCCTGACGTGCCATCCACAGCCAGGTATATTAAAATAAGACCTCTCACAGGAGTATGTTCTATGTACATTCATTTATACATATTTTAAAAGGCTGCCATCTGCTAGACATGCATTTTGAACATGGGTGAAAGCGTGCTGCAACAGAGCACACAGTTTTAGTGAGTGGTGGCCCTGTCTCCAGTCCATAGAAAGCATGGCATTGCTCCACAGACCTGAATCCACTGCCCTGCTCAGTAGGGATTTCCATTCTGACTTCTCTGTGGTGGTACTCAGATGAAGCCATTTAATTATCTGCTAGGCCAGGCTGTCCACTGCTCCTTTTAGCATTTAAGGCTTAAGAAAGAACTCAAATTTAAAACCGAGTAAGAAAATGATACTTTTGATCCCAGTGTATGTCAAGATGGTCAGAAATTAGCATCCACATCTTTTTCTTCCCTTTCTCCAATTCCCTGTCTACACCCTATGCCCCCAACACATTGATTAGAAAATTTTGGAAAAGCAGACTTTTGGATATAAAGCTTTGTTTTCAAAGGATACTTTGGCTGTGACATAATTAGATAGAGGAAGTTGAGTTTTTGAACATAAAAAATAATCAGGTATTAATACTTAAAAAATCATTTTAGCAATCTTTCTCCCTAAAAGGGAGGCAAATTGCTCATAAAAATGAGCATTAGACGGCACTGACTTTCGTTGCTCAAACCTATGATCTGTTGCTGAGTCCCGAGCGCAGGGCGTCAAGGCCAGTCAGACTTTCTATCCCAGCGCTGGATTTCTGAGCAGGAATCACATAGTCCTTGGCAGCTTTTTTGGTGAGTGTGAACTATGGGTTAATACTTCTGAAAGTGAGCCCTAAACCACTAAGCATCTCCATTTGCCAAAGCATTTATGGCCCAGGAGAATGGCCTAAGTCGGAATACATAACTTCACCCCAAAGAGTGAAGCTTAGAGGAGTGTACAAAGGGCTGCATCTCCTGCGGAGGGTCTCTGCATTCGCATTTCTGGAACCTCCGTAGACACAGTGCGGCACATGTGACTTTCCTGAAGTACTAATTTGAGCTGAAACCTCTTGTTGGCTCATCAGGATTTCCTCCTCACTCTAGAAGTTAAGTGGTAAACCATAGAAATGGCAGAGATCTCATTAACTGGAGGAGCAGAGCAGATGTTACAAGGCAGGCACTATTAGTGACAGCTCAATTAGCCAGCAGATACTGATTGAGTGCCTACTGTGCCTAAGGTGTAGGGCCAGCAAGGGGGACCAGGGTCAAACTGATTTGCTGATAAATGACAAAGCCTGCAACAAGGTGGGGCACCCACGTTCCCAGCACATTTGGGTCTGTTCACACACCTCCACCATCACCTGTACCCTGCTGCTATTACGGGGCTACATTTCCCACGTGGCAGTGTGGGATTATAAGGTGATTACCAAAATATTTGTATCCCTCATTTCCAGTAGCACTGACTTAATGCTGTTTTAAATGCTGCAATACATAATTTTTCTTTCATTCTTTTATGATCTTGTTTGTTTCAGCCCAGTAGTTGCCTTAAAAGAAAGTCTTTGTATACACATGCTGAATCAGGAGAATATAACCCTCCTGACCAAAAAGATTTACAGTATTTATCATCCAAACATTTTTATTTATAATAAAACTTGTAAGTCTTTATGGGCTTAAATGTAGCAGATATCACCTGTGCATTAAACATTATACTTCATTCCTGGAAGATGTGCTTCATCCTCACTCAAGCTGCTTGCCGCCCTCTGACTTCTGGTCCAGTCTACTCTTGTTACTCTTTACCATGTAGATGAAGTAGGCAAGGGTCTCTTTTTCATTCACAGGTATGTTCCTGAAATGTCGACTGACAGTCTACATGGAGGCAAAAAAAAAAAGAAAAAGAAAAAGAAAAAAACACACCAAAAACGATGCATAAATCAGGGCCACAGACTAAATTGTGCAAAAGAGGAACCAGGAAGTTGCTGCCAGAGCTATGGAGGGGGTTAAGATCACTACAGAACTCTCTGCAGAACTCAGACTACCCATTTTCCCTGGGGTTTAGGTGACTGGTTTCCAGGCTTCCAAAGCAGGACTTTAACCCTCAACACTCCCAAGATGCAGTTCTTCCTATTTTAGTGGCAGCCAGCTGCCCATCATGATCTCAAGGTCACCCCCATGGATGAAGAGACTAGGACTGCTCTGCTTGGCCAGCTGCTACCATAACCTCTCAGGCCCTGGTACTTGGCAAAGAAGTGTCTTTTTAAAAATTATGTCAAATGAGTAGCCTACTGAACAGATGTAAGTGTGTGACCCAAGAATTGATCTTGAAAGACACACCAGATTTGAATAAAAATGAACCATTTCCTCTCTATTCCTGAAACTTGGCTTTATTTTACAAGTCCTGAGAATAGGTCACCTCTTGCTCCACCTAATCCTATCCCTTCCACCAGGGGTGAATACTGGCAAGTGGGGAATGCAATCTTAAAGTAGGAAAGGCTTGTGTGCTCCTATGGTTTATCTGGATACTGGTGAAGGAAAAGTTTAAGAGAAAATGAGAGATCAGAAAGATACCTCTAAAGGAAAGACAAAAACCAGTGGGGCTGTGAGCCTTTAAGGCAGTGGTTCTCAACCTTTCTAATGCCTCGACCCTTTAATACAGTTCCTCATGTTGTGGTGACCCCATCCATAAAATTATTTCATTGCTACTTCATAACTGTAATTTTGCTACTGTTATGAATCGTAATGTAAATAGCTGTGTTTTTCGATGGTCTTAGGCTCTACAGCAGCGGTTCTCAACCTGTGGGTTACAACCCACAGGTTGAGAACCACTAGCAGGGTCGCTAGTGGTGGGATCGGGCCTAAACCGGCAGTTGGACATCCCTCGAGGGGTCCCAGATTGGAGAGGGTGAAGGCCGGGTTGAGGGACACCCCCACCCCCCGTACACGAATTTTGTGCACCGGGCCTCTAGTATTAAAATAATAGCCAATGGAGCATTTTCCACCATCCAAACTATGTTAAGAACTCAGGGCAGGAGAAACCTTTATTGGGCTCCATTCTTGTAATAAGTATTTTTATTACCAACATCAGAGTAGAAGAAATCAAGGAAAAAAAACAAAAAGAAGAAAAATAGCTCCTATAGGACATGTGTGAAGGTTCTGAGATGATTAATCTGACACATCTGATACGCAGGAAGGACCATATCTATAAAGAATCTTGGAAAAAAAGATTCAAGCAAACAAACAAAAGAACACTCAGGGCTTAGAATCAGGAGTCCTGAGGTTCCAGGCTCAGTTCTGGAATCACACCAATTTGCTGTGTGAGTTTAAGCAAGTCCTTTCCTCTCTCTATACCACGGTTTCTTTTATGAAAATCAGAGCCTTTCTAAGTCTTAAACTGTGGGATTCTAAATTGTGCAAAAGATGGACTAGAAAGCTGCTTCCAGAGCTATGGAGGGGATTATGATCCACAGGCACACAGAGCAGGAGGGAGAATCAAGGTCACCATCAGAGGAACAATACTGGCTCTCTCTTTGGAGAGCACAATTTTGTCTACCTACTTCTGCTAACTGGGCCTTATTGAAGCCTGGTCTGGTCTGCAATTTGTAGTGTCGTTTATAACGTCGCAGAGTGTTCACCTGTAGCTGGAACAGATCAACCTGGAGAGAAGAGGAGAAACACATTATCCATCACCTGAGCAGCCAAGACTCACGGAGAGCCCACTATGTGCCTAGCACTACACTAGGGGTGGGGTGGATATAACTAAAAGAAGTCTTAGAAATGGTCCATTGAGGACTAATAACTAGCTGGGGGGTCAAAAATAACAGTGGAACAAGAGTTCTGGCTGGGGAAGGGTGGTTCCAGAAGGCTGATGGAAGCAGTGAAGCTTAACTAAGGAAAGCAGGGTTTAGAAAGGCAGTGAGGAACAGAGCAAGAGTAGAGAATGAGTGAGATCATGAGCACAGAAAGCCAGGAAATGAATAGATGGGCTAGGGGGTCACAGGCAATCCTGATGGGGTTAAACAGTGAAACTAGGTGGTAGCATGCCAGGTGATGTTCCAGGAAGATGGATCTAGAGGTGGTTTGATGGGCGGGGACAGGCAGAGGGAGATGCTGTAGCAACGATCCAGAAGTGAGAGGATGAAGCAGAGCTTTGGAGGGGTGGTGATGCTGGAGGGGGAAACCAGGCATGAGCAAAGGTCAAACCAGACAGACATCCTGAAGGAAGACAGGCCAGAGTTTGGCAGCAGACTGGATAGAGAAGTGTGAAGAACAGTGTGAAGTACTGTTATTCTCAAATAGTGATTTCCTAAGCTCAGCCTTCAGGTATTAGAATTCTTAACAACCCTCCAGAGAAAGCTCAAAGGCTACTGTGGCGAGTGTACAAATCAGCAGGTTAGGGTCAGGGTCTCTGCAGATGACTGGATAACAAAGGGGAAAGGACCCCCCCTTTTTCTCCTAACACAGAAGAGAGGAAAGCTGCACAGTCATGAAACATTGAAGGCCCAGAAAGTTGGGCTGCCTTTACCTGCCTCTAAAAGAGATGTTCTTGCTTCAGGCAGGTGGAGAGCACTTAAAAACAAAATGAATGATCAATATGAGGGACCAAAGTCCTTCATTCTTTTCAAAACATTCCTCAAACCTCTTTCTTTTTTTTTTATTTTGTGAAAAGCATTTAGAAATTGAATACATCCATTTCTTTATAAAATTTAATAATGCTAGAGGCAATTGGAAGATACATTAAACCAATGTTTAAAAAGGGGACATAGGGAGGGGCAGAGGGAAAGGGCTATATTTTCAAAGGTTTCCTCATCTGTAGACAAAAACCCGCCTACTCTTTCTATTCCTACAGTCATTTCCACTGAGTACTAACAGGCCACTGCCTTATGAAATATTCATGCGTCAAATATTCAATGTACACTATAAACGGTTCTTCTTTGCTGAGTCTTAAGTGAAAACAATTTAAGTAGAAAAAGAATTCAATATTCCTTCCTGTAGCCTGTTTAATGGACACTGGCACCCTGAAGGAAAGGCGGCTTCTGGTTTGAGAAGCCTAGGTCTCATCGTCCAGTGCAGTGGTTCTCAACATGGGGCAATTTTGTCCCCCACCTTTACCCCGAGGAAATTTGGCAATGTCTGTAGACATTTTTTTATCATCATGACTCAGGGAGTAGTGTGACTGGCATCCAGTGGGTAGAATACAGGGATGCTGTTGCACATCCTACAATTTACAGGACAGCCCCTACAACAAGAATTACCTGGCCCCAAATGTCAATAGTGCCAGGGTTGAGAACCCCTGGTCCAGTATAATGACTTTGGAATGATCCTTGGGAACAAGCCTGGACCAGGAACTGGAGAGTGATAGAAAATCAGAGCTGGGATGAACTGACAACGTATGCCTTCATTTTACAGCCTAGAAACTGGGGTGGGGGTGGGGGAGTGACTTCCCCAAACCATTCAAACTCAGTCTCCAACTTTAAGACAAAAACAGAGTTTGAAAAAACTTGACACTGGTTGTATTTAATCATTTGCCAGGGTTTTCTTTAAAAAAAGCAGTGTGGCCTACTGAAAAGGGCACTAGACTGGAGCCCCCAAACTGTCTGTGTGATCTCAGGTCCTTGTGCCCATTTGCAAAATGATGGGGCAGTCAGACCAGTTGATTTCTAAGCGTTCAGCTCTCAGATTCAGCATTACTCTGATTCTGTGATTCACTTTTCAAATAAACCACAGCAAAACAAAAGGACTAAAATGACTTTTTAGCACAAAGCAGACCAGGCTGGAGGTTAGGACCAGATTAGAACCCGTCCTTCCAGCTTTTTCAAGCTGATGTTTTTGACTGTTACCTCAGGAATGTCAGTGTCGTGCTCAGGAGAATCTCCACCATCGTCACTTGTCTTCCTCTTCCTTTTATTTCGTACACTTTGGATGAAATTTTTGTGGAAATCGCAGATATACAGGTGCCTTACCTGATGGGAAGCAAATAAAAGTCAGAGTTGCCAATTCCATGGAAAGAGCATCTGTCAATTTAATGGGCTTCTCTCCTTTTCCAGGCACCGGAGAGTGAGAAGGAAGAACAAGGTGCAGGCCATATTTTCAGATGTTGCCTACTGAGCTGCAGAACAAGACACCCACAAAGAGAATACTCCCATCACCTTGGGAGTGTATTATAAACCAAGTCCTCCCTGAAAACCTGTGGTCCACATTCAGCAAGGAGAGATCCCACAGCAGAGATCATTAGGGGGAGGTCCCCTACTATAAGGGAGGATTTGCAGGTAGACAGAAACATTCCAGATGCAAAGAGCCAAGACTTAGAGTTTCAGGTGAAGATGACAGAAGTGTGAGCGAAGGAGCCCCAGGGTAGACAGTATTAGGTGGAGGTCACTGTCCATGTAGGGAGAAATTGGGGGGTGGGGTGCACATCAGAACAGCTTTGACTTTCCTTCAGATGAGACAGAGGTCCCAAGGTTTTTGAAGCTGGGAGTGACATAACATTTTCAGACCTACAGGAGTTATGAACTTAAAAAAAAAGAAAAAGGCAGGAGAGGGACTATGGTAATGGGATATGGGAAACACTATTTTGACATTGATAACAGGATGACAAGTCTCTGAAATACTTTATTTCTGAGCATCAGCTTCTAATTATTGCATTACATCACAGCTGTTCCACAAAGAGAAGTGGAAAGTGATGCAGACATTCTCACAAGGTGGAACCACATAGAAGAAGCTGCGCCCTGCTGCTGACTTTCTAATACAGGCTGGAGGCAGAATAATAAGTGAAGGCGGCACAGCAGCTGAGATGTGAATATGCTTTTTTTTAAGAATGTTGGTACCAGGTTGACTGGGGGAAACATTCAAAAACCTAACAGAAACCGAATGCCTGTGGAAATGACTTGGGGCTGTTGACACTGAAACAGATGCTGCACAGATGTTCTCGAGAGGCTTCTGAATTTCAGTTTATTCCTTAAATTCTTAAAGAGAAGAGTAAGCTGATAGGAAACCAGTATCAATTAATTCAGGCCTTTTCATGGAGAAAATAACGAAAACTGCTTTTTATTCCAATGAAATACCACTTTCATGTGGTTGGATTAGTGAGTCATGAGTCGTTTCTTATACTATGATGGTGTCTTACAGATAGTAGGTGCTCAATAAAAGCTGTTCCATAAACATAAGCATCCCTTGCATCTAAAAGCAGCTTAGGTCAGTAAAAGTCACCATTTACATATGGTTACAAATTGGGACAGCTTTGCCAGATTCAACTCTGAAAAAAGGTCTTTCAGACACAGCAATGTGTCACTCTCCCAAAGAATCTACTTGATATATACACTACTGGACATTATCAGGGAAGAGAGCAACTCTCAGCATACTCTGCCTCCCTGATAGGAAGCTGGCCTCATGTTAGCCAGTTCCACATGTAAAACCCAAGAGACTGAACTGCTCCTTAAATTCACAGAGACAAACCTTGTAGGAGGAGAAGAGGTGATTTCCTAGAGTTGTGGCTGGGAGATTTCAGGTCAAGATAATAGAATAATGGAAATCTAGATGGAGGAAAACTTGGCAATCACCAGTACAACCTCGCTGGTCCCAATCTCACTTTCTAGAGGGATAAACTGAAGCCACCCAGAGTAGGGAAATGACCTGGCCAAGGCCACTCAGGCCTTTTGACCCACGGCACATGTTTCTTACTTACTCCAATATTTTCTTTTTTTTAAAAAATATATTTCATTGATTTTTTACAGAGAGGAAGGGAGAGGGAGAGTTAGAAACATCGATGAGAGAGAAATATCGATCAGCTGCCTCCTTCACACCCCCTACTGGGGATGTGCCGGCAACCAAGGTACATGCCCTTGACCGGAATCGAACCTGGGACCCTTCAGTCTGCAGGCTGACGCTCTATCCACTGAGCCAAACCAGCTAGGGCCCAATGTTTTCTTTATACTCCCACTTTTCTCCAGAAAAAAAAAGCCGAAATATGTCGATTGGAGGACTGTTTAAAAGCATGTTATATAATAAAACCCTAATATGCAAATCGACTAAATGGTGGAACAACCAGTTGCTATGACACACTCTGACCACCAGGGGGCAGATGCTCAACACAGGAGCTGCCCCTGGTGGTCAGTGCCACTCAGCCAGAAGCTGCTAAGCTGGGCTCACAGCTGGCAAGCATAGCAGTGGTGGTGGTCCCGCCTCCGCAGCAGCACTAAGGACCCCTCGGGGTTGCGGACTGCAAGAGGGCACAGGCCGGACTGAGGGAACCCCAACCCCCCAGTGCACAAATGTCATGCACCTAGTATCTTAATAAATCACAGAACACTGCCAATGTCTACATACAGTGAGTTAAGCTGTCCAAGTTGGATTTTTGGTGCTATTCTTTAAAAAAGCTCCCTGCTACACCCTTTACAAGATAAATAGTTATTATTACTACTTAACCACTTTCAAGTACATACTGGTTTTCAGAAATTTCAGAGCTCAGTGGCCTTTGGGGGCGGGTGGAGGAAGAAGGGTGGTAGCAAGGGCTCTAGTGTTTATTTTTCCTGTTTCATTTTCTACAACAGCTAAACATTCCTGTAATACAGCAGTTCCTTAGAATTGAATTCCTGCCCAAGCCTGTGAGAATGAAATAGAATCCCTTTCAGAAATAATGACTCTACACCACCTTGAAACGAACTGTGAGCGAATGCACCTCGAATGCTACTCCTTTAGAAGCATTGCCTTTTGGGAAGTCCAGTGCGAGGCTTAGGCTGCTTCTCTTCTAGACAGTGTGTGAGAAACACTCCACGTGGCTCAGCACAGGTTTTTCCAGTGGGGTCACTGGGTAAATGAAGCCCCAATCGCAGCAGCACAATCATTCAGATGTGACAGCTTCCAAGGGTTTAAAAGAACTGGAAAAGTCTTTTTCTTAAGGACTGGGAAATATTATTACCATAAGCTGCTCAAGTGAAGGCTCCCAACAACCTACACAGAAGGTAGGCAGTGTTTTCAAGAGGCTGAGTTCATTGCTTAGAATTAAGCATTTCACTTCAACATGTGCCTAATCTGGACCACCTTAGTATCTAGTCAGTTGTTTGCTCTCAATCATTCATTCATTGATAGAGGTTTGTAATAATAAAGCCATTAATCCACCCTGACCATTTTAAAATAACATCTTTCCATTCAAGAATTGTAAATGTATTATAATTAACTTTTTAAAAAATTGAGGGTGGGAGGGAAGAGCCTGGAAGAAAGAACAGGGCCAATTTTTTTTTATTTATCGACTTAATTAAGCATGGGGCTTGGAAGTAAATCAGATAATGGGGTTAAGAAATTAGCCTGTTAGGTGCTGAGTGACTTTGGCACTGTCACTGCCTTTCTCTGGGCCTCAGTTTCAACTGTAAAATCAGAAGTGGAAAAGTGGGAGTCCTTTCAGTTTAACAAGCAATCTCTGATTTCCCTCCACAATGGACAAATTTTGGTCCTAAAAGAGAATGGATGTGAGCAGGTCTACCTGAATATTAAATACCCCCTTAACTCATTTCCAACTCCTAATCAAGAGGCTGCAGCAACAGATGTCAAACTAAACATTTCTAATTGGTTGACTATAGGCACATCTTCAGAACTGTTAACTAGAGGAGGTGAAATCACACAGGAAAAGTTTTCCTATAGTTAGACACAAAACACAGGGTGATTCTAGTCAAGTTAAACACACACACACACACACACACACACACACACACACACACACACCTCCCTACTGGGCTTTTCTAAAGAAGTTACCCCTAAGAAAATGGATTTTCTTGCTCCCAGTCACTTCGGCTGCAAAAGCCACCTCCGAAGCCCTGGTCTTGGCCTTATTCCTGCCACACGTTAGAAAACCCCGTTTCCCAACAGCTGCCTGCGAAGCAGTAGCTCCGTGACCCTTTGTAGAAGCTGAGGCCGCGGCAGACAGGGAAGTAACTGCCACCTCTCCTTTTCTGAAGGAATAACAGGGCGCTGAGAAGTTGGAGAAGAGCCGGGTGCCTTCATCACCACTTCCCCAACACTTGCTCCTTCGTGGGCCAACGCACAGAACCCTCCTCTCCCTGCTCCGACATCTAAACCAATAAAACGAGCTAAAAACTTGTCAATCTTCCCAGGCAGGAAGGGTCGTCGGAGCCCCCGCCCAACCTCCCACATTTGGGCAGAATCCTAGTGAGAGCAGGTCGGCGCTGAAACGGCCTTTGAAATCCCGAGTCCAACTCCTCATTTGCGGATGAAGGGCAACGAGGCCCATGACGGGGAGGGCTCCGGAGTCCCGCCCGGAGTTCGGGGGCAGCAGCCGGGAGCCATCGGGCGCGGGGACCCTGCCGGGGACGGGGGACTCACGCTCTTGTCGATGTCCAGCTTGAGTTTCTTTTGCGAGATGCTCTTCTGGACCCTCTTGCTGAAGGAGGCGTTGCCCGCGGGCCGGACGCAGCGCTCGCCGTCCTCGATGAGGCAGCAGCTCTGGCCGTAGCCCGGGGCGGCGGCGGGGGCGGCGGGGGGCCCTTCGCGGCTGTCCTCCTCGGTGCTGAAGCCGTTCATCTCCCCGTCCCCGGCCGGCCTCCCGGGGGTAGGCGCCCCTGTAGGCCACTCCGCGGCCGCGCTGCCCGCGGGGCGGTCACTGAGGCCCCCGCGCCCGAGGGTCTCGGAGTCTGTCTCCAGAGCAGGCGCTGCCCCGCCGCGCGCCCGGGAGGCCCGGCCCCGCTCCGCCGCGTCCCGGCTCCTTCGGCCCCCGGCCCCGCGCCTCCGGAAAGCCCCTTCCTCCCCGGCTCCAGGCCCCGGGGCTGGCTCCCGAGCTCGCAGGGCCCCGCCGGGGGTCACCTGGAGGCTCCTCCGGCCGGGAGCCCAGTACCGTTACCCTTCGGCGGGGGCGTCCAGGAGGGCGTCCCAGGGAGGGGCAGCTCCCCGGAGGCTCCGGGCCCGGGTGGCCAGACGGTTTCTCGGGACCCCGCCGGCTCCCGCCTTCTTTCGGCTGCGGAGCAAACTCGCTGCCGGGCAGCTCCCTCGGGGTGGCGCGGCCTCCCCGCGCGGGGCCCGGCCTCGAACCCGCGGTGCCCGGGCCCCGCAGCACGTCCGGCCCGCCCCACCCCTGCAGCCGCTCGGCTGCTCCCCAAGTCCCGCGGCAGCCCCTGGGCCACCCGGCCGCCGCCCGCCCAACGCTCCGCACCACAACAGTTCGCTCCCCCCCGCCCGCCCCGGACAGCGGAAGTCCCGCCTCTACCCGGCCATTGGCAGCATTTGATCTCTGGGCGGGGCCGCCGCCGCCGCTGGAGCTCCCCATTGGTCCGAATAGCCGCCAGTTCCCGGCGCCTGGCTACTTCCTGGACTCTGCTGGGATGGGTTCAAAGTAGAGAAAGTGGAAGAGGGAAGAGTTCCCAGGTTGAGAGAGGGGATCGGGGCCGCAGAGAGTCCTGGCTCTGGGAGAGGTGGCGACCAGGGACCTGCCTGGACTGAAGGCAACACTGCAGGAATTGAGGATCACATTAGGGGACGGGCAGAAGTACGGACGTGGGCGGGGGCGCAGAGGGACACGGGGAGGGGCCTATAAGAGGGACCTATGGGGGATAGAGGTACGGTCTTGAGGGGGACCGACTGGGTAAAACGGAAGGATCGGGGACAGAGGACCCGCAGACAGACCGGTGGGAGGCAGGGTGGGTGAAAGAGGACAGAAAGCCAGTCATGGCAGGAAAGACAGGACAAACTCGGAGATACATGGAAAGACGTGCAGAGGAGATGATGGGGGTCTGATGGCGAGTCTTGCAAGGTAGTAGGATGCTTGAGGGTGGCGGAGACTGGGCCTGGCTCGATCCGCGCGGAAAGAGAAAGGGAGGAGAAGAGGAGACCCCCAGGGGCTTGGGTGATCCCTCAGAAGAATCGGAAGTCGGGTTAAGGCCTGGAGGTTGGATTAGGTGGACGGTAGGAAGGGAAGGGGCTGCGGAGCCGATGGTGAGAAGGCTGGGGGTGGAGGATTAAGGGCCAATATCAGCGTGGGGGAGGGACTGCGGTTGTCTTGGGACCTTCCTGCAGCTCTGCAAGCGGCAGCTTTTATTGCTTTAAGCCTCCCGGTCTACCTGCGAGGCGACAGTGCCCTGCCAAGCCTCTGGGCGTGGGGTTCGGTGCTTAGGGTGTCACACATACCCAGGAGGGCCGACAGGGGAATCCGCTAGTTGAGCACCCCTAGTCAGGCTACCTCTCTTCTGGGCAGCTTGAGGACAAGTGAGGGCGGTAGGCCCCAAATAACTAGCCAGGGTCGTGAGGTCCAGCAATCATTTGGGGCTGCGTAGCATTTTCCTGGAAGAGACGTGGAAGGGCCAGGGAGTGTTAGGTGAGTGAGTCTGTGTACCTGTTTTGGTAGTAGTAGGTGGCGTTGGAGAGGCTTCTGGCTCCATCAAGTTGAAAAAATGGAAAGCTACTAGTTTCCATGTTTAGAAGTAGATGCCCTGTGATCTTAAATGTTCCTCAGTGGCCTTAAATGTATTTGTACCCTCTAGTAGTGATTTCACATGTGGAACATTTTAGGAAATTGGTCTACCAGAAAAAAAATTTAAACAATAATATTCATTACGGGATTAGGAAAAATACCCTAAAACTTCCACAAGGGAAGTGGTTAAGTAAACTATGTAACATCTTCAGAATGAGATATTTTGCAGTCATTTATATTTTCAACATTGAAGGTAGTTTCAACATCAGTGTAAACATTTTCTATATGTAATAATTCAGCCATGACTCCAACAAAGAGTTGATGACTTGGAGAAATGCTGTATGTTGTTAAAAATGCAGGATATAAAGTTGGATATGATATATAATGCATGTACATCTCTGTTTTAAAAAATAAGAAGGGAAAAAAAAACACCTATTTGTATGTAAGAAATACACCAAAGTGCTAATAGAGTTTATTTCTGGGTAGCAGAAATATGGTTAATATTTTTCTACTTTTGTTCTAGCTTTGCATTTTCCCCAATAAATATTTGTTGTTTTTATAGTTGGGGGGAAAAAAAGAATAAAAAAACGAATGGAAAAAGAAGGCACAGTTTAATAGCATTCCTCCCTCAGAGTTCATATATTCAAAAGTAAATTATTGGCCATATTGTGTATACTCATTTCAGGTTGGCCACAGGAGGGTGAAGCATACTTCTTGTCTTAAAAGGGAATATTTTTTTAGCAGGGGAGCTCAGACATATGCACAGAAAACAGCTGGGCATCTGTACAAGTTAGTATGTGATGCTGGTTCCAAAGTTGATTGGTGTGAGTAAGAACTCTACATTTTCCACATACATTTTGCACTTAGATATTTTTTCAAACAGCATTTGTATCCAGTGCCAGGCTACTGCACTCCCTGCAGCTTCTTCAGCCCCAGCTTCCCCTGGCAACACTCCTGGGGCAGGTTGGGGAAGGGACAGGGGCCCTTTTCCTCAAGTGCTCTATCTGAGCCTTGGGGGTACTGGCTTCTCCTTATATCTGCTATGCCTGTATATTCCTTCGAGTTCTCTTTACTTCTTCCTCTGCAACGCCTTGTTCTCAACAGTTCCCTGTTATAGTTAGTACATCTTTATATCACCCTTTGCCTGTCCAAATTATTGTGTGGTTTCTCCTAGCTGGACCCAGACTGATACCCCTAGCCTCTCTATATTTTTGGGGGGCAGGGACACAGGCTTTGAAACTACCCTTTATGTGCACTTTTGAAGTCCCCAAGGAATGTTTTAATCATAAGCTTTCCCCAGGTTGTGAAGCAGATCGGTTCCAAATAGCAATATTTGGAAAAAATCGGATTCCTTTACTGGTGGAATAAATCTGTAATTCCAGAAAGGAAATATAAATATTCAGAGAAAGAAGAAAACAGGAGAGAAGCTTCTGTGACTCTTGTTCTGCTTTGTGTTGGATTTAAGATGATTGAAATGGCCAAGAGAATCTGATTTGCTACATTTATAAGTCTAGGTCATTAATTTACAACAGTTGCTTAAGTGCTTAGAAAAGATGTTGCTTTTTAGATTTGTAAATCTGCCCTGTTAGGCATTTAAAGTGTTTTTAGAAAATCAGGTCCATTAAATTTATAACTGAAGTCTGAAATGTCTAAGGAAATTTGATTAATTAAAGCTGTAAGTCTTAAATGTTTAAAGAGGACTGAATCTACTAAACTTAAGAATTAATTGAACAGTAATCAAAGAACAGGTAGAAGTAATTGTTCTTATTTTCATATGAAAAGTTACTAGATTTATGGAATAATAAGATTTATAAGTTGAACTTTAAGAAAAGCTAGGTTTTAAAATGGGCATCTTGAGTCAGTAACTAACATTCTTTTCCATACCCAAACCTACCTAAACCCCCTCTCCCCCCACATTTAAAATTGCAGGTCTATAACTCTCCAACTTTACAGTTGTAGCTGAGACCTCTCCTCTATGCTCCAGATAGCAACATTCAGCTCCTTGAGGACTCTAGAGGCATTGCTGACCAAGTTAAAATCTCCTCTGACATCTGAATCCATAAATCATATAACCTGTACCACCATATAATCTCCTCTCCCTCCACTCCAAGCTGACCCATCATGGAAACATTTTCTTTTGCTTCCAATAAATACTTAGCATCTGCCCTGTTTGCTTTATTTCCTATGGCCAGCAGCCAGACCAAGCCACCAGCATCATTTGCCTGAAGTGCTTCACTGGTCTCGGAGGAGCCAGTCCCTAACCCACTAATTCTCTAGGGAGCATCTACCCAAAGCAGACCATGCCACAGCCTGCTTAAAGCCCCTCACCAATTGCCCAGTGCATTCTGACAGTGCCCCTGCCATCCTTTGCCTCTGTTATTCTTCCTGAGCTTCCTCAAGCCAAGTTCCTTCCTACCTGGAGGTCTTGGCATTTGTAGTTCCTTCTGCCTGAAATGCTGTTCTACCTGCTCCTCCTATGGCTGGCTCCATCCTTTAAGTCTTCATTTAAATGCCACTTCCCCACAGGGTTGCCCCCACCCCTATTTTAAATGTCTTTTTATGAGCAATCATCACAATATGCAATTATACTATTTTACCCTTGTTGCTGTGTGACATCTCTCCCATTACAATCTAAGGCCCCTGGCAGGGACCATGGCTGTCTTGCTTATTGCTGTAGCCCAGTGCATAAACACTAATTTTCCAGTTCTGTAGCTAGCTGAGTAGGAACTCAAAACACCTTTTTTTCAATAATTAAATATACCCAATTATACCAAGATATTTACTAAGATAAAAAAAAAAAGATACAAAGCGGTATTGTAGAGTGTAAATTCCATTTGTATTTCTTAAACATTTTATGCACACATAGATACACACACATTAAGGATACATGAGAAACTAGTAATTGTGGTTATGTCTATGGTGGGGACTGCACAAGAAAGGTAGGAAGAACTTGAATTTTATAAACTTTTTCCTATTTGGATTTTTTACTATATGCCTATATTTCTTTTATAAGAATAATAAGAAAAAAATCTTTTGGCACTGTTATTAAGTAGGAAATATGGAATGCCAAAAAAGTAGGGAGAATCTCAGAACAAAAAGAGTCATTTAAATTGAATCAATTTAGTTTTATGAAAAGCCCACATTGTCCTTGTTTTTCTCCTTCCACGGAGGAGCTGTGAAGGCTTCCTCTGGCCTTGGGCTGCAGACTGGCACTGGACGGGCATTGTAGTTATTGGCATTGTGGGTAAGAGCAAAGGCTCGGGACTCAGAAGCACTTGGTTTGAATCCAAGCTCTGCCACTTTCCCGGCTGTGGGGCCATCGACAACTTTTTAAAACTACGTGAGCCTCAGTTTTCTTTATCTGCAAAATGGGATGATAATAGTACTTATCTCAAAGGGCTATTGTGAGAATCAAGTGTGATCTTGTAAAGCACTTAGCACAGTGTCTTGCACATAGTGGATGTTTAATAAATAGTAGTTATTTCATCCATTTCATGCTGACGCCCAACACTTGCCATTGTACCCAAGTTCGGGTTTCTGCATGTTAGGGAAGAAGACATCATATTGCAAGATGGTAGGGTAGTACTGCCAATTGTCCAGTTTCCACATAGGAATTCTCCATATCCATCTGCACAGCAAAGGTCAGGAATGGTAATTGATTGTTTTATTGCATCGTATAAAGTTGTATGAATGAAAAAAATGAAAGTACCAATAGTAGTGATCAGAAGTATGTGAATATCAAGAAGGTGAAACCACAGAATGGAAGAAAATGTTTGCAAATCATATCTGATGAAGGACTTGTATTCAGAATACATAATAAACCCTTATAATTCAATAATAAAAAAATTAGCCTATTAAAAAGTGGGCAAAGGGTATGATGGACACTTCTCCACAGAAGATATACAAATGGCTAATATGCACATGAAAAGATACTCAACATCACTAGTCATTAGGGAAATATAAATTAAAACCACAATGAGAAATTACATCATACCTACTAGGCTAGCTATAATCAATAAGATAGAGAATAGCAAGTATTGGTGAGGATATGTAGGGAAAAAAAAAATGAAACCCGCATTGCGCTGGTAGGAATGCAAAAATGGCGTAGCCGCTTTGGAAAAAGCAGTTTAGCAGTTCCTCAAAATGTGAAGCCTAGAGTTGTCATATAAACCTAGCAATTCCACTCTTAGGTATCTATCCAAGATAAATGAAGACATACATCCACACAAAAACTTGTACATGAATGTTCATAGTAGTAGCATTATGCATAATAGCCAAAAGGTGGAAATAACCCAAATATCCATCAAATGCTAACTGGATAAACAAAATGTGGTCTATTTAGACAATGGAATAGTGTTCTTCAATAGAAAGGAACGAAGTACTGATATATGCAACAATATGGATGAATCTTGAAAATATGCTAAGTGAAAACCAGACACAAAGACCACACGTTGTGATTCTATTTATGTGAAATGTCCAGAAAAGGCAAATCCATAGAGAACAGATTAGCAATTACCAGTGGCTGAGGGATTGGGGGCGGGGTGGTGGTAGTGTGTAGTTTGGGGTAGGGAGTGACTGCTAATGGCTAGGGTTTCTTTTTGGGGGCAACTAAAATGTTCTTGAATTAGGAAGTGGTGATGGTTGTACAACCTTGTGAACATACTAAGAACACTATACACTTTAAATGCGTGAATTATATCTCAACAAAGGGAGTATGTGTATCATTAACTATAATTGACATAAAAAGAAATCATTAGATTTGTTGAAAGGGATGCATCTTTAGCCTCCACTTGATGTTAAGCCTGTTTTTTTTTTTTTTTTTTTTTGATTAGTGAAGGGAAATAATCAAATTGGAGATATAGTAGGAAAAGCAGGAAATATATCATCAAAGATTATGTCCACAAATGAAGTTGTAATTGGAAATGTTATACCATTTCTTATTCCCTAGGAAGAATGTGCCCTGCTGACAGAATCAATTTGTTGTTTGACTTTTGTACTTTTGGCATTAGTCACATTTTCAAGAAAACAATTATGTATGCAAGTAGGGGCGTCACAGGAATGCAAAAAATAGCCCTTAGCCCTCTCCACTTCTTTAATGGCAGAGCACCAAGCAAACTTCTAAATTATAATTCAACTGATAGTAAGTAGGAGACTGTACATAATTACTTGGGTCCCTAGACAATTCGAATGCCCATGAAAAAATGAACTTCTCATTTCTCTATCAGTCTTTTGCGAGTTGCCAAGCCCAGGCCTTGCGAGTTAGGAAAAGTCAGTCCTGAAAAGATGTTTTCTTTTGGCCTTAATTAAATATGTAGCTAATGATAACATAAATAAGGATTGCTAATAAATTTTGCAAAACTAAAATTCCAGAGGTAGGTGGTTGGTTCATCAGAAGCCCCACAATGTCTGAGGTCCAAGCCAGTTCTGTTAAGAACCGGGGGTGAGACGGTGGACGTAGGTACAGAAAGAGCCCTGCCCTCGGAAATTAAGTGGAGGAGAAAGACACTGAATGAATGAATAAAAGAAAAGGTTATCCTTTTTCACCGATTTTGTATTTGTGACTGTGCCTACTCACTAAAATGTATTTGCAACCTCAAAATGAATACTGGTGGCACCTTCGAGGTCACTTACAGACATGTGCACGGGCAGAGTGGCCGAATACTTCAGTCTTCGAACACGCATGTTCCCAGCTGAGGTCGATTCAGCTCATGCTGTAAACAAGTGTCCTCGTTGTGGTCTGTTTAGTGGCACATTTTTCATATTTTTGTACAACCTTTCTGTTGGTGATTGTGGTTTAAAATGCCCCTCAAGCGCAGCGCTGAGGCGCTGTCTAGTGTTCATAGGCACGGAGATGTGTTAGTAAGTTTCACTGAGTCATTAGTTACAGTGCTGTTGGCCCTGAGTTCAATGTTAACGAATTAATGATCTATAGTAAATAGAGAGTAATGTTGGGGCACTCAGCTCTCAGCTCCAGCAAAGGCAGATCCGCCACCCCTTCCCCCCAATCCCCAGCCAGGAGCTGGCAGGAGATCAGACGCTACTTCAAGTCAAAGTAGCTCATGAACAAAAGCTGTAAAGTTACTAAGAAACCTGCTTTCTAAGGGTTCACGGACTGGTCCTTTGTTTCGCTGGCATTGTGTGTGTTAGTGTGTGAGTGCACCACAGGCCATCGCCCGGCCAGCCCTGAATCCAGCCAGACCTGAGGGCAAGAACCGCAGGTCGTGGCGCCCAGGTATGGCCAAGCCAAGCGGCCCAGGCCTTGAGGGTGAACAAGAGGAGGCAGCTGCCTGAGGCCAGAGGCTGGCAGAGCTGTGAGCAGCTGCAGAAAGGACGCTTTGGATACTGAACCCTGGACCCACTTCAGCAAAAGCCCAGGAGCCCTGGGATGGGAGACACCGGCAGAACCGAAAGGGGGTCCCACTCCCATCCCCTCGCTGAGCTTGGAAAATGAATCCTTATGACCAGGGCCATCCCAAAATCCAAAATGCAAGATTAAGAACTATGAGTCCAGGCTGCCCATGATCTAATTTGCTCCCCTTCCCCCAGTGTCGTAGGAAGAACTGGAGACCCAGGGAGAGGAAGGGTGCAATGCATGTAACAAATGTGGGAGCACTCCGTCAGGTCTGTGGGCTGGGAGGGGATGGAGGAGAGGTCTAAAGTGGAATCTGAAACTACGTTACTCAAACTGTATTTGTCCATCCAATACTTATTGGGCTCTTACTAGGGACCCTCAAAGCCCCCATCTCAACGAAATACAGAGAAAAAGAAGATTAAAAGCTTTGAGGGAACTGCCAAGTTCTCTAAAGCTGTTTCTGAACGGGTATCCAGAGCTCCCACCCTGTGCAGCCAGGCCCCTTGGATACCTGGCTTCTCCTCACTGAGGGCTCGGGAGGATGAGAAATGCCCTCTTTCTGTCCTCTCACCTGCCCCAGCGGCTGGAGACTTTGAGAAGGCACCCAGGGCCAGCTGCTTGGATGTTTCTCACCCTCAGGACTACTGTGTGCCCAGCTCCTTGAGCAAGTCCCTCCTGGCTCCAGCCAAGGGCACATCTGATGCCCTCACTCTGCCCAGTTTAAAACCCTCTCATGGTTCCTCTGCTTTTAAAATAAAGACCAGACTCCTTCACATGGCTCCTCCTGCCTCTTGTCTCCGCTTTCTCTCCCACTCAGCTCCAGCCCCACTGACCTGCATTTCTGTCATCTCCCTCCACAGCATTTTCGCATCTGCTGCCCCCCAACACCTGGAATGCCTTCCCTCTCCGCCTTTTTATTCCTAGGAAGCGTTTAAGCTTTTTAAAGAAACCCATTACAATTTTTAGAAGAAAATTATCATGATCATGGGTGGTAAAAGACTTTTCAAAAAACAATGGAAGCTACAAAAGGAAATATCCACCCTCTCAGGGCTTAAACCCGCCAGTGGCCAGTGAACACGCCCCCTTTTCTGTTGTCAGTCTTCTCCAAGCTGTGGTCCACAGCGCCCTCTGGTGGGCCCTGCGTGACAGCACCGCGGGCAGCACTGCTCATGGTCCCCTGCAGCTCCACGTCAAGACTCAACCACAGGAACATCCTGTGGAGCTGGATCCCAAAATGTCTAATTTTTACTGAGGAAAACTGAGGCCAGAAAGTGGGCAGGACTCACACCAGATCTCAGCGAGCCTGCTGCAGAGCCGGGCCAGCCAGGGCTCTTCCCACCACAGGGTATCACACAAATCTCATACTCCCAAAGTAACGAAATGTTTTGGTAGAGGCTTTTGGCTGATGGGTGAACATCAGAAACGAGCTAAGCTTACGTCATGTTGCCGCTGTCCTCCTGAAATCCTCCACTCCTGGGTGCAGTCTGTCGTGGGCCACCCTGCTTACCTCTGTGAGCTCCCCTCCTCTGTGCCTCCAACATGGGAACGCCTTCCTGCCTCAGGGCCGTTGCACTTCTTCACTTTGCCTAGAACTCTCCCCGCATTGCCTCGTGGCTCACACTCCCTCATGTTCTCCAGCTCTTGCGGACAGGCATTCCCTGACCATCCTTCCCAGTGTTGAGCAAATTGCCAAGTTCTCTAAATCTGTTTCTGAATAAGTATGGCACTCCAGCCTCTAAAATATCTGGTTTTATGTCCTTCCTCGCCCTATTCACATGTGAAATCATCTTGGTCAGTTGCTTTAGGTCTGCCTTCCTCCTTGGGAGTTTGCTCAGTGCCCAGCAGAGGGCCCAGGTACTGAGCAGGTGGGGAAAGATGGAATGGGGAATGGCGCATGACCAGGAATGAACTAGAGACCACGTTAGAGAAAGTCTGGAGTTTTACTCAGTCACAATCACAACTGTACATGAAATCAGTTCTTCACAAGGTGCACTTTTCCAGGCAGGAGAAGAGAGGCTGGTTGGTGGTCTCGAGCTTCCTCTAGGGAATCCCAGTCTGACTTTGCTCAGATCGTCCCTAAGCCCCTTGCGACCCCAGTTTTCCAGCCCAAACAGAACAGGAGCGTGACCCTATTGTCGGGCACGGGGCCATGTCACTTGGAATGTAGGCCCAAGACCCACCCCAGAGGTGGCAGTGGGCCTCGGCTCAAGATCAAGTTGAACTAAAATATTACTTGGATTTTTCACAAAGAGCATCAGCTGAAAGCGAGTCCCAGAACAGAACCACACTCCTTGCCCCTCTCCCACACTTAGAAATCTCTCGAAAACTCTGAAAATGCATTGTCTACCAGGAATTATACAAAATCACCAATCAGTACAAACCAGGGGTCGTTAAAGCAAGGGTTCCAGATTTCCCACTTACAGCTGTAAAGTGCTTTGCAGCTCGTTTGATGCTCCAGAGACTAGAGAAATGGAGATGCACAAAAAGAAATTCAACTGCCCTGGCCGGCTTGGCTCAGTGGATAGAGCTTCAGCCTGCGGACTGAAGGGTCCCAGGTTCGATTCTGGCCAAGGGCACATGCCTGGGTTGCAGCTTGATCCCCAGTGGGGGGTGTGCAGGAGGCAGCAGATCAATGGCTCTCTTTCATCGATGTTTCTATCTCTCTCTCTCTCCTTCTCTCTTCCTCTCTGAAACCAATAAAGAAATACATATTTAAAAAAAAAAAAAGAAATTCAACAGGTAGGAGGTTTGAAAAGCGACTCTAATGTGGGCTTTGGGAATCCATAGGCTCCATCTGAAGCAACTGCTTTCTCCCCTGGACCTAATGTTACTCCCCCCTCCCCCCCCCATATGCACCCCTTCTGCCTCTGAGCTATTTCTCCCTAAAGGGGAGAATCAACAGTTTCTGGACTGTTTTTTAAAGCTGAAACAAGCTCCAATTGGAGGCAATGGCTTTTCACACATGTGCTGGCACACTTGGCCACCTCCAAAGGCCTGTCCTTACAGCGAGATGCGCTTGTATTTTGAAATGTTTCTGGAGTCCCCTTCGGAAAGGCTGCTGGTGGGCCACATGGTCATGATACTTTTTAGCCACTCATTTGTTTTGTGATCTCGTGCTCAAAATAAAGCCTTTAGAAAAAAAGGGGCCCACTTTCTCACCCCTTACCTGGCTGACAGCCTCTCCACAGGCTCCTGGCTGTTTTATTTGGGCATCAGCTGGGGGTGTGAGCAGGCATCTGAAATCCTTAAGACAGCCAGTCTAAAAAAATGAGGCCAAAACAACGAGTGGCCAGTATTTGCAATCAGCCAGCTGGTCAGCCAGGCAATGAACTTGTCTCCTGCCATCCCTGTTACACACACTGTCAACCATCAGCGCCTACAGATGTGGGCTCAGCAATGACAGAGGCCAGAGTGCTCAGAGGACCTGCCCATCCCTTGTTGAGGGAGTGAAACCAGACTCAAAAGGAGACCCAAAGGATGGGAGAGAGGAAGGCTGAGGACTGCTTGGGGCTGCTCCTGCTTTCCACATGAGTGCTGGTCGTGCCGAGAACACTCATCCACTTGGAGAGGGACCATTTGGAAATCCAGCCAGTGCTCTGCACTCTGGGGGCTTCGAGGGGGGGCTGCAGACACGGCCTCCAAACAGGGCCTCTCCCAGGGGCTGCAGAGGCCCCTCTAGGCCACAGGCTACACAAGCTGTCCAGCTGCTCTTTTAATCTGGAGTGTTACACTAACTGGAGCAACTTCTGGCCTCTGCCCTCGGGGGGCATCTCCATCTCAGATCCTGCTCTAGGCCTAACGTCTCCTGCTTGAAATTCAACATTACAGAACACACACTCATCCGATAGGAACTGCACATACCACCAAAAACACCCCTCCCCCCAAATCCCTACCCCTTTATGTTTGTCTAGCAAAGGCACTAGGAAATGGTTCAAGTTTAGGGATTTGCTGTACATTTGCATTTTTTAAAAGGCACAGTTTTTATTTTAATGCTGCTGCATTGCTCTCTGATGAGGAATCCTAAATCGACTCTCCAAATTGCAACACCCTTGTTATCCTAGATTCTGGAAGGGGCCTCATCTTTGACTCCTTCCCACTGAGGGCCACTTCCAAAGTCAATGCTCATTTGGAGAGGACACCAGGGCTCAACAAGCAAGCTTTGCCAGCACAGGGCGGCCTCTCCGGCGGAGAGGTGGCCAGAGCGGGGCTTGTGCGGGGCAGACAGAAGTGACGCTTTGCCAGCTGCACGCTTAATTGGAGTGGTCGTGACCGGGAATGTTTCCCCCCCCTGCCCCCCTAGATCACTGATGGCCTTGAGATCAACCGGCATCTCAAAGGCAGATTTGTGGCTCTGTTCCCAGATTTACGTCTCAGTTATTTAATTGGCAAACGATACAATTGAGAGACCCGACTCTAATTGGAATACCGATTTCAAGTACTTCCTGGGCTAGCTGATGGAAGCCATAGGTTGCAGAATGCCATTTCCATTTCTGAATCAGTGTGTGGCAGGCTGGTTACAGAAATGCTTCCTATTAGTCGGGAGCCCTCTGGGAGTGTGACATGTAATTAATGAAGCTAAAGGTAAACAGAAGGGACTGCATGGAGCTGGGGTGCGTCTGTTCCCGGGACACAGTGGTGGGAGGCTGCAGGGCTTCGGGTCTGGCTGAGGACCATGTCACAACAAGGCCTCTGGCAGGAGCTGATGGACACAGCCCCCCACCTGCCCCAGGAGTGGGACTTCACAGATTGTCTCTAGGCTGAGGGCTGCCATGACTATATTACACCTGGCTGCCTCCTTTAATCACAACATTCTAGAAAGTCATATTGGACGCCAGAATCCCAGAATCCTGTGTAGCATTCTAGCCTGTGATCAAATTAGAGTTCTTTAAAAATTCTAGAGTTCGGCGTGAGAACTAGAACCATAATGAGGTCAGAGACCAGGCATCCTCTGTGGTCTACCCTGGAGGCCTCAGAGAGAGAGAAAGGGGTGGGGGTGGAAAGAAGAAGTGGAAGTACTGACCAGGGAAATTCAGCCAGAATTTCTGGTTTGGAGATCTTACTAGGCCTCTTCCATGGGCCCAAGGCGATCGGAAACAGCCTAAAAAAGCTGATGGCTGGGCTGTCCTTGTGCCTGGAAGGTGCTAAATGGGCATTTCCAGCACCCAGAGAGCAAGGAGAGGCACCCCGTATGTCCACGCTGCAAAGGAATGTCTGAGGGTCCAGCATCTGACCCCAGTCCTGGCAGCTGCCGGTGTTCAGGACGGAACACTCTGAGGGCCTGGCTGCGTTACCTGGGGCTGTAACAGAGAACGAAGCGAACTGCACTTACCCCCACGACCGGCAAACACTACAAGGCTGACACCAGCAGCCCCTTCTCTCCTGCTGCAAATGGGTGGTCATGTGCTAACAGCTGCCTTGAACAGGCAAAATTGCCTCTTTCTAAAGGACTGTCATATGCGAGCCTCATTGTTGAGTGGCCTAGGGCTGCCCTGGCATTTCTCCCGCATAATGCTCAAGGGAACATGGTGACCAAGTTGCGGAGGCCTGCCTGGACTTCACGGTGCCATCAGGGGTTAAAGCAGGCTCTGCGTCTCGTGGGGCCGCTTGTGAGCTCAGCTCTCCACACCCGCTCCACAGCGCAGGGCCTCAGGACCAGGCAGCGCCTGGCTCCAGCTCCGCCCGAGCCCGGGGGGCCAGCACCTTTGCATCACGGTGCCCACGGAAGCCCCGCCTCTCCGGAAAGAGGAAGGCGGCAGTGAGCAGCAGGGAGGACCCCGCCAGGCCTGCGGCGGAGACATGTGGGCTCAGTTGCTATTGAATTTCTCCAGGACTGTTGAGTTGGTGTGTTCGAACAGCCACTGCTGGGTGGGAGAGGAGGGGTTGCAGATGTTCATGAAGATCCTGTGGTCGCTTTCGCTGCAATCCATGCAACTGCCGCTGACGGGGTGGTACAGGCTCTTGTCCTGCAAAACACGGAGGTTATCAGTGAGGCAGCGCTGGGGATACGTGCCAACAGCAGCGGCAGGAACAATGGGCAGTGAGGCGGTGACCGGCCAGTCACTGGGACCTGTGTGGCTTTCCTGCTGAGCGCACAGCGAGATACTGTCTGCCTCCCTCGCGTGCGCCTGAGTTGTGCCCACTGGGATGTGGGCATAAGTGAAGCATGCCACGTCTGGGCCGGGGCCCTCACCACTGACCTTCTCTAGACAATTTTCATTGATCCCCACTGTGTGCGTGTTTAATGGACACAGTTACCAACAGTTCAGATTCTAGAGATTCCACGTAAAACTCTGGATTTCGGGCTTCTCTCGAATGTCTGAAAACTGGGCATGTAGGCCTGTGGCGCACGTGCGTGAGTGAGCGAGCTCTGCTGGCAGGAGTGAGGCACTACGCTGCTTCCTTTCTAAAGCAGGTCGCCCTGTCTCCCTCCTCCTCCCGCCCCCACCCGCAGCCTGCCTTACTTTTCGGTATCTCCACAGCTGGTTGCCCTTCATGCTGTGGCAGTCGTAGAGGGTGACTGGGCTGGTGTGGGAGACGGCGTCGAAGCAGAACTTCTTGGTGTGCTGGGGGTCTCCAGGCCGGATGTCCTCCCGCCAGGTGAAGGTGAACACCTGTGCACACGGACATCATGACAACATGGCAGAGCGAGGGCACTTTATTTTTTTTAAATTATGGAAAATTTAAATACAGAGGTCCAGAAAAAGGGAATATTGACCACAGCTGTTCCCTCCACCTTGTGGTGAATCTTGTTACGACTTTACCCCCTCCCCCACCTTATTTTGGAGCAAATCCAACATCATGGCCTTGCAGAATTCAAAAGAATTCGTCAAGGAGAACCACTACCTAATGAGAATGGTTATCGAGAAAGGACACGGGGGAGCGGCAAGCAGCTCAGAGGGAGGGCAGAGACGGGCAGGCTGGGCGCGTGCGGTGTGAGAGGTGGCGCTGTCCTTTCTCGTGAGCACGCAGCGCACCTGCTGACGTCCCTGTTTGCACAGGACCCGCCTTATAGGCTTCATCAGTGTAGCTTCCAAAGTCCAAGCAAACCCACAGTAAGGAGCCTGGAGCCCAGGTTAGGAGGCTGCCGTGTGAGTCAGCCCCGGGGCTAACTGCCTGGAGGACAGGATCGCGGAAAGCTGAATGCAGCCTCCCGAGGGGGGCAGCTCTCCGGCAAGTCGCATCTCGTTCTCCTGAGCACACCTCCTGGGAATGACCCTGGGGGAACCAGTCCTACCTCTCCTCCTCGTCGGTGAGCCTGACCACACCCCAGGCTGCAGGTGTGACCTGGGCCTGATCACTATGAGGACCGGTCACGTTCCCACCGTGACGGGCTCAGGAGAGCCAGCACGTGAGAATTCCCGGAAGGGACGTGCCTCCCCCCTGGAGGGCTGGGCCTCTGCTGCCCCATGGGGAGGGGCAGGTTCTGAAGGAAGCCAACAGAGAGAGAAGCAGCGGTGAGACCTGGAGAGACCGCAATGATATCATCCAGCCTTTTCAGTGACATGAGCCAATGACTTCCTTTTTGGGAAGGCCACCCGCGCTGTTGCAAACTGGTGACCAGCAGTGCACATGGGTGGTTTGACTGCAGGGTGAAGGATTCCTCTTTCCAAGGTGTTCAGGGAGCCTTTCTAACTCGCTCCCTGGGCCGACCCTGTCACCCGGCATTGACCATGGCCGGTCCCTCCCAGTCCCCACCCCTGGGCACAGTGCCCGGGAGAGGACTTACCTGCATGTTGTTCCAGGCGGCCTCTCCGCGGCCCCGGACGCAGCTCTCCAGCCTCAGCGGGGAGCCCACAGCCCCATGCTTCGTGTCCGCACACAGCCCTGTGCCCACGCTGCGAATCTGGGCAAGGAAGAGGGAAAGAGTAGACCAGTGAGGCACTGCACGATTCCCTCCGGGGCTCCTGCGGGGTGGAGGAAGGGACCGAAGCAGAGACTCCGATGGGCTAGGCTCCGAGCTGTCCTACCGGAGCCCAGGCTGTGGCAGTGCCTGCAGCCCCTCAGGAAAGGATGCTCAGCCCACAGAGAGGGGCTCCTCTAAACCCTGCTGTCTTAGAGCACACAGTCCCAGGGTGGGGGGGCTGGAGGGGAAGGGAGGTAAAGGAGGGCCCCCTGGCCCACTCTCAGAGAATTCGATCCCTCTCCCCAAGCTCCACCATATCCATGTACAAGTGAGAGGGTCCTCTGAGCTCGTAGACCCAGGAGCTAGGAGCCAGGAGCCGGCGACGGAGCGCTGCCCCTGGGAAGACTGCCCGCCCCCCCAGCACGACGGGCTTCATGGTGTGTGACAGGAGTCGTGGCCCAGAGCCCCTCACTCAGGAGGGCCTGTGCTGGATCACAGCTCTGCTGTCGCCGTCTTACAATTTGTAATAATTTATCTTTGAACTTGTGAGTGAAATCTGATGGGACAACGGAGCTGGACTGTGAGCAGAGGTGACACATGGTACAGGAGCATCCCTGTTCTTTTCTCCACACCTGTCTACGGCGTCTGCGGTGCCCAGAATTTTGGGGTCCCACATGCCGGGGGGGTGGGTGTGTTTCAGCAAGGCTCAAGGGGAGCGTGTGCTGTCATCCAAGGCTAAGTGGGGTGCTAGCAGGCCCTGAGGGCAGCTTTCCTTTTTAGCCTGAACTTGCTCCGCTGACTGGCATCACCAGACACGGGAAGGAGCAGGCGCTCTGCCTGATAACACAGTCTGTTTACACCACGTTACTTCCCGGGATCAGCCAGGCACTTAGGCAGTGGGTAACAACTCGGAGGAAAGGGAAGTCGGGTCACCCAGAGTTCCTTTTCCTGCAGCTCTTCCGCACCCATCAGTAAGCCCAAGGGACACAGTGTTTATCTATCCACTTAGTCCATTTTGAGCAGTGTTTCCACTGTTTTGGTAAGAAATACACATGCGTGTACAAGGTTTGAAATTTCACCGGTCCTACCATGCGTTCAATGCCTTACTATGTGCATTTAAAACTGGCAGTGCACAATACAACGGTAAATGGTAACATTCATGCTAATCACTGAAAGTTTTAATTTTCCTCTACTTGGATCATTAAACAGAAAAATACACACACCGAAAAAACAAACAAACAAAAAACAACAAAACAAACCCCAAACCAAAAACAACAAGAAACAAAACAAAGCTAGGGAAAGACCGGGAAAGATGAGACAGTTTCACAACTGATACCTTTATGGCACGTGTCCCTGCCCTGTGAACAGGGGTCCACGGGTGCACTTTGCAATGGCCGCAATACTGGGGCTGGCCCTGCCCTCCGACTTACCTCGCCCCATGCTGCGGCCGGGGGCTCCACGGGCGGGTAGAATTTGGGCAGGTCCCAGGCGATCTGGGTCATAAACCACTTGAAACTCTTGCAGTTAAGGGAGCTGCGGAGCTTCTTCTGGGCAGCGACATCCCCGGCGGAGAGGTGGCGGTACTCGGGCCGGCGCTGGTAGATGTGCTCGGCGTACTCGTCCATCCACACTTCCGCCACGCGCTTCAGGTTCTGGAGGGGCGGCAGGCAGATGCAAAGGTCAGGCACTCCGAAAGGCTGAGGCCTAGGCGTGGGGTGCAAAGGTTCTGGAGGTTGAGGCCACTCTTTTTTTTTTTTCTTTTTTTCTTAAAAAATATTTTTCATTGATTTCAAAGAGGAAGGGAGAGGCTGAGAGATAGAAACATCAATGATGAGAGAGAATCATTGATTAGCTGCCTCCTGCACGCCCACACTGGGGATCCAGCCAGCAACCTGGGCATGTGCCCCGACTGGGACTCAAACCCTGACCTCCTGGTTCATAGGTCGACACTCAACCATTGAGCCATGCCAGTTGGGCCAGTCTTTCTTATTTTACATTGTTGCGTCCATGACCTCAGCCCCACTATGTCTGTAAACCTTCTATGTCTATTATCTATGTGTGCTTTAAGGACTCTACAACTTATGGTTGAGTAACAGGCTGCTGTTGTTTTGCTGGCCCATTTCCATCCCCTCTTTTTCTAGGGATGGCCTCCCCCTGGTTTTCCTTTGGGGACCCACCTCTGCTTCACTGTTATCTCACGTGGCACAGGACTCAGCCAGGCTAACGGGAATACAGACAGCCTTGGACACAGGGATTGGTCAGCAGGGAACCCGTGATTTGAGCCAAGCCAATCAGAATCAACAGGCATCTACGAGCCCTGGAATTTCTGCTGGAACTATGGCGAGGAATCACTGTGTTTCTGCTTGGATTGCTCTTATGGGTAAGATGCCAGCCAGAGCAGCTGGGCTACACGGAAAGCCCGTGCAAGGCTGAAGCCAGCCCAGGATGGAGCGGAGCTGAGGGCTGGAGGGAGGACCGTATTCCTCCCTTTAGGACTTGGATGCGGCCATGCCCGAAGCCACAACCACCGTAGGACTCTCCGTTTACACCAGCCAGTCAATTCCCTTTCTGCTTAAGCCAGTGTGAGTTGGGTTTCTGTCATTTTCAACTAAAAGTGCTGACCGAGTTGCACGGTAAAAACAAATTATAATTTGCAACCAAAAGGTAGAATCCCTTCAGCAGCTGGGATTTTAAACAGTTTTTTTGAGGTGGGACAGTTCTGCTATTTTGATTATGAAGCACAAGGATTATCCATAAAAAAAAAAAAGACAACCACATTACTGGCAGGTAGAGGCAGCAGGTGAGGAGGCACGCTGTTTGCGAGCAGACCTGGAGACAGAGCAGTGACAAACGTTCCTGTCCCATCTGCAGGGCAGACTCCACCTGCTGAGCATCTGACAGCTGCTCTGGAAGAGCACAACTCCAGGGTTGGGGGAAGTTCCTGCTCCAACATCGCCTGCCCTCGGACCCCTGGCTGTTGCCAGAAATCTCCTCTCTCCTTCAACACACACATTTAAGTCTCCAGGCATTATCTCCATCATAAAAACATTTTTTCCGACTGCGATCCAAATGTTCTTCTGAAGGGTGCAAGCGAGTCAGCACCCAGGCTGTTATCAGTCTTTCACACCTCAGGGTAAATGACGGCTCTAGAAGCAGATGTTTTCTGTACAGAGCCAGATAATAAATACTTTAGGCTTTGCAAGCCATATGACCTCAACTCTGATGATGTAGCTATAAAGCAGCCCTAGACACTGTGTTAACGAATGCGTGTGGCTGTGTGCCAATAAAACTTTATGGACACTGAAATTTCATTTTCATGTATCACAAAATAATCTTTTGACCCCCTGTCCCCCCCTGCCCCCCAACTATTTAAAAATGTAAAAACCATTCTTAGCTCACGGGCCACACGAAAACAGTTTGGTGACTCCCGAGTGAGGAGGAAGGAAGCCAGTAGGAGGAGGCCCTGGTACCAAAGACAAGATTCACCAACTCCTCAACTGTGCTGCCTCTGAGTGTGGGACTAGGAAGCTAAGGAACTTCCTTGCCACCGCCTCCTTGAGTGCTGAAGAGGTCAACCATGGGTTAGAAAAGAAGTCAGGGACAGCGCTATCCCCAGCAGGCACCTGCATGGCAAAGGCTGGGTGTAATTTAAAACTGTGCTCAGAGGAAGCTGAAGGCCTGACGGGCCTGACCTCTCCCTTCCCCAGGCTGCCCACGCCCCAGGTCCTTTGGCTCACGATCTAATTTGCTCAAGCCGCAGGCAAGGGTGGCCCTTCTGACCAAGGCAAGGTGCTGACATTCACCAGCGTTATTCTTACATGGTCAAATCACATATATTTTAATTTTAGTTGATATTTAAATTACCTTTTTTTTTTTTTTTTTTTTGCTAGAGGGAAAGGGGGGTGGAGGTGGGCACAGGGCGGGGGAAGGGGGGCCAGAAGGAGATTGTGCTTTGGGTGGTGGGCACACGATGCAGTGTGCAGATGACGTTTTGTTGAGTTGTATACCTGAAACTTGTATGGTTTTGTGAACCAATGTCACCCCCAATAAATTCAATAAAAAAAGGGAAAAAAAGAAAAAAAATCACTATTTTAATGAATATTGCATTTTCCAGACACAACTTAATAAGCCTTTTCTCCCAGATCTTGAACTTTCGTGCAGTTGAGTGTCTGGACCGAAGTAAAGGACTTCACATTTATTCCCTTATCTCCACTTGCGAGAATCCTGGAAAGGACCCAGGGGTTTTAGTGGGCTGAGCGGCGCTCTTATCCCTCCTCCTAACACCTTCCTAGTTCTGGGTCCCAGTCCTGCTCTTCTTGTGCTGGGATCACAGAGATTTGCTCAACCCTTGGAGTAAGTCCCCAGTTTTGTTTTGCCAAGTTTGAGGGGGTTCCTGTTACTGCCTTCCCTAAGACCCCTTTTGCAGAGGCAGAGAGAAGGCTTTTAGCAAATTTAGTGAACCAAGTGGCTGCTTGTTCTGGAGGCAGGCGAGCTGGAGGTGAGCCCCTCCTCCCTGCTCCGCTTCTTCTCTGCTGTCTGGCTGCTTGTGCTGGAGTCGGCACAACTTCAGCAAGACCTCGGCTGCCCTCTTTATCGGTCCCTCCCAGGGCTTTGGGAATATCTCTCCTCAAATCCATCAAAATGATGTTCCCAGAGATAATGCTCTAGGAGGAACTGGTTGTTAAAACACGGAGCAAACATTTAATATCTGATCTGCAACTAAATGAGGGTATCAGACACTAGATCGGACGTCGGGGGAGCTTACACAGGCAGCTCTGCGGTCCCGCAAACTTACATGGGGCGCCACTCAGACTGTTAACTGGTTGAAAGGCACAGGAAACTGATTCAGTACAGACAAAAATAAATGAAAATATATAAACACAGAATTCAGATAACATTGAAATAAACTTCCCGTCTTGCTAATGTTGATGCTGACATAAAAACTGGTACTAACATTAGCAGTCACTATTTAAGGGACAAATGCTGTCTCAGGCCTGGTCAGACCTACGGTGGGATTGAATTCTGGCTCTTGGAACTTAATGTCTCTATGTTTCATTTCCTCATGTCTAAAATGGGGGTTAAAAACAAATGAGAATTAAGCTGGATAAATACGTAGGATGCTCTGCGAGCTGCCTAGCTCACGGAAGGTTTTGTTACTACGGTTAGCGGTTACCACTGAATCCACCCATAGTTCCATAAACAGGAGGCGGTAGTGCCTCCCTACCCCGTGGATTGCATAGACGATAGCTCTGCAGAGGGGAGAGGATGCTTTGGGAACAGCTCTGTTCAGGGGTCAGAGGGGTCCATGGTCCCGCCGTCCCTAAGAGCTGGAAGTGTTGGTCTTGGCTTGCTGAGCGACTGCGCTGCTTTCGTGCCTGACACCTGCTCTGAGATTGCAAATGGTATTTCAGATGACTTGTGATTCCTGCCTCTTCTGCTGAATCTAGAACCCATCCCTGCGTCACCTGGAGCCGCCCAAAGCGCGGATGGCTGGTGCGGCTGCTGTTGCAGACTTCGACCACTAGAGAGCACTGCCGGCTCTCTTTTCCCTCAATGCTGGCCCACAGGCCCCAGCCAGCCGCCTCGGAGAGAGCCACCAGGCTCTCCCCGGACCCAGGGGCTACAATCCTGCACATCCTCAACTGTCTGGTGATAAGGAAGGGGGAGGCAGAGGCCTGGGCAGAGGAGGCTGATGCCAAACAGGCTTACAAGGGGGCGCTGTCTGGTGGAGGAGTGGGGTGGCTGTCCGAGGGCAAAGCTGTGCTGGTGACCTTTCAAGCTTCCCCAAATCTCCCTGTGACCCTTTTTACCTCTGGGGACACCCCATTCTCTTCGGTTTTCTCTTGTGGTCACCTTGATTCTTTTTCTCAAGACACTTAATATTTTAAAATGCATTATTAAAGTTTAGTGAACTATCTATCACTCATATCCCTTCCCCCGAAAAACCCCAAACCTCTGGCCAACAGATTTACATTGGTAGCCAGTGGCCAATGAAGTTCAAGCAAAGATTAATACAACCCATTTGAAGGTGTGAAATAGTTTGACAGAATTTCTGGCAATAAAAGTGGGGAGGGGTGGGGAGAAGAGGAAGACATTGACATTTATTAATGGACCCCTATGCCAGGAAGTTTTAAGTACCGTGTCTCCAGCTTTCCCAAACACACCACTCAGCCTGCAGTAATATTTACCTAACATGTTTCTTTAACTTTGCACCCGCTTTAGCTTTACCCTAAGTCATGATGTCTGTGAAATCACACGTTTGCTACACGAATACATGTTAATTTCTCATCCACATTAATTTAAACACATGTAAATAAAATTTTCCTGTATCTACCACCTCAAATCATCTTGTCCGTCACACTTGGAGAAATGGTGCCATCGCCTTAATTCTCCTGGCAATGCTAAGAGTTGGGAAAAATTAGCTTCCTTTACACAAAAGCAGAAACAGGCTTAGAGGAGTCAGGTAACCCTCCCCAAGTCACACAGGTAGGTAATAAGTGGGTAAACAGGGCCTGAAGTTCTTTTACACTGGATTTCTCTTAAAGAGTGGTGGGGGGCACACCTAGGGATTATGGTGGCCTAGGGCCCCCGGTGCCTTAGAGGGTCTCTGCTCTGCTAATGGGCCTAGGCGACCCCCTCCCACCCCCTCCAGCGAAGCCGCCAGCTTACCCGGGCCAGGCTGACACCGGCGGGGACTTTGTAGGGCACATACTTCCTGTAGATGTGGCCTACCCTGGAGCAGGGAATGTCCTCCATGCGGCCCCCACACATCCACACCTGCAGGGTGAAAGGGAGAAGATGATACTCCTGCCTCCAATTCATCGTCCCCTCCCTCGTGCATTCATTGAAAGCATCAGCTTGGATTGTCCACGAAAGGCCTGTTTATAGAACCAGGGACGGAGGAAAACAGCATGATAACGGCAGCACACATCGCTGACAGCACCGAGTGCTTCCTCATGGCCGGACACTGCCACGAGCTTCATGTGCACAGCTGCACTGCAGCCTCACCAGGACACCTGGAACACAGCGGGGACAGAGCCCATTGTACAGATGTGGACACCGAGGCTCAGAGAAGCTAGAGGCGTGTCTAAGGTCACAGGGCGAGCAAGAGGTGGCGCCAGAATTCACACGCGGCTTTCGTCACGCACGCTATAATCTGAGCTCTAAACGTGGATGCAGTATGCAATTCCAAGGCCTGGCATGGGGGCTCAGTGGGAAGGACAAGGTGACTGCTTAGTGAGGCCTGGGGCAGGAACGCAAGGGGACAGGGTGGCCACGGGCTGTGGCTTTCGATTCCGGAGGCTCCTCCTGGATGGCTGCCTCTTTGCTGGGTCACCCTGAGCTGTGGCCGCAGGAGCCTGCCCTCACCGCTCTGCACTCTGGCCGGCTAAGCCATGCCGCTGGGACTGCTGCAGCGAGGGACCGGATGTTGCTCCCTCCATACTTGGCATCACAAAGAGCTCCTGGATTGGGCTGCAACCTGAGAATGTTTAAGTACAATCAATGCTGACTCACACCCACTGAGGGGCCCAGACTAACCAGACCCTCCTCAGCAGTCCTGGGTTCAAATCCTGCCTCAGCCACTTATCAGCTTTGCGACTTAGATCGAGGTACTAACTCCTCTGAGGCTCAGTTTCCTCATCTGCAAAGGATGAAGTGGGGTGGGCCTGGGGGATGAGACAGTGCATGGAAAGTGCTTAGCACAGACTTGCACACAGACACAGCAGTGTTACATGATTCATTCATACGTTTGACTAATATTTATGGAGTATCTGCTATGTGCCAAGTACTGTGCCGGGCACATACAGTGGTGAATAAGTCAGCCAGGGCTCCTGCTCGGGGCGGGGGTGGGGGAGATGGAGGGAGTGTGGTGCAGTCTATAAGATGGCCCTCCCAATGACCCCCTCACCTCCTGGTATTTATACCCCATGTTAGTTCTCTCCCAGAATGGTCACATGAGGACTGAGCTGTGTAACCAACAGGGCCCTACAGAAATGATAAGGATGCCACCTTACTCCCTGGGATCACTTGCTTTGGGGCACTCAAGCAGCACTATGGTGAGGTCCAGGGCTGAGGAGTTGAGGCCTTCTGCTAATAGTGCTAACTTGCCAGTCAGTGAATGAGTGGTCTTAGAAGCTGATCCTCCAGCCCCAGTCAAGCCTTCAGATGACGGCAGCCCTGGCTGACACTCTGACTCCAACTTCAAGACAGCCCCAGGCACAACTGTCCTGCTAAGCCACTCCCAAGTCCCTGACCCACAGAAACTTTCAGTAATAACTATTGTAAGATGCTATGTTTTGGGGGTACTTTTCTCCCTGGGGCAGTAGGTAACTAACACAGGGAGACTGTTTCAGGTGGTGATATGTGCTATAAGGAAGCCAAAATGAGGTCACCGGATAGACTCACTGAATGGATGTGTGGGCTGCTATGTCACCTCCACCTGTCAGGGAAAGCCTCATCTAGCAGGGGATATTTGAGGCAAGACTTAAATGATGAGAAGGTAAAGTAACATAAAGATCTGAGGGGGTGAGTGAACAGGTGGCGGGAAGAGCAAGTGCAAAGGCCGTGGGGTAGGGCCAAGTTTGGCATTATCACCGAACAAAGCAAGCCAGAGGCCTGGAGCAGAGGGAGGAGTGATGGGAGGGGAGGTCAAAGACATGTGTGGGGACAAGCATAAGGGTCTTAAAGGGAGAATAGGGGGTCTGCACCGAAAGTTGTCAGTGAGGGAGACAACACAATCCAATTTCTATTTCACAAACAGAACGGCCGGGAGGGTGCAGGCTTGGGGAGGGAAGGCCTGGGAGGCTCTTGCAGGTATGAGGCCGTCAAGGCTTTGGTTTGTGGTTCTCAGTTTCGGTCATGGTTTGGAGGCTGTGGCAATGGTGGGACACAGCTGGATTTGGGACATTATTACTAATCTTGTCACTATATGTCTTCACTTGTGGAATGAGGAGTAGAAGTGGGTACACCTACACCATCAATTCTGCCCAAGAGCCATTTTCAGCTTGAACTGCTCAATGGGATACTGGGGGTTTGTTTAATGTCTTAATTCTAGAAGGGCCATTCATTCTTCCTTCTACCTCGTGCACCTGAAGGTTCTCAGTCCCCTTAGACCCCCCGCCAGCCACTCTCTCTATCCACTCCTGTCCTGGGCTTTCCACAAGGGGATATGTGTGTATGGGGCTACAATTAGTGGACGTGCTGCCTGGAGAAATGCAATTATATTCTGATCTCGGGGGAGGAAAAAAAATCGAGCAAGTCAATAGAACAGAACATTGGTCTTGAGATAATGGGCTCCTGATGGTAGATTAATGTCAAGGCCAAGCCAAGAAGTTTATTTTCTAAGCAGGAGATATTGATCAGGCGCCAGGATCCCGTAACAATAACTCTTCCTTTTACACGAAGTGATTGATGTCCAAGTGAAGCTTTTGTCCGGAGGATACTGCCCAGGACGCTGCCCGGCGGCCCCTGCCTTTTGGGAGGCGGAGTGCGCCGAGCAGGTGGGGGACACCTTCCTTCGTTCTATTTATGAACGTCTCCTGGGCAGTTGGCTAGGCTGGCGTCCAGCTCTCTCAACTCCATATTAAACTCGCATTAGCTAACGAGGCTGTGTCTCTGCTCTGCCTGGCAAGGAATCTTCCCTAATGCAGAGATGATCAATTTCCAAATCCTGTCCTTTGCTGCAACCTCGGGTTTCTTTGGCCCTGACCACGCTGGCCACCAGCCTGAAGGTTCCTGAGGGACTGGGGTGACCTTGATCTGCTGAGAGGAATGTCCGGAGCCCAGAGGAGTCCTGGCTTTAGATGATGGGTTTACTTCATGGCTTCCCTGCCCTGGACACGAGCCACTGAGGCTGCTCAGGGTGGGAACTGCCTTTGGAGAGACAGACACACCTGTTCAGGAAAGATGCTGCCACTCCTGTGAGTCCTGTGAGCACCTGAGCAGCCTGAGAAGGGCCGTGCGAGGCACACCCAACCCTTCAGACCCCGCTCTGCCACCCAGAACGCACCTTACAGAGCATCAGTACCGTGGTGTTCTCTGGTTATAAGGCAGGACTCCAAGACTGGAGGGGGCTCTCCTTCTAAGGACATGATAAAAGCCGAAGGCAAAGAACAGTGTCCTGACTCGCCCTGGGCTGGGGAGCTGGTCAGGGCTGGCCACCTACCTGTGTACCTTTAGGGCTCTCCCCCACTTCCTTCACAGCTGGGGCAGCAGCCACTCAAGACGCACAGACACCACAGCACGGGGGTGAGGAGCACACGCCACTCTGCGGTCCCAATGCCAGCTCGTGACCTCACGCCAGGCACTCACCTGGGAGCCGCCCTCTCCTCAGCTGGAGTTTGCCCTTTGGCCCAACGCCATCATATCTTCTGTCCTATGGTCCAATTTCTAAATGGGGAAACTGAGGCTCAGATAGAATAAGTAGTTTTTCTAACCGAGTTGGGGGCAGAACCTGCAACTGACCAGGAGAATGATGGGGTGGGGGTGGGGGCACAGTCACGGGGCACCATTGGGGGCCCGGCACACCAGTGTGTTCTCCCCTGCCCCCGGTAACACGGGCACAAGAGTCCAGCTGGTGGCAGAGACGGGGGAGTCGCAGTGCCGGCCACAGCCAGAATGTTTGACTGGACCCCATCATATTTGTATTTACAGGCCACTGAGATGACATTTGTACAGTCCCTCTTCGCTGTCAGCTTTCTTGCCTCCCTCCCTGCCCAGCCCTGTCCCAGCCCCCACCCTGTCCCTGCCTGCTCTGGGAGCCTTGCTTCAGCAGAAGGGGTTTCCACGTAGCCCGTCAGCTCAGTGCCCGGGGAACAGTCTTCGCACTGGAAGCACCATGCCACAGATGAGTATGAATCTCATTGTAAAAGCTTGCTCCCCATTCATTCCCATCGCTGCTTTGATTTATTTTATTAGCAAACTTCTTTTGTGTGATGACAGGCTTCATTACAGTGTCTATAAAAGACAATTGCTTGCTCTTATCTCCTAAACGGAGGAGGAAAGAGACGTGTGGCGATGCGCATCAGGAAGACACAGCGGGACCCGGAGAGAGGGCGGTGGGAGGAAGGGCTGGTCGGGCTGGTCAGAGAGGAAAACATGAGCGGGCAGGGGCTGGGGAGAAACCTCTCTCTGTCAAGGGAACGGCTGCCTGGAAGCCAACCAGGGACGGGGCTGGGGAGAAGATGGCAGCCAGCCCCATCTTCTGCTGTTGGCATCTTGGCTGAGGACCCCTATATGGAGTTCAAATCCTATCCAGCTGCCCTTTGGGGAAATAAGAAGATAATAATCGCCACCGATTATTCTGCATGATCTGTGTGCTTAGGAGGAACAGAGGGTAGCGTTATGAGCTTGGGTTCCAGAGTTAGACAGAACTGAGTGAGGTCGAATCCAAGCTCCTCGCCAGACTGACAGTCCAGACAAGTTCTGTGAGTCTGAAAGCCTTGGTTTCCTCATCTCCAAAACAGGATGAATGACTGTGCCCACCTCCCAGGTTGCGATGAGGCTGAAAGGAGGTAATTCTGAAGCACCGAGAACTGGGAGCCACCCTGTGGTGCTACCTGGACACGTGGCACTGCCCCGGTGGCTGGCACTGCACGTATGCCCGCAGGTCCCCTCAGAAAAGGAGGGCGTTAGACCCGGGTCCTCCAGAGTTCCTATTATTGTGAACATATTAGTTTGTCTTGAACATCAAGACACTGTTTTGGGACCTCACTCATGCTAGTTTGGGCTGTTTATAATGGTTACTGGATACTGTTGGTAAAAAGAGTAGGGAAGGACAATTTTACTATATTTACTAGTAAAAATAATTTGAATTTACTTCTAAATTAATGTATTATTTTATACAATATGGCTTTAAGCATATGTATATGTAAATTAATAAATAAAATATTTAATAAACGAATTCAGTAAAGCTCCAGGATCCTTCAGGTTTTGACTTGTATTTGGAAAAAGAGCACACGTATAACCACCCAGGGAGGGAGTGACCATCACACCGTGACATGCGAGGGAACCGAGGCCCAGCCAGGGGCAGTGCCTTCCCCACGGTTCCTGAGCTCATGTATGGCAGAGCCCAGGGTGGAATCGGGGTTGGGTCCTCAGAATCAGGCAGATCTGAGGCCTCCAGGGAGAGGTTTAATCTTTCTAAAGCTGGCTCCTGACCCTCCTGGTCTTCCACAGAGACCCCTATCAGCACTCGCAGTGCCTGCGGAACAAAGGGGTCACCACTGGCTGGCAATCAAGGTCCTCTGTCACTCACTCAGGCACATGGGCTTTTCTCTTCAGGAACAATGTCATTCATTCATTCACTCACTCCCTCACTCCCTCACACACTCACACACAGCCTAGTCATTGGTCCTCCTTGCTCTGAAACCCTGCTGGGAGAAATGGAATAGAGACTTCTGGCAAGTATGGACCCAATGCCCCATGATACGGAGCCTTGAAAACTGAGTGAAGGTGTTGGCACCTGCTGGCCAGCCTGCGGACCAACCTCCCCATTTTCTCTGTCCTTCCACACCCAAACCTGAGCATCCTCTCTGTAGAGGACCCAGTCTGTGCAGTACAGCCACGAGCTTCAACCTTGGGTCAGCATCAGAATCACCTGGAGAGCTGGTTAAACCAAGGACCTCTGGGCCCCACCGGTGTGTCTGACCCAGCAGGGCTGGGGTCGGGCCTGAGAATCTGCCTTTCTAACAGGTTCCCAGGTGCTACTCATACTGCTGATCTGGGGCCACGCTGGGACAACCGTGCACACGCCGCTCGACAGAATGGTGCTGGCCCGTCGCACAGCCTCTCCAGACATCCCTGTGCGTTGGGGCTGTTAGTGCCCTTGTAGATGAGGAGATGAAGATCAGCAGAAAGGGCAGGGGAGCTGCCCAAGGTCTCACTGAGACTTCGTGCCAGAGCTGGGCCCGGTGCCAAGGTCTTTGGCCTCTGCCTTGCCAGCTTCAAAGCTCTTTCCACTCCCACCTTCCCACAACCACAGCCCGATCACATCAACCATCAACATCAACAGCAACCACCCAGGGACCACCCATGTGCCAAGCACTGAGCTGAGGTTTTAACACAGTTTGGCTAATATGCTCACTCCCACACCGTGAAGTAAGGGCTATTCCATGCCCTATTTGCGGGTGAAGTTAAGTCCAGAGAGTTAGGTCACTCTCCCAAGGCCACACAGTGACTAGCTGATGAAGCCTTCACCAAAACCCAGGCAACTGGATTATGATGCCCCTGTACCCCATACTGTGCTGCTCTATCTAACCCCAGGGGCTCTGATCAGAACAGCCACCACTCTCTACGCGCCTCCTCTGCCTGACTCCAGGCCAAACACCTGTTTTGCCCTATTTAGTTCTTACAACAGCCCCCTGAAGAAGTTACTCTTGTCATTTTTAGGGATGAAAGACTGAGGCCCAAAAGAGACAGGTGTGTGTTAGTCAGGGGTGACGTAACCCGGGCACCCCTTGGGGCTCTGAGCCACCTTGCTGGAGGAATGGCAGGAAGGCAGGCTCCCACAGAGAACGCATGGAATTGCAAATGGCTTGTTGAGAGTCCTGAGCAGAATGCCTCCCCTGTTCCCGGCAGATGGCTCTTGGGAAGCCTGGGCACACGTGGCCGGGAAGAACATGCTGCACGCAGCAGAGGTGCTCCCAGCATCCTCGGATAACCCAGCGAAGGAGGGCACACCGGTCCCCGGCAGGGACACTGCAGCTGGTCCGAGCCCGGAGGGCTAACAGACGTAATGGAAGGGGAAGGCTCGCCATACAGGTGCTTGAATGGTGGCCCTATCACCCTCTGCCCCCAGGCTGGCCTTTGGAAATCATTTCTTCCTCCCATGTGGCAACTCAGCCCCCCTGGGGGCTGGTCCTGACTTCTGGGCTCTACCTGTAACAATGTCTTCTCTCTGCTGGGCCCGCCTGTTCTCTGCCCCTCCCACAGGTGAGCACTGGACTTAGAGTCAGGACATCGGGGATTCAGCTCTGGCTCTGCCCCCATCTAGCTAAGGGACCCTGGCCTCGTCCCCTAACCCCTCAGGGTGCCAGGTCTCAACGCCACCCTTGACCAGATTCTGGGTGCATCTACCTTCTTTCACACACCCGATTTTCACTTCATCCTCTTGAGGACGCTGTGAGTTTTATGGAAAAGACACCTGAGTGTTTCTGTTGTTTAAATCTGCCTAGTCTGGGACCGGTTTGGCTTTTGGTTAAAGATATTGGTGTCAAACAATGCAAACGGCACTCACCCGAGGCCTCTAAGCTACTCAGATGTGATGGGTTGCCCTCTCAGGTGGAACATGGCTCTCCCGTGCCCCTCCTGTGGCTTTCCACCACCACTTGGCTCTCACAAGTCTTCCCACGGCACCCTCAGACCACCTCCACCCCCCGTCTCTCCCAGGGCACTGGTGCACATCTCTGCCCCCCCAGCTGCCCTGCGGAGACGCACTCAGGGCTCTGCTCCCCTTGGATGCCCTCCTCGTGGCCGGCCTGTGGGAAATCCTAGCCTTGAACTTGCAAATGGTCCAAGTGTTGGGATATACATGGAGAGGGGAAGGGCCCAGAGAGCTGAAAACCTACATATTTTTTCCTTCTTTAGCCTGTGGAGATTCGGTTGTGCACCCTCGTGACCGTGTGCGTGGCTGACGGGAGCTGTGGCTGCCGCTGCCCAGCACCATGGAGAGTATTGTACAGCGTACCACCAGCCCAAGAAAAGATCACATTTCAAAATCCAAGTACGGTTTCTACTGAATGCTTACTGCTTGTGCACCGTCTTAAAGGAACAGTGGAACCACTGTAAGTCACCGTCTGTAGAGCATTCCACTGTTGGGATAAGCACCACCTTATTATCCCCTGAGGACGCACATTTGGGTCATTTTTAATCTTTCCCTATTGTAAGTAACGCTTCAATAAATAGCTTCTACCTAAATCTTTGCTCATCTATGCACTGTCTCTCAGATAAACTCCTGGGCATGGAATTTTGGGTCAAAGAACGTACTTGCTGTGAAATGTAACAGATTTTGCCAAACTGCTGTTAATAAAAGAAATACCCATTTACACCACCCCAAAGCCCACATCTTTCTTACGCCTGCTCAGCCACATTGTCGTGTGGATACTTCTCTCTCTGGGTCTCAGAGTTGAAGCTATCCTAACCCGGCCTCCTGGGGACACTGTGCGGCCCCCTTCCTGCTCCCTGCCACTGCCACGTCCAGCCCAAACTACCCTCGCGCCGGTGCGAGAGCATCTTGTTTAATCCTACCTCGTGGGGGGAGGAAGGAAAAGTACCTCAGCACCATCTGGGACGTGAGGGCCCGAGAGGTCAAGCGACAGGTCCAAGTCCCAGGTGGATGGCGAGCAGGGACGAGAGGCCAGCGCCCTGCCTTCTCACCGACACCTTTCCCAGCACACCACCATTCCCCACAGGTGGTGATGTGAGGCTGGGGAGGGCAGGGTGGAAAAAGTATTATCAGATAGGAATCAATGCCGGTAACAGTTATTTAAAACACTATGACGGCGAGGCCCTGGGGTACAGAGATAGGATAAGACCCCTCCTAGCCTCCAGGGAGTTCAGAGTCCAGTGGGGAAGACAGGCCAACCCTTGGGTCATGTCAGCACTAGGTAGTTGAACCCAGGGAGGTAGGTGAGGCGGAGAGGAGGCCATCTATAGAGCTGAGCCCAGAAGGCTGAGTGTGGAGTGGGCCAGACTGAGGAAAGGGTGAACAGTGTGTGCCTCCAAAGATGGGCCTGTGGTCAGTGAGCAGTGCTGTTGGGCTGGGGGAGGTGGACATCTATGGTTCACCTTGCTCCACATCTATTCCCCCTTCTGGGTACAGTGGCCAGACTTTCCTTTGGGGAGCCGGCCCAGCTTCCTGGTTCCAGGATGGACATGTGACTGTAGCTGACCAATATGAACGTTGCCCAGGGAGGTAAGGGACCAGCAGGCCAATGAGACACAACGTGGGGACTTGTACAGGAAGATGGGAGAGAGAAACTCTTTCCAATGGGCTGCCGAGTGCTTCCACGGAGAGAAACCTACCCGCGCAGGAAGCCAACCACAGCCAGGGGACTGAGAGGGACGGAGACTGGGACGAGTGAGTCCCTGGATCCAGCCAGGCCTGGAGGGTCTACCTGGAATCTCAGTTGTGTGGGCCAATTGATTCTGACTCTTCGCTTAAATCAGGTCGACTAGGATTTTGGTCACCTGTAACCAAGAGTCCAGACGAATGCAATGGGGTAGGAGGACAAAGTGCTGATAGTGTGACTGTGCCTTTTGGGGAAAAAAAAAAAAATCTCTGTTGGCTAAGAGAAATGAGAGGATGGGAAAGAGGGGAAGAAAAGGGTCAATGCCTCTTCTGGAAATTTCAGAGCCTTTAGGACATCTTTTCTGAGGTTTTCCCGTCAGGATAGATGGTGTAGTCTGGAATTGGAGTCAAATTATTAATCCATCAGTGCTGTTGGCACGTATCAACTTGTCTTAATTTCTGAAAATACACTCAGCCTTTCATACCCGTCTCTCTTCTCTGTCACCAAGAAGAAACGGGATCTCAGCAGAGATAAATCAGAGGGAATCTGGCCCTTTGTAAACGCTCTCCCTGCCTGAGATGGAACAGCTGGCATTCCAGGGAGGCGTTGCCAGCAGAGGATCGAGCTCTCCGGTCCGCTCAGCACCGTGGCGGGCTGTCCACGGGGGCCTCGGGACAATGCACTGGCAGATGGGCTGCTACGGATCCGGATCCGGGAACTCACGCTCTCAAAGCCAGGAGAGGGGAAGGGAGCCTCCTCATTACACCGTCTTCTTCCCCTCGAGGTGAAGGACATAATTGAATCAAATGGAAGTAGGAGCCAGTCTCCTTCCCTCTCCCCGGTGACAGACTTCCAAAATGGCTTCATTACCGAGTCCTTTGTAAATAAACTGTGTGGAGAAAAATGCCATTTGTAGTGCTGTAATTGCCCGATGAGCATCATTAGACGGGCCTTTAACAAACACACAGAATGGAATCATTTTGGGTTTAGGAAGTCCTTTGGGCAAATCTTTCTCCACTCACTGTTTTTCACAAAGTGAGTTTCTGAAGGGGGGGGACTCCTTGCCCAAGGAGGTGGCTCTGGCCAGTGACAGGCCTGCTCTTAATATTCAACCAACACACTTATGAAGTGTCTTCTCTGTGTCAGACTCCCTTCCGGTACTTGGGATACAGCGGTAAGTGGAACACGCCAAGATCCCTTCCCCAATGAAGTTTACATTCAGGTGAGAACTCAGAACACAGATGTGCCCATTTCTGGCCTGGCAATAGTGCCACTGGCCATCCATTATGAGCTGGGGAGACACCTTACCAGGGGTTCTGGGGATGTGAGAAGCAAGTCCTGGCTGACCACATGGCTAACCTTCCCTTCAGAGAGACCTGATCTTCACCTGAGATCCACAAGAGTCCCACAACGAAAGAGAGACGGTGACTCCTTCACCTTAGGAGCCCTGCGACCTTCTCTTTCCAGGCTCAGACAGACAGGAGGCGGGAAACCTGCCAGCACAGCTGCCAAGGGGCTGTGCCAGGAGAATGGGGCTTCTGGGAGCTGGCTCACCTTGAATGAGATCTCATACTGCTCCCCTCCCCAGATCTCCAGGCCTGGGTCATACCCGCCCAGCTCCCAGAACCACTTCCGGTCCACGGCGAACAGTCCACCAGCCATCACAGGAGACCTGTCAGGGAAGCAGAGCGTGGTGTGAAGATGTGGACCTGAGAGCACGCGGATACTGCTGTTCCCTGCAATGGTGGTCCCGCTGCTCCATGAACACAGCCCACGTGTTCTGCAGGGAATCCCAGGCCCTTCCGGGTGAGGGCTCAGGCCTTTGTCTTCCTTGCCTACACTTCCCTTCATAAATGCTACATTTTAACCAAGTGGGCCCAACGTTCCTATACACGTTTAACACCAGGGAATCCTTGTGAAATGAAATCACAGCATGTTCTCCCCGTGAACCTTGTAGCTGAATCATCTCTCTCTCTCTCCCCAGTCCTCCCACTGGGCCTTCCCAAGTCTGGCTGGGCTGTCAAATGTCTTAGAGATGGAAACCGTACAGCTCCCCGAGCCTACCCCAGACCTACAAAACCACCGCCGGGGAAGGAGCCTCGGAACCTGTTTCGGTCCTGCTCCAGTGAGAGTCTGTCCGTTCAGCACAGACACTTGTTCTGCCGAGAGGTGACAGAAGCCACAGCCTCTGATCTTTCAGTCACACAGGGCTAAGGTGAACTTCACTCGCCCACTCGCCTCAGTTCATTCACCGAGTGCCGGCTGGGAAGCAGATGTTGGAGGCGTCTGGAGGTAAAGGACAGACCCAGGGATGCCAGTGTGGCGGGGCCGCACCTCGGGACAGAGGACTCAGAAGAAAGGTGGGGTCGTAAGGGAGTGCAGATGTTTCTCTCTCTTCCTCTCTCTAAAATCTCAATGAAAAAACACACAAAAATAAAAGGGGTCCTCTTGACTATGACTGAGGGCTTGAATATCCCAGGTGCTTTTTTTTTTTTTTTTAGATTGCCAGACTTTATTAATTTTTCCAATCAAGTGGGTAGAAATGGTATTTAATTGGTGTTTTAATTTCCTTTTCTCCAATTACTAGTAATGCTGAGCATATTTTAACATATTTATTTACCATTTGAAACTTTTATTATTTCATTTGTTTCCTTATATCCTTTTACCATTTTTATTTTTTATTTTATTTTACTTTTTTTCCAGGTGCTGTACTGAACTAATTTAGCAATAAAGCGACCTCACTCCTCACGTAGACCCCAGGAGGTAGGCCTCATCATTACTATCCTATTTTATGCAAGTAGAAACCAGGGTACAGCAGGTAACTTGGTCAAGGCTTCACAGCCACTAAGCAGCCACACCCCTCTAAACTGCCACAGCCCACACCCCTCACGGCCACAGTACACCACCTCCTGTCAGGAAGGGACAATCGAGTGAAAAGGATGGGAAACCCTCACTGCGCCCTGGGCTCTCCTTTGCCTGCGGTGTGCCTGCGACGAAGGACTTAACCACTGGGCCCTGTGCACTTGCAATGTGGCTGGTCTGGATTGAGATGTGCTGGAAGTGTAAAGTACACACGGATTTCTAAGACTTTAGTATGCAGACAAGAACAGAAAAGATCTCATTAATGATTTCAAAGTGTTGGTTACATGCTAAAATGGGAATATTTTAGCTATACCAGGTTAGATAAAATATATTACCAAAATGAATTTTACCTGCTTCTCTTTGCCTTTTTCACGCGGCTACTAGGAAATTTAAAAGTACATGTGTGGCTTGCATGAGATTTCTGCTGGACGGTGCTGATTTTAACCTCAATGAGGCCGCTTCCCGTTTACACAGCAGACCTACAGCGACACTTCCTAGCTCACCTTGCTAGTATATTTCTGAAAGTACCTAGGACTATAAGAGGATAAGGTGGCAATGGTATCAACTCTCTCCTGTCTTCTGAAGATTGCAGGTTTGGGTTTTCTGGCTGGATTCTTAAGTATGCTGCTCGGAGGGGCGTACTCATGAGAAATCAAACCCAAGACTCTGCACTCGAAAACCAGCCTGGCCCGAAGCCAGGGGCCTGGCCAAGGAGCTGCCTCATTAGGAGGCCTCACAACAGGTAGGCCATTGGCCTTAAGGTGTTTGGATGCTTGAGGCTGTGACTCCAGAGGGAGCCTCTCCTTTAGCCCGACCTATTTTCTGCAATAACAACAATTTTGAGTGTCTAGTGTCTGCCGTGCACTTGACCGACATTATCTCCAGCTCTCACAAAGCTCTATCACTAGCCCCCTTTTCAGATGGAGGAATTTGAAATTCAGAAATGCTATATACTCTGCTCAAGGGCATGCAGGGAATAAGTGGATGAGCCGTAATTCATACCGGGGTGTGCCACCAAAGCCCGAGTTTTTCAAACAATCATTACACCACGCTGTGCCTACAGATCGCCCGTCTGCTGGCACCGTGGGGAGGCGTGCAGAAAATGACCAGGATTTCTCTTGCGGCCTCTCCCCCGGGTTTTGTCCAAGTGCAATATAGAGGAGAGACTTCTGGAAGGAATCAGAGGACACAACGCAGGGAGAGCCCCTCAGGAAGCCTTTAGGCCAGTGGCTCTCAACCTTGGCTACACATCAGTATCACCTGGGATTTTAAAAAAACAATGATGTCCAGCCCTGGCGAGTGTTGCTCAGTGGTTAGTGTTGGCCTGTGCACCAAAGGGTCATGGGTTCAATTCCTGGTCAAGCGCATGAACCCAGGTTTGATCCCCGGCTCCAGCTGGGGCTTATGCAGAAGGCAACCAGTTGATGTCTCTCTTGCACCAATGTTCCCCCCGCCCATCTCTCCATCCCTCCCTCCCTCCATCCCTCCTTCCCTCCCTCCCTTCCACTCTCTCTAAAAATCAATGAAAAAAATATCCTCGGGTGATAATTAACAACAACAAAAAAAGAAAACAAATAAAAATGATGTCCAGATTTCACCCCCAGACTCTGGAGTAATTGGCTGGGGGTGAGGGTGACTTGCACATGATGCCAATAGGCACCCAGGGTTGAGAACTACTGCTCTGTGGTTGGGCCAACCCTTCAATATCCAGGTGAGGCGACTGAGGCCTCAGAGGAAACTGGCTGGGTGGTGCCTGGCACTCAGAAAGTGTTCAATAAGTGGTGACGATGATGATGATTACAACTGGAGGCTTGAGAGAGGGAGCATGAGTAACTCTGCTCAGCCCCAGTTGGCAATGGTAGCAACTGCACAGAGGTGGGCAAGGACGAGGTTACCAGCTTGGTGGTCCATGAGCTGAGGCTCCATGACACACTGGGATGGACTGTGCTTCTGGTTGGGGACATCTGCCCTGGCCCTTTTGCACTGGACTTTTGGGGGAGATGGCAATCCTGAGTTGTGTGTGTTGGGGAGGGGGTCACTGGGTCAGCTCAGCTACTGGGGCCAGTCTGATTCCTCATACTTACTCAAATGGGTCACTGGGGTCAGCCTTCTGCAGTTCTGGAGGGATTGGGATCCGCTTGTAGTACATCTCCCAGTCAAAGGCGCCCCGCATGGCATCCCCCGCCTGGGTCTCATACCGGAAGTCATCGTGGTCAATCACGTCAATCATCGGGCACACGATGGTCTTGCGGTTCCGAGCGATGCGGTCTGAAGAAGCCAAGAGATGTCCATTAGGGAGGCGGGATGGGGGAGCAGCTAAGTGCATGAACCTCTTCTGCAGCTTATTTGAATCTTTAATGTGTTCCCTGGGTAAATTATCTGAACACTTGAGCTTGAGAATCCTGGAGAAGAAGGGAGGGCGCAAGCTTTAAAAAAGATGGACCAGGGCTCCCAACCCAGTCCTGACGCCTAAGACGGGGCCCTGGGCCAGCTACATAACTAACATCTCTAAGACCCCGCATTCTCCTCCGGCGGTGCCAGTGAGCTGCTGGAGCAGATATCTGCCAGCGAGGGGCAAGTGGGCTGTGTGGGGGTGTCTCCCAGCTTTGGGCCATGAGTCAGATTCAAGACTTGGAATGGGGAGTGTGGTGGGGTCAGAGTAGGTGGGCAGCTGCCACCTGGGGTGTGTTTACCCCTCCCCCACCTACTGAAGCAGAATCTCTGAGGGTGGAGATGGAGCAACCTTGCGACAGGCTCCCTGGGGATTCTTAATGAAGCAGAACCCTTCTCCAGGGAAGGAGCTAGAGAAGGCCTCCCTCACTATTCATGGCCGTTCTGGGGATCTCACTTCAGGGGAGGGTTTGGGCTGAGGACACAGTGCTCTGCTGGATACTGGCTGACTGTGAGAGGTAAGAGGTCAAGGGGCTGCATCATCGCGGCAGCGTTCAGTGCTGGGCTCACTTGGGGACAGAATGCCCAGGTTCGAATCCTGGTTTTGTCACCTACTAGCGGTATAACCTTGGGGAAGGTCATCTGATGCCTCTGAGTCTCGGTTTCCTTGCCGACAAAATGGAGGAAGACAGCGCCTATCTCATGGGGTCTCTGAAGGCTGAGAGACAATGAAGCCAAGGCGCCTAGCACGTGATCAGCACTCCCGACACGGTCTGTGACCAGGGTTGCTGAAAGAAGCTCAGAAGCAGGCGCTGGAAGGCTGAGCATCTCCCTCGTTCTCTCTGCCCCTCAGGTTTCTCATTTGCAAGATGTTGATAATAATGCCTGGCCTGCTTGTTCTAGCACGGAATCATCAAATTCAAATGGGGATGTGGCCTAGAAAGCTAGGAGACGAGCAGAGCCATGGGATGATGATGATGATGATGATGATGATGATGATGATGATGGTGATGGTGATGATGATGATGGTGATGATAATGATGGAAGCAATGATGATCAACAGCTTTTCCTTTGGGGTGTTGATTCCTTCTCACTCAGAAATGCTTGCTCTCCAAAGAAGTCAGACTGAGCTGTGCGCAGAGGTGTAAATGGTTTCAGAGACAAAAGCCATAATGTGCTCTGTCTGCTGATCATATTAGCAGGGCAGACTTTTAAATCTACACCAGTGGTTCACATTTCTATTGCAAAAAGGAAAAAAAAAAAAAAAGAGGGGGATGCTTCTTCCATGTATGTCTGCAGATTATGAAAATTACCTTTATGTATTTCCATAGAAACAGAGTTAAGGGCTATTGAGACAACCAGTTCGGCTTCCTGCCCCACCACTCCATTCTCTTTATGAGTCACTGAATGACCCAACAAATGGGTCGTCCCTTCAGGACTATCAATTAGGCGATTTATGGTGAGGCTTTTTTGTTCTCTTTCAGTCATGAGAGGCAGAGGCAGACCTCTTGGTTTAATGAAATCAACTGTTTACCAGAAAATCTGGGTTTATATCCTTTTCCTAACCACACACAAGTGCATAATCTAACACGAAGGTCCATGCTGATCTGTGTCGGGACACAGCACGCTGGTTATCCCACTCAACTGTGTGGGTTTTGGGCTCTGTCCTCACCCCCGAACAGTGGCCTAACCAGTGCTCCTCAAAGCGTGGTCCCTGGACAGCAGCACTGGCACCACCAGGGCGCTGGTTGGAAATGCAGCTTCTCAGGCCGCACTCTGGACCCCCTGAATCAGAAACTCTGGGGTGGGGCCCGGCACTCCGTGTTTTGACAAGTCTTCCAGGTGATTCTGAGGCACACTCAAGTTCGCCCTAAACTCCAGTCCTCTTTGCTCCCTAAGCTTTCTGTTACAGAGAGCATATCCCTCCACTTCTGAGGGGTTCACTTTCTCTCTGGATTGGTAGCTCTCCCCCAGTCTGCCTCCATCGCCGTCCCTCTCCTGACTCCCAGTCTCAATGGGACATTTCCTCTTCAATGTCCAACTGTCCGCACCGGTGCACTGCCTTTATCAAAGCGGAGACCTGGGGATTCAGGCCTGGTTCTCCAACCAGCCAGGAGACACCGGCATCCAATCCTCGTGTCTCCCTTCTGTCCTCCAAGCGACGGTGGACGACTCCTGCATCATGCTGCCCTCCGTCTATCGTCCTTCCCTGGTAGTTGTCATAAACTCTCCAAAGAGGACTGGATTTAGGGAGGCAATGTGGAATCATGAAAGACAGACTCTGGAGCCAGACAGATGGTGACTTTGACACTTATAGCCCAAGGGAATAAATGCATCATTCAATATCTCTGAACTTCAGTCTCTTCTACTATAAAAAAGGGATACGTCTGACCTGGCATAGTTTTGTGAGAATTAGAGACAATGCTTGCAACCTTACTGGCTCACAGGAGCCGTGCAGTGAATAGTAACTGCTCTCAGTTTGGTTCTTAATGGTAGACAGCCTTGGCTTGCTTTCTAAGAAAAGTTGAAGTAATCTGGGGGAGCAATCATGTCACAGAAACTAATGTGCTGGATGACTTTGGCAAGTCACTTCCCCTCTCTCTGAGTCTCAGCTCCTTTCTCTGTAAAATGAAGGAACAGGACCGGATGGGTCACTAAGGTCTCCTTGAGCACTCCTGAACTTCTGAGTGCACCTGGCATCGTGCTGGGTGCATCTCAGCAGGTGAGGGAACCTTTGTGGTTGGGGCCAATGGCGGCTGGCTCATGCCACGTCGCCTACCTCGTCTTGGGAGAGTCCCTTACCGAGCAAGGGGGGGAGCCAATTGACATTGGCTTCACAGTGTGAGTCCAAGAATGTGATGACATCCCCAATTGCCGCTGAGGCCCCCAGCATCCGGGTCCTTATCAGCCCTTCCCGTTTCTTGGTTCGGAGAATCCTCACGCTGGGGAAATGGGCCATGTAATCTTCAAGAGGCTTCTTCAGGTGCTCTGGGAGGGAGACAGAAGAGGAAAGATGGACTTTAGGTAAGAAGAGCTGCTCAGTAATCTTACTCTTGTGACCTCTCCCTTGCCTGTGCACTGCACTTTACAGTGTAGACCCAGCTCTCCGGCACACTGTCTCATTGCACCCTTCAAGTACAAACTGTATACTTTGAAAATGACAAAACCTTATTGAAAGGAACTGAAGACCAAAATAAATGGACAGACAGTTCATGTTCTTAGATGACTTAATATTGTTAGGATGTTAATAAGACCTCCCTTATTGATCTACAGAGTCAACGTGATTAAAATCACAGCTGATTTCTTTGCAGAAATTGACAACTGACAGCTGATCCTAAGATTTATGGAAATGCAAGGGATGAAGGGACCCAGATTAGCTAAAACAATCTTTTCATTATTTATACGTGAATGTTTGCAGTGGTTCTCAACCTTTCTAATGCCGCGACCCTTTAATACAGTTCCTCATGTTGTGGTGACCCCCATCCATAAAATTATTTTTGTTGCTACTTCATAACTGTAATTTTGCTACTGTTAATGAATCGTAATGTAAATATCTGTGTTTTCCGATGGTCTTAGGTTCTACAGCAGCGGTTCTCAACCTGTGAGTCGCGACCCACAGGTTGAGAACCACTAGCAGGGTCGCCTAAGACCAACGGAAAACACGGCTATTTACATTACGATTCATTAACAGTAGCAAAATTACAGTTATGAAGTAGCAACAAAAATAATTTTATGGTTGGGGGTCACCACAACATGAGGAACTGTATTAAAGGGTCGCGGCATTGGAAAGGTTGAGAACCACTGGTTTATAGCAACACTATTCATAATAGTCAGGTGGTGGAAATAACCCATGTTTCCAATGCCTATGAATGTTATCAACAAATATAGAATATATCCATACAATGGATTATTACTCAGCCATAAAAGGAATCAAGAACTGATACATGCTACACCATGGGTGAATCTTAAAAACATTATACTAAGTAAAAGAAGCCAGACACAAAAGGCCACATACTGTATGATTCCATTTGTATGAAATTCCAGAATAGGCAATCCATAGAGACAGAAAGCAGATTAGTGATTGCCAGGGCCTGGGGTCAGGGGAATGGGGAGTGGCTGCTTAATGGGTATGGGGTTTCCTTTTGTGATGATAAAAATATCTTGTAACTAGATAGAGGTGATGGTTGCACAACACTGTGAATGTACTAAATGCCACTTAATTGAATATTTGAACCTGGTTAATTTTATGTGAATTTTACCTCCATTAAAAACATGGATAAAGGATATAAATAGGTACGCCTCAAAAGAAGATATACAAATGGTCAATAAGCATGTGAAAATATGCTTATCATCATCAATCACCAGAGAATATGCAAGTCATCAGTAGTGTGTGACACCATATTACTTTACATCCACCAGGACTGATATAATCAGAAAGTCAGATAACAAGTGTTAACAAGGATGTGGAGAAATAAGCATCTTCATACACTGTTGGTGGGAATGTAAAATGGTGCAACTACTTAGGAAAACAGTCTGGCAGTTCCTCAAACAGTTAAACAGAGTTATAACCCAGCAATTCCACAGCCAAGAGAAATGAAAACACATGTCCACACAAAAACTTGTACACTCATGTTCACAGCAGCAACATTCATAATAGCCCCAAATTGAAAACCATCCAAATGTCCATCAAAGGGTGAACGGAAAACAAAATGTAGAAGAGCCACACAATAGAATATTATTCAGCAATAAAGAAGGAACAAGCTATTGCAATAATATGATGAGCCTTAAAAATATTATGCTAGGTTAAAGAAGTCAGACATATAAGACTAGATATTTTATGATTCCATTTATGTGAAATTTCTGGAAAGGTAGAACTACGGAGACAGAAAGGAAATCGGTGGTTGGCTGAAGCTGGATTGGGAGTGGGAGTTGACTGCAAACAGGCACAAGAGAACATTTTGGAGTGATGGAAATATTCTAAAAATGAATGACCATGTTAGTTTCACAACTGCATAAATTCACTTAAAAACACATTGAACTACAGACTTAAAATGGGTGATTTTTATGGGATGTAAATTATATCTCCATAAGGCTGTTAGATTCTAAAAAAAATCAATTGTATTTCTATACACTGGCAAAACACAATTGGAAAGTACAAGGAAAACAGCATTTGTAGTAGTCTCATGTATAAAGACCCAAATAAATGAATACATAAATAATATTTACAGGTTGGAAGACTCCGTATTAAAAGTCAGTTCTCAGCCCAGAAATAAACCCATGCCTTTATGGTCAATTAATATTTGACAAAGGAGGCAAAAACATACAATGGGGTAAAGATAGTCTATTCAATAAATGGTACTGGGAAAATTGGACAGATACATGCAAGAAAATAAAACTAGATCACCTTCTTACACCATATCCAAGAATAAATTCAAAATGGATTAAAGACTTAAATGTTAGACTCGAAACCATAAAAATTCTAGAAGAAAACATAGGCAGTAAAAACTTGGTCATTTCTTGAAGCAATATTTTTTTTGATATATTAACTTGGGCAAGGGAAACAACAACAACAACAACAACAAAAAACAAATGGGACTATATCAAACGAAAAAGTTTTTGCACAGCAAAGGAAACCATCAAGAAAATGAAAAGACAACCCACTAAATGGGAGAACATATTTGTCAATGATACATCTGATAAGGGGTTAACATCCAAAATTTATAAAGAACTTTTATAACTCAATACCAAAAAAACAAACAATCCAGTTAAAAAAATGGGCAAAGGACCTGAATAGATACCTTTCCAAAAGGAGAAACAGGTGGCCAGACATATGAAAAGATGCTCAATGTCACTAATCATCAGAGGCATGCAAATTAAAGCACAATGAAATATCACCTCACACCTGTCAGAATGGCTATCATCAATAAATCAACAAACAACAAGTGTTGCAAGGATGTGGAGAAAAGGGAACCCTCATGCACTGTTGGTGGGAATGCAGACTGGTGCAGCCACTGTGGAAAGCAGTATGGAGTTTCCTAAAAAATGCAAAATGGAACTGTCTTATGACCTAGCAATTCTACTTCTGGGACTATATCCTAAGAACCCTGAAACACTAATCCAGAGGAATGTATGCACCCCTATGCTTAGTGCAGCGTTATTTACAATAGCCAAGCTAGTGAAGCAGCCCCAGTGTCCATCAGTAGATAAGTGGATAAAAAAGCTTTGGGACAGCCCTGGCTGGGTGGCTCAGTTGGTTAGAGCGTTGTCCCGTACACCAAATGGGTGTGGGTTCGATCCCCGGGAGGCAACTGATTGATGTTTTTCTCTCACATCAATGTTTTTTCCCTCTCTCTCTCCCCTTTTTGTTTAATATCAATAAAAATATCCTTGGGTGAGATTTTTTTTTAAAAAAAAACGGGAGCACAGGGACCTTTCTGGGGTGAGGCAATGTCTACATCTTGATTGGGGTGCTGCTTTCCCAGGTGTATACATTTGTTAAACCTTATGGAACTGTATACTGAAGATATCTACATTTTTTTCACTATTTGTAACTTTTAGCTCAATTACAAAGCATATTGGTCAAAACACACATTCTCTTCGTTGGGGAAGCTGGAGTGCTGTGGAAGTGTCCCTGACCGGGGACCCGGAGAATTGGACTGTGCTCCTCAGTTTGGCACAGTGAGCCCATCACTTATGTCCTCTGGGCCGTCTCTGAAATCAGAGTTTGGACCAGAAGGTCTTCAATGGCCCTGAGCCCAGACCTCACAGAGCTCTTGCCAGCCCCTGGGGTGATCACCTTCCCTAACCAAAGCCCAAATCCTGCTCTGAATTCCCTCCATCAGGCGTTAGACTGGAAGGCCCCTCCCCTCACCCCAAATCAGGGTGTGTGTCCAAGTCACCTGGTGAGCGCACTATAAATAAGGATGCGGGGCATCACCCAGGCCATGGTGATATGGTAGACCGAGGGTAGCACCCAGCATATTTGGTTTTACTTGACCACAATCGGGATTGCGAGGCACAGCCAGGCCTGGAACCCACTGGGGTACTTCTGTCTCTTCATTTCATAGACAGAAAGCTGAGATCCAGAGAAGAGAAGGGCCCACCTCCGGCACAGTTAGCAGCAGAGATGTGTTTCACGCCAGGATCCCCTGGCTGTGTGGTCCAAAACCTACTGAACCTTTTATTTTTCTAACCCAGGAAAGAAATGAATCACTTTCACTGGTAAGGAATGTTATGCTTTGCAAAGCAGCTTCACATATTTTATCTCCCTTGGTTCATAAAATCATACTCTGCATTTGACAGATGAGAAAATTGATGCTCAGAGAAGAGAAGAAACTGGCCTGAGGTCATACAGCCGGTAAATTGCTGGGCTCCCTGTAGAAACGTATGCTCTCCCCTTCCAGTCGTGTTTTCCCAACACCGACAATCATCTACTACTGCATGATTTGTGCCTCTTCTACTTACCCTACTACAACTTACTTAGACTTTTTAAAGCAACTCACTTTGCCTGGCCAGCGTGGCTCAGTGGTTGAGCGTCAACCTATGAACCAGGAGATTATGGCTCAATTCCCAGTCAGGGCACATGCTTGGGTTTCGGGCTCGATCCCCAGTAGGGGGCATGCAGGAGGCAGCAGATAGATGATTCTCTCTCATCACGGATGTTTCAACCTCTCTCTCCCTCTTCCTTCCTCTCCCTGAAATCAATATAAACATATTTCTTTAAAAAAGATAAACAGAGAGAAGATGATCTACACATACAGCGGAGGCTGGAAAACGGAGACACCCCAGATGCCTTCTTGCTCGCTCGCAAAGATTAATATGGCTTCTCCCGCCCTTTCCCACTTATCCTTGGAACAGTGACTCTGTAGAAAACAGAAATCAATTTTCCCTAATTGAGGGACTAAATCTTTCCCAAAGAGACTTGCTTGGGCATTGAGGCAAGATAGCAAAAGGCATGATCACTCTCCAGATAGGCTGCTGTTGGGGCAGGAAAACTGTCTTTAAAAAAAAAAAAGCCATAGTCACTGTGACAAGTGCTTCTTCTTCGCTGGGTTCAACTGGTAAGTCATTAACTGGAGGATGAGATAATCTCCTACACTACACACCACTACGCCCATCAGAATTAGAAATATCACCCAGCCCAGCTCTAATCACTGAGGGCCCCGCTCGGGCAGGCCCCGTGGCTGAAATCACCCCGAACGCAGATGGCTGCATCATTACAGACTGAGCAATTAAGTGCTTTTGACAGCTTGTGGTAACGTCGGAGCCATTATTTAGGGGCAATTATGCTCTTCCTGTCCTTATTAGAAAGTGCACTTACACAAAATCAGGATTGTTGCCTGCTTTTGCCACTTGGACGAGGACATTCCATAAAGTCATAGAATTTTAGAGCTGAAAGGGACTTTAGATGAAGAAGATGATGGTTATGATACTGACAATGATCACGGTCCTACACGGAGCTCCCTGCTTCAGATACAACCAATAGGGTGCTATGGTCCCATGTTAGAGAAGAAGATGCCATGAGGCTTGGCATGGGCAATGTAACCTGCCCAAGGAACAGCTTACAAATGATGAAGCCAAGGTGGAAAACTCAACCCTGCCTGCGGCAAATGAGCAGGCTCTTCCTAATGCACCCAATTCTCTCTCTGCCGTACTTCCGCCAGTCCTTCCATTCTACCCAAAGGGGCCCGGGGAGGGCCAGAGAGGGCGAATTCTCCTCAGAATCATACAGTGAGTGTGTGACACAGTGCTGTTAACCCTGGGATGCCCTCCCCCATCTTCATAAACACTAGGGCAGGGATAAAACAGCCTTCACCACGTGCCATGCTCATGGGTTTATGATGGATACCTAAAGCTGCGTTCAGAAAGATTCTGCGGCTATACCCTGGCTCAGCGTGCAAGTGTCAGGGCTGAGAACAGATGTCTGCCCTGAAGCAGCAGGGAGGCAGCTGCCCTAATGTCAAATATGCATCATTCCTATTCCAAGGGCTGCTCTGCTTGTAAAAACAATACAGCATTGCTTTTATTACCCCTTGGATTTAATGATGAGCCAGAGCCATCCAACAAGGGGGAGGCTGCTTCTGAAGGTGAGCCCCGTCATTGTCAGGCTCTCGGTAGGTGTTGGAAGAGCACCTGTCAGAGAGCTCACGGGTGGGCCTGGGTGTCCCACCTGCCCCCTCCTCAGCGTTCGTTCACTGCCTGCCTTACTTCACCCGCCAACACCTGCCTCTGCCTGAGGCTCTCTGCACCCACATGGCGAACCTCAACCAAGGACTGTGGTGTTGGTGGGTAATCACCCCAGCGCCCTTGCTGCCTGTGGTGGGCTGACCCCGGACAAGTGCACGGGGCTGACTCCCAGTGGGATCACGTGGGGTTGCGGCCGTGGTGCCCTTCGGTCACAGGCACCTACTGGCCAGTTCCCTTTCCCGTTCTCACGTCCACACTCTCACTAGTGTTCTCCCAGATCTCCTCCCCAAATAACTACTTTGTCCTCAAAACCCGACTCAGGCTCTGCTTTAGGAAACCCACACGAAGACACATTCCAGGTCGCAGGTATGATTGGAGGACCTGCAAGGCTGACTCTGTGGTTTCATGACTTCCCCTCATCAACACATTGTTCTCTGGTGCCAGTTTCTATAAATAATGGTGATCTCAGGTTCACGCTTACCCATACCAGGCACTAACCCAAGGACTTCACACGCATTTACTCATCTCATCTTCACAAACACTCCACAAGGCAGGTCACGATTAGTGTCCCTACGATGAGGAAATGGGGCCCAGAGAGGTCCAGTAACTTTCCCTAGATCCACACAGTAAATGGCAGGTCTTGGATTTAAACCCAGTCTGCCTCCAGAGTCTAAAGTCTTCTTTGCTAAACTTTTAAAAAAACAATATATTTTTATTGACTATAGAGAGGAAGGGAGAGGGAGAGAGAGAGACAGAAACATTAATGAGAGAGAATCATTGATTGGCTGCCTTCTGCAGGCCCCACACCGGGGACTGAACCTGCAATCCAGGCATGTGCCCTGACCGGGAACCGAACCGTGACCTCCTGGTTCATAGGTCCATGCTCAACCACTGAACCACCCGAGCTGGGCACTTTGCTAAACTTTAAAAAAAATTAAGAATCCTTTCAAACACATTTTTGAAAAGTAGGATAGAATAATGAATCCTCCACTGATCCATCACTCAGCTTCGGAAATGTCAAATGCTAGTCACTCCTGTTTCACCCCCATCCCCGCCCCCGCCTACTGGGTGATACTGGGGCCAATGGGGTTTGTGCCTGCAGGCACTGTGCTGGGAGAGGAGAGCAGTGGGTAACATGGAAGGATATGACATCCAAGAGACTAGCACTTGTCCCTCTCCCCAGAGCACCCTGGGTGAGTTACCTCATCGCCGGACACATAGTGCCTTAGAAATACTTGCTGATCATCTCAGAGGATTCCCTGCAAGGAAGGCAGGGCGGGTTCCATCAATTCCGGTGTTACCAGGGAGGAAACTGAGGCCTGGGGAAAAGAAGGCCATGCCCCACATCCCTCAGCTGGTGGGGTCTGAGTGAGGACCCTGCACTTCTCCAGTTCTAGTATATCCCACCTGAACGAACACACACACACACACACACAGACACACACACACACAGACACACACACACACACACACACACACACACACACACACACACACACAGCTTCCCTGGGCCTGTACTGAAAGGCAGCCTCTCCCTCCTGTCTGCTCTGAGGGCACCTAGGACTTGAGGATGGTTCTACCTCGCAGGCTGTGGCACAGGTCGTTGCATTCCAAGGAGCTGCTGAGTTGAACAGTGCCCCCCGCCCCGCCCCCCAAAAAAGGTATGTTGAAATCCTAACCCCTAGGACCTGAGGAGGTGACCTTCTTTGGAAATAGGGCCTATGCAAATGTAATGAAGTTCAGATGAGGTCCTACTGGTTTAGGGTGGGCCCTAATCTGATGACTGGTGTCCTTAAAAGAAGAGAGAATTGGACACACAGGAGAACGCCATGTGCCGACGGAGGCAGAGACTGGAGTGATGTGTTTACAAGCCCAGAAATGCCAATTGGCTGGTGACACCAAAAGCTAGGAAGAGGCAAGGGAGGCTGCTCCGAGACCTTCGGAAAGAGCATGACCCCGCCAGCACCTGGACTGCTGACCTTTGGTCTCCAGAACTGTGAGAGAACCCACTTTTGCTGTCTTAAGCCACATGGTTTATAGTGCCTCATTATGGCAGCTCTCGGACTGAGACAGAGGGGGGCCCTCACGCATTGGCATGGAACAGCGACACAGCAAGAACTTGGCCCCGGTCCAGGCCACCACCGTCCCTGTCTGGACTGCTGCAGCCTACAGCCAACTGCTGTCCCTGCTGCACGCTGTCACTCTTTGGCCTGTCTGCACATAGCAGTTCAGGTGGTCCCTTAGAAGTAAACGGTGCTTGTCACCCTTCCACTCTCTTGCTTAAAACTCCTCTATGGCTCCCCATGGCTCCAAAATCCTTACCAGGAACCATAAGGCTGTGCAGGGCTGGTCTCTGCCCCTCTCCAGCCTCATCTTGCCCCTCCCTTCCTTATTCTGCACCCCCCTCTTTCCAGCCCCCACCATCTGCTTTCAGGTGACCAAGGGCCCCTAATGTCTCCTCCTATCACTGCTGGTCCTTCTGCCTGGCTGCCTGAGATCCCGAGTCCCTCCATTCATTTCCCCCTAGTGAACTCCTGCTCCTCCCTCAGACTGCAGCTCATCTCTGAAGCCTTTCCTGCCCTCAGGACTCAGCAGGTGCCCAGGGCAGACGTCACAGAGCCCTGGAACTTGTCCTTCACACCACTCAGCTCAGCTCACCCGTCCGCATTCGTGGACTACTTACTCTGTCTCCCCGCATTCTAAGCCCCAGGAGGGTGAGCTCTGAGAACACTCTGCCCACCAGTGTACCCCTCGTGCCTAGTGCAGTGTACCCCGCGGGACCCTGCTAAATCTACGCGCCTTCCTCCCCCACCGTTTCATGTGATCTGACCTCTCTGAGAGGGAAGCAGGTCACGGTTCGTCATCCTCGTTTCAAGACGAGGGAAGTCAAGTTCAGAAGACGTTGTTCTGGTGCAAGGCTACACAGCCAGTAGGTTAAGTGGTGAAGACAGGACTCGGATTCAGTTTGGTTTGTTCAGAAATCTACCACTGTGTGCAATCAAATTAATTCCCAAGTGGAATACCAGAGTTTCAATCTCTGCTGCCATCGAGGCTGGCAGATGCCTGCTCAGGAGCCCCAGAAACAAAGGTGCCCTGTGTATCCCATGCCCTGGCAGGACCCCAGCATGTGGGAGAGGGCCCCGTGGACAGGCCAGCGAGGGAGGAAGAGGAGAAGGAGGGGAGGAGAAAAGTCCCAGACCAGACAGATGAGCACGGTCCCAGTGTCAGTGGAGTGCCAGGCCTCCAGGGGGCTGTTGATCACGCAGAGGCTGCGGCAGGAGAGGCTGCCCTCTGCACACTCGGGCGGCTTCTGGGAGCTGTGGACGTTCTGGGTCTCGTCATGTCTCAGCTCTGCTGGGCATCTGGCTGTTAAAGTGTCATAGCTCATCTGCTTCCAGACTGATTTATTTACTCGCAAGTCGTAGACAGTGTATTCTAAAGCACTGCCAACCCATTTGCAGGAGGGAGGGCACACAGCAGTCAAAAGTGTCATCCTGTGTTGCCGCGGCTGGGGTGGTGATTGCCATTTCGATTCCCGGTCAGAGCACATACTCAGGTTGCGGGTTCAATCTCTAGTTAGGGTGCATAGAGGAGGCAACCCATCAATGTTTCTCTCTCTCAAATCAATAAAAAATATTTTTTAAAAAGTGTCTTGCTTTGCCCTGACCAGTATGGCTCCGTGGATAGAGCGTCGGCCTGTAGACTCAAGGGTCCCAGGTTCGATTCCGGTCAAGGGCATGTACCTTGGTTGCGGGCACATCCCCAGTCGGGGGTGTGCAAGAGGCAGCTGATCGATGTTTCTCTCTCATCAATGTTTCTAACTCTCTGTCCCTCTCCCTTCCTCTCTGTAAAAAATCAATAAAATATATTTTTTAAAAAAGTGTCCTGCTTTGATACTCAGGTGGTTCCAGCCAAAAGAAACCTGTTAAGATGAGATGGACCCTCACCCTTATTACCCTGTCAATGCCAGGGTGGCCCAGGCCCTGTGCTAAATGCTATTACTTATCCACATTGTGTCATTTCATCACCATGACAACTCTATTAGGGGAAACTGAGGCTCAGAAAAGTTATATGCTGACCTGTGTTCAGACAGCTTGTAGATGACAGCCAGGAGCTAATAGCAGGTGTTTTTGATCCCCACACTGGCATTATGAACCAGGAAACTATACCATCCCTTGATGGTCTCTCCATTCCGCCTGCTGGGTAACAATTTTTAGTCCCATAATCTCAACCTTATCCCCCATTCCCTGGGATGTCCAGGGCTTTCACTTGCTTGAAAAATTGACAGAAAGGTAAGTATAAATAGCAGGGAAATTAGACAGCGAGGTCGGGAAGGAAAGCTATGATTGCTCCAGGAAGGGTTTGGCAGGTGAAATGCACAGGCATTTAAGCATCATTTACTTTTCCATTTGGAAAAGGAAGACAGACCAGCCCTTCATGAGACGTACTTTTTCTGGCCCTGAGTCCCAGGCAGGAACTTTAGAGACTGGCAGAGCTCAAAGGGGCCTCGGAGATCAGCTCCTTTTTCATTATTCTCCTTTGACCTGGGCTCTAAGACAATCTAAGGCGTAACAGACACTTTCGATGGGTGGTTTTGAAAAATGAGCCATTTTCTTTTCCCCTTTCTCCTCCCCAAACTCCTCTTCTTCTTGATAATAGCTTTATTGAGATATAATTCATGTACCATACAACTCACCCACTTAAAGCACACAAGTCCATGTCAACCAGCCGTTCCTCGCACGGCTGAAAGTTGGGAATCAAGTGAGGTCCTTTCTGCCGGGAGATTCAGCCCATTTAATCAAGGAAGCATTCGCTGCACGCCTGCTGTGTGTGTGGCAGGATGTGGGCACAGTCCTTACTGTTGCTCTAACACGGTGGGTTTCAAAGTGTGGTACCAGACCGCTGGCATCAGCGTCACCTGGGACCTTGTTAGAAATGCAAGCTCTCAGGCCTCACCCCAGACCTACTGAACCAGACGGCTGGACTTGATCAATTCTCCAACTGATTCAGACACGTGGTAACAGTCGAGAACACTGATCTGCCCTAATGCAGAAGGTGAGCTCAGATAAATAAACCTAGGCCGTCGTGACCATGTTAGAATCTCTAAATGATTAGAAACAGGAACCCACATTTCCTGCTAGAATAATAGATAACTGAAGTTCTGCAAGGATTCCAAGCTGACTTGCTGGCCCCCAGCAAACCTGGGAAGGGGATGGGTGCTGGCTCGGGTGCCCTCCCTCCTCTGCAAGGCTCTCAAACCTCAGCCCTAAGGATACCCACACGCCTGGCAGTCTCTGAGTCCGACGTCTATATACTGGGGAACAGTGGCTTCCAACTCTTCCGACTATGACACATAAAAAGAAATACACTGCACGCATGTGTAACAGAAAGGTAAGGTGTGATGTGGCTCAGATGCCTTTTCTATTCTATCTTCCTATATTTCGTTTTTGTTAAAAAGCTGGTCATGACCTCAGAAACTGATTTCATAACCCTCTAATGGGCCTACCACCATCGGAGAAACCCGGGTCTGGGCTCGGTCTGGGACCTACAGTGTTAAACAATGCCCCACTTCATCCGGAGGGCCTCTGCCACGGGCCTGGCCTGAGGACAGCTTCCCTTCCACAATGCCCCACTGCTGTGGCTGCTGTTATCATCAGGCTTCTGAGGATGCACCAAATGGACCCAGCCCAGTTCTGCAAACAGGACTGTCGCTGCCTGGCTTACCTCGACAATCATTCCTACAAACAGTCAAGTCCTGTGTGTGGGTTTGAGATCTCTTGAACACCACATGGGTGGAGAAAGTCACTACTCCCAAACGGCCAATTTCCTTCCGCCAAAGACTCCAGAGAGCACCTAGTAGGTGTCTCTCCTCTCCCCACAAGAGCTGCCAGGGAAAGGTGTGCATCGGGGCTTTGGCATCTATGGGCCTATTGTCTCAGCAGCTGGGAAGCGTCAAGGACACAGCAGATCAGAGGGCACCGAGCCCAAGTTCAAAAGCCAACACAGCTCCAACATCCCTGACTCAGGGGTTCCAACCTTGTCCTACTCAATGTCCCTTTACGTAACAGTTACTTTGTATGGTCCCCTTTAATATTCTAAAATAAAATTTGTAAAGAATAAAACATGCTTAAGACCCGATTTGAAAAAAAAATCTATGTACTGCCCACTGAGATATAAAGGAGAAAATAATAGAGTAACATGTTTCAATACGCAAATGCTTGGGATGACTACATGAAGACAGAGATGTAGCAAATGCTTTGCACCTACACATCATATCCTGGAATACGTGTGAGTTCACCTTACAGACTGGTACAGGTATGTGGGTTGGCAGCTCAGGTACCACGAGCAGCACTACTGTTGATGGAATTTCCTAGAACAGTGAGCTTCTGGTGGGGTTCCAAGCCCAGCAAGTACAATCTTCCATCGATACACAGGGATTCCTGGAACAGGCAGCACAGAGGCACCCTGGGAAGGAGAGAGACTTCACCTTGACCTTGGAGACACTGCACATGACTGGAAGCTGTTTTGCATGGTGGTTGATAACGGGGGAGGTGAGAATGGAGGAGGCTGGGTGACGTGCTCATGGGCATATTTCCTAATAAAATACTTTTCTGGAGGGAAACTGAGGGAGGAGGAAAGGGGAACTAGTGAGGCCGGGCATTGTGAGTGTGGCCCAGAGGCTGGGGAAGAATAGAAATGTCTAGGGAGAGTTGTCAGGGGGTTGCTATGGAGTCTGTGACGTAAAACCCCTCCTCGACTGTTCCACCAAGTTTTCAGGAAAGTCTCAAGTCCTCCCTGATACTTGGACACATATGGATACTTCCAAGGGGCTCTCGGGTGAGCGCTGGAGCAGAAGCCAGAAGCCAGGGAGGCAGCCGGTTCTGGCTTGCACCCACTGGGTGCCAGGCATTGTCCGAGGCACTTGGCCGACTCCGCCCCACACACAACCTTTGCTGCCACCCTATGGGGTTAATGCTACAGAGGCAGAAATTGAGACTCAATCTGGCTACACCAGAAACCACCACTGGTGGTGTCCAGAATTCCAGCCCCGGTCTGTCTCTTCATCACCCCGTACAATCAGTGGCCTCAGATTAACGTGTTCAGTTTATTTCTCTGGCACTTTTCTGAGAATGAATGGGAATTGGGCCTCCAAAGACAAATTGTACACCTTCCCCAAACATTTGCTTTGCAACTACAAGCCCCTCTGTTCTGTGGCATCATGTTACAAATTACCCCTTTCCTTGGAGGGCAGGTATTTGGCCTGGACATGCCTGTGGTGATTTTAAGAATGAGTTATGCTCCTTCCTCAGGCAATCACATCCACCAGCCAGCTCCCAGAAATAGAAAGCACTTCATCACACAAATTAACTCCTCTCCCTTATTTCACCGAAGATGAGTAATCTATTTAAAAATATGCTATTATCTAAACAGGCGGTCTTATCTGCACTTTTAATTTCAACTAAATGCCCTGGTCCCTTTTCAGCGGGTGGGCAGGGCCATAAATCTGTTTCATAATCAGACCACAAATAAAAACACTCCAGAAACCAACACGATCAAGTTAATTACAGCCGTCCCTGCTTTCGGAAAGCGACTCCCCACGAGTCAGCTATAGACGAGAAGAGAAGCCCTGGCCCCTTGGACTTGGTCCACTTTTTCACCCAATTGGAGCCCCTCCAGGGGAGCAGGTTCATGGGCAATTCCAGTTGTGGGCTCCTCGTAGCTGCTCTTAAATTATGTCAGCTTGGCAGGTGCCAGAGAGCAACATGTGTTTCATTCAGGAGGCCGCTTCCACTAAGGTGTTGGTAAAAAAGAAAAAAAGTCTCCCACTTCAGCAACAGTGTCAACCTGTCAGTTTCCTATTTGTTAAAGGGCAAAGGTATTCTGGGGAAGTTTGCCTGCTCCATGCACAAGAGCAGAAAGTGAACCGTCAGAGTTCTCCTTACCAACCCCTTTAACTACTGCCACCCCCAATGCAGCCCAACCCAACCCAACCCAACCCAACCCAACTCAATGCAACCCAACCCAACCCAATGCAACCCAACCCAACCCAATGCAGCCCAACCCAACCCAATGCAGCCCAACCCAACCCAACCCAATGCAACCCAACCCAACCCAACCCAATGCAGCCCAACCCAACCCAACCCAATGCAACCCAACCCAACCCAATGCAACCCAACCCAATGCAACCTTGACTATCTGGAAACCTCTGCTTTCTGGGGTCCTGCAGCCTTCTCTTCTGGGCTTCTTCCTTCTCTGCTTCCTCACTGGTTAGTGCCAGAGTGAGGACCGTGGGGTCTGCAGCTATTTACAGAAACTTCCACATCAGGAATTAACCTGGGTACATAGGTCTGGCCTCTCATCCTTCACCTCTCATCCAATCCACCCTGTTGCCATAGCACAGGCCTGCTGATGTCATCTGCTGATACTTCAGGCCTCTCAGCAATGTCAGAGCCCACTTTTCCAAACCCACCTCCCATCTCAACCTTTTGCCCGACGCTTTCTCTGCAACCTTGTACCCCATTCTTTCTCTGCAGACAACAACTGACTACTTTTCTTGCCTTTGCTCCTTTACTCTTGCTAACCCTTCAGCTCAGAGCATCCTTCTCTGCTTCTCTGGCCCAGAGAATCTCATTCTTCCATCCAGACTCAGCTCACAGTGCCCTCCGCGTGAACGGTGCTCTCCTCTGATGCCCATTAAGTGTAGCACAGGCTCCCACCTCAGCTCTTACTGCATCCCCTGCACATTCCGGTTCGGGATTCATGTCCATCTGTCCAGTAGCAAGCTTCTCGAGGGCAGGACGGAGAGTGGTTCATTTTCCCGTCTCTCACAGCATCTGGCATATGGCACATGCTCATAGATATCTGGTGAACTTGATAAATTTTGCTTGTCATTTTCTGCTTTTATTTTTGAAAAGTCTATACACACAACATTCTTCCAGAGGACTCAACATGTCACCCCAGGGAAGACGTCAAGCATGTTGCGTGTGGGGTGGCTGTCATCCAGGTATTTACTTGTGAGTCTCTAAATGTAGAAGTGGCAGGAAGGAAAAGTCACTTTCACAGCAGGATATTTATCAAATGAACTGCCCACTCATGAGATTCCCACTCAAACATCACTCCCCACTTAGCAGAAGGTGTATCTCTGCCAATCACACCCAAGTCTGCTTGGGAGATGGCTGTGCTTCGGATGTGACTACCCAGCAGTGTAACACAGACTGATTACAGGCTGCTGCAGAGGGAGCAGCAAATGCAAAGGCCCCGAGCGAGATGGGCAGGTCCTGCTGCAGTCACGACTGCTTTGGTTAGGGGTTAAGACCATTTCTTGTAGGTGGACACTGTGCAAAATCCTGCTAGGACACAGCTTGCCGAGAAAGAAACCACAACTGATACCGGTGGACTCCATTTTCAGACATAAGGTGTTGCAAACATTTCACCTTTTCTTTCTAAATTGGGAAAACCTTCACTATTTTTTATGATTCTCAATGTGATGCATTTGTTGTAAACTTTTTTTAACCATCATGGAAGAATGTAACATCTGAGTGACAAAGGCCACTCTAGTCTCATCCACCAGAGGTGGCTACCCTTAGCTCAGTGTACTCCTCACCCACTTTTTCAATGTGTCCATGTTTACTTATTTCTTCCGAAATCTGCTTTTCTCCATCTAACAACATGTCACAGTTATCTTATCTTTCTACATCAGTATATGTAGCTCTAGAATGTGCATTTTTTCCCAGTACCTCACTCCATCCTCCAATGAACCCAATTGAAGGAAGTAGCCCCATTTCGCCGGACATGGGACTAAGATTGGGAAAGGTGAAATACTTGGTCCAAAGTCAGTAACGGGCAGGTTAGAAGAGCGGGCTCTCCCACTCTGCAGCTCTCGCCCTGTCTCTGACACCAGGCTGTCTGCTGTCAAAAGAAGCAGAACCGGAAGATGAAACCTGCAGAAAGTTATAGTTCAGCTCAAGGTAAGGGAAGAACTTTCTAATGATAAGGGCTGCCCAGCAAAGACATGGGATATCTCAAGACAGTGAGCTGTCAATCACAGGAAGACTTCAATCAGAGGCTGAACTTATTAGGCAAACCATAGAAAGACTCAAATGTTGGAGAAATGGTTAGACTGCATGGCCTTGAAGGCCCCCTCTAGCCCTGGGATTGTGTGATTCTATGGTTCCAAGATGATATGCTGACCATACAACCGGCTGGAAGAAGGGTGAGACTCTAGCTCTGAGGACCTAATTCTTTAACCCGATAGCGCCTTCTGAGATGTGTTTAGTAATCAGCATACAGAGAACGTCGTTTTCTTTTCTTAAGCTCTAGGTCATTTTATCTACCCCTGTAATTTTCTCCCAGCCCCAGCTGTGAGCATCTTTTATTTTTCAATGTTGTATTGGTTTTATTTGTCAAGGGCTGGCCTGCAAGGGAACTCCACACCGTGGGTATATGTGAGGCAACGTGGGCTGGGCATTTTGTGCATTAAACCTGGAGCAGTGCTGGGCAGATTTTTCCAATCCTCTGGTGCATGAATCACTTGATGCCCATGAGGTCAGAGTTGTGAACTCCTGCTCAAATACACACACACACACACACACACACACACACACACACACACACCCTCTACTGCCCCACTGCTGGGACATCCTGTGAGAACAGGAGGAGGTGCTCATAGCTGGGGTATCATAAGCTTAAAACCAAACAAAAGCCCCGGCCTAGGCCTGCTGGGATGAGGGGCTCTCAGCCCTGAATAGGCCTCTTGTTCCCATACAGGCACCCAGATGGCTGAGTTGTGGCGCCACCGGCTACTGGCATCGCCCAGAAATCAGGTGGTGATCTGAGGCAATGCCTAGCTCCTCAGCACCTTTTCTGTTCCAGTCTGTCACAGTACTTGACTTTCTCCCACTGGTGACCCCATTCCTGAGGGCTACCACGGCCTCCCGCTGGGGGGGAAGGGCCTTTAAATTACACAAGTAATACATGCTTATTTTGGAAATTCTTGAATATCAGACATGTAAATCAATCATCAGCAGTTAACCCACTTTATGGTCTGTTGGGGGCTTAACATGTCCCTTACTGCACAGCTCAGTGCAGAACAACACTGAATGGAGCCTCTATTATCTGCCAGGGACAGAGCGAGCTGATCAGAACCCAAGAGAACCAGGCTCCGGCTCCAGGTCTATTGAGGAAGATATTTCTGCTACAAGAATGACATGAACAGCTGACATGCAGTAAGAGTGATTCTGAACCAGACATGGTGCTAAGCATCCTACAAGTATCATTCAATGCCCACGGCGATCCTACAAGGTGAGGGGATCTTATATATGGTATTGCTAGTAAGTAACAGAGCAGGCACTTGAATCCAGGTCGCCTTGTGCTCCTAACCCCATACTTTTCTTTAACAGGGGAAGTATATACAAAGATTAGCAGCAATCTTTAAGGAATGACTTAACTTTGGGGAGGCGACCAAGGAGAGAAGAGGTCTCCCAAGGAGAGTTTCTATGGCATCATCAGGGTGGTCAGGTAGGGAAGGACATTCTAGGCAGAAGAACAACCCATGGAAAGGAAACAGAGCCTTAAAACAGTGGAGTATCCAGGGAACCAGACAGAGTCCAACGATAAATCTTGTTAAATGATGAGGAAGTAATTCATGTTTTCTTTTAGTTGAAAGGGGGCATTTCTTAAGTATGTATGAGTATCAAATAAAAGCTTTGCTAAGAAACAAAAATTTAGCCTATAAAGGATCAAGACACAACTATTACCCCCCGCCCCCGCCCTGAAGAAACATGCAAAATCTCTTCCAGGAAATAAATTATTGGGCCAACCATATTCTTTGCTTCAAGATAGCATTCTTTTTTTAATTAAATGAGGAATAATACACATGCTTTTCTTTTTAAACTAGAGGCCCGGTGCATGAATTTGTGTACCAGTGGGGTCCCTTGGCCTGGCCTGCGGGATTGGACCAAAACCAGCTCTCCGACATCCTGCGAGAGGTCCTGGATTGCAAGAGGGCGCAGGCCAGGCCAAGGTACCCCACAGGTGCACAACTGGGGCCGGGGAGGGACACAGGAGGTTGGCCAGCCGAGGAGGGACTGCGGGAGGCTCCAGGGTGTGTCCAGCCCATCTTGCTCAGTCCCAATTGGCTGGACCCCAGCAGCAAGCTAACCTAGAAGTCAGAGCATCTGTCCCCTCGTGGTCAGTGCATGTCATAGCGACTGGTCGACGGGTCGACTGTCTGCCCCCAGTGGTCAGTGTATGTCATAGTGAGAGGTTGAGCAGCCAACAGGTCGACCTGACACTTAGCATATTAGGCTTATTATATAGGATGTATTTTTTTTTAAATCATTACCTGAGGACATGTTTTTCATTGATTTGAGAGAGAGAGGGGAAGGGAAAGGGAGGGAGGAAGGGAAAGGTAGAGAGAGAGAGGGGGGAGAGAAAGAAACATTAATGTGAGAGAAACATCAATCTGTTGCCTTCCACACGTGCCCTGACCTGGGATCGTGCATGCCCTAACTAGGGTATGTGCCCTGACCGGGAATCGAAACCATGACCCTTCAGTGCTCGGGACAATGCTCTTAGTCTAACCAACTGAGCCACACCAGCCAGGGCCACATATTCTTCTTGTAAAAAAAAACCCACCAAAACTACAAATACAAGAGAGGGTAAAGTTTCTTTTGCCATGATCCTTAATCCTGGTTTACGCTCCTATCTCATAGGTAATCACTGTTAGCAGTTTGGAGTATATCCTTCCATGCCCTTTTCTATATGTTTACATGCACATATGCATACACATTGAAAAAGTAAAGTATTATTTTTGTTTGTGTGTGCATTTATGTAAATGGTTCTGCAGTTTGCTTTTTTACACTTTATATTTTAGAGTTCTGTTTATGTCATTTAGGTCCAGTGCCTTTTAAAAAATATATTTTTATTGATTTCAGAGAGGAAGGGAGAGAGAGATAGAAACATCAATGATGAGAGAGAATCATTAATCGGCTGCCGCCTGGGCATGTGCCCTGACTGGGAATCAAACCCTGACATCCTGGTTGATAGGTCTATGCTCAACCACTGAGCCACACACAACCAGATGTTTATGGAACAACTTCTTCTTTTTAAAAAAATGTAAATTTATTATTTAAGGTATTACATATGTCTCTCACCCCACCCCATTGACCTCTCCCTGGCCACTCCTCCCCACCAGCACATGCCCTCACCCCCCTACTGTCTGTGTCCATTGGTTATGCTTATATGCATGCATACAAGTCCTTTGGTTGATCTTTTACACTCCCCTCCCACACTCCCCTGCCTTCCCTCTGAGGTTTGATGGTTTGTGCTTCTCTGTCTCTGGATCTATTTTTGTTCATCAGTTTATGTTGTTCATTATATTCCACAAATGAGTGAGATCATGTGATATTTATCTTTCTATGACTGGCTTATTTCGCTTAGCATAATGCTCTCAGGACTATCCATGCTGTTGCAAATGGTAGGCGTTCCTTCCTTTTTACAGCAGCGTAGTATTCCATTGTGTAGACGTACCACAGTTTTTTAATCCACTCATCTGCTGATGGGCACTTGGGCTGTTTCCAAATCTTAGCTATTGTAAATTGTGCTGCTATGAACATAGGGATGCATATATCCTTTCTGACTGGTGTTTCTGATTTCTTGGGATATATTCCTAGAAGTGAGATTACTGGGTTGAATGGGAGTTCCACTTTTAATTTTTTTAGGAAATTCCATACTGTTTTCCCCAATGGCTGCACCAGTCTGCATTCCCACTAGCAGTGCACGAGGGTTCCTTTTTCTCCGCATCCTCGCCACCACTTGTCATTTGTTGATTTGTTGATGATAGCCATTCTGACAGGTGTGAGATGGTACCTCATTGTCATTTTGATTTGCATCTCTCGGATGATTAGTGACTTTGAGCATGTTTTCATATATATCTCTTGGCCTTCTGTAGGTCTACTTTTGAAAAGTGTCTATTTAGGTCCTTTGCCCAATTTTTTGATTGGATTGTTTATCTTCCTTTCGTTAAGTTGTATAAGTTCCCTATAAATTTTGGAGATTAAACCCTTATCAGATATAACATTGGCAAATATGTTCTCCCATGCAGTGGGCTTTCTTGTTGTTTTGTTGATGGTTTCTTTTACTGTGCAGAAGCTTTTTATTTTGATGTAGTCCCATTTGTTTATTTTCTCCTTAGTTTTCACTGTCCTAGGAGCTGTATCGATAAAGATATTGCTACGACATATGTCTGATATTTTGCTGCCCATGAATTCTTCTAAGATTTTTATGGTTTCCCGTCTTATGTTTAAGTCCTTTATCCACTTTGAGTTTATTTTTGTGTATGGTGTAAGTTGGTGGTCTAGTTTCATTTTTTTGCATGTATCTGTCCAATTTTCTTAATATCACTCATTGTAGAGACTGTCTTAACTCCACTGTATGTTCTTGCCTCCTTTGTCAAATATTAATTGAGCATAATGGCTTGGGTTGATTTCTGGATTCTCTATTCTATTCCATTGATCTATATGTCTGTTTTTGTGCCAGTACTAGGCAGTTTTGAGAACAGTGGCTTTGTAATATAGCTTGTTATCTGGTATTGTGATCCCTCCCCCTCCAACTTTGTTCTTCTTTCTCAGGATTGCTGTGGCTATTCATGGTCTTGTTTTCTTCTACTAAAGGTCCCAGTGCACGAATTCGTGCACCAGTGGGGTCCCTCAGCCTGGCCTATGGGATGAGGCCAAAACCAGCTCTCCGACATCCCCTGAGGGATCCCAGATTGCAAGAGGGTGCAGGCCAGGCTGAGGGACCCCACTGGTGTATGATTGGTCCAGGAAGGGATGTGGGAGGTTGGCCAGCCGGAAAGGGACAATGGGAGGGCTCCAGGGTGTGTCTGGCCCATCTCGCTCAGTCCCAATCTGCAGGACCCTCACCTACTAGCAGCAAACTCACCTACTGGTCGGAGCATCTTCCCCCTGGTGGTCAGTGCACGTCATAGTGACTGGTCTACTGTCTGCCCCCTGGAGGTCAGTGCATGTCATAGTGAGCAGTTGAGCGGCCTTAGCATATCATTAGCATATTACTCTTTGATTGGTTGAACGGATGACTGGAAACTTAGCATATTAGGCTTTTATTATATAGGATGAATTTTTGGAGAGTTTGTTCTAGGTCTGTGAAATATGCCATTGGTATTTTAATGGGATTGCATTGAATCTATAGATTGCTTTGGGTACTATGGACATTTTAATGATGTTGATTCTACCAATCCATGAACATGGTATATTCTTCCATTTGTTTATTTCTTCTTCTATCTCTTTTTTCAATGTCTTGTAGTTTTCCAAGTACAGGTCTTTTGCCTCCTTAGTTAAGTTTATTCCTAGGTATTTTAGTTTTTTTTTTTGTTGCAGTGGTAAATGGGATTTTTTTTTTTTTTTTTTTTTTAGTTTCTCGTTCTGTGAGTTCATTATTGGTGTATAAAGAAGCCATAGATTTCTGGGTGTTAATTTTGTATCCTGCTACATTGCCAAATTCATTTATTAAGTCTAGTAGTTTTTTGACGTAGTCTCTAGGGTTTTCTATGTACAATATCTAGTGCCTTGTTTTTAATGGCTGTATCAGATTCCATTTTAGGGATATGTCATGGTGTGTGCCCCTCCCCCTACTCATGCTTATTTCTCATTGGTACTATTACAGTGCTGCACTGAGCACCCTCACATATGCCTCATGCTAAGCTTGGTGAGAAATTCTCTAGAAGAGACACTGAGAAATGGAGCTTCTGGATTATAGAATATGCATGTTAAGATTTTTCTGATACTCCCAAAATTCTCAATTTTTAATCGCCCCAGCCAGCATAGGGAGATAAGGACACATATGTAATACCTTAATCAATAAAATAAAAAAATAAAAGAAGAATAGTGAGAATCTTGGAAGAAAGGGGAAGTGGGTGAAGTATGGAGAGAGGGTATATTTTAAATGGCATATTTAATATAATAAAGTAATTAAAAAAATAGCTACTGTTTTCATAATACAAACTAGATAAAGTAGAGCTGGACAAAACCTTGGTTTGGGCTAATACACAAATGGAAGGCTTTCAAAGACCAGAGCAGGCCCTACCCCTCCAAGAATCTCTGGTGACAGGTAGGGAAAGAATAGAATGTGCATCTTTTTAAAAGGGAAGTAAATGCTTAACAACAACTAAACAAAACAAAAGCAAAAGGGGAAAACAGAGCCCTGCTAGGGTCCAGGTGAGGGTCACTGAATAGGGGCGGGGTAGGAGGACATGCTCTTTTTCCCTGGGTGCTCTGGGGTCACCTGTGTTTTAGGAGGCAAATCTGGTTACCATCAATAGCACAGCACTGGACATGAATTTCCTGGGGCCTCGGGCCAGAGGCCAGGCTGTTCCACTGACCTCATGACAGTCTCTAGGGTCAAATACTCCGACCCAGTTGCCCTGAACACAGAGGCTTATCTAACCTGGATGGCCTGGGATTTCAGGGGCCAGACGCCTCTGCAGACAGCGGTGGTTAGGAAGGCGCGTTGTCCGTGGCTTTTAATGCATCAGTGGTGTACGGGGGAGGAGACAAGCCTTCAGCACGCAGCCACGCTTTGCTCCAAAGTGTGCACCAATTAAGATGATTACTGGTTTCCTTACAACACAAATACTAATGGCCTGTCACACTCTGGCATATTTTTCTTGGTAACCTTCAACTGCAAATGATTAATAAGGCTCCTGTGGCAAGGCTCATACACACACGGGCGGAAAGCGGGGGAAAAACCCAATGCTGACGACTGACTGCACAGCTAATGAGGCAGAGGCTTGTGAAAACAAGTTCTGCAGGCCTGTGACGGGGAGAGCGCGGCCACGATCCATGGGGGAGAATGTGCTGGGAATGCGTGGAGGATGTCAGATTACACAGCTGTATGACCCCACCAGCGTCACCTTCCCTCTCTGCGCCTCAGTTTCTTTCTTCCTTGTTAAATGGAGACAGTAATCCCTTTCCTGCTTTCCAGGAAGGATGCTGGTGTAGGAGGGTGCTTAAAGATGCAGATGATGAGAACATCATTGCTATCATCAGTGGTGAAAACGAAAGGGGGTACAGTGATAGGAGAGCGAGTGCAGCACGGTGGTGAAGAGCAGGGCTCCTAGATTAACTCTGCCAAGTTACTCAAATGTCTCTAGGCCTCAGTTTCCTCATCTGGAAAATGGGGATTATATAGACCCTCCTTTCTTAGGGTGCTAGGGTGAGATGAGGAATGCAGAGTGTTCAGCAGCCCACTGTCTGAGGCAGACTGAGCATCGCTACCATCAGCTGTGGTTACTGTTATTATTATTGTACTAGAGGCCCGGTGCATGAAATCCATGCATGGGAGGGGGGGTGTGTCCCTCAGCCCAGCCTGCACCTCTCCCTCTCCAATCTGGGACCCCTCAAGGGATGTCCGACTGCCCGTTTAGGCCCGATCCCTCTCACAATCCAGGACTGCTGGCTCCCAACTTCTTGCCTGCCTGCCAGCCTGATCACCCCCTAACCACTACCCTGCCAGCCTAATCGACAACTAACAGCTCCCCAGCCAGCCCAATTGCCCCTAACTACCCTTCCTTGCCAGCCTGGTCACCCCTAACTGCCCTCCCCTGCATGACTTGTCCCTCCCAACTGCCCTCCCCTGCAGGCCTGGTCCCCCAATTGCCCTCCCCTGCAAGCCTGATCACCCCAAACTGCCCTCCCCTGCAGGCATGGTCACCCCTAACTGTCCTCCCCTGCATGACTTGTCCCTCCCAACTGCCCTCCCCTGCAGGCCTGGTCCCCCCAATTTCCCTCCCCTGCAGGCCTGGTCACCCCTATCTGCCCTCCCCTGCTGGCCTGGTCGCCCCCAACTGCCTTCCCCTGCAGGCCTGGTCCCCCCCAACTGCCCTCCCCTGCATGACTTGTCCCTCCCAACTGCCCTCCCCTGCAGGCCTGGTCCCCCCAATTTCCCTCCCCTGCAGGCCTGGTCACCCCTATCTGCCCTCCCCTGCTGGCCTGGTTGCCCCCAACTGCCTTCCCCTGCAGGCCTGGTCCCCCCCAACTGCCCTCCCCTGCAGGCCTGGTACCCCCCAACTGCCCTCCCCTACCGGCCATCTTGTGGTGGCCATCTTTGACCACATGGGGGCAGCCATCTTGTGTGTTGGAGTGATGGTCAATCTGCATATTACCTCTTTATTATATAGGATTAGTATTGTAATTGCTACACCACGCTAGGAACAATGACATCAGTCTTGGGGTCCCCAAGAGAAGCCCAACTCCCGATTTATAGTTTTTAAGGACACTTCTCCCCAAACAGAAACTTCAAATTCCATTTCTCCTGCTTAATCAAGGCCCGAGGGCACCTGACTATCCTAAACAGATCTCCCTCCCAGTGTTCCATGAGTGTCATTTAGGGAGAAAAATGGTACAGACAGTTTTCCATTTGGCCTATTTAGAAATATGAACTGCTCGGTAGAGGTACCAACACTTCACTGTTGCTAATTTTGGCCTAATGTTCAGTAATTAATGAGGAAGCAGTCAGAGGAGTCTCCCCCAGCCACTCTTGTTTATTTCCTCCTATTTTTCTCATGCAAAGTGCTGGCAAAAAGGGCCTTGAAGCCTTCTCCTCCAACCCAATTGTTACTCCTAAACCCTCAATTTTGGGGCACCCTGGGCCTCAGGTAAGTCTGCACCTCAGCTCACAGGAGGAGCAGACCCTATGGGATACTTACAGGCCCCCCAGGATGGAAGCAAAAGGGGCGGGGCACATGCTCCTAGGACCAGGCAGCTGAGGGGTATGTGAAATGGGCCAGACAGAAACTCGCAAACCCACTGGGGTCCTGTGGGAATGTGGCCCAGAGCTATCAGGAGAACCAGAGCACCAGATTTTTATGGGAATTCTCTCAACTTCAAATACTGGCAATTCAGTCAGATTTAAAAAATCATTTTGAAGGCCAAATAAGCAGGTCAAGGGGCTGTATCCAACACTTTGAAAGGAACATAAACTCTTCAAAGCCGGAAGTTTATGACCTGGAGCAAAGGGGCAGTAATTCACTACGTGGAGTTCTCTAAGACCAAAGGAGTTTAATGGATCAGAAAAGAGACGGCAATAAAAACCATGTGCGATCCCACCACCCTCTATTAACATGTTGCTCTATACACGTCCAAGCATTTGAAAAATATATATGTGGTTACAGACGTTCTGCTTGGTTTTTATATTTAATAGGATTGGGCCCAGATGTGCATTCCAATGCGTAGCCCTTGGTTTCCCTGCACTTACCCTCTGCTGGGGTCATCTTTACATCACTGTCCTCCTCAGGCAGCTCTCCCTCACCAAACCCTCTTCTCTGTCACAGGTGCCCCTTCGGCAGTTTTTCCGGGACAGACTGTGCCAGTGTTTCCCAAATTTAAGGAATGAACAGTCCCCTTACAAGAAAAAAGCGACTGTGGCCTTCCATGCACACCCACCTCGGACTTACCTAAGAATTACTAACCAAGGAAACCAAGGCTTCTGACTTCCAAGTGTGAACTTTCGAGGCCAGGAGAAGTCTTTAGGTGGGTACAATAGTTTTTTAAAAGATTAAAAATCAAAATAAAAAAGTAAATTAAAAAATTCCTGGCTAACTCTTGGATCTTGGACCAATTAGAGAAACACTGGTCCTTAGGGACAATGACGGGCCCCTGGGAACTCACGGTGCGCCCGAGGTCGGCCTCTGAAGCGCCGTTTGCCTGGCCCTCCCTGTGGTCTTGCCTTCCGCAGGCCCAGGGCTTAGAAACCACAGAGGGCACTGGCTGCTCACACACGCGCCCTGGAGCTGTGGAGCCGAACGGCCCCCTCCTCCCGCCTTCAGGGGGAGAAGCATGCTTTAAATTACCTTCTGCATCAGGCTCTTGGCTAAGATTTCTTTTGAACAAAGTTTTCACTATAGAAAAAAGAGAAACAGTTGGAAAATCATAAATGTCGGCCATTTCCCTCCTTTTACAGATGGTGAAACTATGGTCAGAGAGGGGCAGGGCTTGCTGGGAGGCCGGTGAGTCAGTGAGGATGTGGGTTTCCCTACGCCTCGGATTCCTCTCCCTTTCTCCCTCCTCGTTTGAGTCCTGCCTGGAAACAGTCTATGGGGCCTGGGAGAGGGTGCTGGGTGCAGAGTGAGGCCATGAATGGCTGATGTCAGGAATTCAGGTATCAGGTGAACAGGTATATAGTAGGTGTTTCATAAATGTTCTCCAAATGAATCAATGGGCTTTGGGATCCTGGAACTGCCTGGGTATCCTTGTGCAGGGCACTTGGCCTCTCTGAGTCTCACTTTCATCTCTAAAAAGGTGGTAGTATCTTCCTTCAGGGTTGTTGTGAAGTTAATACTGTCCTGTAAGTAAAATACCCAGCATCAACTAAGTGTTCAATAAACGGCACCTTCTGGATTACACAGTGAATTAGGAAAAGGAGCCAGAAAATAAACGAGTTGTAACGGAAGGGAACCACTCCATTTAGGTGTGTAACCTTGGACAAGTCATTTCACTCATTATGCCTCAGCTGCCTCATCTATAAACAGGAGCAGTCAGATGACCTAACCCGTAGGATTGTGGTGGGGGTCAGGCAAGTTACCCGAAGCGAGAACTTTGTAAACTCTCAAGTGGTAAACAAGTGCTGGTGGCTGAGCAGAGCCCTGCTGGACTGTGGGCGACAGGAGTATGGAGGCCTCTCACCCCAAGGCTATCAGGGCAAGGTGTGCGCACAGTGAACCAAGGGTACAATGGTCTTTCTTATTTCTGTTAATACTACGTTGTATATTTTTTCTGATTACAAAAATATTGCACTGTAGAGAATTTAGAAAACACATAAAAGAGCATAGAAAAACATAGACATCTCCTATGATCCATCATCTAGAAATAATCACAGGTACTGGGTTATGTTCAGTGTGTGCTGCCACAGGTGAGGCACAGGTGAGCACCTCCAGTCCTACCTCTCACCAGAGGTGTGACCCCAGGGAACACGCCTCACTTCGCAAAGTCTCATGTTTCCTTGTATGAGAAATGAGGACAATGTTAACATTACTTTCTTCAGAGAACAGTTGTGAGGATTAAGTAAGATAATGATGTTAAATGCCTAGCAGTGTTTACCACATTATAAGGACTCAATAGATGTAGCTATTGTTATAATTCTTACTGTTATTCCTATGCATACATACAATGCACACTACTTTGTGCACAAAATAGATCTTTTTGGTAACAATGATGTCATATCAAATTTTCTCCGACAGCAGTAGTACTCCAAGTAGTGACTCAGGGCAAACAGGATCAGTTCTCCTCAGGAACTTTCTAGTAATACCAATTCTTGGTCAGACCTTGACCTAGTGCCGTGGTCGGCAAACTGCGGCTCGCGAGCCACATGCGGCTCTTTGGCCCCTTGAGTGTGGCTCTTCCACAAAATACCACGGCCTGGGCAAGTCTATTTTGAAGAAGTGGCGTTAGAAGAAGTTTAAGTTTAAAAAATTTGGCTCTCCAAAGAAATTTCAATCGTTGTACTGTTGATATTTGGCTCTGTTGACTAAAGAGTTTGCCGACCACTGACCTAGTGGATCAGAAACTCCGAGGTGGGGCCCAAGCCTTGTGGTGATTCTCATGCACACTCAATGGTTTCAATGAACCACTGGCTTCAATGGCGTCACAGCATCTTCTACCTGATGTAGTTAATGTCCCCTGACAGTTAGACCATTTGCTGTTGGTGTGCTGGAGTGGCTTGTCCAGGCTCAGGAGAGGCAATTGTAAGCATCTCTTCCCAAGTCTGTATTACATTGGTAGTTTCAAACCAGCCATGGAGGGAGTTTTTACACCACAGGAATCAGCAAATACTACACATCAGGGCTCCTCACCTTCGCCCCAGATCGCTGTTAACTTTCAGAGCACACTACTGCTTACTTCCTTGTTTTTGTTTTTCTTTTAATATATTTTTACTAGAGGCCTGGTGCACGAAATTTGTGCTGGGGGGGGGGTGTCCCTCAGCCCAGCCTGCACCCTCTCCAATCTGGGATCCCTCGGGGGATGTCCGACTGCCGGTTTAGGCCCAATCCCTGTTCCCACTGACCCATACACATTTATATACTGGAATTTCTTAAGCGTCTTTAAATTCTGATATTGCAGAATTTAAACTACATTCTCCTAGACTGCATTTCCTACTTGGAATCCTTTGTCAAATCATGTCCCCTTAGGGACTGGGAAATATTGAGCTTCCAGCTCAGTAGAGAAGCCGGAGGTTAGTCTACTATCATTCTATCTGATAAACCACCCTGCCTCTCTGCTTTTGCCTAGGCTGTTCCCTTAGCCCAGGGAACATCCTTCATTAGGCAATACTTCCTCTAGGAAGCCCTCCTTCATTATTCATTTATCTAAAATGGACAACCCCAATTTTACATAAAACAACCTCTATTTGAATAACTTTAATACTCGATTTATTATTTCAAAGCTGATTTGAAATAGCAAATTAGAAGGGAGAAAAGGCTCCTAGGAATAGACACAATGCAGGTGACAAGAAGTAAAAAACATCTAAGAATAATGCAATAAAGGAGAAGATTGAGAAAATAAAAGTATAAGTAGCAAACCTGGGCTTCTGAAAACAGAGCTATTAGGTCACTTTGTGCAAGCGTGATACTTTTCCAGACCTCATTAGTTCTCGAGAGTCGTGCCAGATCGAATAACTGATATTCATTAGGACAACTATTATGCATCACATTCTAAACTTGAGACTCGGGGAAGAGGTGAGAAAAGCCATTCTAAGTTCTAGGAAGTAAGCCTGATGGGGTTTCAGAAGCCATCCATACTTTGCAGATGCAGACACTGAAGCCCAAAGGAGGATGTAATTTGCTCAAGGTCACAAAGCTATTTCCAGGCAGGGCTGGAACCAACACTAGCCGACTTGTTCTCATCCCAATACCTGGAAAAAGTTAGTCAATTAACTTTTTACTCCAGAGTGCCATCGAATTGATGAGGCATTTATGAAGGAAAAGATAATGTATCTTCCCCATGCCCCTTCAGAAAGATATTTTCTCTTGTCACTGAAGATAAACATGGGAAAGGATCCCTCTCTATATCGAGACAGGTGTCAGAAGGAAGAAGAAAACAAGAGCAGACATTTATATCTTTATGATGAACACGGTGTGAATAGCACGGCGTGGGGGTGATAAAATATTTGAAAGGGCATTCTCTAATTGGGCTGATGAATATCCAAGTCGGTGCTGCACACAGACAATGGGATCAAAGACTGTAATGAAAATGATATCCCCCAAACACACGGCTGTCCATCATGATGCAAATGACAGAAGAGAAATAAACGGCCGATGATACATAAATGATTTCAATGCTCTGCGCATCACCAGACATTTATTTTGGGGCCTGGGCCGTGGAGGAAGAAGAATAGAATTGATCTAAGGCAGTTATAAACCACCACTGGTGGATAAATATACATCTTCTCGCTCTATGCAGGAGCAGGTATTCAGAACAAGGTGGCTCATAGACAGACAGCTCTTTAAATGACACCTTGCAATTACATTACAGCCTTCCAGCGGATAATAAACCTTCAATGTCTTGAATAATTTAAAATTTTCCAGTGGCATGAAGGTTGAAGGCAAAGAAAATCACACTCTGCTTTAGAGGGAGAAAAAAAATCCTTAGCAAATCAACTGTGGGAATTCTGGCAGAAAAAGACCCAGTTTTTCATTCATTGTCCTAATAAGAGGATATTTCATCCCAGCTCAACCTAGCCCCCGATTTTCAAAGCCAAAGAGCCAGCAGTGAATGGATCTTTGAGAAGAAACTGTGGAAAATAAAAGGCATTAAATCCTTACACACTCTTCCTTGCATCACAGAGGAAGTAATACATAATAAATAGTATATTACTCTGGAGCCAAATAAACTTGAGCTTGGATCCTGACTCTGCCACTTGCTTGATGTGTGAACTGGATCTTTCTAATTCTGTTTCCTCATCTGTAATATCAGGACAATAATGCCAATCTCATAGGATTCAGGGAGCTCAATTAATAGTTCCTGGCACAGAGTAAGTGTTAATAAATGGTGGCATTTATTATTGTTTTTTGTAAGTTATTAATAAAGGCTAGAGGCCCAGTGCACGAAATTGGTGCATGGGGGAGAGGGTTCCCCTCAGCCCAGCCTGCACCCTCTCCAATCTGGGACCCCTCGGGGGATGTCCGACTGCCGGTTTAGGCCCGATCCCCAAGAGTTGGACATCTGGCAGTCAGACATCCCTCTCACAATCCTGGACTGCTGGCTCCTAATCACTCACCTGCCTGTCTGGTCACCCCCAACTGCCCCCTGCTGCCATCCAGATCACTCCTAACTGCCCCCCCCACCACTGGCCTGGTCACCCCTTACTGCCCCCCCCGCCAGCCTGGTCGCCCCCAACTTCCCCCCTGACGGCCTAGTCGCCCCACACAGCCTGCTTGTTCAGTCATTTGGTTGTCCCTCACTACCCCTCTCCCCCGCCGGCCTGGTTGCCCCATGCAGCCTGCTTGTTCAGTCATTTGGTCGTCCCTCACTAACCACCCTGCCAGCCTGGCTGTAGGCAGCCATCTTGTGAGGGTGTGACAGTCAATTTGCATATTACCTCTTTATTATATAGGATAGTTTAAGTTTTGGGGTCTTTAAGGCATAGCTACAAAGGAGGTGGAAGGGGGAAAATGGAAAAGAGGGGAGAGGAACAGAGAATATCAAGGAATGTTATGGCATCGGGTTAAGCCATGGTTACTCTGAACCAGCCGCTGTTCTAAGCCCCTACGAGGAATTTCTCCATTAAGCTGCACAACTCTTTAAGGCAGTAGCCCAGTTTTACTCACTGAGGCACAGAGAGGTTTTTATACTAGTTCAATGTCACTCTACCTTCTGACTCTAAAGCTGGGGTTCTCAGAAGCCAAGGACTCAAAGCCCAGACAACTTCAGGTTTAAGTTTTACATTTAAGTTTTAAAAAAATAATAATTTGCACATGCTTAATTTTATGCTGTTATAAAAACAGTAGGATCTACAGAGGAATTGGTGGTCATATAATTTGGTTCCTGGTACTGCCAAGGTGGGCCTTTGTAATTAAGTTGGCTGTAGACACTGGCAAACATCCAAAGAAACTGTCAAGAGAAGAAATGTCTTTGTTAGATGACTAAAAATATTCAGTCCTGTTGAGTTCGTGATTAGCTAAAATGTTAGAATAGGGTGGATATCTGACTGCATTAGTTGAGGGATTTATTCACCGATGAGCTTTGGCCCATATGTTAAGTCAGCCAAGGTTGATAAAAAAAGGACATAACCAGTATCTCTACCTGCTGCTGCATCCTTGCCCTTTGGGCACCATGGATGGTCCTGCCAGCAGCCGTATACCCCATGGGGACAGCCTGGACTGGGATATGACTGCGTGCCTGTGTACCTGACTTCTGGAGACACCTGGCCAGCCACGGGTGCTCCCTGGATGGGGGCAGGGCTTTGTCCTCAGCCGGCCATATGACTACAGTACCTGATGGGTCTCTCCTTTTCCCATCTCTAAAATGTGCAGGCTGGGGGAGATTCCTGGAAACAGTGCAGAAAGCCCCGAGCTCTGAAGTCGTGCTGCTGGAACACAGTGGAAAGCCTAGATTTCTTCCAGATTTAAAAATAGACTTGGTGTGTGGGTAGCTTGCAAGTGCCTGAACCTGAGCTTTTGCAAGTGGAGAGCTCTAAGGGATAGGATCCGTGGGAGTGTGGATGAAATATTTAAAAATAAAAGCTGACATGTGAATAGAACCGGAATGACTGTTCTTGAACTTACTCTACCACATTTTTTAGAAATTTATTTTACAGTGGAAGGAACTTGGGGGTGGGGATACAAATAGAGTTTTCTGAAACCTGGAGGGAGTCATGGGAAGATTAGGGCAGACAGACATCCTATTGATGGACGTGGCAAGAAGGAGGGTTTTAATTCGCTACCAGGAATCGCTCTCCTGAGAGCTGTCTGGTTGATCGTGACATAGCAGGACAGATGTAGCACAGAACAGAAGTGGCACCGGCACCCCGAGGTGGCCGCCAGAACTGCCGATCTCGCCTCATGGGAAACTTGGCAGCAAACATAAGCAGGTGAGAACAATGAGCTGGATGAACCAATACCCGGGTGCCCTGATTTGAGCTTTTTTTTATTTCCAAAGCCATGAAAGTGGTTAGAAGTGGGCTCATATGGAGGAAGCACTTTGGGGGCAAAAATGTTCACAGGTGTGTTTTAAATGTCCCCAGAAAGGCCAGACATCTGTGTGCTGAAGAGCAGGCCTTTGAAATCAGGTGGTCCAGGTTGGAAGAGATATTGGCCTACCCCAGAATAGATGGAATCGGTAACAGAAAAGGCAGGGACCCAAGCACATTCTCACATAAAAAAAAAAAAATTCTATTGGACATTTCAGAATGAATTTATTCCATGCCTGGTGAATTTAGAGTTATGGGCTTGGATGTGGCCTCAAACAGGTGATTATGGTAATTTAGAGAGAAAGTACCAGGCCATTTCTGTCACAAGGACGTTCCGGCTTGAAAATAATAGTGCCTCCTCATATTTATAGTGCTGAATACTTTCCAAAGTGCTCTCTCATCTATTATCTCATTTGATCCTTACAACTGGGCAGAGATGTAGGTTGTGGCTCAGCTGTGGGGCTCTGAACGAGACCTTTGCCCTCTGGCTCCAGTTTCCCTGTGGGGCTCCCAGGACCACTTGCATCAAATATTCAGACAGTGCTTGCTGGTTTGGCTCAGTGGATAGAGTGTTGGCCCGAGGACTGAAGGGTCCCAGGTTCAATTCCGGTCAAGGGCATGTACCTCGGTTACAATCTCCATCCTGGCCCTGGTCAGGGCCTGTGTGGGTGGTAACCAATCGATGTGTCTCTCTCACATTGATGTTTCTCTCTCTGCCTCTCCCCTTCCCTTCCACTCTCTCTAAAAATCAATGGAAAAACATCCTACGGTGAGGATTAACAAAACAAAATAACAAAAAAATTCCCGCCCTAACTGGTTTGGCTCAGTGGATAGAGCGTTGGCCTGTGGACTGAAGGGTCCCAGGTTCGATTCCAGTTAAGGGCATGTACCTTGGTTGCAGGCACATCCCCAGTAGGGGGTGTGCAGGAGGCAGCTGATCAATATTTCTAACTCTCTCTCTCCCTTCCTCTCTGTGAAACTCAATAAAAAATATATATATATAAAAGAAAAAAAATTCCAGGAGAGCCTGGCATCATGCAGATTCCTGGGCTCCACTCCGAATGAGGACCCGGACTGTGGCTGGCACAGGGCCTGGGAAGCTGCATGTTAAACATACTTTCCAGGTGATTCTTACGCACACCAAAATCCAAGAACCCCTGTTCCGGTTATTTCATAAGTCCTCAGCTCTGAGATCTTGTCATACGAAACACACACTCAGCAACTAAAAAAAATTCCTGAAAGAGGATAAAATCCTGATGAGTGGGGAGAAAGCAGTGTGTGCCGGCCCAGTGTCTGTGCTCTCCCAGATAATAACAGCCTCTCAAGGATATAATTAGTGCCCTCGAAGCTGGAATATGACTGTTTAATAATTTACGTGAGATCATCAGGATTAATGAACAGCAGTTGAAATTAAATGTGGGCCATAAATCCACACAGACCGGTTACAGCGAGGCAAGTGTTTATGACAAGGCATCCTGGGAACAGGGGTCTGGTTGCGGCTGAAGCCATCCTAACTTACGCCCTTCCACAGGGCCTTGTGCTTAAGGTAATGCAGGGCATATACAGATAAAGGAATCACCATACATCCAACTGTATCACAAAACACAGATTTGTGATATGTGGCCTGCTGTTTCTATAACCCAGTGTTTGCCAAGTCTGTGCATCAAAGGAAGTGTGTGTGTGTATGGGGGGGTGGGGAGAGAGAGAGAGAGAGAGAGAGAGAGAGAGAGAGAGAGAGAGAGAGAAACATTGATTGGCTGCCTCTTGCACACCTCCTACTGGGGATCAAGCCCACAACCCAAGCATGTTTCCTAACCAGGAATCGAACAGGCGACCTCTTGGTACATGGGACGACACTCAACCAACTGAGCTACACCAGCCAGGGCTGCCCTGCTGCACGTTTTACCTCATGAGGCTCTTTCACATTCCCAATTCCATCTCATCCCTTAACAAGACATTGAGGTAGATGGGGTAGCTCAGCGCTCATCATCCCCTGTTGCAGTTAATAGTAACAGTAACCGTCAGCAACAAGGACCCTTTACTGAACTCCGACCAAGTGCCGAGTGATGGAAACCCAGCCCCAACTAGTTTACATAAGCAGGGAAGGTGTTGGTTCAGGGGATGGGGAAAGGACAGGGGTGAATCGAACTGACGTACATCCGCGGATTTAGGTCTGGTTTGCAGGCACCACAGGTCGGCCCCCTGGATGGATCACCATGGCAGGAGGATGGGATACCACTGGCCCGATGGCTGGAGCCCCCTCATAGCCGGGTGGTATTACTGACGGGCTGTTCCCCCAGGATCACAAGGAACAGGTGACAGGCGAGGAGTTGTTCACCCAACTGGTTACGTCCCCATTGGTCCCTGGCCTGAAAACTGGAAGGAGGCAGTCCGCATCTCCACGAAGGTTATTTAGAGTCACCTCTGCTCGGGAAGAGGATCTATTTATGGTCATTTTCATCCACTCGTGAGTTGAAGTGCCGTTTCCTCTGGCCTGTGGCAGCGGGGCTGTGCTTTCTGGGAAAGGTCAGAGCTGGGCTTTCCTCCCGCCGGGTTAAAACAACTCTGCCGGCTGTGGAGAGGTTCTGGGAAGGTTATTGTTAGTTTGAGTTTTCCATTAACAGAGCCTGGCGTGCAGTTATTATTCAGAATATTCTAGACCATATATTTTGACAGCGTACAGGAAAAAAACAACGTACAGGTTCTGAGAAGAGTGGGCAGAAAACATAGCCTTATAATTCCACCTGTTTCCACCCTCCCTGCAGATTATTAGCAATGCCCAATAAACCCATCCATTACCAGGCATGGGAGCGGAGGGCAAACAGGAGGTGGGGGAGGTACTGGCTATCTGAGGTTCCTGGTTGCTCATAAATAATGTGGGCATCTCTGAAGGGGTCTGCATTCATGAAGCACACAAAATTAATTTTTTTTTATTATGCTGGGATGAATGAGTGTTTTGGTCTTTCAGGAGAAGAAGCTGATTATACACAAGAATCCCAATGGTGGGAAAGGGCAGTGTGCATGCTAATACTTGATAGGAAGCAACGGCCCTACATCACGCAAGAGGAAAGGATGTTACTATGGTCTTCACCCGGGTCGGTTTCTTTGTTCTACAGAATGATGCCAAAATGACATTTTCATGAGATTCTTCTATTTGAGACAGTCAAGAGAATAAAAAAGAGAAAAGAAAAATTAAACTTTCAATGCTCGAGAATACTGTATCTCCTGACTGCTGCAATTTCCTCCTTTTGATTTTTGGAATCAGAGGGTGACAGAGAAACATGTGGATGTGGCCTTCCTGTCTTCAGGGCTTGTCACGCATGGCCTGTTCTGGCTATGAAAAGCGGTAACATTTTAAGCCTCCGGTGTTTACAGATCTGAAGGTGTCTCTGGATTCAGATCAAACCAAAACTGGCTCTGGAATGTGGCTGCCTGATAAACACGCGACTGAGCCTCCCAGGGCCTGGAAGTTCTGTCCGAGAACCGGGAAGAAGCCCTGACGTATCTCCGTGCAATCGGTCCATTTTGCAGCTGCCCGCAGGCCGGATGCTGGGCAGCAGGGTAGAGGTAATGCCCACTTTTGGGCCAACGCGCTTCATTAAGCTTCTAGATCCAACAGTATGGAGAGGATCTGGCTAATAGGGTGAATGAACGCAGTAGAACACACCTGTTAGGCATATGGGTGTGTATCAAAGGTCATGGCTGAGCATTTCATATCTTTAGCGAAAAGTTTTGTGGTTTTTACCTAAAAGTTGTTTTATTTAGGCAGTGGGGCCTGGAGAGGAGGCACATTTCTTGTGTTTTGGTTTGGTTTGACCTTTCTACTAAATGCGACGTTTTCCTTTAGGTGAATGTTGGCTACCAGAGGCTTCCCATAAAATTAGATATATGTTTAAAGTGCTTACAACAGTGTCTGGCACACAGTAAGTGCCACATAGGCGTTGGGTAGCATTATTATTATTATTATTATTATTATTATTATCGCTGCCGTTTCTATTCCCCTTGGTGATGCAGAGAAAATCAGCCTTCCAGCCATTGAGCTAAACGTGAATGACGGGAAAGGGACTTGGTTGGTTTGGACTGGATCTTACTTTTACTTCAGCCTCTAACCTCATCTCCCTCCAGACGCTGAGTAAATAATAATTCACTCCACCCGCCCTCACCTGGCAGAGAGGAGCTTTCGACTAGGACGGGAGGGGGTAGCTCTGTGACCCTCTCGCTGGGGACCATATTCGAAGGCGTTCCAATAACCTGCTCCACTGGGTTTTGCTTCCTCCCATTATGGTTTTAAGAGAACAAAAACACAGCAGGAAAGGTTAGACTGCAATCCTCACAAGAAAACCAGCAGAATATCAGCAATTTAGCACCGTTTTTCTGCGTCAAGTTTTTAAAATGTAGAAGGCTCACCTGCCTCGGTGGAAGCGTCACCTTTCTGAAAATATAACAGCTATTTTCCACTACAGAAACGATTCTTTCCCAAATATCAGAGCTTTTGATGCTTCAGATGCAATGTGAGCGATTTGTTTGATTTGGTTTTTTTGCTCTCCCAGTAAATCATTTATACAGCCCTTGATTCACAAAATCCTGAGTTTTTTAAAGATGCACAAAATATCCTATAAACATATTGACTCCCGCCTCCTGTGTTCCTGCCAGCTCTCCACCAAAAGGTTTATAGATTCCCCTCATTATAAACTAATTGATATTCTGTAACGGTTAAATCTTCTTAGCAGTTCTCTCCTTGGAGTTTGAGAGGGAAGAGTGAGGATGTCAGAGATATTAAAGGAGAAGGGAAGGGACTCAAGAGCCTGTGGATTTTCTTAGTGGGAAGACACCCTAGAGGCTGATCCTGAAGATGTGGGATTCTTAAAATGACGGAACCCATCGTGGGGCAGCTCAACCCCTCCCGCCAAATGGGATTACTAACCAGGAGGAGACTAATGCAGGGAAGCAGTTTAAGCCACCGACCACCAACCTCTCTGAGCCTCAGTTTTGTCATCTGTAAGATGGACCAGCTTCCCTCGCACTCATATTTTCGTAGAGGGTACAATGTTTCACTTCTGGGGTGGCAGGGGGAGGAGATGCCTGGCACGCGAAGTATGAGCGGTCATTCTACCTGCACGACCTGCTTTATCTTCTCCTCCCTGCGATTTGTTCACTGCGCAGGCTCTGCCCTCAGCTGGTACACCTCTCCCGAGTCCATTTGCTCATGAGGCAGTGGGAGGAACAGGCCCATGTAGTGTTCTTTGGATCAGCCTAATAACACAGCTAATATTCTGGGTTATCGGACTCCTATTTCTATTTCACTGTAAATGCTCAGAGGAAGCGAGATGCAATAGTCACTTTATAATGACAAGGGGAAATGATTGGAGAAAGTTAAATGAAAGAAACCAGGCTATGAAAGTTACATATGACTGGATGTCTACTATGCAAAGTGCAATGTAAAGGGACTAAATGTAGATTCCTATTATGAAATATTATCTATTAAAAAACAGATGAGTTAGCTCTCTGTCTATTGACCTGAGAGATGTCTGTGATACATTAGCAGAAAAAAAAGAAAAAAAAAAGAACAATGTGTACAGGACAATCCCAGTAAAGGGGGAACTAGCATGTAAAGGTTCTAGGTAAGGTTCTAGAATCAGAATGCATGGTTTTAAATCAGGGCTCTGCCTCTTTGAGCTAAAGTACACATTGGCCACATAACCTCCCTGTATCTCAGTTTTCTCTTCTGTAAATGGGGATGAAGATATTACTACCTTTTTTATGCAGGAAAAAGTGATAGAACTCGTGGTTGTGCTGTGGCAATGAATGAGTGAATGCACTTAGCACACAGTAAATGCTCAGTAAGTCTTAGCTCTTGTTACAGGGGGTTACATGTTAGTATTATTATGCAGACGATCTAGAATAGTACACACCAGACTGTTAACATTAGTCACCTCAGGTGGGGGGAAACTAGAGGGAGATTAGGAGGGTACGGAAAAGAAAATGGAAATAAAAAGACACTGGGAACCAAAGAAAATATACAAATGGCAGATAAGCATGTGAAAAAAATGTTCAGTAGCAAATGTCATAAGGGAATTGCAAATTAAAACAATGATGAGCTACCACTACACACCTATTAGAATGGCAAAAATCCAAAATACTGACACCACCAAATGCTAGGAAGGGTGTGGAGCATCAAGAACTCATGTTCAATGCCGATGGGAGACAGAGTGACAGTTTCTTACACAACTAAACATTCTCTTATCCAGCAATTGCACAACTTGGATACATACCTCAGTGACCTGAAAACTTATGTGCACACAAAAACCTGCACACAGATATTTACAGCAGCTTTTTGTAACTGCCAAAACTTAGAAGCCACCAAGATGTCCTTCGGTAGAAGCGTGGATGGATAAACTGTGGTAACATCCCGACAATGCAATCTTACTCAGTGCTAAAAGGAAATGAGCGACAAGCCGTGAAAAGACAAGAGGGAACCTTGAGTGAATATTCCTAGGTGAGAGAAGCAGTCTGAAAAGGCTGCATACCGTATGATTCCAATTATATTGGGCATTCTGGAAAAGACAAAACTACGGAGGCAGTACAAAGCTGAATGGTTGCCAGGGGTTATGCGGGAGGGAGGGGTGAGTAGACAAAGCACCAAGGATTTTTAGGGCAGTGAAACAATTTTGTATGATACTATAATGGTGGCTATATGTCAGTATACATTTGTCCAAACCCATAAAGTGTACAACACCAAGAGTAAATCCTAATATAAACTATGGATTTTTTGTCAACATAGGTTCACCGGCTGTAATAAATGTACCACTCTAGTGCAGGTATAGGACATGGATGAGGGAGGGGGCAGTGTGGGCGAGTCTATGTGCGTATAGAGTGTGGAGGGGTAAAATTGCTCTAAAAATAGTCTAACAAACATACAAACACTGTGTGTGGCGGGTGGGGGGTGGGGAAGGGAGGGGAAGCCTAAATGTTAACATTTTCTCCTTGATTCCTGGCCTGCATTCCTGGCTGTTCCCTCTGCCAGGAACATTCTTCCCCCTCCCCTACCCCAGGGAGGAAGTCTACTTATCACGTAGGATTGAGTTCAGCAGAAATTTTCTCTGGGAAGTCATCCCTGTGCCCCACAGCACCTGGACCTCCACCGATTGGCATGCATGCCATGGCCTTATGACTGCCCCTTACCATGTCTGCCTGCCCTACTGGGTGTGAGCCTTTGGAGGGAAGTCTATTTTATTCCTGCTGTACCCCCAGCACCTAGTGCCGTGTCCAGCAGAGTCACTTCATGAGTTTTGTGGAATGCATGGCTATGAATGAAATCAGGACAAATGTAGAGAAAAACAAGCAACCTTAGGTTGCAAGAACCCAAGCAATAAAATGAACCCAACAGCGGTGGTCACACTGGAAGCAAACGGAGGTTAGGAGAGATGACAAGAACCGAGGAATGAATGCTTACGGGGCAGGTTAAGTGGGGCATGTTGAAATGCAGATACTTACTGAGCATTTACCGTGTGCCAACACTCTACCAGGAGCTCTTACTGTGTGCCAACACTCTACCAGGAGCTCTGCAAGTACCTGCTTAAGAAGCTCCTTTTAGGGAGCCCGGCCCTGGGTACGTTTTTGCTTGTTTGTTGGCAGGAAGTGGAGTTGGGGAAAATGCTGTCAGTGAGCTTGTTAGACCACAGCCTTTCATTTCTGTACCTCATCATCCCAGGCAGCCTGTAGCTCATCCGAAGACAATGACCCTTCCCATGACTACATATCCAATTTTTCTAGAAAACCAGCTCTGCTCAAAAGTGGGGAGGGGACGAAGAGCAACAGAAAGAAACAAATGAACAAAGGGCTTTCTCGTGTTGCCTAACAAAAATCTCCTCTCCGGGCAGTACAACCTGGAGGCAGGTCCGCTACCCTACCCCCTCACCAGTCTCCCAAGTGCAGAAACACCCCCGTGTCCTCCGAATCCTCAGGCAAAGCCCACACGTCTGAAGAGCTTCTGAGGCCCTGGGTCTGCAGTGCCCTATTTGTAAGCACGGCCAGGGCTCTTCCGGTGTCAGCGGCGGCCTCCACGCTAGTCCCCAGTGTTGCCTGCACAGAGCTCTGGATCTTATTTCAAGAACTCATCCGCTCCAATTTTGTCTCCTACCCAAGGTCTCGACCCTTAGCTGAATTTCAATTAGGTGCCCTGAGGATCCTGGAGGAGACGCATTTCAGAGGAAAATGCCTTCTGCTAGGCAGCACCAATCCAGCCTGAAGTTAGTGTCTATGAATTTCAACTCCGAGAACTGCCACAGCTCACCGGGCCCAGAGAAATGTCTTTTGAGATGGCCCATATTTGCCATACTTGAGACAAGCCTCTCCGTAATTCTGAAATTGTTTTTCCCAAATCTCATTTTCAAGACAATCACCGCTGAGTAAGTTTTCTTCCAAAGCTGCCTTGAGAATTGCTTCTTGAAACAAGAATAATGATTGCTTTTCTGAAAACATGCAGGTTGCAAACTCTGACAGCCGATGTGCAGGACAGAGGGGAGTGAGGTTAAGAGTTCTCCTCTGGGTCCTATGCGTGATTCATTGAGAAAATGGGACAACAATCAGGGACGCTGTCTTCATTGTCATCGGTGAAATGGGACAGTATTTGGTCTCCTCTCTATCTTACTGGGTGTGGGGATGGCACCACACTGGATTAATATTTTTGCTCTCTGGAGAAACAGATGCACTTGCAGAAATGTCACTCTTATAAGATTTATCTATTCTTTCTCAAGAAAGTTTTTTTGGGGGTGAGTGGGAGGGTCATGTTATTTTTATCCCTGAGGATAACATTCAGGAAATTGGAGTATTAGAAGTGCAAACCATTAGAGTCCAGGACTGGCCGTGCTGGATAATGAGCTCCTTTTAGCAGGAAGTTTGCTGTTTAATACAATGGAAAAGTAATTTATTGAGAAGTGTCCGTGGGGACAGAAAGGAGTAATGCACTTCTGCAGATGTTTCAGGTAACCAGCCGAGGTGAGGAGGGACAAGGTTGTTCTAGGAGCCTACAGATGGGGGTCTTGTCTCCTCTGCAACCAGCTAGTTGTGGCTCGGAGTTAAGCCTACCCACTGCTCCAGGCCTTGGGTCTCCCACTTGTAAAATGAGCAGGCTGAGGTACAGCTGTGATTTCCACACATTTTAAAGCAACAGAGCTCCTCTTAGTGAATGATTTTCAGAAACCAAATACAGACCATGCCAGGAGAGGTACCTGAACCCCACGTGCACCTGTAAGGTTCTCCGCACCCTTCCATACCCCGAGGCATTCCTGGGCCCTCACCTGCTCCGAGGTGCATGGTGACAGCTAGTAGCTTAGATGACCTTGAAATTCCTTTGTCATCGAACAAGGAGAAATGCTTGCTTCTAATCTAGCTGACGCTTGGTTTCTTCTACCTTTGGAAGGCTGATGCCTTGTGATGCTCAGAGAGGGACCTGTTAAGTGCTGTGGGTCCACCCCCAGGACAGCTGATGCTTCAGAAAACAGGTGACAGAGACACAAAGATGTGGGCCAGCATCAGTCACAGAAGAAACTGCTGGGTCTTCCACAGCCACTTCTATCTCGCTGGCTGAAAATGACCCTGTGGCTAGTGATGGTTTTCTGTGTGTGTGATTGCAGCTACCATATAGTTCCTTCCTCTCTCCTCCCCTCCTCATTCATTCATTCATTCATTCATTCCACTCACTAATTCATAAATAGTTATTCATCACCTGCTTTTAGACCACAAATGGTCTAGTGAGGAAGACTGACAATGAATAGGTCAACAGTGACTAGTGGTAGTGATGGGGGACCTAACTGAAGAAGGTGCGAGAGGAGCCAGCTGTGAGGAGAGCTGGGAAGAGGATGTCCAAGTGGAGGGAGCAGCACGGGAAGATCCCCAGGCAGGAAGGAGCTTGGCGTGCTCTGGGACAGAGAGCCCTGCCGTGTCTGGTGCACAAGGAGTGACAGAGCCAGCGAGTGAGTACAACTCTCGCTGCCACAGTCCTCAGGAACAACCTGGCAATAAGCCTGCTCGGAGCAGGCAGCCATATCTGCAGGAAGGCTCGGGTGTTTGCCCCAAGGAGCAGAGGCGGTTTATGCTGCAGCAGAGTGCATGGAACCCAGGAATCACATGGGCAATGCGCTCGCTTATCTTCCTTTTCACTGTCTGGCTGCAAGCCCTGGGCCTCTGGTGGCTGGCCCAGACTGGAAGATGGCGAGGCTGAGAGAGGAGACTGGTAAACGGAAGCAGAAGAGAGGGAGAACAAAGTCGTGGTGGCGATCATCCACACCCTTGTATTCCCAAGGACTATGTACAGATGTGAAAACTGAACAGTGAAAAAGGCAGTCGGGAAAAATTGACTCCTTTAGAATATGGTGTTGGAGGAGAGCTCTACGGATACCCAGGACCACCAGAAAGATGAAGAAGTGGGTCCCAGAGCAAATTAAGCCTGAAACATCAATGGAGGCAAAGACGACAATAATGAAGCTGCCCCACTTTGGGCACACCATGAGGAGGCGGGATGCTTTGGAAAAGACGACGATGCTGGGGAAAATAGAAGGCAGCAGGAAAAGAGGAAGACCAAACATGAGCCAGGCTGACTCCCCGAGACAGGCCGCAGGCAGGAGTCTGCAGGAGCCCAGCAGGGCTGCTGAGGACAGGACGTGGTGGACAGCACTCCTCCGTAGGAACACCAGGAGTCAGCTGATTCAACAGCACACAGCACAGAGCAAGGGTCCTGGGCTTCGAGTCCGCAGGCCTGGGTGTGCCACTCACTGGCTGTGTGACCCTGGGCAAGACATTTAACCCCAGTCCCTTACCAGAGGCTCACCATCTCCAGGCCTCCCTCAGAGGTTGTTGCCAAGAATAAATGGGATGATGTATGGGCCTGGCACACTGAAATGGCCCCCTAAATGGTGAATGGGCAGGAAACAGTTTAGGCGGGAGGTGTGACAACAGAACTTTGTTCAGTGTTTTACAATTCGCAATGCCCTTTCACCCACAGAAAGCGGAAGACTGTACCTGCACCTCCACATCTGTACATTTACCCCCGACTCCCTCCCCAACAACCAGACATAAATATCAATAACAATACACCCGCTTGTTTATTTCTAGGGGTCACAACGTGCCAGGCACCATCCTAAGCACTTTACATAGAGTTCATTTAATAGTCACAGCCCCTGAAGAGGGAAGTACTGTTGTGGTCCCATTTTACAGATGAGGGAACTGAAGCACAGAGGTTAGGTGACTGGGTCAAGGTCACAGATCTGATAAGTGAAAGGACAGGATCAAAGATGTAACTACTGCCAGGCTATCTGCTAAAGACCAGGGCAGTGGAGACAAGGAGACACACTCACGGACCTCGCTTCAGGGACACAAGTAAATCTCATATAAGGTGCTAGATGCTACGGTAACCATGGTGGCCAAGTATTAAGGGGACAGAGGGAAAGAGCTCTGATCATTCATTCATCAAATGTGTATGTTTGATGAGTGAACAAGACCAATGTGGTGGCCCCTGCTCTGAGAAGGTACAGTCTAGGAGAGACATACAACCAGGCAATGTTCACACACATAATGTCTACACGGTATACTTGTTTGCAATTTGATTCTGCCTGTGATAAGCCCTAAGAAGGAAAAGGAAAGGGTCATGAGAACAAGGGTAGGCCAAGAGTTAGGGAAGGCTTTACGATACGTGTGTCTAGGGGTATGTGTGTCTGTGTGTGTGCACACATACTCTCACACACACTCACACATCCCACTGAGGCCTCTGTGCTAAAGGCATGTAATTAAGAATGTAGCATTGAAAATGGGTTGACAGGGAGGTCAGCTTAATTATTCTAGAGAGCTCTTAGACTCCCCCTTCACTATGTATTAGTGCCTCTACAAGAAGGTGAGCAGACGCAAGGATTTCTCGTGATGTGTTGCAACTGGTGAAACCTCTGATGCAAAGAATAAGCTTGAGGCTACTGGCTGCAGGGCAGTGTGGTCCAGTGGTTGAGATCACACGCTTGGGGCCAGGCAGGTATGGTTTGGTCACATCACCACTTAAGAGCTGTGTGACCAAAGGTAAGTCACTTAACCTGTGAGCCCCGTTTTCTCATCTGTTAAATGGTGTGGCAGATACTGTAAGGGGCTCACTTAACACCTTCTCTAACCCACTGCTCCCCTTCCTGCTTCCACTAGAGAGGCCCCAAACCAAAGCACCCCCGTGGCCCAGCCACCCTGGCAGATAGGGGTGCCCAATGCCAGCGTTGTGGACAAACGCCTCTCCTGAATAAGAAGATTTTCCTGAGTAAAAAGGCAAAGCCTTGAAAGGGGGAGACTTTGTCCTCTTCGCCCTTCCTCCTTCTTCCTGAGGCACAGCAGCCATTTTGTGACCATGAGGATGAAGGAGCGGAAAGAGAGAAGCCTGGTTGGTTCTTGGATGATAGCCTTGAGCAGCTGTACCAATCCCGAATCTCATTATAAAACGAATGATTGAATAAATAAATGAAGTAACCCCTTACTTGTTTGAACTACTGTTTATCAAGTTTTCTGTTGTTTGCAGTTTGATGCATTTCTACAGTGGTACCAATGGGGTGAGAATAGAACCTACATCATGGGTTGCTGCGAGGACGCAACAAGATAATGCGTACGTGCCAGGTTCATGTACGTGCCAGTCACAGTGAGCATTGGTAGTGGAGACCATGTTGGTGCTGCTGAAGGCAGGAAAACCTGCCACCCCCGTGGCAAGTAAGTCACTGGTTGGAGCATGGAGGGCAGAACTGGGTGGATGGCCCTACCTCGATCACTGAAGTCGTCAACCAGCACAATCTCGGCGATCAGCTCCGGGGGCGAGCGGTTCAGCACGCTGTGGACGGTGCGCAGGAGGGAGGACCAGCCCTCATTGTGGAAGGGGATGATGATGCTGGTGTTGGGGAGCATCTCCAGGTAGCGCTTGCTGTTGCAGCTAGAGAGAGACACGGGGGACAGGGAGAGGACAGTTGTCAAGACAATGCAGGCATGTGGTTCGGCCAACTGCAAATCCCCTTCTTCTCCAGCCTTTCGGGAAGAAGTGAAAGCCGGAGACTGCAGAACCTTCTCCTACTTGGCATCCTGAAGTCCTGCCTCCAAGCCCTGGGCACACACTCCACAGGGATAAATATACGAGACTCCCAATGACGACAGCCTATGCTGATGGAGCAGCACTGGGATTCAGTGCCGTCCACGCACGAACTCGTTTCAGCCTCGATCATGATGGGACCGTGGTGTCCATCCTCATGACTCCACGTGGAGGACAGCCCGTCAGTAACTCTGCCCCACTCCCCCTCCCTGCACACTCCTCCCCAATGGAGGACACACCATTTATACCTGAGTTTGGAAGAATAACTGGGCCTCTCCCTTTCCCTTCCTAGGCTCTACCAAGAAAGGGCGCATTTTCTCCTCTGCTCTCTACTAGCCCAAGGGTAAGCTCGAGGGTGGAAGGCCCTGCCTCTGTGGGCCTTTAACATCATTATAACACCCAGAAGAATGACCAGAGTCCCTGAATATCATCAAACACCTAGTTGGTGTTCGAATTTCCTAGATCTTCTGGTGTCTTTTTACAGTTGGTTTATATAAATCAGTACCCAGACAAGGCTCATATTCTGCCTTTAGCTAATGTGTCTCCTAAGTCTCTCTCTTTTTTTTAAATTGCAGGATCTAAATGGTGGGAACTTGTGCTTTCAGCATACAATTCTTTCAACTTTTCTGTATGTTTGACAATTTTCAGAAAGAAATGTTGGGAGAGAAAGTGGGTCAGGGTTCATGAGTTTCAAATTCTCTCCGCTGGAGGCACCGAGGGAGGCTGGGGCAGAGGATTAAACTCTTGGATTCTGGTGGTGAGCTCAGGTGCAGCTGTGTGAACGAACTCCTCTAATTCTGGCAGCCCGGTTTGGATGGAGAAGCCAGGCCCTCTCTTTCCCCTTGGGACTCTGGAATTCTTGCATGTCCCCCTGTGCTCTTCCACCCAGCTGGACTCTTTATACCCAGGCCTCATACAGCCCCTCACCTCCCCTTTCCTCACCTCTCTCATCCCTTTGATCATTTCAGCCAGCCTTCTCTGGGAGCCTTCTCCAACTTCACTCTATCAGCCTTCAAAAATAAGCAGAAGCACTTTTTTCTTTAAAAAATCCCTTTCCCTTAACTCAGCTGGGTCCTCTGTGGCCAAGAAAAACAGGTGACATCTAGTTTTCTACAAAAGGTCCTGCCTTCCATCCAATTTCACAGGAGGCTTGCGTGACTGAAGCAGCATGGGGCGGGTTGAGGGGGTTAGCTGTCATAAATTGCCTGGAGTCCAAGGGGTGAAATACAATAGAGCTATTACCCAGTGGAGAGCCCTGGCTCTCTGAAACCCCAGAGCGGGGCCCCACAGCCTGCCAGTAGATGACATGAATGGCATCGTATAGTAAGGGAAGTAGACAATGCTACAACAGACTAAATTCTCTTCTAATCCAATCCAATCCTGGAACTAAAGCTTACTCAGAACTCACCTAAAAGGCTCAGCTTGGATGATAAGCCTGAACATGTGCCTTTTTTTCTTCTTCTGGTCTTTTTCTCCCTCTTCTCTCCACCCACTCACCCATCCATCCATCCATCCATCCATTTAATTACTAAATAGGCAAAAAATGGCATTTTGACTTTTGCCATCGGCACTAGTCAGTAGTTTGGTCCTAGCTTAGTAGAGGCTCTTTGTTTAAATAAAAATAATTGTGTGACTGACATGCTGACATGAATCCCTCCAGTGTCCAGCAGGAAACTTAGTTCCACAGAAAAGCCCGCTGGCCACCTTCCTGTTGCCAAAAGCCCCGGCCACCCACCTTCGCCACAGCCCTGTTTCTTCTGCTCTTTTTAGGCCTCAGCTCCCAGCAGATAGAAGAGGCCTGGGGAGGGCGGATGGAATGCCACCACCTACCACAGTGACCCCCCTCCACTTAGCAGTCCCCTTTAAGACCTGTCTGCACGCTGTGTCTTGAGACGTCAACACTGGCTGGTGGCACATGCCCAGCTCCTTTGTGTGTGGTGAACACAGAGCATCCCCTCGCCGAAGCCTTCAGACAGCAGCCCAGAGAATGTGGTCTCCAGGAAGGGGAAACTAGGGCACTGCTCCCCATGAAAGAGGCTCCGTTTGGCTATGACCAGACAACAATAACCTCTGCCTCCCCACGGTGCATTGTGCCTGATGGTTCTCAAAGCACTCTTCCTTCTCTCTCCTCTAAATAAGCACCAGCCCCCGAGGAGGGAGATGAACGGGGAGTGCTCACCCCATTTCCCATATAGAAAACAGAGCCCTTTAGAAAGGTAAGTGACTTGGATCTAGGACTCAAATACAGATACTGCCTATTTAAAATAACATTTGTAAGTGTGTTTCTTGATAAAACTCCGTTAACTGCTCAGTGTAAAAGTCTGGAAAACGCAGACAAGCTGAGGACAACGGATAATGACAGCAGCACCCTGCCCAATGCGTACACCTGCGGCGGAACTCTGCCCTCTTCTCTGAACATACACCTGCTTCTACAACACGACATCCAAATCTTTGTGGGTTCCCCGATGCAGCGTTGCTTCCTGAGCCCATCCTTGGGCAGGATCAGAGAGAGGATGCCCTTGCAGAGGGTCAAAGCAGTGAGTGACATGGGGAACCTTCCAGCACACAATCTGGATGCCCTCTTGGCTCAGGATTTCTGGCCCCAGATGGCACCTTACAACTAAGACCTGAGTGAAGAACATTCTGCCCTTTGCACAAGCACTCCCACCATCATCTGGGTCACACGCACAGCCTGGTAAAGTCCCTACTCGGACAGGGCCAGGTTAAGTTAGGGGGTGCATGAGGTCAACAAGGCACGATCGGGGGTGTTCCCCGACACACACTGAAGCAGTGAAAGGAGTACAAAGTGAATGTACATCAATAGGGAATGTTTCAAAAAATGTGAAAATTCAAACTATAGAATACTGATAAGCAGTTGCAAAATAAGGTGGAAGATGACAATGGTGATAGGAGAAACTATCTGCTAAGGATTCCCATTATGCCAGGTAATGTTCTAAGCACTTTGGATGGATTAATGTCATTTCACAGTCATAATGCTCTTAGGAGGCAGGGACTGTCATTGCCTCCATTACAAAGAGGAGACAAGGCGGCGAGAAGTTAAGTAACCTGTTAAGGTCAAATAGCTGGTAAGGGCTGGAGCATGGATTTAAACCCATCTGCCCTTCATACGTATTATGTTCTTACAGGGATAATGTGACAATGCTATTAATAATATAAGCAAAAAGAACAAATAGATCAAAACCAAAAATTGAGGGAACTAAGTAGGAGCCTGAAGTCCTGCCTCTAGGGTCTGCTCTGCATGCAACAATGCCAGTCTTCTCGCTGGGCCTTACTTATGTCAATAAGGGGACTGCAATGAGCAATGGCAAGGCTGTGTGCCTGCTCTGTATCCCCTCTCCTATTCCTGTATTCCCAGTCTTATGGTAATAAAACCATGACTTTCCATGGGGAATCTCCCACCCCTCATTTCTATGAGGTTTGGGGGAGATCCTTGCTTTCCTTGAGGATGAGCAAGGGAGCTTGGCTCAGCCAATCAGAGCATTGCATCTCCCCAGCCACAGTGATGGGTTCAAGGATGGGCACCGGTAAATCAGAGTAAATCTTTGCTGAGACAACTGGGAGCGAGGTAAGCTCTTTTCTGCTGAGACCCAGCATGCGAGGGTATAAGTCTGGTCTGCCTGGGGCCACCAAGTAGACTGTCGCCTGTCTTAAAATGATTGACAGAATAGAAAACAGAGCCAAGCGTTAGAGAGAGGGGGTCCTGCTGGCATCGTTTAAGGACCTGACCCAGCCATGGCTGAAGTCAAGGTCTACTCCTGGCCTTTTCAGTCACATGAGCCGATACATTTTCTTTTCTGAAGTCAGCTGAGTTAGGTTTCTGTCACTTGTGACTAAGAGAATCCCCGCTGATGCAACTGGATGCTCTGTAAGCCTTTCAGTCGAATGAGTCTGTTTTGGACCTAACGGTGGCTTCTGAAGGGCAGAGGCAGAAACTCCTGCTCCCGGGAGTTGTCTCCAACATGAAGGCGCAGCCTCTCTTTCAGCTGCAGGAAGAGAGCTCTGCTCATTCACTGACTCAGAGAAAGCAGCCTGGGCGGCGGGCGCGGGAGGCGGCGAGGACTGGGAGCTGACCGAGCTCATTTGTGACAGAGCGGGCCCCAATTTAACATTCCCTAAAGGATTCTGAACTCTTGGAACACAAAGATGAAATTAATATACTGGCCCTTAAGATGCGCCCTCAGGGCTCACTGTGGGAACGCTAGAATATGAAAGAAAAGAAGTCAAAATCAAAGGGAAGCGTTGCAAAAATCTTCCCTCTGCGTCAACTTTGAAATAGAAAAATCCAACCATTTAGAAGGGAACTATTAAACACATTTAATACCAGCCAACAACCCTGACATTGTATGTGCCTGGATGTGGGTTCAAATCCTGACCGCCACCGCCCAGTGGTGAGACCCAGGGTTGGGTTCCATCGCTTGCTGAGCCTCAGTTTCCTTGTCTGGGAAAGGGGGGTGGTAACACCAGGAGAACGTCAGGAGAGCCAAACAGCCCTGTGGAGGACGAAGCAGCTAGCTCTGTCCTCGGAGACAGAGGAGTCAGTGTGGAGAACTCACAGCAGAGCATGCTCCTGACTTCAATTCTCTTGGAGTCTGGGGTGGCCATCCCAGGAAAGGGCACGAGGCTTCCGTAAGGCTTCAGTAAGAGCTTTGCTCTTGTAGACATGTATCCCACTCTTGGTACCCCAGACTTCAGCCAGTTCATGGCTCAAAACATTCTCATTTGCTTACTTTCAATTGTTTGTGCATTCAAGAAATGTTTACCGAGCACCTACTATGTGACACACACTATGCTATGCCCTGGGATTATAATGGGGAAGAACAAGCTGTTGTCCCTGTCCCATGCGATACAGAGTGAAATGGGGGAGCAGACAGATAATATAAGTAGTAATAGATGATAATTTTCCCTCGCTGCCTATGAGTGTGAGATGAAGACAGACTGAGAACAGCCTGGAAAGACAGGGAGTGAAGGCATTATGAGTGGCGCAGCCACACGCCCAGCGCTGTGCCTTGCAGACAGCGGGTAGGTGATGAATGGCTGCTGGGTTGAACTAGAGTTAGAAGAGCCTAGTCCAACCCTTTTGTCTTCCAAGTAAGGGTGTGAGGCTTAGAGAGGGGATGAGACAGGCACTGGCACAGCTTGGCTGGACTCAGAGGAGCCAGAGGATGACTGTGACAACCTGGCCCAGGGTGACATCTTCAGGAAGGTCCTTTTCCGGTCAGGCTTTGCTGACAGCCAGCTGCACTCACCTGCTCTTCCCTCTTCTCAACGGACAGGCAGGAGAACCACAAAGGATTATTAATGTTAATTGGGCACCTCTGCGCCATCCTTCGTCACCAATTTCGCACCCCCTAACGGCACCAGGGGCTTCAGATTAAGCAGTATTTAAAGGACCCTGGTTGTGCTGTCTTTTCTTCCCCTCTGAATTCACATTTTACAAACCCTTTGTTCAGATCACATCTAGTTTTAAGAGAGTTGTAAAAATAACAATTTTTTTTTAAAAAAGCCCACAGCAAAATCCAAGTTTCTTCACCCAGCTGTCCCACATGACAGAACCAGCCCTCCTACAGCTGCAATAGGCCGTGTATCCCACGGGCTCCAACTTTAAACACAGGCTGACAGCAGGAAGGAGGGGCTCCGGCCGTCAATGTGGTCTGCAAGGTCCAGGTGTGGAATTACCAGCATGAAAGGACAGCCGTAAGGACTACGCCTCAGATCCCGGTTGGGTGTCAGCTGCCGGGCAAATGTTAGGAAGAAATGGGCTTTAATATCAAGAGTCTTAATGATTCATGAAAGAGGAAAGGAGAAACAAAAGGTAAAGATACGTGTTCTTTGCCACTGTTTCCAGAAGCAGAGACCTGGAAACAAGCTGTCTGCCTGTACCTGTCTGCCTGCCAACAGAAGAATGGTTGAATAGATTAGATTCCTGTGGCATAATGCACAGCTATTAGGAATACCTTAGAAATGTGACCATAATATATATATATATTTTTTTTCAAATTTTTATTAAGGTATTATATGTGTACATATCTTACCATTGCCCCCCACCCCCACCCCACTCCCATACATGCCCTCACCCCCCAATGTTTTGCATCCGTTGGTTACTCTTATATACATGCATATAAGTCCTTCAGTTGATCTCTTATTTCCCCCACCTCTCCCTAACCTTACCCCTGTAATTTGACAGTCTGTTTGATGCTTTACTGCCTCTGTAACTATCTTTTTGTTCATCAGTTTATAATGTTTTTCATTATCCCCAAATGAGTGGGATCATGTGGTATTTTTCTTTCATTGACTGGCTTATTTCACTTAGCATAATGTTCTCTAATTCCATCCAAGTGCCTACAAATGGTAGTAATTCCTTCTTTTTTACGGCAGCATAGTATTCCATTGTGTAGATGTACCATAGTTTTCTGATCCAGTCATCTGCTGATGGGCACCTAGGCTGTTTCCAAATCTTAGCTATTGTAAATTGTGCTGCTATGAACATAGGGGTGCATATATCCTTTCTGATTGGTGTTTCTGGTTTCTTAGGATATATTCCTAGGAGTGGGATTACTGGGTCAAATGGGAGTTCCATTTTCAGTTTTTTGAGGAAACTCCATACTGTTCTCCACAGTGGCTGCACCAGTCTGCATTCCCACCAGCAGTGCACGAGGGTTCCTTTTTCTCCGCATCCTCGCCAACACTTGTCGTTTGTTGATTTGTTGATGATAGCCATTCTGACAGGTGTGAGATGGTATCGCATTGTTGTTTTGATTTGCATCTCTCGGATAATTAGTGACTTTGAGCATGTTTTCATGTGTCTCTTGGCCTTCCTTCTGTCTTCTTTCGAAAAGATTCTATTTAGGTCCGTTGCCCATTTTTTTATTGGATCCTTTATCTTCCTTTTATTAAGTTGTATAAGCTGCCTGTAGATGTTGGAAATTAAACCTTTATCAGTGATACCATTTGCAAATATGTTCTCCCATACAGTGGGGTTTCTTGTTGTTTTGTTGATGGTTTCTTTTGCTGTGCAAAAGCTTTTTATTTTGATGTAGTCCCATTTGTTTATTTTCTGTTTGGCTTCCATTGCCCTAGGGGCAGTATCACTGAAAAAGTTCTTTTGGCATATGTCTGAGATTTTGCTGCCTGTGGATTCCTCTAGTATTTTTATGGTTTCCCGTCTTATATTTAAGTCCTGTACCCATTTTGAGTTTATTTTTGTGTATGGTGTAAGTTGGTGATCTAGTTTCATTTTTTTGCATGTATCTGTCCAATTTTCCCAACACCATTTATTAAAGAGACTGTCTTGACTCCATTGTATGCTCATGCCTCCTTTGTCAAATATTAAATGCGCATATTGGTTTGGGTCGATATCTGGATTCTCTATTCTGTTCCATTGATCTATATGTCTGTTCTTGTGCCAGTACCAGGCTGTTTTGAGGACAGTGGCTTTGTAATACAGCTTGAAATCTGGTATTGAGATCCCTCCTACTTTATTCTTCTTTCTCAGGATTGCTGTGGCTATTCGGGGTCTTTTTTTATTCCAGATGAATTTTTGGAGAGTTCTTTCTAGGTCTGTGAAATACGCCGTTGGTATTTTAATGGGGAGTGCATTGAATCTATAGATTGCTTTGGGTAGTATGGACATTTTAATGATGTTGATTCTACCAATCCATGAACATGGTATGTTCTTCCATCTGTTTACATCTTCCTCTATCTCTTTTTTCAGTGTCCTGTAGTTTTCCGCATATAGGTCTTTTACCTCGTTGGTTAGGTTTATTCCTAAGTATCTTAATTTTTTTGGTGCGATGGAAAATGGGATTGCTTTTTTAGTCTCTCTTTCTGTAAGTTCATTGTTGGTGTATAGAAATGCCATAGATTTCTTGGTGTTAATTTTGTATCCTGCTACATTGCCGAATTCATTTATTAAGTCTGTTAGTTTTTTGATGGAGTCTTTCGGGTTTTTTATGTACAATATCATGTCATCTGCAAATAAGGACAGCTTTACTTCTTCTTTTCCAATTTGGATGCCTTTTATTTCTTCTTCTTGTCTAATTGCAGTGGCTAATACTTCCAGTACTATGTCAAACAGGAGTGGTGAGAGTGGGCATCCCTGTCTTGTTCCTGTTCTTAGGGGAAATGGTTTTAGTTTTTGCCCATTGAGTATGATGTTAGCTGTGGGTTTATCATATATAGCTTTTATTATGTTGAGGTATGATCCTTCTATTCCCACCTTGTTGAGAGTTTTTATCAAGAAAGGGTGTTGGATTTTGTCAAATGCTTTTTCTGCATCAATTGATATGACTATGTGATTTTTATCTCTCAATTTGTTTATGTGATGTATCACATTTATTGATTTGCGGATATTGAACCATCCTTGCATTCCTGGGATAAATCCTACTTGGTCATGGTGTATGATCTTTCTGATGTACTGCTGGATCCTATTTGCTAGAATTTTATTGAGGATTTTGGCATCTACATTCATGAGGGATATTGGCCTGTAATTCTCCTTCATTGTGTTGTCTTTATCTGGTTTTGGTATTAGGGTGATGCTGGCTTCATAGAAGGAGCTTGGAAGTGTTCCTTCCTCTTGAATTTTTTGGAATAGTCTGAGGAGGATAGGTTTTAGTTCTTCCTTGAATGTTTGGTAGAACTCTCCTGTGAAGCCGTCTGGCCCCGGGCTTTTGTTTGCTGGAAGCTCTTTGATGACTGCTTCAATTTCTTCCATAGTTACTGGCATGTTGAGATGTTTAGATTCTTCCTTATTGAGTTTTGGAAGGTTATATTTTTCTAGGAATATGTCCATTTCCTCCAGGTTGTCCAGTTTGTTGGAATAGAGTTGTTCGTAGTATTTTTTAACAATCCTTTGTATTTCGGCGGGATCTGTTGTTATTTCACCTCTTTCATTTCTGATCTTGTTTATTTGGGTCCTCTCTCTTTGCTTCTTGGTGAGCCTGGCTAGAGGTTCATCAATCTTGTTTATCCTTTCAAAGAACCAGCTCTTGGTTTTGTTGATCTTTTGTATTGTTTCTTTGGTCTCTATGTCGTTTATCTGTGCTCTGATCTTTATTATTTCCTTCCTTCTGCTTACACTGGGCTTTTCTTGTTGCTCTTTTTCTAACTCTTTGAGTTGTTGGGTTAGATAATTTATTACCCCTGTTTCTTGTTTTTTGCAGTAGGCTTGTAGAGCTATGAACTTCCCTCTCAGGACTGCTTTCGCTGTGTCCCATAGATTTTGGATTGTAGTGTTTTCATTGTCATTTGTTGTCATGATGTTTTTTATTTCTTCTTTGATCTCTCTGGTAACCCAGTCATGGTTTAATAGCATGCTGTTTAGTCTCCATGTGTTTGATTTCTTTGGGTTGTTTTTATTGTAGTTGATTTCCAGTTTTATGCCACTGTGGTCTGAGAAGATGCTTGATATGATTTCTATCTTCTTGAATTTGAAGAGACTTTGCCTATGTCCCAACATATGGTCTATCTTTGAAAATGACCCATGTGCACTTGAGAAGAATGTATATTCTGTGGCTTTGGGGTGAAATGTTCTGAAGATGTCAATTAATTCCATCTGGTCTAGTGAGTCATTTAGGACTGATGTTTCTTTGCTGATGTTTTGTTTAGAGGATTTGTCCAGTGGTGATAGTGGGGTATTAAAGTCCCCTACTATGATTGTATTGCTGTCAATCTCTCCCTTGATATCTTCCAGGAGTTTTTTTATGTATTTGGGTGCTCCTGTATTGGGTGCATATATGTTTACCAGAGTTATTTCTTCTTGTTGGATTGCTCCCTTTAGTATTATGAAATGGCCTTCCTTATCTCTTGTTATGTCCTTCAGTTTGAGATCTAATTTGTCAGAAATAAGTATTGCTACCCCAGCTTTTTTTTCAGTTCCATTTGCCTGGAAAACCTTTTTCCATCCCTTCACCCTCAGTCTGTGTGCGTCTTTTTTTCTGAGGTGGGTTTCTTGTAGACAGCAGATATATGGGTCATGTTTTCTTATCCAATCCGTTACCCTATGTCTTTTGATTGGGGCATTTAATCCATTTACATTTAAAGTTATTATTGATAGGTACTTATTTGTCGCCATACCTATTCTTTACCCCTGTGTTACTTCTTCGCTTCCTGTTTCTTTCTTTCTTTCTTTCTTTTTTTTTTACAGCAGACCCTTTAGCATTTCTTGCATTGCTGGTTTGGTGGTAATAAATTCCCTTAGTCCTTTTTTGTCTGTGAAGCTCCTGATTTCACCTTCAATTTTGATTGACAGCCTTGCTGGGTACAGAATTCTTGGATTCAGACCCTTCCTTTGCATGACTTTGTATATTTCATTCCATTCCCTTCTGGCCTGATGAGTTTCTGTTGAGAAATCAGTTGCTAGTCTGATGGGGGTTCCTTTGTATGTAACTTTCTGTCTCTCTCTTGCTGCTTTTAAGATTCTTACTTTGTCATTGGTGTTTGCCAATTTAATTATAATGTGCCTTGGTGTCGGTCTTTTGGGGTTCATTTTGCTTGGGACTCTGTGAGCTTCTTGGATTTGTGTGTGTTTTTTCTTCCCTATATCTGGGAAATTTTCTGTCATTATTTCTTCAAAGAGGTTTTCTATTCCTTGCTCAGCTTCCTTTCCTTCTGGAACCCCTATTATGCGGATGTTGTTTTGTTTCGTGTTGTCCCAAAGTTCCCTTAGACTCTCCTCCTGCCTTTTAATTTTTTTTTCTAGAAGTTGCTTTTCTTGGGTATTTTTTTCCATCTTGTCTTCTAGCTCACTGATGCGGTCCTCTGCTTCTTCTAGTCTACTCTTGATGCTTTCTATTGAGTTCTTTACGGCAGCGATGTCATTTTTCATTTCTTCTTGGTTCTTCTTCATTTCCTCTTGGTTCTTGCTCATATTGTCGAATTTGTCTTCCATTCTTTTCAGCCACCTTATGACCATTTCTCTGAATTCTTTTTCTGGAAGGTTGCTTGCCTCCATTTCGTTTACTTCCTTTTCTGGTGATGCCTGCTTTTCTTTCATATGCGGGCTGCTTCTTTGTCTCCCCATGGTCTCTCTTCTCTGGGTGTCTGGTTATGTAGTTCTCTCTCTCCTGGGTTGATTTAAAGGCACAAAATACAGCACTACCAGGTACAACTCACAAGGCACTGAACAGGAATGTATTCACGGTATTAATAACCTCCAATAAAGATGACCACCAGAGAAAGGCAAATTAGTTGATAGGAGAGAAAGAAGAAGAGGAAAAAGGAAAGAAAGAAAGAAAGAAAGAAAGAAAGAAAGAAAGAAAGAAAGAAAGAAAGAAAGAAAAGAAAGAAAGAAAGAAAAAAAGAAAAAAGGAGTGTGAAAATGAAATTGGGAAAAGGGAAAGTAAAGAGAAAAAAAAAAAAAGTAAGAGAGACAAGAAAGTGACTAAGAGAGAAAGGGGAACAGACTATATATATATGGGGATAAAACTCCAATAGAACAATCACTAATCCCAGAAAATGCCAGCAACAAGTGCCTGGGGATTAGTACAAACTACCACACCAACTAATATGGAGTGAGGCAAGGGAAAGCTGAAGCACAAAACAAACAAAAAAATAAACAAAAGAAGAATAAGCAAAACAATCTCACAAAAAAGCATAAAAATTGGATATAATCTACATTCAAGCAAACAACAACAAAAGGACAGAGAGAAGGACAAGTTTATGGATAGCTCAGACAGGGAAGGGAGAGGTGTATGTGGACTTGGAGCAGAGGATTGGAGATTAGATATGTAAGTAGGGTGAAATTTTAACAAGGGGTAAACAGAAAGAATAGGAAAAATCTAAAGCAGTAAAAGGGTAATATAAACAGGACACTGAAAAGGGGGAGGTTAGGAAGAGAGTGATGGCCTAAAGGTAGAGTTGAGATAGAGTAAAACGATGCTAAAGGAAAGATAAAAATAGAATGTAGAACCCTAATCCCAAAATAAAATGAAGAGAAAATAAAATGACACTTTAAAAAAAAAAAAAAAAGATAAAATAGCAGTAGTAATAATACGGATTGAAAATAAAAATGTAATAATTAAAAAGGTAAAATCAAGTGATGAAAAAAGAATAAAAAAGTTTCTTGATTAAAAGATGCAAAAAATGAAAATAAAAAAAAATAAAAAAAATAAAAAAATAAAAGGTAAAAATAAAATGTGAAGTAGTGAAGGTCATTCACTTCCTCTGTTTTTCTGTTTGGCACGCCTGTTTCTCAGTCCAGACAGTATTGCAGTTCCCTGTGATCCACTGCTCTTCGGTGTTGTAAGCCAGTCCTGATTTTAAGCAGGCGGTGTGTCTTAATTTCTCGTATTCCTTTATTTTTGATTACACAAGAGTCGATTTGTGATTCAGCCCCTGGGTGGCAGTGTTTCTGGATTAACTTCCGGGTCTATCTATGGCCTCTCTAGGCAGTGTTAGAGCCTTCTTTCTCTGTGGCACTCGTCACCGGCCTGTGGGAGTGGTCTGCCTCAGAGCTGACTCTCTGATGGTCACTCCCCGCTCCGATCCCCAGGTTCCAGAAAAACAACCTTCCCCTGCAGTCTCCCAGGGTGTCCCCAACTGGGTGATCCTATGTATTGGGCTTAGTAATCAGAAGCAAGAATTTCAAGAGGAAAAGGCCCAGTTGTGCGTACTCCGGGACTCCGCGTAAGCCCAGGCACCCAGGGAACGCAGGGGCTGCGCGTAAGTCTGGACTGCCTGAAATTCTTAGGGTGTCCCTGCACTTCAGATCAAAATGGGTTGCTTTTTAGAGTGCCCTTCTCTTAGCAGCTCTGAGGACCCCTTTCCACAATCACAGATCACGCCAGCCCCTACAGCCACGGATTTTTCTAGGCACAGACTTCCCTGGTCCTCCAGCTCCCGCAAAACGCGCGTTCCTCTCTCCCGCCTGGACCAGAGACCTCACCTTATCCCAGGCGAAATCTGACCTTTCCGTGGTGGAGTGTAGAGCTCCTCTGAACCCGTGTGCTTGCGCCAGTTGGGGAGCGTTGTTCTGGGGCTCGCAGCTGTTCCTGGGGTGCCGCAGTTGTGGATTCTCAGGCTTCAGATAAGCTCCACTTTCCGGATCAAGATGGCGCAGACTCCGCGTCCAACCCCGCAGCTCCGGGAGGGGACCCAGCCACAGTTGGTGCTGCCAGGTCAGGGGAACCCCGTTCAGCAGTCCCCCACCTCCTTCTGGAATTCAGCTGTCTCCCAACCAGCCAACAAACACTCCTTGTGCGACCCTCAGCTATTCTTTCTTTCTGCTCCGGGACAAGGCTCGGAACACGTCTGTCTATTCCGCCGCCATTATTCCCTCCTCCTGTGACCATAATATATTAAACAAACAAAGATACTTGTAGAATAAAATATATAATAGAACAGTCATATTTTTATAAAATAAAACCCCAAACCTCTTGATATATCTATACATGTTGCCTAAGCAAAGGAAAAACTATAGAAAGCTAAACTGTTACCATCTACTACCCGGGCAGATTTAAGAATAGAGAGAGGAGTGTATATGGTGGGGGTGGGGGTGGGGACTACTGATTTCCCCACTCAAAAAAAGTGCGGAAAGGAGGCTTACAATTAGGAGGGAATTATGTTCTGTTCTCAGTAAGAACAGCTGCTCTGTGCTTGTCTTATCATGCTGCCCTTGATACCATCTTAATGAAGGGAGAGAATTGGTAATCGCCTTTATCTTCCAATCATTATTCTCTTTTTCCTTAAATCCTTTCAAGGCCAATACCACTTAGCAACCAAACTCATCTCTGTGGCCAACGTTACTGAGTGCCTTTTATCTGCGCCTGGACAAGCGAGGTAAAGGAATGCAACCTGAGCAGTCTGCCGGTTGTGTCTGTTTATCAGGCCAGTACTGCTTGCTATGCCTGGTCCAAGAACTTTCATGCACAAAGGGCGAGAATTTAAGAATGTCTCCCTCCTTGTCCGTGAAGAATGCGTCTCAGTCTGTGTGCGATGCAGCAGAAAGAGCACATGCTTGGGTCCAGGTCCGTGTCTTCTTTGCCTTCTCCTGGCTGTGTGAACTGCAGCAAAGAGCTGAACCTTCCCCCCAGCTCAGCTTGTGCACCTGTAAAACGGAGCTAGCGAACCCCATCAGATACAATTCCAGAGAGGCTGGAATCACACAGGAGTTGTGACAATGTTTTTGTAAACGAGGAAATAACGTCGAAACAGAGAGGATGAAGAGTATTATTGCACAAAACCTCAAAGTGGGAACAAGTAAGGCCAGGCTGGTGGAGCACTCCGCACAATGCCTGGCACACAGCACTTGACAAGTGGGAACCGTTATTGTTGATGAAGAGCACAGCTTCCATTTCCATTAGACTAAGAAAATGCATCTGTTTGCAGAAATGATAAAAGAACCACAAGCCACACACCAGCGTACGTGGAGGTCGGCTGGTTTCCACCTAGCATAAATCGTAGGGATACATGCCCATGTGCTTTTTAGTTGACAGGCAGCCATTTTTGCTTGTAAGCCAATTATCTCTGCAATTTCAACCCAAGGGCTGAATTCATCGAAACCTATTTTTTAAACTACAGAAAACAACTTCAATTTGAGAAATGTTATTGGCTGCCATTTTATTTTAAGGCATATGAGCACCTTTAAACCCCAATACTAGGTCTGATGGATCAATAACTGTTGTCTTGGAAGAAAGACTGCTGTTCAGAAAGGAGTCATTTAACTTAAGAAGAGAGCCCTAAGAAGTCTCCTAAAAAGTCGGTAATACTCCACACACACACACACACACACACACACAACCAACACAAAAAACCTGGACTTTTTTCCTTTCCCAGCTCACAAATCATTCAGGTTCAAGCCCCTCTTTCTGTCCCTCTCCCACTTCCCGCACAAATGCCTGGCTAACAACCTGCCCAACTAGGGAATTTGCAGCAGTCACATTCCTGGGCATGTCTGGGACATTCATCTTACACTGAAGTCCTCCATCATACGTGTCAAACAAGCTTACTCCACCACGCGATTTAAGATAAAAGGGTAAAAACTGCTAATATGTAAAAACCTTGTCGCCCACGCCTATCCCTGCTCTATGGCACTGTGTGTGTGCAGTGTGTGTGTGGGGGGGGGGGGGGGGGGAAGGGGTGGAGCTGGGTGGAGACTCGTCATTCATCTCCATGCAGATGGCAGGCCCGCCCTCACTATGATCTGAACTGGGCACACAAACGCTACAGGCCACACCACAGACCACAGCTGATCCTGGGGCATTTTTAGATTTACTATCTGTTGTGCCTCAGGCATTTCTTGCTGTTCTAGTTAATTAAAACCACAATAAAAACACAGCAACTCAGCAAAGGATCCTGTCACCATTTCCAACTGCCTACTTGACAATGTCATTTGGATGTTTAATAACATCTTCAGCTTTGAAAGCAAAATCTTGATTTCCCCCAAACCTACTCTTCCCAAAGACTTCCTTCCTGTAAATGGCAACTCCATCTCCCAGTGGTTCTGGCCAAAAACCTTGGTTTAATCCTTGTCTGCTCTCTGTTTCCTCATAGCCACACTGTCTGAAAATAAATCTCGGCGTGTCCATCTTCAGCATGTATCTCTCTGCTGCTCCCACCTCCGTCTGAGGCACTGCCACTCGTCCCGGCATTGCTGTAATACACTCCTCAACTGTTCCCCTGCCTTCACCCTTGGCCACCTACCGTCTATACTTAACACAGCAACCAAAGGGATTCTTTGAAAATGAAAATCAAATCATGTTGTTCTCTGCTCAAAGCCCTCCAGGGCTTCCCATCTTACTCACGTTGGTAAAAAGATAAACCCCACCATGACCACCCCCAGACATCTCTCCAGCCCTGCTTCTCGTTGCTCTCCTCCGGACTTACTGGGCTTTGTAAGCCAAGCATGATGGCCGCAGGGCATTCCTCTTTAATTTTCTGGAAGACTGTACAGAATTTGTGTTATTTCTCAAACTTTTGGTAGAACCCACCAGGGAGCCCATCTTTGTGAGAAGGTTCTTAACTACAATATCAATTGGTTTGCTAGACACAGGGCTATTAAAGCTAATCATTTCTTCTTGAGTGAGCTTTGCTAGTTTGTGTCTCTCAAGGAATTTGCCATTTCATCTAAGTTGTTGAACTTACAGGCATAAAGTTGTTAAGAATATTCCTTTATTATTTTCTTAATATTACAGAATCTGTAGTTACGTCACCTCTCTGATTCTCGATACCAATACTTTGTGCCAATTAATCTGGTTAGAAGTTAATCAATTTAATTGACCATCTTAAAGAACCAGCTTTTGGTTTTATTGATTTTTCTCTATTGGTTTTCTATTCTCTAGTTAATTGATCTCTGCTTTGATCTTTTAAAGTATCTGTTCTTCTATTATTTTGGAATACTTTATTCTTTTTTTTCTAGTTTCTTAAAGTTAAAGCTCGTGTCATCAATTTGGAGACCACTCTTTTCTAATATAGGCCTTGAATCCTACAAATTTCCCCATAAGTACTGCTTTAGTGACATCCCATAAATTCTGATATTTTCTTTTCATTATGATTTGGTTCAAAATACTTTCTAATTTTCCTTTTGATTTCTTCTCTGACCCATTTATTATTCATAAATTAGTTACATAGTTTCCAAACATTTAGAAATGTTAAGAGACTGTCTGTTATTGGTTTCTAAATTTTATTCCACTGTGGTCAGAGAACATATTTGGTATCACTTGAAACCTTTTTAATTTATGGAGACTTATTTTCTTGGTTCCAGAATATGGCCTATCTTGGTAAATGTTCCCTGTGCACTTGAAAAGAATGTGTACTCTGCTGTTAATGGGTGGAGTGTTCTATAAGCGTCAGTTGGGTCACATCAGTTGATGGTGCCGCTGTTCAAGTCTGCTATATCCTTGCTGATTTTCTGTCTACTTGTTCTATGAATTACTGAGAGAGAGAGAGAGAGAGAGAGAGAGAGAAAGAGAGAGAGGAGTGCTGAAATGTCATAATTGTGGCTATGTCTATAACTACTTGCAATTCTATGAGCTTTTGCTTCATGTATGAATAATCCCTTTATTATTATGAAATGACCTTCTTCAGTCCATAGGCCATCGCTCTATCCACTGAGCCAAACCAGCTAGGGCTGAAATGACCTTCTTTATCCCTGGTGATAGTCTTTGTTCTGAAATCTACTTTGACTGATATTAACATATAGCCAGCCACTCCAGCTTTCATTTGACTAGTGTTAGCATGGTAGACAGGCCTTTGTTATCCTTTTACTTATAACTTATTTGTATGTTTATATTAAAAGTGTGTTTCTCACAGGCAGCAAGTACCTGAGTCTTGCTTTCTTATCTAAACTGACAATCTCTGCCTTTTAACAGAAATGATTAGGGCATTTACATTTAACATGATTATTAATAATGTGGTTAGGTTAAATTCCATCATTTTGGTACCTGCTTTTGATTTCTCCTTTCGGATCTGTCTTCCCTTTTTCCTCTTTTCTGCCTTCTTTTGGATTAATTGAATATTTTTCATGATTCCATTTTATCTCCTTCATTGGCTTATTAGCTATAACGCTTTGTTTTGCTATTTTAGTTCTTTTAACTTATAAAGTCCACCTTCACCTCTTCACAAGTAGTACAAGAACCTTAAAATAGTATATTGTCGTTTCTCCCCTCTAATCTTTATGTTGGGATACATTTTACTTTTACCTATGTTTAAACTCAACAATATGCTATTATTTTTGGTTACAGAGTAAGATATCTTTTTAAAAGATTTAAACACTTAGAAAAATAGTATATATTTACCCACATGGTTACTATTTCCAGTGATCTTCATTCTTTGTGTATAAAGATTTCTATTTCCATCTGGTAACTTTTTCTTCCCCCTGAAAGGACTTCCTTTAACATTTCTGATAGTACATGACAGCTGTGATGAATTCTTTCAGCATTTTTTTGTGGCTGCGAAGTATTTATTTTGCCTTTATTTTTGAAAGGTATTTTCATGCATGGGGTACAGAATTTTCCTTTACTCTTAGTACCTGAAAGATGTTGCTACACAGTGTTCTTGCTTGCATTGTTTCCAACGAAAATTCTATCACCCTTATTTTTGGTCCTCTGTCAGTAATATGCTTTATTTCTCTGCTTTAAAATCTTTCCTCGTCACCAGTGATTTTCATTAATCTGATTATGATGTGCCTTGGTGTTGTTTTATTTATGTTTCTTGAGATTGGATTTCACTGAGCTTCTAGGATCTGTTGTCATTCAATTTGAAAAATTTCTGGCCATTATTTCCCTTGTCTCCTTATGGACTCCAATTACATGAATATTCAACTACTTATAGTTTATTAATACTCTTCATTTTTTAAAATTATTTTTTCTCTCCATGTTTCAAGTAGTTTCTTTACTTATAACTTCAGGTTCACTAATCTTTTTCTCCTGCAGTATCTGTTCTACCATTGATTCCATTTACTGTGTTTTTCATCTTAGACATTGTTGCTTTCATTTCTAGAAGTTCATTTTGGGTCTTTTAATATCTTCATGTCTCTAACTTTTTAAATACATAGAAAGCAGTTCTATTAACTGTTTTAGTGTCCTCTACTAGTTCTAACATCTATGTCAAATCTGGGCTGATTTTGATTATTTTCCTCATTATGAGCCATGTTTCTCTACTTATTTGCATGCCTGATAATCTTTGGTTAGATTTACCCTAATTAATTCTGAATATTTTTGTTTTGAGGTTTGACCTGGGATGTAGTTAAGTTACTTAGAAACAATTTGATTCTCCTGGGTCATAATTTATGCTTTTTTTCTTTTACAAATGACAAGGCTTCCTAGTCTGAGCAGTGAGAAGAGGCACTATTCTTGGCTTCTGCATGAGAGCTAGGCACTATTCCCTGTAATCCTTTTGGGCGATCCCTTTCTCAGCCTTCGGTAGCTTTTGTATAGGAAGGAATTCATCAGCGATCTGCTGAATACGCAAGGGAACCTTCTGTAGACCTCTGTAGCTCGGTCTCCATGCAGCTCTCTCCTCTTCAGTACACTGTCCTGTGAACTCTCTGCCTCTTTGGTCTCCCTGGACTCTCAGCAACATCAGATAAACTCAGGAAGTCCTCGGGGCTCTACCTATCCCCCCTCCCTGCATCTTGGCTTGAAAACGCTCTCGAGGCAATAAGCTCAGACAATGTATTGCTCTCCTCACTTGTTTCCCATCCCTTTAGGATTACTGTCCTTTACTTCCTGGTGTCCAGTGTCTTTTTAAAAAATTTTCAGTTGTTTTTAGTCAGGAGAGTAAATCTGGTCCCTGTTACTCCAGCTTGGCCCCCAAAGAGCATTTTTTTTTTAACATTTTATTTATTTATTTATTTATTATTATTTTTTTAAAATATATTTTATTGATTTTTAACAGAGAGGAAGGAAGAGGGATAGATAGTCAGAAACATCGATGAGAGAGAAACATCGACCAGCTGCCTCCTGCACACCCCGCACTGGGGATGTGCCCGCAACCAAGTTACATGCCCTTGACCGGAATCGAACCTGGGACCCTTCAGTCCGCAGGCCGACGCTCTATCCACTGAGCCAAACCGGTTTTGGCCAAAGAGCATTTTTAATGTCCATGTGTACATTGACATTGGGGCACTAATATTATTATTACTACTACTACAAATGTGGTTGGCTTTAATTTCCTGTGCTTTCAAATTGTCATTCCCCCGCCTCCCCACCAGAGTATATATTTAATCCATGTTTGTCAAACTTAGGCTGTAACTCCCTCCATTGTTGCTTTTGTAAACTGATGGGGATGTAAAGGTGCTCAATAAAGGCTACTAGCCTAGTAGAGTAATATGAACTTGTCAGTCCTGTTCAGGAAATTCAGCATGCACCATAAATTAACCATGTTAATTTAACAAAAAGGAAAAAAGCAAAAGGGAGCATGGAACCAGAAATCTGGTAGACCTGGGCCTTTTATTGCAACAGATTCCATTCAGGTGCATTCATTTCTGTAAGCGAAACCCACAGACTGGATTTGGAGAAAGCAGTCAGGATTGCAGGCTGTTTTCATTCCCACTATGGACAGTCTTTACATGGGAGAAACTGATCACTCAACAGAGGGCTCTGCTTAGGAACCTTCAGGCCTGGGACACTTCAGCAGCTGGGGCTCCAGTGCCATCAGCTCTGTGCCCGAGGGGCCTCCCTGTGCAGTTGTCAACCAGCCCACAGAGCCCCCTGGAGCAGGGAAAGTGGGCCAGCCCACCAGCCAGCCTCTGTTCAGCTCCCTGGGAAGGAGGTGCAGAGGGCAGGTCTGCTCAGAGCCAGCTGGCCGCCTCCCACATGCAAGCCCAGCAAGACAGGCCGAACTTTCTAGTTTCCATTCTCTGTGGCTGCACGTTCCCCCGTGCGGCTTCTGGGGAAAGCCAGTGCAGCTGGCACAAACAAACAGCCCCTCGACCCTGTTCTTGACGTGCTGCTGCCAAAATTCAATTCGAAGAATAAAAGGCAAACATAAACCCCAGCTCCTGCTGGGAAAGTTGTTCAAGTGAAAAGGAACCAGAAGGAATGAACAGCCCAACTGCTTTCATTGATTCATAATTTCTGCTGTCACAGAGCAGGAAAGTCCTTCCCCCCCCCCACCCCTCACCCCGCCCCCCGGAAAAAAGAAAAGCTCTTCAAGACATCTGTTAACTCATTTCTGAACAGTCAGCTTCCACAACTGGGGATTCTGAAAAAGGGGGATGTCAGGAGCACTGGGTTTAGCACATCTTTTGCTGTAATGTGGATGCTGGCTGGGTGGACGGCTGGTAACCGAGGAGCCTGTGGCATGTTGCAGCTCAGTTCCCATCCACCCAGAACAAGGGTCTTTGCCTTACTTCTGTCCAGGACCCTCTGCCAGGCTGGTAATACATATGGACACTTCTGAGAGCAAGGCTTATAACTCATAAAATAAACTACATAAGACTGCAAAGGAAACCAATGAGACTGGAATATAGTTATCAAAATAAAAAAAATGTAAACTACAATAATAAATGTGCTTCTTTAGGGACACAGGAAACCACAAGAGCTAGTGCAGTTCTGCAAACTACCTTCATTTCAACGTAGTGATGGGTGCCCACCACCTCTCAGGGTTATCTGTCAAGTGATGAGAAAGTACATGATTTCCTGTGGTGACTACATCACAGGCGTTTTAGTCATAACGGAAGGGAACACATTTCAGTTAGAGGTCAATGAAAAAAAGGAAGCAATATTTGTCTCCTCTGTTTATAGACCCTCCCGAATTCTCTCCATGGACCGCGGAGCTGTAGGTTAGGAAGCCGTCTCTTTTTCTCGGCTGTCAGGAAAGAACCCTGCGCTGCGGGACAAAGGGCTGGATCCCCATCCTGGCTCCACTTCTAACCAGCAAAGACTCAGCCTTGTAATTCGTAAGCTGAAGAATGAGTACTGTCTCGCCCAGGCAGTTCTCTACCTGTAATGTTTCTCCCCTGCTCCACAAAGCCGGTGGGGGTGTCCCCTGAGGTCCCAAGCACGCTCTGCCTACCGCTATTACTGGTCGTCTCACCGTGGCGCAATGAGCTCCTTATGCCTCTGTCGCACCCTTGCACAAAGCAGTAATAAGGGCTCATTTGGCACTGTGTTCTTGGTGTCAAGCACAGGGCCTGGCACACAGAAGACCATTATGCATATACAGGGTGGGGCAAAAGTAGGTTTACAGTGGTGAGTACTTGAAACACAGTTTATTGTTGTATTATTAATTAATTACTGTGTTATTTTTCCATACAAGCAACGGTAAACCTACTTTTGCCCCACTCTGTATTTACTGGATGAACAGATGAAAGGCTGGATGAAAGCTGTGACCACACTCAGCTTCTCTCTCTCACTGTAAACATATTTCTACTTTGTACCAGTTCTCAGCCCTGGTTACACGTAAGAATTGCTTTTAAAGATTTTAGAAAATACAGAGACCCAGGCCGCACCCCCAGAAATTGAGAGCCCCGTGGCTTGGAGTGGTGTCCTGGCCTTTGTATGTTTGTTAAAAAAATATACTTTTATTGATTTCGGAGAGGAAGGGAGAGGGAGAGAGAGATAGAAACATCAATAATGAGAATCACTGATCAGCTGCCTCCTGCACACCCCACATTGGGGATCGAGCCTGCAACCTGGGAATGTGCCCTTGACCGCAATTGAACCTGGGATCCTTTAGTCTGCAGGCCGAGGCTCTATGCACTGAGCCAAACCGGCTAGGGCCTTTGTATGTTTTTAAAAACACCCCAGGCACAGCCAGAGTTGAGAGCCCACAGTACCACGGAACAGCTGAGGCGAGGGAATAAAGCTCCCAGATGAACTTCTTTCCCAGAGCCAGAAAGATGATATTAGTGCAGAATTCTAAACTCTGCAAGGGGCTAAACTCATAAATTGAGTTTCTGACCCTCAGAGTCAGGTCACAGTTCTGAATCCAGAAACATCAGCAATATCTGAACTACATGCTCAGACTTGGATGAAAAAATTCTCAGGCTTGACAGTGAAGACCATGAAACAAATTGCAAACCACACAGGGGAGCACACTGAGGCCGCCCCCCCCCTGCATCCCCCCCCTTTTCTCCCCTCCCTACGAGAAATCCTTATGAAAAGGGCCCCATCCTGGGCAAGCAGCGCACCTTGTAGGCAAGTTTCCTCACCTGCCAAGTGGAGATACTAGTACAGCCAACTCACTGTTGCAGGAACTGGCAGATGTAATGGGGCTGAAAGCATTTTGTGAGTAGCTGAACATGCTACCAAGATTAATTCTTGATTATTGCATTCTACCAATTGAGCTCTGACAGGTGGAGAGACCTTATAGTTCAGTGATTAAGAACACAGATTCCAGAGTCAGAATTTCTGCATACAAATTCTGGCACCAGCCCTTACCTGCTCTGTCATTTTAGGCAAATTATTTAACCTTTTTGTACCTCCATTCCCCATCTGTAAAATGGTGACAATAAAGGTACCTATCTTGTTGAGTTTTGGAAAGTTTGGCCAAGTTGATGCACTGAAAGTGCCCAGAACACAGCTCTAAACCTGAAGTGTGCATCAGAATCATCTGGAAGGCTAGTTAAAGCACAGAGTGCAGGGCCCCACCCCAGAGCTTTGGATTCAGTCGATCTGGGCTGGGATTTGAGAATCTGCATGCGGACAAGCTCCTGGGTAATGCTGGAGTCACTGCTTTGGGAACCACACTTTAAGAACCACTGGCTTAGAATGATGCCTGGCATACAGTGAGAACCTTGTAAGTGTTAGCCGTTATTATCTTTTCCTGGGCTCTACCTTTTAGTCCCTGAACAGAACCCTTTATGCTCCAGTGCTACTCAGAACTATCTTCATGTAGAAGCCAGCGTGAAATCTACTTGCAGTGGTCCCCACAGCGTGGACCCAACTCTGCTGCATGAGCATCTCATGGGCGCTTATTTGTAATGCCAGCTCTTAGGCCTCAACCCAAATCTAACGATTCAGGAATTACAGGGGGGAAGCTCAATATCCTGTGTTCTAACAGCCCTCCAGACGACTAATGCACACCAGCTTTAAGAACAATAGCTCTATTGGAAAATTACACGACCACCACAGTAACCCTACTGAATATGCCCGGGAGGCAGATGGCTTCCAGTCTAGGGATAGTTTTTGGTGGAGCCCAATACCTGGCTCAGTCCTTATTCACCTAGTGGCCTTATATGAATTATGACTTTAAGCCCAGCCCGGTGAGGCTCTTGTTGAGCGTCAACCTATGAACTAGGAGGTTGCAGTTCTAGTCCTGGTCAGAGAGGACGGGAGGAGAGAGAGATAGAAACATCAACGATGAGAGAGAATCATTCATCGGCTGCCTCCTGCACGCCCCACACCGGGGATCGAGCCTACAATCCAGGCATGTGTCCTGACCGGGAATCAAACTGTGACTTCCTGGTTCCTAGGTTGACACTCAACCACTGAGACATGCTGGCTGGCAGCCACAGTTACCTTTATAATCATTACATATGTCCCCTCTCAAATGATTTGAGGTAGCTTATAACAAGACATAAATATACTCGGGATAGCTAAAATAAAGATTAAAAATACAGAAACACCACACATAGAAAGTGGAGAGTAATGGTTGAAACTGTCATTGCAATTGTCTTCTAAGTTGAGGTCTGAACTTCCCCGTGGACCAGAGCCCAAAGGAAATGCAGAGGTTCCCTGTTCCCACCATCTGAACACAGAAAGGTGACCGGCCCTTTTAGGGATACACCATCGTCCCTCTGCCACAGCTGCTCTACATTCTAGAAACATCGATCACACGAACCTTCCCACAAAGCCCCGTGTAACAGGAGGGACTCTCCTCCAGCAGCGCTTCCTGTACCTGCTTCTTTAATTCTCAACAAGAGCCAAGGACAAACTCCTCCCATCCCAGAGGATAAGAGATGTTACACTTACTTCGGGTGCCGAATATCAGGGAGAGAGCGATTCAGGGAGATCTTATCGCTGACGTAGATGTTAAATCCATTTTCTCGGTACGCCTGATCCACTCTCTCAGCGTCCGTCATGGGGTACGGTCTCCCTTGTTCTCCATTTCCTGGGAGCAAAGAGCAGAGTCAATGTTGCTAACTGAATGGTGTGGGGACAAAGGATGAAGAATATGATTCAACCACAAAGATGAAATCTGATGCTGGATACAGAGTGTCTGTGCAGATTTTGCAGGGCGAAGTGTACAGAGGGGAGGGGAGTGAGCGTTCTGTCATGGCTGAGTCGCACACTTTATAGAGCCTGTCCTCATGTAATCTCCACAGGAAGCAAGTGGGTGAACATGAGAGCCCTCAGCCTACAGATGGATAAAGCCCATGGTCCCTCCCCTCTGCCAGGAGCCCCAAATATCCCTGACCAGATAGTCTAACCACCTGGAGGGAGACCAGGTCCACGTAAGAGCTGATCAACCCCGGGGCAGTCACAGCACCTCTCTGACAGTAGCTGACGCGCCCTGGTACCCACAGCCTAGTGAGAGCCCAATAGATGCTGTGTAGGCGAGAGCTTTTTGTAAACTATAAAACACTATATAAATGTGAGGAAATGTTATGGCTATTCTCCAGGCAGGGCCAACTTTATATGTAAGTCAAAAGGGGGTTAATGGAGGGGTGAGGACACATATATAATACCTTAATCAATAAAGAAATTAAAAAAAATTTTTTTTAAAAATTGCCACAAACGATACAAGATGCTTTGAGTTTTTTAAAGCCAGCAAACAAATTAAGATCTGCCCAGGCTCGGGCAGGACTGCTTGGAAAGTGTTGATGTGAGCCACGGACTTGGTTGAATAAAGTGCTATTCTTTCTGTTCTCTGCACAATCCAGCTGGGGAAAGAGTTCCTGATGTTCTGGGAAATTATCCTCAGGGTTCTCAGGAGGCGGATGGGAAGTGGTAATGTCCACACCGAGCCTGCAGAATCTGACATTGCCGAGGGTCCTGAAGGAATGGCAGTAAGATGGCTGGTCAGACAGGACCTCATCTTCCGGAGCTTATGCTCTGAGCATCGTCCCATGCAGTTTGTCACGTGAATGTGGACAACATGAGCTTGATGGGGAGGTGCAAGCTAAGAGGTGGAGCCCACGGACTGTGGCTACTCCAATCCTGCCAGACGAGGGAGAGGACTCCCCTGTCTGTATGACGCTCCATGTCAAACACAGTGGCCAGTGCCCGGGACGGGTTCCACAAGGGACTCGGGTGCAACAGAAGCAGCTCTCTCGGGGCGGGAGCCTCAGGAAGGCAGGACAGGACCGACTCATATTTAGGCCCTGGGGCGGGCAGGGTGGAAGCCGTAGTCCAGCCCTGCTATCCCAGCTCTGTCACCTGGGGCGTGCCTTTCGCCTGTCTATGTCTTGGTTGTCGCCTTTGTATTAATTGGGATAAGAAGGTTCAGTGTGATGAAGGGCAAGGCGCCTGGTACCCAGTTAGCACTGGTCATTATTATTCTGAATAATTTCTCCAGGGCTTACTCCTTTCTTGCTAGTTAGGCTGGTATGCTAATAACTCTGGTACAATTGTCTGGCAAATCAGCTCCTTTCAAATGTCTCCTTTTTTAATTTAAGCAGCCCTCCCCCACCCTAACCTAACTCTTCATTCTAAATTACTGGCATACGGAAAAATGCATGTCGTGTCTTTAGATTTCCCTGAATTTCAGTTATCATTTCAGCTCTATTCAAAGCCTTGTTGTAATCTGGTTTTTGTCATAATGTAATTTTAAGAAAATCAATAGTGGGTGCCTTGAACTGAGATAAAAATGAATAAAATACCAATCGCTTCTATTTCTACAGTGTTTTCCAGTGTAAAGCTACTTTGTACCAATACCCTGAGGCTGTCGAAGCAGGAAGCATGAGCTCCAGTGGCAGATGGGGAAACTGAGCTCAAGGATTATGGAATTTTCCTGATGGTCACATGGCTGATGATAAGGGGTGTCAGAGCTGCCCTCCTGACTCCTCATCCAGGCTCTCTACAAACAACTCTCCACATAATTTCCCTTCCCAACTCCCCAGCTGTAACAGAAACTGCTCCAAAGACGAATTGGCCAAAGAAAATATTAGCTGGAGCCCATTAAATTCATTCAGCCTCGTAGCTGTAGGGCTGGTAGGGGTCAACTCTGCCCTCCAGACCTGGGTTCAAATTCCCAGCCTGCCTCTTTCTCACTGTGTGACGGTGGGCAGATCACCCCACCTCTCGGAGCTACAGGTCCCTTCTCATCAAATGGGCCATAAAGGTTGATTTGGGGATTCACCGAGAAAATGTGCAGTATGGACAGTGAGCTGTGGCTCACTGTAAATACTCATAAATGTTGGCTCTTATTATCACTGCTCCTCATTTTAGTGGTAATACATCTCATAAGGGGGAGACATTTTTTATCGCCCAATAAAGGTGGCAAGGCAAATTCCTGAAAGCATTGGATCTGGTGATGTGAGTGGAGAAAGGATGGGGCCAGCTCACAGGTCAGGTGAAGAGGGGATTCCAGAATCAGGGGAACGGAGGGTGGAGGGTGGCAGATGGAGAGGAGTTGAAAGGAGGTCCAGACACCCCATTAAACACACATACGCGCACATGCATGCTCACACGCATACCCTCTCCACAGGCCTGCCTGTGGACGGTACCTCTCTCCGTACCTACACGCTGAGCATCCCTTCTGATGGCTTCTTTGTCATGCCAGTCCTTCAGCTTTTGTCCATCTCCCAAGAAAAATATCTTCTTTTGCTGATTGTGTGATCCCTTAAAAAAAGAAAAAGACAAAAACTGTGAAAAAGAAAAAGAAAAGGGGGAAATAAGTTTAATAACAGAGACCCAGAAATTACACTGCCTAAGGGAGCTTTTGGCATTGGCTGAATGTCTGTCAGCTGTTCATTTACTAACCCCCTTGGCATACCTCTGTTAGTGCCACCCAGGCACACAAAGGTCAGGACGATGAGTCCACCCTCTTAGAAGTCAGAAACCAGCAGGAGAAAAACCCAGATGGACAAACATTCCTTTCACTCAAGAAAAAGCAGCACGTGTGGCGCTGCCAAGAGAAATATAACAACACCACGAGCCACAAATGTGAGCCACATTTGCAACTTTACATTTTCTAGTATTCACATTGGGAAGAAAAAGAAACAGGGGAAGTTAGTTTTGATAATATGTTTTATTTACCCCAACATACTCTATGTAAAATATTTCACCACACTATGTAAAAAATTCATTGAGATACTTTACTTTTGTTTTTGTACTAAGTCTTCAAAATCCAGTGTGTACTTTACACTTGTGTTCATCTCGATTCAGGCCCCTTTCAAGGGCTCCACAGCCACAGTGGCTGGTGGCTACCTAAGGGATGAGGCAGGGTAGGTGACCCTCAGATGACAGGCCCGCAGAAAGTGCTACAGGAGTTCACCTCCACCTGGGAGAACTGGAGAAGGTTTCATGACCGAAGGCGTTTGGGCTGAGATAGGCTGAAATGAGGGGCAGGCAGGGCAAACGGCCTGGGCACAGACTCCCAGGGGTGGTAGAGTCGCAGAAGTAGGCTTGGCCTTGTTCGTTTCTAAAGTCACAAGGAGGGTGAACATTTGGCGACTGTGTGGAATGGATGAACAAACAGCTGAATGCTGAAAGGAAACAGGACGATGCAACAGCCCCCAGAGAGCAGCCCCCGGGGCCTGGCTCTGAAGCTGTTTATTATGATGCGTCTGGGGAGGTGAGCCCATCCTCCTGGGCCCATTAGAATCAGTCTCCCTAATTAAATGAGGCTGCATGCCAGTGCCTGGGGTCATCTGAAGGTGCCAGATGCTTTCCCACGCCCACGATGAAGTCTAAAGACTCAGAACCTTCCCAAGGTACCTTCCGTGTTTCTTTGGATAAGACTGGCTTTCCACATCACCTTGCCCATTAAAATTCCCGCAAGACAGTCCTTGCCGCTGTGGCATGCAGAATCCAATAGTCCTATTTCCTATGTAATCAACTACAAAGGCCCTGAATGTGTGGTGTGCCGGAACGTCAGCCATAGAAAGAAGCCACCGGGATAAAACAGTCCACACGCCTGTTTGTTAAGTCTCTGGCTGATTCTTGAGTTAGCAGATTGTCTACAACAGTGCAATATCCTTACAACAGCTTTAATGACAATAACAATCCGTTGTCGTCCCTCCTACAGGCCTCTCGGAGTTGCAAGAAGAAAATTCTGAAAGCCGGCATGCCGGATGTCTTGGTCAGGGACGGAAAGAAAAGAAAACAGAGGCCACGTGCCTGCAAACAGTTCTCGGGGTTCACAGAAATCGCAGAGGCTGAGCTGGAAGTTCAACCTTCGGTGGATTTCAACTGTGCTGAGCTACATTTGAATGCTCAGTGCTGCCTGGGGGAGAAGGAGGCTGAGAGCAGGAGCTTGACCCTCCGTCAGTCAAACCAATCAGACCAGCAATGCATCTATCTGTTTTCTGTACTCGGATCTGCGTGGGATTTCATTTTAAAATGGTCCTCCGCTAAAAACAAATTGACAACCAAGTCTCCAGACAAGGGAACAAATAAATATACTTGGAAACTGAGCTAGGGCCACCTCTATATTCGCAGACAGGGAAACTGAGCCTCGGGGTGGGTCAGGGACCTGCCCAAATAAATACATCTCAATGTCACCACTGATCGATCGTGAGCTATTTAGCTATTGTTCTCCAGCCCTCCTTCCCAAGGCCTTTTCCACTTGGTGCTACCCAAAGGCTGGACCTTCGGCTGGTTACTTTAGGTCACTCGGGGAACTCAAGAGGCTCTGCAAAAGCCTTAACGGAAGGTACCAATTCGAAGTGATTCTCCAAGTGTGGCCTCTGACACAGCAGCACCCGCTGGAGCTAACAGCAGAAGCTATGGAATGACTGAGGGGCTAGTTTAGGATAGAGAAGAAATTCCAAGGGTTGGATCAGTGCTAGGATGAAACGGGACCATTTGGAAGATGTTAGAAGAGGCCAGGAATAGGTTGCTCACCTGTTCATCAGGGTGTGAAGGAGGAAATCAAGGGCTGGTTAGGCTAGTGCTGCTCACATTTTACGTGCAACAGAATCACGTGGGGATCTTGCTCAGTGCGGGATCTGACTCAGGAGGTCTGGGTGGGGCCTGCGACTCTGCATTCCTAACAAGCTCCCCAGTGATGAGGATGCTGCTGGCCCATGAAGCACACTTACATGACCTTCAAAGGACATTTTAAGAGTCTAAGACTCCATGAAGGGCACAGTTTCCTCCGTATTCCTCTTGTGCGGAAGTCTTCCCACACGGCTGGGAATGGGGGACAGGGTTGAATCTCACAGTTGTGACCTCACAGAAGCAAACTCCTTAAATCTTGTTCTCAGGATGAGCAGTGAATTGCTGAACTGACAGGGTAGAGAATTAAGGTCCCTAAATTCTAGAAGTTTCATACCCACGGCTTCTACCATCTCCACCGTCTTTGCCTTAAAGATGTATGTCCCTCTGGGATGATCTGCAGAGATGATCTGTGCTGTTTTAGGTGGTATCATGAGTCCTTCCATCATCCCTACAGTAAGAGACCTTAGAGCTCGCTGACACAGGGGGTTCTGCATGTCTAAACATGTAGTTAGCAGAGGGCCCTCTAATATCCAAGCTAAGCAGCTGCGCAGAGACAATTAGCCCTTCCTTCCTCATCTTGCAGATGGGGAAACTGAGGCCCGAAGAAGCCATACTACTTACCCAAGGCCACACAAGCAGGCAAGAGGAGAAGAGCCTGTTGACTCCCAGGCTAGTTTTCAGTGGAGAGAAGCCTTGCAATATGGACCTCGGACAAGCTACCGGAGTCACGGGCACCTCAGTTTTCCTACCGGGAAAATGGAGATGGCACTACCTGCCCAAAGGATTCAGGGGTCCTCAAACTTTTTAAACAGGGGGCCAGTTCACTGTCCCTCAGACCGTTGGAGGGCCGGACTACAGTTTAAAAAAAAACTATGAACAAATTCCTATGCGCACGGCGGGCCCGGGACGAGTCGGCTGCTAAGCAGGACAGGCAGCGGCACCCGGCGGGCCAGATAAATGTCCTCGGCGGGCCACATGTGGCCCGCAGGCCGTAGTTTGAGGACCCCTGTATGAACTGAGAAAAATCACAAACTGTAATAAAATTTGCGGTCAATTTCAGGTGGTTTAAGTCTCTGAGGTCCATCCGTGGAAAGCTCATAGATCATTCAAACTATCACCAAATGTTTACTGAGAACCACTCAGTACCAGGCACTGTGCTAGGCACTGGGGGTACAGGCAAGACAACACCGATTTCACGTAGGCACGGAGTTTACAGCCAGACCAGTTTCTCTCAAAGGGCGCTGGCTCTTGGGAGACCTCATTATAGATGTAAATTCCTGGGCCCCACACTGAACCTATTAAATCAAAGTATCTGGAGCTAGGAAGCCAGGATGATGTGTTTTTAAACCTATTCCCCATATGAGTCTGATTCACAATAAAGGTGAAAAAACACTTGTCTAAATCCAGCTGCTTCGTTTTACAGATACGAAATCTGAGACTAACTGAGTGGGACAGACTTGCCCTAAATCCCATAGCTTGTCAGCCCCCCAAACCGAACCAGATCTGGCTGTTCTCTCCCTGAGCTAGACTGTGAGCTTCTTGCAGGCAAGTACATGTCACTGCGCTCTCCCAGGTGGTATCATGAGTCCATCCCATCATCCCTGGCTCACCTTAGGCCCTCAGTGGAATGAGTGAATGAATGAATGAGTGATTGCTCATCAATGTGACAGGTAGTCTAATGACTCAGAACATTCTGGTTCCAGAGTTGGAAAAGCCTAGGTTTTACTTCCCGGGCAGATGGACCTCAGTTTCCTGGACTGAAAAATAGGGAAAACTAACAGAATGACCTGCGGGTTGTTGGGTGGATGAACTGAGTTACTCTCCACAAAGCATCTAGCTTGGTGTCTGGCGCAAAGTTAGGCCCTGCCAGTAAAGGACTGCTACTATCAATACATTCTTTTCAGAGAAAGGTTGTGATACAATGTTTGCGATGGCCATGTTCAGGGGTGGGGGGTGGTGGTGGGGACTAGGAAAGGGATGGGAATCTAATAATAACACTGTGAGCCCTGCAGAGGCAACCTATTTTACACCGGAGCCAATTCAACTGGCTATTGCTGATAACAGGATTTAGAGTTTCCTCATTAACAGGTCATATGGCCCTGTGGAAATCCAATGTTCCTCAGGAAAGCAAAGTGTTCTTAATTAATAATGGCATTCTACATTAGAAACAAATGCCACACGACCTTTAGCAACAAGAAAGGCTTGGACAATGCTTCTCAAAAGACAGCAATTCTTATGCAATAGCGGCCATTTATTTATTTATTTTTTTAAATAAATCTTTATTCAGATTACAATTATTTCTCCTTTTTTCCCCCATAGCTCCCCTCCACCCTCCCACCCCACCTTCTGCCCTTACCTACCCCCCACTGTCCTCATCCATAGGTGTATGATTTTTGTCCAGTCTCTTTATGAACCCCCCCATACCCCTTTCCCCCTGAGAATTATCAGTCCACTCCCTTTCTATGCCCCTGATTCTATTATATTCACCAGATTATTCTGTTCCTCAGGTTTTTAATTCACTTGATTTTTAGGTTCACTTGTTGATAGATATGTATTTGTTGTTCATAATTTTTATCTTTCCTTTTTTCTTCTTCCTCTTCTTTAAGAATACCTTTCAGCATTTCATATAATACTGGTTTGGTGGTGATGAACTCCTTTAGCTTTTTCTTGTCTGTGAAACTCTTTATCTGCCCTTCAATTCTGAATGATAGCTTTGCTGGGTAGAGTAATCTTGGTTGTAGGTTCTTGCTATTCATCACATTGAAAATTTCTTGCCACTCCCGTCTGGCCTGCATAGTTTCTGTTGAAAAGTCAGCTGACAGTCGTATGGGTGCTCCCTTGTAGGTAACTATCTGTTTTTCTCTTGCTGCTTTTAATATTCTCTCTTTGTCTTTTGCTCTTGGCATTTTAATTATGATGTGTCTTGGTGTAGTCCTCTTTGGATTCCTTTTGTTTGGGGTTCTGTGGGCTTCCTGGACTTGTAAGTCTATTTCTTTCACCAGGTGGGGGAAGTTTTCGGTCATTATTTCTTCAAATAGGTTTTCAGTATCTTGCTCTCTCTCTTCTTCTGGCACCCCCATAATTCTGATGTTGGTACGCTTGAAGTTGTCCCAGAGTCTTCTTACATTATCTTCAACTTTTTGGATTTTTTTTTTTGCTTTTTGCTTTTTCGGTTGAGTGTTTTTTGCTTCTTTGTAATTCAATTCTTTGACTTGATTTTTGTGTTCCTCTTGTCTGTTTTTGGGTCTCTGTATAATATTTTTTATTTCAGTCAGTGTATGTTTAATTTCTAGTTGGTCCTTTTTCATCTCTTCGAGGGTCTCGTTATATTTATCGGCCTTTTCTAGGATATTCTTAAAAAGCCTTATAACCGTGGTTTTGAATTCTATATCCAGTCGTTTGTTTTCCTCCATTTCTTTTGTTTGTGATCTGATTCTTAGATGCCGCATTTTCACTGCTTCCCTGAGTTGGTAGATTTGTGTGCTAGGTTTCCAATTTGGCCCAGTGGGTCTGCCTCCCCAGTTAACCTGAGGTGGACACTCTTGGTGCACACCTTTGTGGACTGTGTGTACAGCCTTGTTGTAATTAAGTCTTTATTGTTGTTGGTATCACTGGGAAGAATTGACCTCCAGGCCAGTTGGCTGTAAGGATCAGCTGTGTCTATGCTGGGAGAAGTCCGGTGCTGGAGACAGCCTTATAGGATTAGGCTTGCCAAATTGCAATAGCCTCTGTGCTCAGCTTGGATGGGGTGGAGTCTCAGTCTTGGCTTCCCGTCAGCCTTGCCCTTGCGCGCAGTGTGTGCCTTCAGTCCTCTGCTTTCCCGGCTCCCGATTCTCCGCCCGAGTCCAGACTCCCCCCACAAGAGCGTGGGTCCCCAGGGGCTCACCTGGAACTGGGGTTCACTGCAGTCAGAACTGGGGCTCACTTCAGTCAGAACTGGAGTTCAGTGCCGTCAGTAGCCTCTCACTCCCTTCTGCTAGGGAAAGCCTGTGGCAGCCTCCGCAGCCTTTGTGCGCACTGGCGCGAGCGGACTTTCAGTCCTCCGCCTTCCCCGGCTCCTGAGTCTCCGCCCGAGAGTCCAGACTCCCCCCACAAGAGCGTGGGTCCCCAGGGGCTCGCCTGGAACTGGGGTTCACTGCAGTCAGAACTGGGGCTCACTTCAGTCAGAACTGGAGTTCAGTGCCGTCAGGAGCCTCTCACTCCCTTCCGCTAGGGAAAGCCTGTGGCAGCCTCCGCAGCCTTTGTGCGCACTGGCGCGAGCAGACTTTCAGTCCTCCGCCTTCCCCGGCTCCCGAGTCTCCACCTGAGAGTCCAGACTCCCCCCACAAGAGCGTGGGTCCCCAGGGGCTCGCCCGGAACAGGTGTTCAGTGCAGTCAGAACTAAGGTTCAGTGCGGTCGGGGGCTCCCTTCCCCCTTCCGCCAGAGAAAGTCAGCCAGGCTCTCAGCCGCCCTTCCTCTTTGCGTGCACAAAGACCCTTTGCCGTACCTCCAATTCTCTGTGAGCTTTTCTCTATCCTTCTAGTTGTAGAATTTTCACTCAGTCAGCTTTCCTGCGGTTCTGGATGGTGTCCGTTCTGTCTTTTAGTTGTAGTTTTGAAATTGTTGTGCGAGGCAGCAGTTTAGGTGTTTACCTATGCCGCCATCTTGGTTTCTCAATAGCGGCCATTTAATATCATGCAAAAAACACGCCTGGAATTTCAGTCCAGTGGTAAAGTTTCTTTAATTCTACAGACGCACAGATTTGTCTAGGAAAGTGGTGATTTGCTACTTTTCTTCTCAGTTTGTAGATGTCCTTTTGCTACCGGAAGCAAAGGGGCCAGGAAGGAGCATGGCAAGAGAGGAGAGGGAGGGGGTGGGGGAGGCTGGCAGAATTAACGTGGAAGTCGCAGTAATAATAAATTGGATTTTGACTGGCTCCTCTAAATAACTGCTCCTGGTATCTGCATGCTTTTACTTAACGTTCCCCTGGGAGAAGTGATTGGCGTTCAAACAGCCACACACTCACACACGCAAATGGAATTTTAATCTTTTGTTTAACCACTACTTAGTGTGCCTGGCACCCTTTGGAGGGAGGGAAGAAAGGTGGCGAAGCAAGCCAACTGTACCCCGCCCAAGAAGAAAGGCCTGTTACAGTGAACGCTCTAATCCCAGCACTGCAGACTCGGCACATCCGCGTCGCTGGCCGAGCTGGCCAGTGTCGTCAAGATAATGGGCAAAAAGCTGTAAGCTCTGAAATGACAAAGCCGAAAGGAAAACTGAGGCGGTTGCCTGCTTCATTCAGGGTCTGAGGACATATTACAGACCAGATTCTGCTGCAAATTTTAGGATGGCTTCCCCCGGACCCTCCTCTCAACTACCCCTACAAAGGAGCTGGAATGATTTTGTTTTGAGGTTTAAATGACTCTATATAATTCCAAGCATTTGGTAATCTGCTAAGTAAATTATTCTAATAACCTTCCTACACACACATACACACACACACACCATCACAACAAAGCATTCTTTAAGGTTGCCTTCAAGGTTATACTTCAAAGAGGGTGGGGGGACGTAAGCCAGCCAAAGGTGTAAAGTTACTTTAAGCAAGGGAGTTTGGACAGTTGGATAAATGTACTTTCTTCATGAATTTTGAGGACATACGCTAGATTGTTTTGATTGATTTATTTGTTCATCCACAAATGAGAATAGGTCATTGAAGAACTGTGGGGAGACCAAGATAAATGAAACAGTTCCTGGCCTCATCAAAAATCACGCTTAGGAGACAAGTAGATGAGACAGAAAAACACACACAACACTGTAACTAAGGGCCTTGAAAGTTGTACAGAGACATTCTACGGGCATTTACGAGACCCAAAGGTTAGAGTCTGCCTGGAATGATCAGGGAAGAATTCTTGTAGGAACAGAGTCTTTGGGAGGTACTTGAAAAGGATGGGTAGGAGTTGGACTGTTAGCAATGGAGGGGTGGAATCCAGCTGGAGAGAAAGTATGGGCAAAGAAATGAAGGTTAGAAAGTAAGGGGCATATTTATTTAATGCAAGGGGCCTGGTTTGGCTGGAGTGAGTGGGGCACAAAAGAATCATGAGTAATGAGGGCAGGAAGTCTGGACCAGAATCCAAGGGCCTTACACTTGAGCTATGTGGCAGGTGGAAGCCACAGAAGGTGTCTGAGCAAGAAACAGGCTGGAGTAGAACTCAAAAAATAAAGTATGTTACTACCTTTCCACTTGCAATTAACCTAAGAACCCTCCTCTTCTCGGGAGAGATGCAGGGAGAAAGGGGATCCTGTTTCCTTAGGAAGACATGCCCCTCTTTGCAGGCCCACTCTCATCCTGGCCTCCTGTAAGGCAGACTGATGGGGGTGACCTAGCCCAGCCCCTCTGCAGTAGGCTGCTGTCTGAGAAAAATTTTCACAAGAAAACAATAAAAACTAAGGGCACCGTTTGAGAGTAAACAGAGACACTATAACCCCGTAACCACGAGGCGGCCTAAGTCTGCTGGGCCCATGTCAGGCAAGTCCTGTTTCACTCGGCAACGGGTGTGTCAATTTCCCTCCCTCCTACACCTCTGTCATCTCAGCACCAGGAAGTTGGAACCTGAAATCTGGACAGGGCCTCATTCCCTAAGAGGGCAAGGTCATTCACAGATAAGAACCACTGTTTAAAAGGCTGGTCCTGTACAGTAAGTCCTCACTTAACATCATCAACAGGTTCCCAAAAACTAGGGCTTTAAGTGAAACGATATGTAATGAAACCAATGTTACCATAGGCTAATTGGTATAAACGAGTTAAGTTCCATCTCCATTATCCCCGGTATGCCCTCCTCCACCTCCCTCCACCCCGCCTTGACTTGGGGTGGCAGACACACAATACAGTGCACAGATGATGTGTTGAAGACTTGTGCCCCTGGTAACCTGTATAATTTTCTTAACCAAGTGTCACCCCAATTAATTCAATAAAAAGCGGGGGCGGGGGGGAGAAGTACAAATCGGTAGTAACAAAGTAGTCATGGAGATGTAAAGTACAGCATAGGGAATCCTATATAATAAAAGGCTAATATGAAAATTGTCCCCTTGGGAGTTCCACCAGGAGACCAGGAGTTCAATCACTTGCTATGACGTGCGCTGACCTCAAGGGGGCAGCATGGAATATGGTGGGCGACCAGTGGCCAGCAGGATGCTGAGGGAGGGAGGGAAGGAGTAGGCAGGGAGGCAGGGAACCTGATCAGCCCTGATCACCAGCCAGGCCTAGGGACCCTACCTGTGCACAAATTTCATGCACCGGGCCTCTAGTATAATCAATAATATTCTAATAACTATGTGTCAGATGGGCATGAGATTTATCAGGATGATCACTTAGTATTTATATAATGTCTAATCACTGGGGATGTACACCAGAAACTAATATAATATTGTATGTCAACTGTTGTTGAAAAATAATTTTAAAAGGTTTTTAAAAAAGGAGTTCCTATGGCCTCTTTCTATTCATAAAAACATCACCAAACTTCTAAATAAAGACCCAAAACACTTCTAATATTAAACACTGGAATAAATGTGAGCTATATATACATTTAAGGAAGATTAATAAAAACAAGTAAGATCGCTATATTCCAATCTTATTCCAGTTCAGAGTCGTGGGTGGCTGGAGCCAATCCTAGCAGCTCAGGGCACAAGGAGGAAACCAACCCTGGTCAAGACGCCCTTCCGTCCCAGCGCCATGGACACACACCACACTCAGACTGGGACAAGGCAGACGCGTCAATTCCCCAACGTGCACATCACTGGGCTGTGGGAGCGAACCCGAGGAACTGGACAAAACCCACACACATAGGGAGAACGTGCCACCGCCCCAGGGTCTATTCCCCCCACCCCTTATCAACATGATAGTGAGACAACATTAAACGAAATGACATTATTTGAGGACCTGCTGTACTTCCAAGGGCAGAGCCATACCACCATCCAATTCACCGTTTTATACAGATGATTCTAGAAAAGGTCATTTGCCACGTAAGGTGTAAATGCTCATTAAAGTACTTTTTTTAAAGCAGCAGATGAGGAAAAAAAAAAAGCCAAGACACTTCGCAGTGTCTGTTATCTAAAGGGCAAGTGAAACCTATAATAAGTTTTCCATTTTAAAAGGCAATGGCAACTTGAACCATTTTCTTGAGGAAGTTTCTAAATGTTTTATCTTTGGGGGAAAAACAACAATACTCTGATCATTTGATAATGTTCATCTGAGACTCTCATCCACCCATTCATCCATCCGTCGGTCCGTCCGTCCAGCCATCCATTTTAATGTGTAATGAATACAAGCACATGCAGGCTCTGTGTGAAGTGTCCAGGAGACGATGGAGAGCAAGAGAGCCAAGGGCCCTGCCTCAGAGAGCTTACAGTATTGTGTGTGGCAGGGGGTTACAGATTTAATCCAGAACCACAAATAAATTAAAACAGTGACTGTGGCTCAAGCCTAAAAGAAAGGTACGTGGTGCAAAGAAAGTCCCTTTCTTTCAGATCGGATCAGGGTGATCGCATCTATTCAGGGAGGTCAGTAAGGCTTCCCTGCGGAGACAGAGTGTGATTAGGAATTAACGCATTACCTCAGAAGGCACCGTGATGACTCCAACCAAAGAAAGTCATCGGTTTTAAGGATGGAGGAAAAACTGCCGACACTGGACTTTAAAGAGGTGGTTTATTTTTATATTCCATGGGCGACTGTCAAGGCCAATACTGATTTTATGTCATTTTCCCCTAAAGTGGTGTGTTTATTATAAACCAACCCTTTTATAAGGTGAAACTTTATTATTGCCATTCCACCCACTTTGTAGATGACCAAACTGAGGCTCGGGGAGAAAAGTGATATGAAAAATACTTTGTAAAGTGCCAGCCACCACCTGAGTGTAATCATCCCAGCTAATAGTCCCTACCTCCGCCCACTCCGTCCCACATCTCAGGGTCTAGCAAGTCACCAGGCACGTGGTCCATTCCAGGAGAGGAAAACTTGCTGAAGCGAATCATTCCTCTGCACCTTGTTCACCGGGATCTTGAAAGTCTCAGCGGCTCTGATGTATGATCAACCACAGGAAACCCTGTAACAAGTGTTCTTTCCAGAGGCTCGAGCCGAGCATAACAGAGGGCCATTATACGGCTCTGCAGAGCAGATGTGGATGGGTAAGGAGAGAGGCAGCCAGAATTGGCACGCTGAGTAGAAGGCAAGTTCCAAGTCTTTCAAGGACCGAAAAATGACTGCAAACCCATCCGATGAGTCTTCTAGTTGGGGAATTGGGACTGAGCCACCAAGCAAGAGTCACTGCTCCATTGATAGTAATAATTACAATCATCACCCCCTACATCAAGCATGTCAAAGTCATGGCCCGCGGGCCTCATGAGGCCCACAATGAATATTTTTGCAGCCCAGCCAATATAATGGTGTAAGCAGTTATTTACAATCTCCTGTCAGACCCAGAATTACTGACACTCACCTTGGGTCAGTTTTGAAAGTAATCACTGTGAACAAGATTTCCCCCGAAGTAGGAAAGATAGTGGCAGAGAAGAGATGCCAAGTGTCAAGAAGAAAACATTAATTTTACCATTGCTCTAGTTCTTTTTTTTTAATACTATACTTTTCGAAATAAATCTACGTTTCTATGAAAATTGAAGCTTTTGGGTTTTTTGCAGCCCACATAAACTTAAACCTTGTTTATTTGGCTGTGTTAGCCTTTCAGTTTGACATGCTTGCCCTACATCCTGAAGATAGAAAAACAAAGTATGTAAAAGCACTTGCTTTAGAGTCAGAAAGACCCACCGGGAGTCACAGTTCTGCTGCTTACCAGCTATGCGACCTTAGGCAAGTCACAGTTTTCCCAAGCCTGGGTTCCCAACAGGAACTGGGGGAAGGGGTTGCTAATAGTATCTAGCATAAAGGTTATTGTGAGGATTAAGTAGGAGACAGCAAGTCAAAGTTCTTAGCAGCATTTGGTATGTAAGAAGCACTAAAAATCATAGCTATAATTATTAGCTACTAGTAGCCCTGAGCACGAATCTGTGCTCCAGTAGCTCTCTGCGGGGCCTGACCGCTCTGCACCCACTGCCTAGAGGCTCTCCGTGGCCCAGAGGCCCTCTGTGGCTGGGGCGGGACGCTTGCCTCATCGCCACAGCGACGAAGCAAGCATTCCGCCAGGCCGCTCACGCTGCCCGATCCCAGTGGCCACCCCCCCAGGACTGGGGGACTCCAGCGGGACTGAGGGGACTGGGCGCCACCATCTTGTGGCTATGGGCACCGCCATCTTTGTGATGGAGTGACGGTTAATTTGCATATTACCCTTTTATTAGATAGGATTATTTGGATAATACTTTGCAATTTACAAAGTACTTTCACATATTTTATCCCATTTCCCATTTCTTTGCTACAGTCACAAAGAATGAAGGCAGGCATCACCAACCTGGCATAATATTCTACCTTGCAGACACCTGAGAATTCTCAGCACTGTGCTCCCAGCTGCCCTCACCACTCAGTCAGTGTTGCCTGAGCTGGAAGAGTGAACTCCCAAGTACCCCTGGCAGGCTGACATCCACGGGTTGATTTCTGCAACAGATCTTCAAGCTGGCAGGCTGTTTCTGCTTATAACGATCCCCCAAGGCGGGGTGGGGTGGGGAAGCAGTGACTGATGTCATCCCCTCTTCTGGTGCTGCTCCCCCCCGCCACACACACATATCTTAGTCTCACTCTGGCATTCTTATTCTCACAGAATGATCTCTTAGACATACGCTGCCCCAGTGAGTATAACCACATGAGTGTAACCACAACAGCAGGCAGGATGGCTTTCTCAGAACACCATTCTGCTATGAAATTAGACACTCCTGAAGGAGTGGCTCCACACTCTCAGGAGAGCCTCCCCTGACCTCCCTGACTAGGTAATGTCCCCAAGTGGGCCCTTAGAGCATCCTTATTGCTCCTTTGTGACGTCACATTCATTTGGGTGATGATTTCATTACTGTCCTCAAATTGTGAGCTCCACGAGGGTGGGAGATGGCAATTTTTGTTGAATGAATGAATGAACAGAGACATCTTTTGTTTTATCTTTTCTAGATGAAAGAAAGTCATCCATGATTAGATAGCCACAAGGATTTAATACCATAAAGGGGTTCTGAGGATTAACTTTATCCTCTGACTAAATGGCTTCAGGTCAAGTTAATGAGCTACAAAACTCTAAAAGAGAGCTGGTTCACTTGATCCTAAAATGATTTCTAAAACATGCAACAGATTTGAACTCTTCTACCTTCTTCCTTCATTCATTTCAAACTGTGCATTCCTTTCCTTAAGGTTTGGGCAGAAATTGCTGTATGTCCCCTAGGAGCTGTTCTCTTTTTCTTTCAGAGTAACAGGAATTTTATTAGGAATATGACTGCTCAGAATAAAGATGGCATTTCCCAGGCAGTCTTGCAGCTAGGTGTGGTCAGACTGGGTTCTATCCAGTGAGTTGTGAGTACAGGTGTTGAGGAAGTCCATGGGACCTACCTGAAGAAATCACAGGTGTGCACCTTTGCCCCTCTTCTTTATCCCACCCACCTTGCTGCCCAGAATGCAAACGCCACCATGCTGGATTCCGAGGTGGAGGTCCATGCCCTTGGGATGGGGAAGCTGTTAGTGAGAAGGAGCCCAAGTTCCTGAGGACTTTATGGAGCAGGACTGTCATATCAGCCCTGGAGTGCTAACCTCCAGAGTCTTGTGTGAGAGAAAGATGAACTGCTCCTGTGTGTAAGCCATTCAAATATAATCTTAACGGATACAAGTGGTCTCTTGAAATCTGAAAGCCTGGGAAGCCACTTGGCGTGGTGGAGAGGACCCTGAAGGCAGATCCTTCTGGCCCAGGTTTCAGACTCCTGGCTCTGCATTCAGGAAGAGCAGGACAGGGGGCAAGTCCCTTGTCTTTCTATGTCTCCACTCTCCGACTGTACAATGCAGGCCAAAATAATATCTGTCCATGGCATGATTATTTATACCAAAAAAATGACGAGAACTCTACAAAAAAGCTAGTGTAATTAGTAAGTTTAGCAGTGGCACAGAATACAAGGTTGACATATGAAAATCCATTGTATTTCTAATGAAACACTGAAAACTGAAATAAAACATACCGTTTACAATGGCATCAGAAATACTAAATATTTCATGGGTAAATTTAACAAAAAATGTGCAGAACTCTGCTGAGACAAATCAAAGATTTAAATAGAGAGATGTATCATGTTTATGGATCAGAAGATTTGATATTGTTGCTCACTCCCGAGAAAGCTAATCCTTCCAATTTTCAACCCTTACATATTCGCATGCTCTCTTGGAGATTCACAAAGTATATTAACATATTTATGGTCTGCAAAGTCTCATAGAAAAGAAAGCTGCCTGACTTTTTAATCCAGCATTTCACAAATTTATTGGAGAAGTTCCCCCACCCGCGAGCGATTTATATCCTAGGAAACTAGTGGACCTCGTTTTGAAATGTTATGCTAATAATGACAAGGTTTATGAGGGAGAACACAACACAGGTCCTCCCCTCTGCAATGTACAACTGGTTCTTTGTTTTCTTTAAAGCACATAGACATGGAACAATTACACAAAGATTTCAAGCCGACCTACTGATGTGGAAGGAGACAAATAAAGCTTATGATAATGTAAGATCTTTCTAAAGGAAGGCTTTGGTCAACTGCTGAAGCACATGTCATCCATCTGTCTACGCCCCCATGCATCCATCCATCCATCCATCCATCCATTCATCTAATAAATGTTTATTGTGCAACTACTGTTGGCCTTGGGTTACATGCTTTACAGAATATCATAAAGGACACAGAGTCTGTCTATGATACAGGCCAGATTTGAGATAATTTCATTCAAAAATTGCTATTAGGACCTGGGAGAGGAACCATGAATTATTCTCCTAGAATCACTGTTCTGGGGACGGTTCTGCAGAAGGCACTGGGTTGGACACTGATGGATGAGCATCATGTGGGCTGGTGAGGGCACCACATGAGCAAAGGAGGTAGGTTGCCCAGAAATATTCCTCTTTTATCTTCTACTTGCATAGAAGACTGCAGACTGTTTTATAATCCTTGCTTCTTATAACTGTGGTTAACAGATCACTTTACATATTTTTTTAATGGTTTCTCATATGTAAATTTCTCCCCCAAACCCTTGTTTAGTTTGGGAAATAATGCATTTGAAGTTGGGAGGGAGGCTCTTTTTTTCTATTCTAGAGAATCTAGGACGATTTCACAGGATGACCAGGTTGGGTTGATTAAAAGTGGCTCCAGTCCTCCACCCCTCCCTGTAGCCATGCCCTTTGCTATGGAATCACGCACTCCTCCCAGTGAGAGGTCGGGTCTATTTCCCCACCTTCTGAACCTGGGCAGGCCATGACTTACTTTGGCCAAAAGAACAAGGCAGTAGTGACAGTGTGTCAATTTTGAGCCTAAGCCTCCAGAGACTTGGACTCTTTCACCCTGTTTTTTGTTCTTCTGTCTTCTCTAAGGGGACAGCCTCGGCTGGTATGCTAGCAAGATGTGAGGGGCAAGTGGAAGATGAGACGTGTGGGGAACCGAGGTCATCCTAAGCCAGCTGACAGGTATGGGAGAACCCAGCCAAGGCCAGCAGAGCCACCTCGTCCACCATAGCTGACCAGGGATGCAGGAGAGAATCCAGCCAGACCAGAGAAACCACCCAACTGATTGATCTGTAGACCCATAAACAAGAATATACGTCTGTTGTGTGAAGCCGCTGAGTGTTGCTACAGCTATAGTCTGTTATGCAGCACTGTTTATGGTGATTAGAAGTAACAAAATGACCTTGTAGAGGATTCAGAGACTTCAGTTTAGTTCTGTACCCAAAGGTACCAAAATAGAAATACAACTTGGAATCCTGTTCTCCTGCTTCATTTTTAAATATTTTTATTGATTTCAGAGAGGAAGGGAGAGGGAGAGAGAAATAGAAACATCAATAATGAGAGAAAATCATTGATCGGCTGCCTCCTGCACGCCCCCTACTGGGGATCGAGCCTGCAACCCAGGCATGTGTCCTTGACCGGAATTGAACCCAGGACCCTTCAGTCGGCAGGCTGACACTCTATCCACTGAGCCAAACCGACTAGGGCCTGCTTCATTTTTTAAATATCCAATGTGCACCTGCCTTTCAATGCTTCTTTCAAATACTATAGTCTCAAGAACCCTAATTCTATTGCCCTCCACTTAAATAATCATCTCTCCTCCCATTGACCTCTCACTGCACTTTCTCTCCCCTTCTCTTTTTGGAAGTTAGCACTTATGGTCTCAAATTATAGCCATTTGTATCCATGTCATTCCTTTCTACTGGATTCTAAACCAGTGGTCGGCAAACTGCGGCTGTTGACTAATGAGTTTGCCGACCACTGTTCTAAACCAATGCTTTCAAACTGTCTGTAACGAAGAACCACTTTGCTCTAATTTCCCATTTGTTGCAAACCAAACCATCGTGGTAGGCAGAATTCTAAGAATGAGCCCCAGGGTCCCTCATCCGCTTATACACTCCCCTCCCCTTCGAGTGTGGGTGGAACCTGTGAATACGATGAGCCAGTCCTAGGAATGCTAGGCACAGTATTTCCTCTCATTACGGATTCAGCAATGGACTCAGAGAAGCTCAGTAACTTGCAAGATCACAGTGTCGATAGGCAGTGGGCCTGTGTTCCTAACCACACTTTTGCAAGGTGAATGGGTCTTCTCCCAGCTCATACCATTTCACTGTCCCTCCAACATCCTGCCTATCAAAGCCCCAGGTTCCATTTTGCCTGAAATGGCTGCACAATCCACCTTGAAACATTTCCCTATCAATTCAACCCAGGGGAAGCGATCCAAGGGTGGCCTGTTTTCTGTCCCCCAGAGTCTGAGTGACACTCAGCGGTGCACGGCTCATCCTTCCCAGCTGCTGGCCCCACAGGAGGGCAGGGTATGTGTCTGCAGCTACAGCAGTGAAAGCAGCAGGCTGTGCCACAGGACTAGACGCCCCCCTCCCTCATTCCTTTGCTAAATAGAAGGCAAGCATAGGACTGGAGAAGTGGGAGGGGCCTGAGAGAAGTCACTTAATGCTGTTATTTTCGAACTATGTTCAATGGATCCCTTCCCGATGCTGCAACTGGGGGCCGGGGAGTCCTGGCAGGAGGGGCTCCGACTTCTTCTTTGTCATACATTCACTGGGCTTTCAAGGAAGATTACGTGACAAGTGTTCCAATGCTTAAAAACAAAACGTTTGAAAATCAATGATTTAAGCAAAACCCTTCCTTGTATTTTTTAAAGACAAACCTATCATTTGATTTGCAATTTTAAAAATAATAAAGGCACATGGTGAAAGATTCAAAAAGTCAAAAGGGTATACCATGAAAAAGAAATCTTTCCTTACTCCCAACCCCTAGTCCCACTCTCTGGATATCCACTATTAACAGTTTCTTGAGTGTTCCTTCCAGAATTTTTGATAAGGAAACTGAGCCCCTGAGGCTGACTTGTCGGAGATTACTCAGCCGGGGCTATTTATGGATGTTACGCTTCAGACATTTCTCTCTTCCTTTAGAACTTGCAAGTCTTAAATGTTTCCACAGATTGCAAACTCTCTCCCCAATCCACCTGCAGCTGCGAAAACCACACATTATGCATCTTCTGGCCTCACTCACTGAACAGGAAAATGTCAAGTCTTTTCTGTGTGACCATATTTCCCCATGGCCTTTGCATCGTATGGCGGAGAAACCAGAATCACGTTCTCCACTGGCCAGCGTTCAAGCCAGAAGCAGCAGCTGTGAAAGTGCACGCTCAGCAGGTGGTCTGGGCCGGTGCAGGGACTCAGGCTGGAAACAGAGTCCTGGGTGGGGGCAACCCCTTGGCATCCTTGGCCTCAGGAGACCCTCCAGCAGGTCAGGTGCTCTCTGGGTGCCTTGCCCACCTCTCCATGGTCTCCTGGCCCCAAGCTGCTGTCCTCGTTCCCAACCTTCCTGCTTGCTTGCTGTGCCTCCGTCATTCTGCAGGCATTTCCCACCTGCAGCCCCTCTTCCTGTCTGCCTTCACCTGCACCATCTCCAGGCTGAGCCCACTTCCTGCCTGGCAGCAGAGCGTACACAGAGGACAGGGCACCCAGAGCCTCCTTCTCTCCTAGAGAAGGCCCAGCAGATCAACATTTACTGGGCTTATGAGCCAGGCTACACTAGGCAATTTACAGGCCTTATCCTCACAAGTCTCAAAGATAGTACTATTATTATGGTCCCATTTTATAGATGAGGAAACCGAATAGGCAGTGGTAGATGGCATAGGAACATGGAGCTGGATAACCCAAGGCAGAGGAGGGAATTCTTCAAGTTACTACAGCTGAACAGTTGCTCTTGACCTCGAGGCCTGTGATGTCACGCCTGCCCATTACACTGCCTACATCATGTTCCTGAATGGACAAACCACCTGCTGTAAGCCAGGCAGACTATGAGCAACTCCCCTCCCTATTATCTAACTTGAAGTGGACTGTGAGCATAAGAGAAGGCCCTAGGTCTGTGAAGAAATTAATCCCACATTACTTGTCAGCAGAGGTGCAGACTCCCTGCCGTTGCCTAGGTTACCTGCCTGGAGCTTAAGCCACTGCCGACACTCCCCTATTTACCTTAATCAATCAGATTGGCTTGGCTCCCTCCAGAGGAGTGCTCAGACTTCACCATGCCCCCAGGATAAGCAAGAAATTTGGGGAGCCCTTCTTGGTGAAATGACTGAAGTACTTACTGCAGGCAGGTGGCCCTGGAGGCCAGTGTGGTCACCAAGAAGGTGACAGAGGGGCCACCTGGAATCAGGGTGTGAAAAGAGAGCCTTGCTGTCAATGGTGTTCATTTGCCAAGAAATTTCAACTATCACTCAGAAGGCAAAAATACACCACCAGGCAGGGCATAATTACAGGGTGTATGATGCAGGCTATTCCAAAGGACGGCGTGAGACCTGAGGAAATAGCTGTCTCATATGTGAATGGCCCCATTCCATGTTTCATGTTTTTAAAAATTACACAGAAGGAGGCAGAGGAGTGATGAAGCCGGTCTTCATAATGCAGAGGGCTCAATTTCTTTCTTTTAAAATAAATATATTTTTATTGATTTCAGAGAGGAAGAGAGAGAGAGAGAGAGAGAGAGAGAGAGAGAGAGAGAGAGATCAATGATGAGAGAGAATCATTGATCAAATGCCTCCTGCACGCCCCCTCTCTCCTTACTGGGAATTGAAGCTGGAACCCCGGGCATGTGCCCTGACTGGGAATCAAACCGTGACTTCCTGGTTCATAGGTCGATGCTTAACAAGGCTGGGCGAGGGCTCAAGTTCTAAGAAACATGCTCTGTCAGCTGACCTGAGTCTGAGCATGGGCTCTACAGGCATTTCTGCCTTTCAACTCCTTCCTCTCATGATGTGTGTTTTCGTTTCCTACAGGAGTCACACATGGCCGGACATGAGGCACTTACTGGGTTACTGTCAGGGCTCAAAGAACACAAAACTTACAGGCATATTCACTTCAGCTTCCCAACAGACAAAAGTGGACACATAAAAGAGTCAGAACCCCCCCCACACCCTTGGCCTTGGAAGGCTTAAGTGCAGCAAAATCATCTAAAGAAGCCCATGACTCTATTGTTAAACCCCACGCTAAGCACGAACTTCTCTACCCAGAGCCCCACCCTCATTTACAAAAATTAAATATTTGTCCAGGCTATTGTTTCTTCAGTCACACCATTACTCCAAGTTATCCCTCTCTTTTGTTTTTTAAAGGCACAAAGTGAGCAACATAAGTTGTTCCCACTGACCACTTGATGTCCCAGGAGCTGTGATTTCACATGTGACCCTGAGCAGGCCAGGCCTCAGTTTCTTCATCCGAAGAAGGGGGAGGATAATGGCTGCCCGGACTACTTCATCACTGTAAAGAGGCTCAGAAAGGACCATGAACATGAAAACATTTTGTGACGATGAAGGGCCAGACAGGTGGGAGTGGTCATCACTGAGGATGTGAAATCACTCTGCCCATTTTATCTGTAAAATGCCTGGTGAGTCTGCGGGTCCAGGCCACCTCCAGCCTGACCCTTGTTCTTAGGCAAAATGATGCTAAGTTCGGTTAAGACTGTAACTGTTATCCAGTCACACAACTAGACTGGAGCTAGAAAAAAAGTCTGCAGTGTTTGGTGGGCCGCAATGCCAATAAACGGTGCTGTTCCCAACCTCTGAAATGACCTCATGAACGAAATCCCCAGGGGGAGGGACCTATTCCCTCACAAGGTGCTTGGCTAACTTTGCTTTGGTGATGGAATCTGCCAATCGCACTATTGCATGTGCCATCTGCCCTTGCTAATAATTGCTCAAGCTGCAAACGTCCTACTAAAGTCACCATGTTATAAGCAATTATTTGGCTCTGTGCAAAAATGTTAATTTCATGCTTGGTAAACACATCTCTTGTAAAAGACCAACCTGCCTATAAAAATTGCTTTTTTGACATCCCTAAGATAAACTTTAGGGTAAAGAAAAAGAAAAAAGAGAGGGAGAGTGAGGGTATCCTCTTAATCCCGTTCTACATCCTTCTTTCTCTTGAACCTTTTTTTTTTTAAATGACAAAAGAGAAGTATTGAGAGAACGGTTCACCAGGAGGCAGAGAAATAACCAAATCAATGAAGACTAACTTCTAAGGAGGCTAAAACCCTTGCAAGGTCAGCGTGCACTTTCAATTAAGTATAAGGAGTTTGGGAAGCCTGTGAATGTCACACCTTCAGGCTGCCTGACCTTAGCATTTTAGAGTTAGAGCCCTTAGCGATGATCTTGGTCTGAACATCTCATGCTGCTGGTGAGGTCAATGCTGGGGTCAGGATTCCAACCCAGAGACTGTGCATTCAGGCAGGATGTGGCCCTATGGCAGAGAGAAATCTAAGTAGTTTTTCTAAAAGTTAAGGAGAGTGACTCCTGTCCTCCTCTTCCCCAGTGATTCTCTACAGTGCTGTGTGCTCCTGACACCTGCCCCTGGAACAAGAAGCCACTGAAGAAGCAGACGGCACAAGTCAAGAAGCATTTCTTCAACATCTTTATCTTAAATATTCATCTCATATCTCAAGTCTTACTTTGCACTCTATCATATGGATGTCTGATTTTAACTATTTTAAAAACACATATTTTTTATTGATTTCAGAGAAGAAGAGAGAGGGAGATAGAAACATCAATAATGAAAGAGAATCACTGATCGGCTGCTTCCTGCACACCCCACACTGGGGATCAAGCCCACAACCTGGGCATGTGCCCTGACCAGGAATTGAACTATGACCTCCTGGTTCACAGGTCAATGCTCAACCACTGAACCACACTGGCTGGACATAACTTTATTTTAATGTAAAAATGTCTCTTTCCTGTGTATGTATGAAAGCCCATATATAGGCAAAGATCCAATTAACTACAATATTAGCAGATGCTAAGCTCTTAACAGGGGACCAAAGGCCAGGCAGGGAAATACAAGATCAATTACAATTTGGAGCAAGGTTCTCTAGAAAATGGGTAAGTTTTTTTTGTGTGTTTGTTTTTTTAATGATAGTCCTTATTCTTATTTTCCCTGTCTATAGGTTATTTGGAAAAGAGAAAAGCACAAAGAAGAAAATTTAAACCCCCTACAGCAAAATGGGTAAAGGGTAAATAGGATCTCTTTGTAGTATTTTTACAACTGCATGTGAAATCTGCAATTATCTTAAAATAAAAAAAAGTAATTTAGAAAATCCTCCATAATCCCAGCACCCAATCATAGCCACTGTTAATAATTATGTGGTGACCTTTTTTTATCTTGTTTCAATGGGCATGTCTGCAATCTGAAGACCTAAATGGAGGTCTGAAACCGGCTTTCTTCACCTACCATTGTGTCGAGATAAATTTCCCGTTATTAAAAGTTCTTTGAAAGTATTTTCAAAGGGTATATTATATTCTAATACATGGATGAATCATATCCCCTACTGCTGGACGTTTAATTGCTTCCAATTTTCCACTATTAAATTTTTTTTCATGTTACACATATTTTAATATGATAAAAATTCTCTTTTTAAGTTTCAATAAACATCTCACATTTCTGACTACCTCCTCAGGCTGGACTCCCAGAAAGAAAATTCCTGGAACATTTTTTTTTTTTAGGCTCTCATTGCACCTTAACAGAATTCTCTCCTGTTGAGAAAACGAGATGGACAACATTTGTTGTTGTTGTTCAATGAGGATGGAAAATGTCTCCATAGAAAAACTCCAGGAGACTGCAAAGTGCCTAATTGGTGATTTTCAAGTACAGGACCATATGGGAGAAGGCAAGAAGGTCCAAGAAAAAAGAAAGTGCAGAAGATGCCGGTGTACATAAACACCTGTACCCACTGCCTCCCACAACCACATCAAAATTACAACTAAAATACAGAACAACCATCACCCAGAACTGCTGGAAAGCTGGCTGAGGGGAAGAAGTACAACCAGAGACGTTAAAGCTCACTGAGGCTGGTAAGAGGTACAGAGGCGCAGAACCGGCTGGTCTGAACCCACATGGGCCGCTTTTTTAATCGGGAGGGAGATCGTCTCTGTGGAGGACGCCCGGAGGAGCAAGGGGTCCCGGCCCCACACCAGACCCCAAGCCCAGGGTCCCAGAGCTGGGAAAAGAAGTCCCTACAGGCAGTAAGAACTACAGGCTGTAAAAACCAGTGTGGACTGAGCTCAGTGACACAGAGGCTGCTGGAGACCCAGCTTTTCCTCTTAAAAGGCCAGCACCATGAACTGAACTTACAAGGTCCTGCTTCCTCTGAGCTTCAGCACCAGGGTGAGGCTTTGGGGGACCCAGACATATACAAGGAGGAACTGAATTATCTGGCATCGGGACAGGAACTTGGGGGCAGCTTTCTCCCAGATGCAGGTGCTCACAGGGATCATTGTTCCTATGCTGGGACCTCCCTGGTTGCAGGGCTGACTGGCAGCCATTTCTGTTTGCTCTGCTCTGGTGATTCCTTAAGACACTGCCTCATCCAATTTACAACCCCACCCAAGCTGCGTGCAGTGGCTTTTGCATATGAATTGCCTGTCCTTGCTCGGGCTAAAATCTCTCAAACAAGCTGCAGCTGGGTCAGGGAGCCCCAAACCTATTAATAAAAGGCCCAAGACCTGGAACCAGCACAAGCCTGCCTTGCTGCATAGCTGGGCCTCATCTGGGCACTTCCAAACCTGATACAAAGAGAAAGAATCTGCAGATCTCTCTGTAGCTCCTCCCTGGAGACGCTACCCAGTGGTCAGCGACAAATGATACCATATTACAACTCTACACATCCATAAGCAACACACTCATGGGGCAGACTCAGTGAGCACAAAGCCTCACTGAAGCAAGTCCTGCTCCATAGGGGTGTCTCCTGCACAACAGCTCTCCCACTGTAGTTGCAGCTGGTCCTTACAGCCAATTGGCCTGGAGGTCAATTCCTGCCAGTGACACCAATAGCAATCAAGTCTCAACTACAATAAGACTGTGCTCACAGCCCACAAAGGGGTGCACCTAGAGCTCCCAGCTCAGATGATTGGGGAGACTGAGCCACTGAGCCCTATCAAACACCTACTACACAAGGCCACTCTATGAACTCAAGGAGACATAGCAGCTCTACCCAATACATAGAAACAAACACAGGGAAGCAGCCAAAATGCAGAGACAAAGAAACATGCCATAAATGAAAGAAATGGAAGAAAGCAAACTATTGGATATAGGGTGCAAAAACCACGATTATAAGGTTACTCAAGAATCTTCTAGAAACCTCCAAAAAATGAAAAAGAACCAGTCAGAAATTAAGCATACACTGACTGAAATAAGGAATAATATACAGGGATTCAACAGTAGAGTAGAGGATTCTGAGAATCAAATAAATGATATGAAATATGAGGGAGCAAAAAATACCCAACCAGAAGAGCAAAAAGAAAAAAGAATCCAAAAATATGAAGACAGTGTAAGGAGCCTCTGGGACAACTTCAAGTGTACCAACATTCGCATTATGGGGGTAGGTGCCAGAAGAGAGAGAGTAAGATACTGAAAACCTACTTGAAGAAATAATTACAGAAAACTTCCCCTACCTGGTGAAAGAAATAGATTTACAAGTCCAGGAAGCAGAGAGAGTTCCAAACAAGAAGAACCCAAAGAGGACCACATGAAGATACATCATAATTAAATGCCAAGGGCTAAAGACAAAGAGAGAATCTTAAAAGCAGCAAGAGAAAAGCAGTTAGTTACTGACAAGGGAATGCCCATATGACTGTCAGCTGATTTCTCAACAGAAACGATGCATACAAGAAGGGAGTGGCAAGAAATATTCAAAGTGATGAATAGCAAGGACCTACAACCAAGATTACTCTACCCAGCAAAACTATCATTTAGAATTGACAGTAAAATAAAGAGCTTTACAGACAAGAAAAAAGCTAAAGGAGTTCATCACCACCAAACCAGTATTACATGAAATGTGGAAGGGTATTCTTTAAGAGGAAGGAGAAGAAGAGTAAGATAAAAAATATAAATAACAAAATGGCAACAAATACATACCTATCAACAATTTAATCTAAAAATAAAAATAATTCTCGGGGGAAGGGGGTGTGGGGGGTGCAGGAAGAGACTGGACAAAAATCGTACACCTATGGATGAGGACAGTTGCGGGGGGGGGGGTAAGGGCAGAGGGTGGGGTGGGAACCGGGTGGAGGGGAGTTATGGGAGGAAAAAAGAGGAACAACTGTAATAATCTGAACAATAAAGATTTATTAAACATAAAAAAATAAAAATAAATAAGAAATCTAATGAACAGAATAAACTGGTGAATAAAATAGAATCAGAGGCATAAAAATGGAACAGACTGATGATTCTCAGAAAAAGGGGGAGTGAGGGGGCAGGAGAAGATTAAAGAAAGATCTTAGCCCTAGCTGGTTTGGCTCAGTGGATAGAGCGTCAGCCTGTGGACTGAAGGGTCCCAGGTTTGATTCCAGTCAACGGCATGAAGGAGGCAGCCAATCAATGATCCTTTCTCACCATTGATGTTTCTATCTCTCCCTCTCCCTTCCTCTCTGAAATCAATAAAAAATATATTAAAAAACAAAGAAACCAAGAAACAAAGATCTTATATGCATTACCTATGGTTACAGACAATCGGGTGGTGAAGGCCTGGGGTAGGGTGAGAACCGGGTATGGGGTGGGGGGGAGAGGGACATCTGTAATAATCTCAACAATAAAGATTTTTAAAAAAGAAGGCCCAGGAAACCCACAAACCCACCTGCCTGCAAACTGGGGTGGGGACCTCACCCAGCTGTCATGCTTTCCTCACATCTCAATGCAAAACGATTTTTGAAGAGAGACGCACTGAACCAGACATATGGGACTGTCTTTTGTCAAAGGAGGCTGTTCACTCTTCTCCTAGGAGGGTAATAACTGGGGAAATATGCATAAACCATTGCTGCTAGGATATAAACAGCATGAAATTATCCAAACTTGGAGCCATTAAAGATGCGCATTGTGAATTTAGAATCAAAACACTCTATAAATTCATAGCAAATCTGCACATTGAAAAATCAGCCTGCAACTTGTATGCATACATATAAGCCTAACCTGTAGTCACAGACAACAGGGGGGTGGGGGCTTGCATGGGGAGGGGTTTGGGATAGGAATGGGGGGATGAGGACAAATATGTGATACCTTAATCAATAAAGAAATTAATAAAATAAAAAAAAAGAAAAGAAAAAGAAAACTCAGCCCGCAGACCATAAAAGCAGTTGGTTCAAAGGCTCCTGACTCTATTTCCTGGGTGGTACGGGCTGTGAGAGCAGCGGGTTTCCCTCGTGGAAGGCCTCGTGGACATCATGAAAACGACGTAGCTCCAGGTCCTTCCCAGGTCTGACGTTCTCCATTATTGGTTTTACCATTTATTCTGGAAGGGATGTGGTCAAGTCCTCCCTCATGTCTCAAGACTGCCTGACACCCTGCTGATTTTTCTATACTTGGGGGAACAGGACAAGGAACAAGGAACTTGACAAATTACCACAAGACTCTGTACATCCCCACCCCTAAATATTGCCAACAAGGTAGAACATGGACAGTTTGGAAAATTAACTGAGAACGCTTTATCCTCAGAAATTATGCTTGCTGGCTATTTTAGTGTTTCCCTTGGAGAAGAGAGAACGTTTTCCACTGCCATACTTCTTCCCACCTAGGAATGAGGTCAGGAGGGAGCTGGGACTGGTGGCCAGCTTGTGTCATTTCAGGCTCACTGGAGGTCAGAAGAAACCCTCCTCTTAGACAGGTGACACATGGGCCCACAGTGTTTGGCTGTGAGTTTCCGGCACTCTCTAAGAACAGTTAACTGGTCCTGTACTGCCTAGAAATGGAATTCCCCCTGCGGAAGGCTAAGACAGTACTACTTCCTTAGTCTCATCCTGGACTGAGGCTAAAGGGTCAAGGTGGAAAGCCAAAACGCCTTTCAACTTGTCTCTGTGCCTTGGTATTCTAACATTTCCACCTGTGACAGAAGATATATATGTATATATTTGGTCACTCAGATGACCAAAACAGGTATCTTAAATGTATTTGGTCTTTGTCCTCAATTCTTGGCTCACAGCTCCCAAACCCTTTGGAATTTCCTAAATGAGAGCAACAATGGTGTCTCTTGTTATGTTTCTGAGATGACTTTTGGACCTCACCTAAGGCTGATGGACAGTGGACCTACCAAGTGGTTAGAGGATTGGACCTTTCAGTCCTACCCCCTGATTTCGGGGAGGGGAGAAGGGCTTGAGGTTGAATCAATGACTTAGTCCATCATGACTACTCGGTAAAGCCACCATAAAACCCACAGGACAGCTGATGGGCCCTTTTTAAAGAGCTTCTATGTTGGGGAACCAGAATGCTTACACATGCCACTGCTTACACACACACACACACACACACACACACACACACACGTTGGAACTGGGTCCAGGAACCTCATTCACCAACTCACTGTCTTTCAAAAATCTTATATACCAACCTATTATTTTGAACAATTTCAGTAGAAAAGCTGCAAGAATAATAAGAACCAGTAAACTCTACACTTAGGTTTACCAATTATTACTATTTTACCACATTTGCTCACTAACCTATCTAAACATTGTTGTTGCTGAATCATGTGAAAAGAAACTGCAGAAGTCATGATACTTCACCACTAAGCACACATCTCTCAAACAAAAGAACATTCTTCTACCTAACTACAATTACATTATCACGCCAACATAAACTACAGGGTGGGGCAAAAGTAGGTTGACAATCGTTCGTATAAAAAATAATACAAAAATTAATAAATAATAATACAAGAATAAACTGTGTTTTGTGTATTCACAACTATAAACCTACTTTTGCCCCACCCTGTATTATCTAATACTAGAGGCCTGGTGCATGAAATTCATGCACTCGGGGGGCGCGTCCCTCAGCCTGGCCTGTGCCCTCTCACAGTCCAGGAGCCCTCGGGGGATGTCTGACTGATGGCTTAGGCCCGCTTCCCATGGGTTCTGGCTGAGCGGCACTCTCCCTGTGGGAGCGCACCACCAGGGGGCAGCTCCTGCATTAAGTGTCTGCCTCCTGGTGATCATTGCACGTCATAGCGACCGGTCATTCTGCCGTTTGGTCGATTTGCATATTAGCCTTTTATTATATAGATACACTCCACATTCAAATTTCCTTCTTGTCCTCCAAATTACTTTTTTCAAAAAAGAACAGTTTATTGATTTTTAGAGAGAGAGGACGGGAGAGGGAGGGAGAGAAACATCCATGTGAGAGCTCAACATTGACCGGCTGCCTCTTTCATGATCCCTATGGGGAATTGAGCCCGCAACCCAGGCAGGTGCCCTGAGCGGAAATCAAACAGGCAACCTTTTGATGCCCAACCAACTGAGCCACACCAGCCAGGGCCAAATTACTTTTTATTTATTTTTTAAATTGACATAATTCACATAACATAATGTTCACCCTTTTAAAGTGTACAATCCAGTGGTTTTTAGTATTCTCGGAAAGTTATGCAATCTTCATCACTAATTCTAAATCACTGTCATCACCGCAAAAAGAAACCCTGTACCGTTATCAGTCATTCTCCCTCCCCTAGTCCTTGGAAACCACTAGTCTATGTTCTGTCTCTATGGAGTTGCCTATCCTGGACATTTCATATAAATGGAATCATATAATATGTGGCCTTTTGTGTCTGTCTTCTTTCAGGTAGCATCATGTTCCAAGGTTCATCTATGCTGTAGCACGAATCAGCACTTCATTCCTTTTTATGGGTGAATATGTTATTCCATGGTATGGATATACATTTGGTATATTCGTTCATAATTTGATAGACATTTGGGTTGTTTCAACCTTCTGTCTACTATGAATAATGCTGCTACTATGAACATTCACATATAAGTTTTGGTGAGAACATGTGATTTCATTTCTCTCGGGTGTACACCTAGGAGTGGAACTGCTGGGTCATATGGTGACTCTGTGTTGAACCTTTTGAGGAACTGCAGACTGTATTTCAAAGCATCTGTACCATTTTACAGGCTCATCAGCAATGTATGAGAGTTCTGACTTATCATTCTCACCAACATTTGTTATTGTCTGTCTCCTAATTGCTTTTATTGCTGAGCTGGTTTCCCCCCTTAAACCAGAATCTAATCAGTGTTTCTGGACATTTACTGTCATTCGCTTTTGTTTCTTTAATCTAGACCAGTTCCCAATCTTCTTTTGCCTTTTCTGATGTTAACATTAAAAGAATAAAAAGAGTCCATTCAACATGGCTCAGTGGTTGAGCATCAACCTATGAACCAGGAGGTCATGGTTCGATTCTTGGTCAGGACACATGCCTGGGTTGCAGGCTCAATCCCCAGTTGTGTGGAGCGTGCAGGAGGCAGCCAATCAATGATTCTCTCTCATCATTGTTGTTTCTATCTCTCTCTCCCTCTCCCTTCCTCTCTGAAATCAATAAAAATATATTTTAAAAAAAGAATCTGGTTCAGAGAAGAGATTCATCCCTGATTCTGGTGGATCCTACAGCACCATTCCCTTGTCCATTGTACAGACAGCTTAGGAGTACTGACGGTGTAGCCTCCAGGGAGATAACCACCTTAGCCTTGTAAGAGTTCTGGCTGGAGGCCAGCTTAGTGCCAAGCAAAATGTCGTGCCTGTTAACTGGGGAATATTTCCCAACATCTTAATGCTTCTGTTCAGGACCAGAAGGGAGCTCAGGGGAAGGACGGCGGGTCAGGCAGAGTAGAGGAGAGCAGGTCTGAGGGGCACTGGGGAACCTGGGCGCCTGCCTCAAAGTGGCCCTTGGTGACGCTGGCCCAGCCAGGGTGTCCTGGCTGTTGGAGTTAATTGGGGTCGCTGAACTACAATAAGGAATAGCACTGGAGAATAAAGCCCACCAGGGTAATGAGCTCTGACACGTATCGCATCTCAGACTGTAGCTAACTAATTATTCCACAGCTTCTCTCACAGGAATGAAGACTTCAAGCACTGAGCTGAGGGGGACAGGTCAGGGAACCTGGGACCTAGTCCTGGCTTAGCCGCAGGTTCCCTACAGGATGCCAGGCAGTTAAGTCAATGTCTCTGGGCCTCTCCCTAATCCATAATGTTGGGGGAGAGAAACACATGGGAGGTTTCTTTAAACATCAGGAGTTTCTCGTTCTAGGCAGGATACTGTCAGTTTCTGTTACTGAACAACTCAGCTGCATTCTCATCGAAGGGAAATCATAGGAAGAAGAGCTAAACGCAATGCAGCGAAAGCCTCCGAGGTCACCACACTGCTAGTAACTCACACAAACGAACTCTTCACATTTCTGTAACTACCTCATGGCTCTTGCATGTGTTATCTTCTGCCTGTGTTATCGGCAGATCTGAGGTTAACTCATTCATTCCTGAATAATAATCATGAAGCATCCGTGTGCCAGGCGCTGTGCTATGTACGTAGTTAGGAATATTCCCTCTTGAGATTTCAGTTGGGCAGGAAAGACAATTAAATAAGCGACAACAAAATGCAGGCAGCAGTAAGCTGAGGGAACTGCGGGGAGTCCATGCAGAGGCCCCTAATGGGGGGTGGGATGGGGGGGTTAGGGTTTGCCTCAGGTGTCATTCACAGAGGGCAGGACTCCCAGGCTATGGGAGAGATATGCTTCAGGTAGTAAGATTAAAACTCTTTCCTGGGGCCTACCTGGCTGGTGGAGAAGGCAATGGAACACTGTCCCTAGGAACTGAATCAGAGCTACAGAATGAATGAACTGCAGTGCCTGAGGGCCTCAGCTCCTAGACACAAGAGGTCAGGGCAAGACTCCCACGGGAACTCCTGAATATACCTCACCAGCAGCATGTGGTGCTGGACAGCGCCAAGAGTGAGGTCCCTCTCCTCTGGGCCTCTGTTTCCTGGCCTTCCCCTCCCTTTCTGTGGATAGGATGAACTAACACTTGCTCTTTAGCTCAAATCTACTTATGAACCTTCAAAACGTTCTAACTTTCTCCATAAAAAGCCAAAGACAAACCATGAGTTGATGCGTTTCAATGGTGTCTCGTAAAATGAAATTCACAGCATTAGGAAGCTTTACTGACCTCTGACGTCAAATTCTTCAAGGTTGATTGGCTGGACACAGCTGTTTAAATAATGCGCCCCCCCCCCCCCTCCGACCCACCTCACCCTCTTGCAGTTAATAGGGCCATTCCATAGCTCATCCTGTGAGAGAGAGAGAGAGAGGAAAGAGAGTGGCTGGTGTCTACGCTTTCTGCAGAGGCCGGTTCATAAAGCAATATTTATACATTCCCTTTAAGCTGACATTGCATAAGATCTATTACCAGTTAATTAAATTGTAACCATTTTATACATTGACTTCTGGTTGTGATCAGCATCTAAATTTACAGATCCACGAGGCCGCATTGACTTGAGTGAAGAAGCTAAATAATATTCACTTAAAAGAGCATTAAATTGTGCAGAACCATCATGAGCAGTCAATAAAGGCTTCACGTTAAACAGAATTTAAAGAGATGGTATTTCCTACTTTACTCCCTTGAGAAACATATGCCTTGAAAAGTTATTTCCTACCCTTGAATTCCCTGCAACTACCGTGGTTTTGACAATATTCTGATTTGTTTAAAATGAACACTTAAAAAACTTCATTAGAGGTACTTGCATTCATCCAAATGGGGGTGCGTCCTGGATCGGGAAGGGAAAAGAATCAGGAGACTAATTAAGGAACAAAGGCTCAGCCAGAAAACACCGTTCCAGAGGCATAATCTCCTTTGCCAGGATTGGGCAGATGACTGGCTGCGCCAGCTCCAGCCTCCTCAGCCTAATCCTCCCTCCTCAGCAAGAAGCGCGCAGACAGTGTCTGGAATAGTAATGTAATTATGGACAGCCAAAACCTCTCATCCATGAAGGACGAGAATTTGGAGTCTTTCAACGATGGGGAGGAGAATCAAAGGCGCCAAAGGGTGGCTCTTGCCTTGGGCGGGGTGGTTAGAACTGTCTGTCTTTGTTTTTTCCTCTAGAGCAGGGGTGGGGAGCCTTTTTTCTGCCAAGGGCCATTTGGATATTTATAACAGCATGTGTGGGCCACACAAAATTATCAACTTAAAAATTAGCCTGCTATATGTGGTCAAATATTTAATTAACTCACCCCTCATGCCTTGGTAGGGCCAGACCAAATGATTTCTCGGGCCGGCCGTTCCCCTCCCCTGCTCTGAAGTATATATGCTTCTCAGAAGAAAAGGAACTGCTTTTGACCAACAGATGATGGCTAGTTAGGTCAAAGTGGGGGCTGCACTCACTCAAAACACAAACCAAATATCCTCAAATATCTTATCCCCCAAAAGTAAATTTTTGGGGGGATGTTCATGTTTCGTCCTTGGATCTAGATGATAAAGCCCTCTCTTTTCTGAAATAAAAAATGCAGGTTCATGGGCAGGGATTGTGTTTTATGAATTTTATATTCCCTAGTTTTATTAGCACAGGGACTAGTACACAGAGGGTGCTAAATAAATGCTTGCTGATTGGCATCAGTATACTTCCTGTTGTTGAAGTTAAATTTAACTCTGCTAATTTCAATTTGGAAGAATACCATCTTGCAGAATATTTTGAGTGCAGCAACTTACAGCACATGAAAGTATCATAAAAACCAAAAGTCAAAACCACAGTCCAGAGCTATGATTTTCAAACAGCATTCCACAGGGGTGTAGGGGTCAGCAGACACAAATCACAACTTGGGTTGTGTTTGGGAGGGAGGGGTAAGAGGCTGCTGGGATGCTGTCCCATCTCATGTCCATTTCAATAAAAACAATTTACTTCTACCTGTTTTCTAAGCTAGAGTGTCACATAAAACATCTATTGAAGAAAAATGTCCTACAACTGGATATTCACATCGTTTCAAAGTATCTCCCTACAAGATACTTATTAATTGCAAAGTGAAAAATAGTAATTTTACACAGGAGAAACCTGGCACATGCCACCTTAAGATTGCTGGTAATAAGACATCAAGTACCTCCCATCTGATGCACTGAGAAGGGCAATGTCACTTCTGTGGTACTCTTGCCCAAATGTGTCCAACTAATCACGAGAAAACACCAGACAAACCCAAACAGGGGACATTCTACAAAATAACTGGCTCCTCTTTCCGAAAGTGTCAAGGCCATGGAAAACAAAGAGAAGGCTGAGAAAACATCACAGGTTGGAGGACACTAAGGAGATATGACAACTGAATGTAATGTGAGATCCTGGAACCGAAGAAAGAACATTAATGGAAAACTGTGGCAAGGTTCAGATAACGTCTATAGTTTGGTTGATAATATTGTTTCAATTGTACTATGACTGTGTGAGATGTTAACATTAGGAGAAGCTAGGTGAAAGGTACAAAGGATTATTTTTGTAACTTTTTTGGTAAATCTAAAATTATGTCAAAATTAAAATGTTAAAAAAAAACTGAACTAAATAAAGTTTAAAAAAAATCACCAACCAAGAGAAATATAATTGGACTTTTGGCTTGATCTTCACCTAGGACAGAGGCAAGCCTCGCTGGGTGGGGGCCGACAATTAAACCTCATGATCAGCCCAGCTGGTGTGGCTCAGTAGTTGAGCGTCAAACTATCAACCAGAAGGTAACAGTTCAATACCCGGTCAGGGCACATGCCCAGGATGGGGGCTCCATCCTCAGTGTGAGGCATGCAGGAGGCAGCCAATCAATGACTCTCTCTCATCACTGATGTTTCTGTCTCTATCTCCCTCTCCCTTCCTCTCTGAAATCAATAAAAATACTTAAAAACCCACAAAAAATTTATGATCAAAGCTCTAAGTTGTGAATGGTCATGAATAGCCAGCCCATAATTCGGAAGAAAAAGTTCCAAAGGACAGGAAATAAAGATCATTCAGAGATGAGCAGGCTGACCATTCTGCACAAATGCCAGAGAAGCACAGAAAAACCCACATCCTCCTACGTGACAGGATCATAGCTGGCATCAGTGAGCCAGCCAGTAAATGTCCCATTTACCTGGTGGTCAGTCCCACAGTCTCCATCAATCTCTTCCCAGTGTGACTCCACATTGAGCAAGTCCCATAGCCTTTGGATTTATTTACAGAAAAATAATGGAATTCCTGTCCTGTCCAGCCTACTAAGTTAGGTATATGTGTGAACTGTAATGTTATTCATTTTAAAAAGCTTGACTACCTGGTGTCTCGGGGTAATGCCCAATTATTCCCTAGAATAAAATAACCACCAAGTGGTGATGGAGAACACCTCACGACAACATAACTAAAGAAGAAGAAGGCACTGCCACTTTGTGACACTGGGGAGGAGGCAAAGAGCCCAAGGAGCCTCTGAACACATTCAAGGTTTGCTTCTTCCAAAGGCACATGGACATGAATGGGAGGAAGAGATGGGAGAGGTGGGAAGCGGGGGGGGGGGGGGGGGGGGGGGGGGCCGGCTAGCAATGGAATCGACTCAGGTTTCATTTGAAAAATTCCTAAGATTCTTGCATTCTATTCCATAATGTATTCATGTTTATTTTCCTACAAATATTATTAAATGTCCTGTAAGTAGTCCCCTCACTCAAGTCATGTCCATGTTTATTCTGTGGATTCTCACACCTAGAGGTACATATCCTAACTTCTAGAAGCATGGAGTAAGATGACTTTTAAAAAATGTATATTTATGTTCATAAGATCAGTGTTTCTGTTAGTACAAACAAGTGTTATAACAAATACTTTTTAAAAACATATTTAAATCTTAAAAGCACAAACATATCTGCAAAATCCTCTCATCCAGAAAACCTGACTCCCTCATGATGGCAGGTAAATGAAGCACTGTTCTACTAGCAAGTTGGGTTAATACCCTAGGAAATTTATATTGTATGTAGATTAGTTATGTATGGGAAAATAAAGCTTGCCCTTTCCTTTTCTATTATGAAAAGTGTGGGTTCGGCAAATGTTCCAACGGCCCTTTTACTTTTTAATGAGGATGTCTGAGCTGCTGATAAGGGATTACCTGTGTTTGAAGTGGTACTAAAATTCTGCATTTGGTCCTTCTTTCTTGGAGAGCCGGGATCCTGGTTAGGGCTGTTTATTTGGTCCTCGAGACACTTAATGGACATTAAGATATCTGTTGTTATAATATAAAAAGCAGGCAATTGCCTGCCCCACCCTCATTCCTTTGCTTTTCTAGAACCCTCACCCTGGTCTTGGGGAAACAGCCTTCTCCCACTGTCAGTGCATGAGGTTTAGAGGGGCTGGCCTCTCCCTCAGTTTCATGAATGGAAATTTGACCCACATACTAAAGAGTATGGCACCCTCCTGACCACGATGAAAGGCTTCAGGGGCAAGTACTTGGTCCAGAGCGAACACAGAGATTGGTTCGGTGACTGTGACTGGAGCTGTGAAGCTGCAGGAAGGGTGCCTGGGGCTGCTGGAGGCTTCTGGTGCCAGGAGGGGGAAGGCTGTCTGAGGAGAAGCAACCGGCACTGAGCAGAGATCCTGGAGACTTCTAAGACCCAGGATCCGGCCAGGCCTAAAGGCAGTGAATCCGCAATCTTTTCAGTGACATAATCCACTAAATCCCCCTTTTTTGCATAAGCCAGTTTGAGAAGTTTGTCACTTGTAACTGAAAGCGTCCTAAGAAAAATGTCTTTTTAAAAAAATAGAAACTATTAGGAAGCAGAGATGAAGTGGGATTTTGTAACCTCTAAAATTCAACTTTAAGATCCAGGGTTTGGGCAATTCCACTCAGGTAAAAATATAGTCCTGAAGGCAAGAAAGCATAAAGAAGTCAACAGAACATTGGTTTGGAAGTCAGCAAACGGGACTCAAAATTGACTCTGCAACTGGCCAGAAAAGGGGCCGTATGCAATGGTTGAACTTCTCTGAGCCTCAGTTTCTACGCATCCAAAATGGGAGTGGTTACTTCAGACGCTTCATATAAAAGCCAAGGAGATAATGGATGAAACAGCGAAGCATTGCCCAGTCCAACAGGAACATTTCTTCCCTTTGCTGGGGTACAGGTATGGTGGGAGGGGATGACGTGAGCAGCTGAGTTTGGGGAGACAGCTGTTGAGGCCCATGTAGAACATCAACTGCGGCTGACTATGAAACAAGGGGGGACAGCAAGCCATCTCACCCAAACAGTGTGCCAGTGTTGGAGGACAAATATGTGAACCAGATATCTGATTAACCTCACTAGAGGCCCGTTGCACGAAGATTCGTGCAATAGGCCTTCCTTCCCCTGGCTGCCGGCACCGGTTTTCCTCCGGCACCCAGGACCCAGGCCTACGCTCTGACCCTAGCCTTCAGTCTTCGCTCCAGCCAGAGCGCTGCTCCTGTAGCTCCCTCCGCCCCCCACCCTCCCGCTCATAGCAGGCGTCCTCTCCCCGCCTGGCCGCTCTGCACCTGCATGCGTGCTGCCCAGAGGACCGGAGTGGCTGAGGGGCGGGGCCACCACCATCTTTGTTGGGTTAATTTGCATACTCACTCCTGACTGGCTGTGTGTTGTGAAGTGATGGTCAATTTGCATATTTCTCTTTTATTAGTGTAGATCACACACCCTCTCTCTTTCTCCTAACATTTAGGAACACAATTACATTCAACTAATGGAACTTCTGGGGGCTTATCTGGTACTAGGTTTTTTTAAAAGATGGCTCCTGCAATATACCAAGAAAACCTCACTCATTTGGTGATGTGAAATAGTAAATAAATGAGAGAAATGAATGAAAATAGATGAAATCAAATAAGATAAGTCAAATAAATAAAAAGGTCTCAAACTGGGGGGCTAAGGTCGCCTCCAATCTACAATGGACCACATACAGGCATTCAGTATTAGAATATTGCTAACTACTAAAAATCCAGAAAATTCTTACAAAGCCAAATGTCCAGCCTCTCTTGAGTGACCAGAAGTCCTGGCACCCTGGCCCTCTGTTCCTGCATGGTAGCAGCTGGCAGCAGCTAAGATGCCAGGAGAAGCCCCTCTAGATGGGGGGCTGGGGAGGTGTGTTTTCCAACTCGCCTCCCCAGTTCACCCCATTCTCTAACACAGGCTTCACTCATGGCCTCCCAGCCCCATTAGGAATCTGCATTTGTTACCCATGAGTAGGGAGTAGATTTGAGACCTCAGGAAGCTATCAGCAGGCTCTCTGTCAACCTCCTCATTCCTGTCTAGCTGCCCAACGGCTCCACCAGAGAACAGTGCGAGATAAACTAGGAAATGTAAGTTGAGAGCATACTATGGAAGTCTCGTTATGCCTGGACAAGATGCTTGCACTTAATGTCTTAGTCAGAAGAGAAAGGGGTAAATGTTTACCATCAAGAACTGACACCTGGATTGAGCCACCCAGTGGTCATTTCTCACTCCAACCCCTTCATCCTTCTTAACAGAACTCTGATTTCTTTTTTAATCCTCATCAAGGGATGTTTTTTCCATTGATTTTTTTTTTTTTTTTAGAGAAAGGGAGGAAGGGTTGGAAGAGAGAAAAACATTGACGCAAGACACATTGATTGGTTGCCTCCTTCAGGTGCCCTGACCAGGCTGGGGATCGAAGAGCAACCGAGGCATGTGCCCTTAACTGGGAATTGAATGGGAGACCCTTTAGTCCTCAAGCCGATGCTCTAACCACTGAGAAAACCAGCCAGGGCAAGAATTCTGATTCTGTTCAGTTATCCATCCTTCAGGTTTCTGAATCTAAATGGAATGTCTGGAGCTATGGCAACCATCTTGTGACAATGAAGAACTTGGACCTGGGGAAAACATGCTGAGTATGGCAGCATGATGACAGAAAGATGGCAGGAATATGAATGTGAGGCAATGCTGCTGAGCCACTGAATGAATTAATCTCACAAGCGCCTTTCTGCTAGGGATCTTATTATAGGAGATAACAAATCTCCAGATCATTTAAATGAGTTGGGTCTTCTATTACTTGCAGCTCAAAGCAGCCAAAATTATAAATGGGTTTTAAGTGAAAATAATTAAAAACCTGACCTAGACACTGATATGTAAGACTTCAAGAAATGCCTTTAAACAGGCCCCATGCCCTCAGTGGTCCGGAGGACTCATGACCCATAAGTTGCCCAGTTCTGTAGAAACACACAGAAGGTTCCAGCAGTCAGCTTAAGTTTACCACTTCATCACACAAGTCAAGCTCTTGAAGGAGCTGATCGCAGGGAACAGGGAGAAAAATGAAAAGGAAATGAAATTGAACCGTTGCCTGCAGAGAATACCAGCTGCGTGCGTGTGATTGATTTCCATGGAATCTCTATTTGTCTCCCTAGAATTTCTTCACCAGATCTCGGGCACAGGTCACAGAGAGGCGTGATGCTGCTCACGCCTGGAGTGTGGTCAGGAAAACCACCTCCCCTTAATCACCTCTGAAGGCCAAGGAGGCCAAGATCTGGGGGAGAGCAGACAGAGATGTGGCTTGCCCCCAGACCCCATGGCAATAGTCAGGTGACAGGCTGCTGCAACCAAGGTGTAGGTTAGCCTACTGGCTACTCTATTAGACGTTTCCTCTCCCAGGCTGCTGAGTTCCTGTGCTCTAGGGAGTTTGTGCCTGTCCTGGGTATCTTCAATCCATCAACTCCTCAGGGCAAGAGCTGGTATGCAGGACTCCTCCACTGACGCACCATCCTAAAAACCATGCAGGGAAAGTTGGTAAAAAAGAATATAAGAGGATGGAAGCACAGGGTGATCGTACCCTGTTATCATTTCAAAGTGCCACACCTTTCACTTGGGGAACGTCCTTTGTCCCGGAAGGAATGTTCTCTGGTGTTAATACTGGAATGAATTTGCCCAGTGTGCCCCTGCCCACAGAAAGGGAGCCCTGAACTCAAAGGGAACAGAGAGTACTTAAAATGCACTTCCCAGAAACTGGTAAGAAATGCAAATTCTTAGACCCCACCAATCACATCGCCGGGGTGAGTCCGGGAAATCTGTGTTTTAAAAAGCCTTCCAGTTGATTTTCCTGCATAGCATGCCTAGACATCAACCTCATGGTGGAGGGGAAAGGGCGGCCCAGGGACTTAAGGAGACTTTCTCGGGATCACGTGGCGGGAAAGCAGCAGAGGCTAACCTGGAATCTGGGTCTGACTCACCTAGTGCTTTCCCGTTGCATCGGGGAAGGAAGCAAAGCTACTGCAAACTATTTCATAACCATTTGTAACCATTTCTAGTATTTCTGTATACCTCCCAGCAATGAATCTGGAGCCCTGAACCCCAAACATCCACATTCCTGATGTGAGATGAAAAGACCAGGGCACTCCCCCCAGATTCTGACTCCTCTATGTGGCTGGCATTAGAGGAAAGGGCCCACATTCACGCAATGACTGAAGCCAGAAACCCCAGCCACTGTGGGGCAGAGCGGTCCAAATCAAGAGCTGAGCAAGCACCCTGCCTCGGCTCGACCCCAGCTACCTGACTTGCTCTCGGTGTCAGTGTGGGCAACTTTTAGCCTTTCTGAGCCAGTTTCCTCTGCTGAAACTTGAAGACAGCAAGTTTATAGAGATAGCACCTCTGAAAATGAAATGAGATGACCAAGGCCAGGTGCTCAGCACTGTGCCTGGCACGCAGCTCCGTACTCACTGCATGCCACCTGTCATTGCTGTCAACTTCAGCTTGTCCCTCTGCTCCCCACGTCCAACTGGTGACCAAGTGCTGTTGACTGCACCTCTTTGACGGTTCCCACATCTGGCCTCTGATCTCGTCTTCGCAGATTCATCCCCATGACCATGGCAGCGGTTCTGGTCCTCGTCTCCCCCTGCATCACCACACAAGTCTTCAAACTGGTCTTCTGGCCTCCAGTCTGCTCGCCAGGCTTACGGCCCAGGGAGCTTTCTTAAGTGCACAGCTGAGCCGCTCATTCTGCCGCGTTAGCTTCCTGAACGCCAGTAGCTCCCACGGTCTTCAGGGTCGAGTGCCAGCTCCTGAGCAGAACCCACGAGGCCCCTGGTGGTCAGCACCCCCATCTTTACTTTACATCTGGGTGCCCCCCACTTGACCCCATGCTCTACACCTAAAAACTTTCGGAACCACCAAAACTCTGGCCTTTTCCCTCTGCCAGGAATGCCGGACCCCCATCTGCTTGGAAAATCCACATTCATTTTCCGGATGCAGCCCAGTGTTGGCACCTCCTCGCCGTCCTGTTCTCAGGTAGAAGTGACTGCCCCTGTGTGGGCCCTCTCGGGTGCTGCACCGGCTTCTCCCACACCTGTTTCACTTCACTGGGCTCACATGTCTTCACATCTGCCGTCCTTGCGGTCTGCTGGATTACCACCCGCCCTGGCATAGAGAAGGCGCCCTGAACTTACTTATTATGTGGATGAACACTGAACCCGCCCCCACCCCCCCCAAGCTCACCCGCCCCAGCGCTGCCCTCAGGCTCACAGACATACCACCTGCTCTGGTGCTCTCCAGAAAGCCTTTTGGGGTTGGAATCTCATCTTACTTTGAAGCAGGCTGGAATAATTCTCAGACAAATGTGGCAGAGATTATGCAGTGAATAAACCAGTCCATTTGACTGATATCTAACTATGCAACCCATCCATCACCAGGTGGCCATGCAGTGCCCAGTCTGGGCAGAGCCCCCAGTTTAGGAGAAAATGAGCCTTCTCATCCCCAACTGGCGTGAAATATGGCAATGAAAGTGAAGAGCCTGCTGCCCTGGCCTGAGCATGGGCTGGAGGCTTGGCCTCTGGTTCTTGGCGCTGCCACTCACGCTCACAGTGACCGGGCAGGCCCCCTCCTGCTTGGGCCTCCGATCCTCTTCTGTAAAATGAGGGCTATGGACTCGAGGCTCTCTCGGTACCCTTTAGAGCTCAGAGCTCGAACATCTCAGAAGCTTAAATGCCACTTAGAAAAAGAGAACAGGCACGACTCTCTCGCCTTTACCCCACTCCCTTCTGGGCACTTTGCAGATGAGAAATAGTTTTCATGGGACAAATGAGGTGACTCTTCCTGTGTTCCCCAGGTACTCTTAACCCAGGCCTGTTTGCCCGGAGGACCTGGAGTCTTCAGCGCTTTCCCATGTAAATAACTTCCCCTCTCTTTGAGGTTTAACCGAAGGAGGCAACACTGCCTCGTGGTTAATAATGCACGGTTCAGAATCGGACAGCCCTGGGCTCCACGACTGGTTCTTTCATTAACAGCTGTGTGACCTTGAGGAAATTGTTTAGCCACTCTGTTTTCTCATCTGTAAAACAGAAGAGATAAGTTCCACCTCCTGGGGTCATTGTGAGGATTAAAATACGTAATGCAGTTAATTCCTTCAATGGTGACTGCCACAGAGTAAGTGCTCGACAAAAAGTTATTGTGTTCTTGGGAAAAGAGTATTGCTGTTTAAAGGCATCTCAGGCAGGGCACGGACCCACTCAAGAGGCTTAAACCCCGTGACCTAATCATCTCCCAAAGGCCCCACCTCCAAATACCGTGACACTGGCTCTCTTTCTACGTGAGGACACGGCGAGAAGTCGGCAGCCTGCCACATGGAAGAGGGTCTTCATGAGACCCCGGCCACGCTGGCCCCATCTTGGACTTCAGCTTCCAAAACTGTGAGAAATAAATGTCTGTTGTTTGTAAGACACTGAGACCGTGGCACTTCACTTCAGCAGCCCGAACCAAGACACGTAACAACGACAACAACATGTGAGTGGACAGATACGAACACGTAGCTGTGGTTATCTCTGGACAGTCATAGTCACTGGGAATTCTCTTTTTGTGTTCATGCTTATCTGTATTTTGTCAGCTTTCTACAACATCCTCACTCAACCCCAAAAGTCTCTGCATTCCAGGGACTGTGGGCCAGCTAATCCGGCAGGTCTGCTCCCCAGCATTCCAGGGAATTGCCAAACTCCAAACTCCCGCTCTCAGGAATGGGCCGAGGTGGGGCCTCTCCAGCGGGGTCTCATTAACTGGCAAGAGCGCATTCTTTCCATGGGCTTTTTCAGAAAGATCTCAGTTAAAAGGGAGACGGACAGGGGTCTGAAATGGAACATCCACCAGACAGAATTCTTTGGGGCTCAGAATACTGTACTGGCAAGGAGCCCCCTCGCAGTAACACCTCATCATTTACTGAGCACTTAAGCTCTGCTCTGCACTGGAGAGCTACGCTAAATGTATTCTGAGCACTATCTTATTTCATCTCTAGAGCCTTGCAAGGCAGGTATTTTTCTCCCAAATTAAGGATGAGAACACTTGAGGCGCTGCCATATCTTGCCCTGCTCACATAGCTAGGAAGTAGCTGAGAAGGCCTCAACCCCAGGTCTAACTCTGCTACCCACCACAGTGAAACGGCATCTTCTGATTGGTTTTGTAGACCTCGGTGTATCTGGCCTTGAATTTCCCTTTCCTCATCCAAGGGGCTGGATTCCAGATTCATAAATAAGATACTTACAGCTAGATACCCCGTGTGACTTTTCCCAACTTCCCAGACTCCATTCCCTAGCCACAAAGTAGAATTGCTGTTTCAGTCAATCAGTGAGCACTTATTAGGTGTTGAGTATACATCTTCTGTGTGCAATAGAGGTGCACACTCAAGCTAGGACACGAACAAAAAAACTATCAGAAATGGTCTAGCCCTAGCTAGTTTGGCTCAGCGGATAGAGCGTTGGCCTGCGGATTGAAGGGTCCCGGCTTCGATTCCTGGTCAGGGCACATGCCCGGGTTGTGGGCTCGATCCCCAGTAGGGGGCGTGCAGGAGGTAACCGATCAATGATTCTCTCATCATTGATGTTTCTCTCTCTTTCTCCCCTCACCCTTCCTCTCTGAAATAAAAAAAAAGTAAGTAAATAAGGAAAGAAAGAAAAGGAATGGTCTATGTCCTTAAGCATCTAAACATCTACTTGTGAAATTAAAACCAACAGACTGAGAGGTCCCCAAAACTGTGTGCAGCTAAGCCTTACTGAGTACTCTGACCTGTGGCTAGGGTCTCACTAACATGTCTGCACTTTGGAGCGATAGAACTAAGGGTGCAAATCCCAGCGCTCACATCTACCAGCCCTGAGATTTCACCTCACTGAGCCTCACTGTCTCATCACACAAGCAGGAAGACAACAGAGCCTCCCCCAGGAGGCTGTTGGGAATCCAATATAAGGTACGCTGAGGACCCGGTACATAGTAAAAACTCAACAAATGATCGCTCTATTATGGAGGACACACTTTTTTCTGAAGGCAGAAGCCAACCTCCTCAGACAATAATAGAGCCAAAAAGGCATTTCGTTTAGTAGTGCAACTGAAATAAAAACAGGAGTTGAAAACTGTTTCCCAAGGATGACTATTTATGAGGCCAATTTCAGTTTCCGAGTGCTAATGAGTCCCCCACGGCAGCCTCTGCGCAGCTCCGGGTCCAGAGTGCAGGGGCACAGCCTCCCCTGAGTTCTCGGAAGCACCGCAGACACTCGGTGCTCGATCAGCGTTTAATAATTGCGGCCATAATCCTAATAATGATCTGGCTGAAGCAAGGGTGGGGGAGGAGAAGGAGAAGATGCAAGTGGGCAGGAATAACACTTAATCTATTTTGTTTCCTGAAGACCAACTTCTACCTGAAATAGATGAATTCAATCTGCATATTAATGTGGGTTGCTAATGACTAACAAAATGCTTTCAACATGGAAAGTGCTATGCAAATGTTTAAAAAATAATAACATCCAGGAGTCACAGGATGAGTGTGGGAAGGAAATAAGCTAGCCTCGTGTTTTGTTTTGTTTTTTTAAAAAAAACAAAAACATTTAAAATTTTATGGTTGAAAGAAATGGAGGGCATTTGGAAAATTCACTTAAAGCACAAAAACATAGAAGAGGAAAGCCTGCTGTGAGGGGACCTCCTTTGTCCTCACTGCACTGACCACAAGGCAAAGGCCGCGTCTTACATCTTATGTGGGTCCATATCCCTGGTCCCCAGCACAGCCAGGCATGCAGGGAGCAGTCAATAAAGTGTAATGGAAAAATAAATGACACAGTGACTTTCCTCCAGGGAGTGCAGTGTGAACAGGGGATGGGGTGGGGAGGAGCAGCTTCTCAGTAGAGAAATCTGACAGACACTACCTTAGCCAGGTAATCAAGGTCAACATCAACAGGGTTAAGTCATGTCCGCAGTGTAATGTGATGAAAATGGCACTTCAGATCTATGGTCTTCTTCCCCCAAAACCATAACCCCTGTCTAAACATGAGAAAAACATCTGACATATCCCAAGAGATTCTGCAAAATACCCAACCAAGACTCCTCAGAACAGTCAAGGTCATCAGAAACAAGGGAAGTCTGAGAAATTGTTCCAGCCAAGAGGAGCCTAAAGAGACATGGCGATTTCATGTAAGTGGTATGGGGAGGGGATGAGGGGTTCTACAGAGGGAGCAGTGGATCTAGGAAGAGAAGAGACCCATCCAAGGTCTCGCAGAGTCTCCTAGTGGATAAACTCTCACGAGCCAGCTGCTGCATTACAGAATGATGGAGCTAGTATTCCTTTTCATTCACAGTGAGTATCTTGCAACTTGGACACAGTTTCCGTTCTCCTTTGAAAACCCTCAACTTCTAATGACCAAAAATCCTGTATAATTTGGCAGCCTGGCACCTCATGGGAATCAAGAGATTCAATGGGTCGGAAGAATGGTCCTCAGAGCTCACCAAGACCAAATCCTCCCACTGAGTAGAGGAAAAACTGAGGCCAAAAGTATAAGACGGTGTGATGCCTAATGCCTGTGCCACACTTAATTCACGCTTGCTCATTTGCATTATCCAAAACTCACTCACTACCTGGGACACAAAGAACCAGTTTAGAACCACAGAGGAATTCCTGCCAAATCCTAGCTCTATCGTTGCCAACCCTGTGGCTGTAAAAGGCACCCGTGTGGAAAACGGTTTCGTATTTAGCGACATATCTTTTGCCCCAGCCCCATGGCCACTGCCAAGCAGAAAGTCAGCCAGGCAGGCTGAGGCTGAGACACAAAGACAGCTTCCAGTTGGGGTGTATGGAAAGGGCACATCTCAGCCTGCATGGCAGGCCACACACTTCCCTGTGTGGCCCCATCCGTTAGCCACCCTGGGGGATCTAATTTTCCAGCTCAGCGTAGGGTACATTTTCTAAGTGTGACCCTGTTTCTGTTATGAGAATCAAAGTGCCCCGACCGCAAGATCATAAATACTCAAAAGTGACGGCTAATGGCAGTGGCAGTTTGCAAAATGCCAAATGGCAGCACAAAGTGGACGCTATAAATTACAGCCCGACGCTTGCATTTTCACTGAGGTGTTTTGTGGGTTTTTAGTGATGAGATCTGCTTTTGAGTGGATTTACAGGGGCTCCCCGTGAATTCAGGCAGAGCTTTAAAAAATACTTCTAGAGATGCTAAAAAGAAAACCAGAAGAGCCTACACTTTCATGCCTTAAACCAGTTTATAAAAAATGTACAATGGCCAAAAAATATGGAGAGTGGCCCATCTGATGATGGATACGTTTAGGGTGAAAGTGCTAATAAGCAGAATAATGGTAACCACAGTGAGGCTGTGGATCAGGAATTGGCTAAGCACTGTACATGGATCATCTCACTGAATTCTCACCATAGCTCCATGCAGTAGGTACTACGTATCATTGTCCTTGTTTTACATGAGATGATTCAGGTTCCAAGAGGTTAAGTCATTTGTCCCAGGTCACATAGCTGGGGAGTGACAGGTTGTGGAGCTGCAAACAGGAGTCTAGCTTCAGGGCTCAGGATCTAGATGTCCCTGCTGGTTTCCCCCAGTCAACAAAAATCTAAGGTGGAGCCCATCAGGGACTCCCCAAACCTCAGTAAAATGTCCTTATTCAGTCAGAGAGGTATGGGGACCACAGGAGCACAGACCCTGACCAGGACTGATGACAGACCTTGTGGGACCCAGTACAAATAAGTGGGAACCTGTCATCAGCACCGTGAACAAAAGGAAAAACTTTTAGAAGATACAAGGGATCCCTATTATTATGAAATTCTGTATTTCTAAGGCCTGACTTTTTAGCTTCAGTTTTTTTATCAATAAAATGAGGGGGATACCACCTGCTGGCTGTTAAGACAATTTGGTGAGATCACATATGTGAGAAGTTCTTTGCAAACCCCAAGGCACTGTACAATTGCGTTATTAATGAAAATACCCAGAAGTGAAAGACACACATAATGTCGTTTTTAGATGTAGCCCCAACTCCACTTTCCCTCCACAGGACCTGAAAAATGGCCAATACCACCAACCAGAGGGGAAGGCAGAGTTGAGAGGCAGCAGTCCTACCTGGGAATGATTAAACCATCTCGCTTTTGCAAGTTTTAAGAGAACATGGGCCGTGGAACATATTGCTGGGGTCTCTCTCAGGGCCTTAGAAGGGAGGGGCTCGGAAGCTTCATGGTAAATAGGACACAGGTCAGCACTGTAGTGCATGATGTCTGATGACTGGATAAAACAGTAAGTAGGAAAAAGAAACCGGTGTAAGTCCTGTTGAAGCTAATCCTTGAATGTCACTTGAATGTGTCTATTTCTTTCCACAGCCTGGACCTCACGGCCTCCCAGATGGCTGCCCCACGGGCACCCCTGCCCCCTCCTGGCCAGTCTCTACAGAGCAGCTGCGGTGACTCCTGCAGAATGCAAACCTGACCATGTAAACCCTCCCCACTGCCACTGGGATAAAATCTAAACTCCTTCCCATGGAGCACATCTTCCTTCCAGAACCCCCCACCCTCTCTGGTCCCAGATCTCACTGTTTGGCCCTTCAAGGCCAAGCCCCAGTCAGACAAGCCACACCTCTGCGGGATGCTCTGCCTGGACCCTCCTGCCATCCCATCCTCCAACCTGGCTAATCAGCCTTTGGATGTTTACTTCAATGGCACATCTCCCAAGAAGCTTTCCCTGGACCCCCAAATGAAAACAAATCTTTGTCTGGTACCTGCCATGTACTCCCACTGCACCCCCGACTTGCTCCACGAAAGCACTTCTGTCACCTTCTTGACATCACAGACTTAAGTCTGTCTCCCAGCTAGGCTGTGAGTGCCACAAGGGTGGCCCTGTCTCCCCTGCCTCCCCAGGGCAAGCACAGTATATCAGAAGCAACACCAGGTGTTGTTAATGACTATTTCAGGATGCCGAGGTTGGGGTCCAGCGAGCACTGGGGTGGCACTCAGCCCAGCACTGCCACTACCCCACTGAGCAATCCGGGGCAAGCCACACGTTTGCAGGGACCAGAGCCGCTGCAGCAGAGAGCTCCCCTCCCCCGGCAGACAGCGCACTGAGGCCATCTCCTTTCTGCTGAGTTTCCTGGGCACAGAAATCTTGCAGGAACAGCCTGACTTCGGAGCCTTTCATTTATTATTCATTTATTTCCGTGTGATACCACTGCTGCTGCACGTGAAGGACACGGCCCTGGAACAGGCTTCCCACCTGCGAGCTAACACTGATTGAACTCACACGGCAAATCTTGTCTGACAGTATCCAATTATCGACAGCCAAGCAAGCCCAGGATGCCAAGAGCCAACCTGGAGTCCAGACAGCCTTCCCCATTAATAATGCTCTTTACGCATTTCAAGCATTTCCACATTTATAATTTACTTTTTTAAAAATCTCATTTTCATAACAATCCTCTGAGGGATGGAGTTCAGGGTCTATAATCTTCATTTCACAGACGAGGAAACTGAGGCTCAAAAAGGCTGAGTAATTTGTCCAAGGTCAGAGAACTAATGAGATGGGGAATGGGGAGAGGCAGAAACACACACACACACACACACACACACACACACACACACACACACACGGGACTGACTCAGCCCACACTCTCATCTACTCTACAGTATTCTCCCTTCTATAGTCTAAAGTTATTTTTAAGAATGATTTTAATATCCAGAACATATCTGCAAATTAATTTTTGTTCCCCAAGATAAAAGGGCTTGAAAAAATAGGAAGAAAAGCATGAAAAGAAGTTGAAGCTACACACACCTTTTGAAAAGTTAACCATACGTTTGGTATAAGCCACAGCCCTGAAGCCACACTGCACTAATTTCTAGTCTTCAAGCAAGCCAGGTCTTTGTGGCCGCGGGGGCCTGCACCTGCCGTTCCTTCTGCCTGGACACTCTTCTCCTGGCTTCTTCCCAACCTTCAGGTCACAGCTTGGCCACCATTTCTTCACAGAGACTTCCTCTGACTCCCTCTTACACAAGCCTGTTTATTTCATTACAGCCCCATCATCACTGTCTTATTCATGTGTTTGCTGGTTTGCTTGTTTGTTTCTTCCACTAGAATGTAAGCTTCCTGAAGGCAGGGTCTGATTTTCACACCGGGTTATCCCTACCCCATAGAACTATGCCTTGCGCATGGTGGGCACATAGTAGTAAGTGCGCTAAATGAAAAAAAAATAAATCGTTTGCATCTGGCCATTGTCAAAGCCCACAGTATTCATTTATAATAACCAAATTACATACAATAGCCAAATAACCGTACAACAAGCAAATAAAGGTAGAAGGACAGATAACAGTCTTCTATTTTTATTAAGGATAAAATTAACGAAGAGTAATTAAGTGGTTTGCCTGAAGCCACATAGCAATGCAAGATGGGGCTGGACTTTGAACCCACCTGTGACTTGGCTTTCTAATACTGTCCAATTTTATAAAAATCTGCTTAAAATATTTTTCCTTCAGTTTCTTCCCACTGCCTTGCAGGTTCTCACTGTGTGTTTGCTGAACCCTCTGGCTCTCCCTCTCAACCACCCATGCCTGCAGCGTTCTTTGAGCTGCCGTACTGCAAGGGAATACGAATTAGCAGGCTCTCTGGGGTGAAGCTAATCCACACCCGATGTACACAGAATCCTCCACACATACACCAGGAAAGTGGATGGGCACAAACGCCTGGGTTCTAGGATTCAGCAGAGGCAAGCATGCCAGTGTCAAAGGGCTTATCTGTATCCCAGAAAGATAAAAGGCGGACAGGCAGAGACATACTGGCAGGAAGGCTCCGACCAAAGCCATGACCTAGAGACACGTGCATAACTTTGAAAAGAAGGCCCATGATGCTGCCCCACAATGGCCTCGTTCCTCCAAAGAGCAGGCTTCATTCTCATTCTAATACGCCCAGGGTAAAAAACAAACCCAACAGTTAATCAAAACCCCACTTTCCTGCTGGTAAGGAGAAAGGGAAAGTCGTCTCGCCCCCTGCCCACAATACACACACTGGAATTCTATGAACTTGAAAAGACCACCCCCGCCCATAAAAAAAAAAAAATGTTAGGAAGAGACAACAGTGCTGTCAGCTTTGTGTTCTGCTCAGTAAGTATACTGAAACCAACCAGGAAGACAAACAACCCACCGTCTGCTATCATTTCATAAAGTGAAGGACATGTAAGAACATATTTCATAAAACAAAGGACGCATTATATCAAGTTGGAAAGATGGCCACTCGGGATCAGTAACTCACTGAGCTCTTTGACAAAACTCACTGCTCTCTCTCTTCATTTTCTCTTTTATTTTACCTTGGACTGCTGACAATTTTAACAGCTGGACCGAGTCTGTGAGCCAGTGACTGGGAATCATAGATCCAGCCCATCCCTCTTCTGTACAAATAAGGAAAAGTCAACCCCGAGGTCCAAAGCTGCTGCGTGGCCCTCAGGAGCCGCGTGGTGTGTGCCTGGAAGACAGGTGCATAGGCATGCCAAGAGAGCATGACTTTCCTTTGCTTACTAAAGGCTGCATCTTATATTGCTGGGCTAAGCCAGACGCCCAAGGCTGGACTGGGTTCCAGAAAGAGTGAGAATTAGAACTTGGATTAAATTCAGAGTCACTTAACGTTGGTTGACCCCAGGTGCCACTAGAAAGCAGTGCAGAAGAGGCGCGTGGGAGAAAACGATGCAGTGGTCACATAGTTGCCCATTACCTTGTGTTTCCTCAGAGGCAAATTTAGGGATCTAGGCGGCCCCATGCAAGAAACATTCAAGGTCTGAGAAGCAGAGAACTTGAACCTAGCCTCTTTTTTAAAAAAATGTATTTTATTGATTTTTTTACAGAGAGAAAGGGAGAGGGATAAAGAGTTAGAAACATCGATGAGAGAGAAACATCGATTCAGCTGCCTCCTGCACATCCCCCACTGGGGATATGCCCACAACCAAGATACATGCTCTTGACCGGAATCGAACCTGGGACCCTTGAGTCTACAGGCCGACGCTCTATCCACTGAGCCAAACCGGTTAGGGCTGAACCTAGCCTCTTCGCACCTGGAAAACAACCTCTAGGACCACGTGCACCTCAGCAAGCCAGACACAGAGGCCTAAGGTGCAGATTCAGGGCCTGTACAGGGACTCATTGCTGCGCACCGAGGGCAGGGTCCCCTTATTTGTGTCCTATGCTGCAGGGCCTAGCCATGTTCTATTTATGTCCACTTAGAGCTTCTATGAGCAGGACCAGTAGATGCTGCCCATGATCTCCATCATAAACTTCTTTAGGGCAGGACTCAAGGTATTATTTTAAACTTATAATTCCCTACACAGTTTGATACAGTCTTGGACACAGAGAAGCACTCAGTAGTTAACTGAACTAAAAAGAGGCTGAGATGCCCTAGCAGCTAGGGCCTAGCTGATTTGGCTCAATAGATAGAGCGTTGGCCTGCGGACTGAAGGGTCCCAGATTCGATTCCGGCCAAGGGCACATGCCTGAGTTGCAGGCTTGATTCCCAGTGGGGGGCATGCAGGAGGTAGCCAATCAATGATTCTCTCCCATCATTGATGTTTCTATCTCTCCCTTCCTCTCTACAACCAATAAAATATATATATTTTTTAAAAAAGAGGCTGAGACAGGTGTTTGGCCATCTCAGCACAAGGTGCCCATCTGGGGCTGTTTGGGGGATACAAAGCTGTGTGTACAAAGGAATGCAGTATTTAACCCTGGATAGTTCATCAACAGTGAGGTCACACCCCAACATGGTCTTTATCATTTGAATTTGGAAATTCCAATAATGGAAATGCTGCCTTTTCTCCACTGGACTATGGGTTCCTGGGGGGGGGTGGTAAGACTCCTGGTTTCTCTCATCTCTGCACCCTCCTAATGTGCCTGGCATGGAGAATGACATAGTGTCAGAGACTAGAGGTGGCTGTGGCACTAATCTGAGTTATTGCAAATTTCTGCTTCCTCAATGTAGTCTGGCAAATCCTGTCATTCATGCATTCATTTTGTTTAAACCAAACGCTCTTTACATGCCAGGCACTGTGCTAGAACACGGTGGCACTATGGGACGTTAAGACTGTCCTGGTCCCTGATCTCACGGAACTTAAGTTCTTAACAGGGGAGACAGATTTTATATCCAACGGTCATACAAATAATCACATTGCTTTGCCTGTAATAAATAATCTAAAGGAGAGACAGCGAACAGTATGCGAGTATATAATAAGGGACAGACTCTCGATGTGGCGGAGTGCAGGCAGTTTAATCACACTAAAACACTGTACTGGCAGAGACAATTTAGTCAAAGAGAGCAATGGAAAGCCCAGGGACTCATTAGGTGGTCGTAATACCACAGTGAACACACCACCAATATAGGAAAAATAAATTCCGTACTCCCCTGGTTCTCTAGTGCTTACCAAAGGAAATGGGAACAAAAACTGACATAAAAGGCAATTAATCCCTCAGAAGAAACAAATCCTAACAGCCACGCCATAAAGCCCGAGGCCCAACCTCTATTTCCAAAAGTATGGTGAAAACCAGTAGCTGAAAACAATGAAAAAGGCAAAATAAAAAGCAACGACAGAAAAAAAATCACACGTCTTTTTTATGCATCAATAAGCTTCCAAGAAAGTAAAAAATAATCAGAGACCAAAACCAAGTGAAAATGGGAACCCAGAGACCTGACACTGGCTTTGTCTGCGGCGTTTAGTAAACCAGGTTAACACAAGTGCAGGTTTGCACATCCTCTGAGAGCATAGGACACAGAGGACAAAGCCGGAGTGCATGCCAGGTGGGAGTTTGATAGGAGTTTACACCACCGTTCACATGTAGGTGCAACTCCCTGCACCCCCAGTATAAGAATAAACTAGAAATAAACCTCACTCACCAGAGCACAGGCTCAACTTTTGGCAATGAGTAAATGCTCAGGTCTTGGTACAGGTTTATAGTCCATAATCAAAGTACCAGGGAGGTCTGAAAAACTTCAAGCTGAGAACTTAGCGTAAAGTGATCCCACTAACAATGTGGCAAAACAAACAGATCAATGAAACAGAACAGCAGGTACAAATATAGACCCACCCATATACAGGCAACTGATTTTTGACAAATGTGCAAAGGCAAGTAAGTAGAGAAATGACAGCCTACTCATCTATAATAATAAAAGCGTAATATGCTCATTAGACTGGACATCCTTCCAGACGTCCTTCCACATGAAGCCCGGGTCCCGGGTGCCAGAGGGAAGCTGGTGCTGGCAGCCAGGGGAAGGAAGGCCTACTCTTGCACGAATTTCGTGCATCGGGCCTCCAGTCCAATGATATTAGAAAAACTGGACATTAATATGCAAATAATATTAACTCAAAATGGATCCTAAATCTAAATGTAAAACGTAAATTATAAAACTGCAAGGAGGAAACATAAGAAAAAAAATTTGTGAGTCTGGGTTAGGCAAAGATTTCTTAGCTACGATACCAAAAGCATGATCCATAAAAGAACTAATTGATAAATCAAACTGCACCAAAATTTAAAACAACTGCTTTTCAAAAAGCACCGTTAAGAGAATAAAAAGATAAGCCACAGACTGGGAGTAAATACTGAGTATAATAACCCTCAAAATTCAATAATGAGAAATAAACAGCCCATATTTTTTTTTAATCTTCACCTGAGGATATTTTTCCATTGATTTTTAGAAAGAGTGGAAGAGAGAGGGAAAAACAGAGAGAAATATGGATGTGAGAGAAACACATGGATTGGTTGGCTCCTGAATACACCCTGACCAGGGCCCGGGCAGGGAGGAGCTTGCAACTGAGGTATGTGCCCTTGACTGGAATCAAACCCGGGACCCTTTGGTCCACAGTTCCGATGCTCTATCCACTGAGCCAAACCGGCTAGGGCCAAACAACGCTATTTTTAAAGAATGGGCAAAAGATTTGAACAGACACATCTCAAAGAAGATATACAAAAGGCAGATAAGTACACACATGAAAAGATGCTCAGCATCATTAATCACCAGAAAAATACATATTAGAATGGCTAAAATATAAAACATTGATCACACTAAGTATTGACAAGGATACAGAGAAACTGAAACTCTCATACACTGCTGCTGGTAGCATAAAATAGTACCAACACAGTTTTTAAAAAGTTAAATATACACCTAACATACCTAGCCATTCCACTCCTTGGTATTTACCCAAAAGAAATAAAAACATATGCCCATATAAAGGTTTGTACATAAATATTCACAACAACTTTGTACTGTCCTCCAAACTGGAGACCATCCAAATATCCATCAATAGGTAAATGTGATCCATACAAAGGAATACCACTGACCAATAAAAAAGGAATAAAGTATGCGCCTGGCCGGCATGGCTCAGTGGCTGAGCGTCAACCTATGATTCCTGGTCAGGGCACATCCCCGGGCTCTGGGCTTGATATCCAGTGTGGGGCGTGCAGGCGGCAGCCAACCGGTGATTCTCTCTCATTTTTTATGTTTCTATTTCTCTCTCCATTCATCTCTGAAATCAATAAAAATATATTTTAAAAATATGCTACAACAAAGATGAACTTCAAAATAATCATGGCTAGTACAAGAAAACCAGATTTTTAAAAGAGCACATATTTTATGATTCCATCTATATAAAATTCTAGAAAATACAAACTAATCTATAGTGATAGGAAGCAGATCAGTGGTTGCCTGGGGAATGGAGGAAGGAGGAAGGGACAGGAGCGAGGGGTCACAAATACAAAGGGACACAAGGAAATCGGGGTGGGGGGGGAGGATGGATATGCTCCTTATCTGATGTGGTGATGGTTTCACGGGTATATATACATCAAAACTTACCAAAATTATACACTTTAAACACATGCAATTTACTGCATACCAACTGTACCTCAATAAAGCTGTTTTTACAAATCTACATCAAGTGAAACTGCAGAACATCAAAAACAGAGATAAAATCTTAAAAGTAGCCAGAGAAAAGACAGATTTAATTTAAAGAAATAATCAATGTATGAGCCCTGACTTCTCAACAGCTGTAATATAATCCAGAAGGCAGTAGAATAACATATTGAACGTACTGAGGGTAAACAACTGTCAAACTAGAATTGTATACCCAGCAAGAACAGGAGCAAAATGAAGATATTCACAAGCAAAACCTGAGAGTTCACTATCAACAGACCTCAAAGAAATTTCAAAGGATATGCTTTAGGCAGAAGGAAAGTGATTCCATTTGGTTATGTTATTGCATAAAATAACAATAGTGCTGTCTTATGGAATTAAAAATAACTAAAATACATGACAATAATAGCATGTAAATCAGACGAGGGCTGCTCAAAGATGTGTTCACTAGGTTCCTTGTAAAATGTTAATTTTTTAAAAAGTTTTTTAAAAAATATTTTTTTAATTTTCCTTTTTTTTATTGTTTAAAGTATTATATTTTTATTGATTTTAGAGAGAGAGGGAGAGGAATGGAGAGCTAGAAACATTGACGAGAAACATCAATCAGCGCCTCCTGCACATCCCCTACCAGGGATTGAGCCCACAACCTGGGTATGTGCCCTGACTGGGAATCGAACCGGCAATCTCTTGGTTCATGGGTCCACGCTCAACCACTAAGCCACACCAGCCGGGCTAAAATATTAATATTAGACTCAAAAACACATGTTAAAATTTCTTTGTTATCTATTCAAAGTATAGAAACAGAATACTGAGCTTAGTAAAAAGAGAGGAAAAAAGTAAAATGAGAAAAAAATTCAAAAGTCAAGAAAAAAAAAAGAAACATAAAAAGGTGAGACAAAACAAAAACCCAGAAGAAGGCAGAAATGACTCTGCTAAAATGTGAGCTTCTTGTGGACAGAGGTTGTGCGTGTCCTTCACTGTATCCTCTGTGCTACCACAGTATCTGGCACATATTAGATACTTGATAAATATCAAATTAAAAACTAAATGTTGGGATGAAAGGATGGTATACTAAGAAATATAGTATTAGTCTTTGTCCCTGGTTCCTGGCACAAAGCTCCTAAAACCCTTGGAATATCCAGAGTGATAGCACTGTCCTTTGTCACTTATAAGGACAAATCATAAGGAGCCCCTCTTGATTATACTTGAGTTTATGCTAATGAGGTGACTTAGGGTGGGCCCCCCAGATAGCCTTAGGATGGGGCTGGTCACTAGAAACACCATCTACCAACCTCTGGGAAAGGGGGTGGTGCTGCAGATTGAGACCCATAAACACTCTTTAAAAAAAAAAAAAATCTTTATTGTTGAAAGTATTACATATGTCCCCTTTTCCCCTCCAATGACCCCTTCTAGCCTGTCCCCGCAACCCCCTACTCCGCCCCAGGCCTCCAGCACCCTATTGTCTGTGTCCCTGGGTTATGCATATAGGCATACAAGTTCTTTGATCTCTTCCCATCCCCGCCCCCCCCACCTTCCCTCTGAGATTCGAGAGTCTGTTCCATGCTTCTAAGTCCCTGGATCTATGTTGTTCAACAGTTTATTTTGTTCATTAGATTCCACATATGAGATCATGTGATACTTGCCTTTCTCTGACTGGCTTAGTTCACTTAGCACCAATGCTCTCCATGTATAAAAATTCATGAATGAGAAGATCTGATGAGCTTTTGTGTTGGTAAACATGAAGGCAGGGTGTACCCCAATTCCATAAGACAGAAGCTCCTGTGCTAGGGATCCTTCTGGACCTCATTCTATGTACCTCCTCTTCTGGCTCTTCTCTTGTATCCTTTACAATATCCTTTACAATCAACTGGTACACATAAGTAAATGTTTCTCTGAGTTCTGGGAGCTACCCTAGCAAGTTAACTGAACCCGAGGAGGAGGTCGTGGGAACCTCTGATTTATACCTGATCATTCTGAAGGACAGGTGATAACCTGGACTTACGATTGGCATCGGAAGTAGGGGCATCTTATAGGACTGAGCCCTTAACCTGTGGGATCTGACACTAACTCCAGGTAGCTAAGTGTCAGAATTGAGTTAAATCTGTAGAACTCCCAGTCAGTGTCTGCTGAAAATTGGAGAATTGCTTGGTGGTGTTGGAAAAAACACATCGGAGTAATAAATGAATGGATTTGGCTATCTGAATGAATAAGTGCATGTATGAATGCTATAAAGCTTTATTTTGGCCCAAAGTTTCAGCCTTCTCCAGGCACCACTTCATTTATCAGAATTAGCCAACAAATTACGGGCAGGACAAATTGAGTTTCTCTCTTCTCCCGGGCCACTGGAAGCAATGAAGTATGCAAAATACAGATGGACAATGAAGGAGGAGGCAGCAAGGACTACAAATTAGTCCCAGATACAGAAAAGTTCAGAGAATAAAAATTGTAGCTTCTACTTTTGAATTACGTTTTAATCCTTGCCCGGCTATTCCTATGGCCAATGCCCTACTTGGGCCCTCAATACCCACAGTCAGGCCACGAGATCTTTGGCTGTTCTCTGTCCCTCCTCTATGTCCTTGTCCATCTGGATCTCATCCCATCAGGATATACAGCCATCGTATCATAAACCCCACTCCCTGCTCAAATGCATCAAGGGATCACAACTGCCTTCTGGAATCAAATTAGCCTGATTTTTAAGGCCCTTTGAGAGATTTTAATCACCTTTCTCACCATTCCCCCTGAAAAATATTGGGCTTTAGTCAGTAGATGCTAAGACCGTTCTCACCCCTGCATCCTTGGTCATGCTGTTCCCTTCAACTGCCATTCCCCTCTGCCATCCTTGTTACCGAGGTTGCATACATCCTTCGAGGCCCAACTCAAATGTTAACTCCTCCATGTTGTTGTCAGGCACAGACAAAAATAACTTTTTTCACTTCTTGTTCCATAACACTCTGTTTCAAACTCTCTTATAATCCTTAACACATCCTATCTTATGATCTACTTGAGAGGCAATTTAGCTTAAAGGCTAAGTACATGGACTTTGGAGTCAAACAGACGTGGGATTGAATCCAGGTCTGCCATGTGCTAGCTATATAAACTGGGGAAGTTACCTGACTTCTTTAAGCCTCAGTTTCTTCATCTGCAAAATGGGGGAAATCTACATCAGAGGGCTGTGCTGAAGATTGAGGTCATGCCAATAAAGCATGTAGCACATCCCATCATTATGATCAGAATGCATGCCTTTTGACCCCTCTTCCATAGATGTGAGCCCTCTGAGAACACTGTTCATGTCTGGTGATGTTTGTACCTTTCCTTCTGTCTCTTCTAGCTCACAGTATGCTGCTTCACACAGTGTTTTTCTCAAAATATACTAAATAATTTCCAAACCAAGAGCTAACATGGAATCACTATGCTCTCATACCACATCCAGGATCTAGAGACTTAAATTTACTACATTTGTTAAATATTCAATGTTCTTCTAGGCACAGAAACCCCAAATGCTCCAGATTTGACTGTTGATACTGACACCTTATTAGAACAAAAAGGCACAGCCATGGACTGGGAGAATATATTTATATTTGCAGATAAAAGACTTGTTATTACAGAATACAGTTTTAAAAACTCTCACAACTCAGTAATAATAATAAAAAAACAACCCAATTAAAAACTGCCAAAAGATTTTAACAGACACTTCACAATAGATACAAAATGGCCAGTGAACACATGAAGAAATGCTCTTCAAGAGCGCATGCAAATTTCATGTGCATATGTAAATTTCATTTCTTCACATGCAGCAGAACAGCTAAAATTAAAGACCGATCACTGCCAGCATTGTCAAGGATGCTGAGCAACTGGAACTCAACACTCAGAAAAACAACTGGGCAGTTTCTTAAGAAATTAAATGTACACCTACCACCCAGACACTCCACTGTTTTTATAGGCAGTTACCCAAGAAAAACAAAAACAAACATACACACAAGGACTTGTACACAGATGTTCATAGCAGCTTTATTTGGAACAGCTAAAAGCTGGAAACAACTCAAGTGTCTATGAACAGATGAATAGATGAACAAATTACAGTATAGCCGGGTAATGGAATATTACTCAGTGATAAAAAGGAATAAGCTATTGATACTCACAAGTGTGAATCTCAATATCATCATGCTTACTAAAAAAGGCAGGCAAGAAGGAGCACAGACTGTGTGGATCCTTCTATGTACATTTCTAGACAATGAGAACTCATCTAGGGAGACAGAAAGCAGGTCAGTGGTTTTGTGGAGACAGAGGGAGGAATGGGTTACAAAGAGGCACAAAGAACCTTTGAGGGATGATGGAAATGTTTATTATTCTGATTCTGATGGTAGTTTCATAGGTTTATACATATGTTAAAACTGATCAAGTTACACACTTTTTTAAATGTGCAGTTTATTATACTTCAAATACACCTCAACGAAGTTGTATGAAAAAAAGTACTAATACTTTTTTTAAAAAAAACACTGAACTTTAAAACAAAATAAAAGCAAGCAAGCAAGCCATTCACTGGTCTGAAAGCTGGCCTTAAAAGCGCGGTCTCAGCAAAAAGAGTGGCAGGAAGGCCGGGAGGCAGGAAGCTAGGCAGACTGGGCCTCAAATCGCAGCGGGGAGTGCGTATATGTGGTTTGGATAGGACTGGCTTTTCCAGGATGGCTTCGTGGCAAAGCTAATTTATTCAATGTCCAATCCCTGGCAGGCCAATACTTCGAGAAGTCAGGTTGCATTCCTGCGGCCTTTCTTGCTATGTGCATTTCGAAGGAGATTCCTGGGTGCCTTGAAGCCTTCACCCGAAAGCAGAGCTATTTGGGTGATTTCAGGCAGGGGTGGGGGGGTGAGGAGGGGCGGTCCTTAAGATACAGATCCTTGGGGGAGGAGAGGCAGAGCTTTGGAATGGCTCCCGACATGAATGTGCAGACTGAGAGCAGCACAACCCCTGGTGGGGTTGGGGGGGGGGGTGCCAGTCAATCACCCTGGCACAGTGCAGGGAGGAAGGGAAGCACTTCTCCCACTGTGCCTGGAGCCAAATTCCCTGCTCCAGACCTTCCCAGTGCTCCCTTCACCAAACCGTATTTTAAGAGAAAAGCTCAAAGTGGTGTCCGTGGAACAGGCTAGGAAGGAAGCAGCATTCTTTACCTTGGCCATTCCTCCTGCCTACCCCGGTTCTAGCCCTCACCTGCTGTCACCTGCACTGTCTCTCAGGAAGGCCTTTCCCCGCCCCAGGCAGCCTGGTTTCCCCATCTGTTGGACAGAGAGATAATCCCTGACCTGCCCACTTCACCCTCTGCCTGAGGGCTGAGCTCACATCCTCCTGAGATTCCTGGAAAAGAGGGGTTGAACTGGCAGGCTGTGGCCAAGACCGCGGGCACAGATGGCTTTACTTGGCTCCCAAATATTTAAAACTCAGGAGAGTCTATATAAAAAAATCCCGAAGTCTGTCTTTTCTTAAAAAACCCAAAGATCTGGCCTCACTGGACCCATATTTGGAAGTAGCTGGAGCCTCTTCTCCCCTGCCCCAGCCCCCACCAGAGAACCCTTCACTCACTCAGGTCACTGGCCTGGGGCTGTGGGCACTTGGATCTGCCCTCCAGTCAGTGGGGAGGGCACTTGGACTTCATCTAGTCCACACTTCTCCTCCCCGACATCCCGTGCCAGGCCCGTAAGACGTCCCAGCCTTGAACATTTCTCTTGATGTGGGACTCATTACCTATGAGAACACTCATTGGCAAGATTCCATTTGCTGGGAAGTTCTTCCTTATATCCCAGTGGAAGGTCTTCCCACCCTCGATCCCCGTTCTGCATTACCTGAATGCCACCCCCCAGCCCCGACATCCCAGCATTTCAGGCCACTGGTTCCTCCATGGAAACCCACCCAGCTTCCCGCGCCATTCCCTTTGGACGCAATGTCCTTGCCCCTGGCTTTCCTCTGAACGTGCTCTACTTTATCTGTCACATGTGGAGCTGGGTTCTTCCTTCCCATTCTTCCTAGTAAGTCAAGTTAATTACCAGCACACGTTCCTACAGGCTTCTCTCACGGATGGGCTTTAGAGAGAGGCAGAGCCGTCAGTACCGTGAGCAACAGTAAATATGTTGTCAGTTTTAGTCTCAACGTCCTCATGTTGATAAAAATAGACCTCAAGGCGTCAGGCAGGGTAATTCATACTCTCTACAAAGCATTTCTGAAACAGAAAAATGAGACATCAGGGATTTCCCACGTTCTGAAAAATTATGTAAGTCTTGGAGTGAAAGTCATTGTTTCAAATTTTAAAAATAAGCAGTGTATATTTTGAGGTTAAGTACTTTTTAGGAAAAGGAAATAAACAATATTCCCAGATTTCCCAGTTCAGACCCAAGGTTAAAACAAGGACAAAAAATTATCTCTCCTGTGCTTCCTGTGGCTTTTTCCACTTTGGGAGTGGAAAAAGAGTTGGGCCTTTGTTTCATAAAAATGTGTGTTTGTGTGAGTGTGTGGAGGGGAAGGAGAGAGGGAGAGAGGGAAAGAAAAGGGAGAAAGGGCAAAGAGGGGGGAGAGGGGAGAGAGGGAGGAGAGAGATATTTTGCAGAAGTCACTGTCTGTCTTTGGATCTCACTTTCCTGTTTTGTAAAGTGCAAGGCGTGGACTCGATCACTGAGAAGCCCACCTGAGTGTGCACATTGTTACACATGCGATTCCCTGGCACACCCACAGAAACCCTGCGTCTAGAGAGTTGCGAGAGGGCCAGGAAGCTGGTGTCTGGCAGGTGCCTGGGAGAGTCTGACACCCCAGGCTTCTCATCCAGTGCTAACCTTCTACGTCCATTCCTCCACTCCAGTATTTGGCATGCACTCTGTGGCAGGAGGTATGCTAGGGGCCTGGGGCTATGACGATGAACAAGTCACACAGGCATAGCTCTCAGGGAGTTCACACATCAGAGAGGGGGGCAGGTAGGTGAGGGGAGGCGGCCAAGGCTGTGGACAGGGCCGTGATCTCCTCCAACCTGAGGAAGGCCGGGCAGTCAGGGGAGGTGTGCCGGGGAAGGTGCGGTCTCGGCAGAGACCTGAAGCATGCAGAGGCCCTGGCTGGGGGAAGCCCAAAGCGGAAGCAAGTCCACAGCCTGGGGACCCTGAAAACGCATCGGGAGTGGAGGGGGGCCTGTAGCTGGAGCCACGGGATCTGGAGGAAGACCAGGAGATGGTGGCTGGAGAAGCTGGCAGGGGTCAGGTCATGCAAGGCCTGGGCAGCCACACCAAGAACTCTGGATTTTATCCTGATGGCAAGGGCTCTGAGCAGGGTAGGGACAGGCTCAGACTTGTGTTTCGGAAAGAGAACTCTGTGGTGTACAGAATACACCGCAGGAAGAAGAGGCTGGAATAAACAAGGCTGTGAAGGCTCGGTGCTGAAGGTGGTCAGCACAGTGCACGTCCCAACAACTGGGGACCCAGCCTTTGGCTTCTTATCCCGGGTCTCACTAGTAGGATCACCTCTCCTTGCTGGAGAAATGAGGGGCCCGGAGAGCAAGTAACCTGCCCTCACCTACACACCCACCTGCTTAATTCTGAGCCGCTGGCTTCCGTCTGCTTGCTTCTCTCGGGCTCAGAAAGGGAGATGGAGCCTGACAGCTGATCTTAAGGTATCAAGAAGCAGAAGCAAGAAGATTCCAGAAACGGCTCAGAAGAGAAACATCCCTCATGCTTGCCCTTTGGGGGATATAAATGCAGTCTTAATAGTAATTTACTTGTGGCCAGGAATCCACAGTTTACAACCCTTTCAATCACCAAACCTTTTTGGAGGCTCCCAACACCCCTGGGAAATGGGCACTCCCATTTCAGAGAGCAGGAAACTGAGGCCCGGAGGGCTTGAGCACTCGATGCAAGGTCACAGAGAGAGCTGGAAACTGCGGAGGCGAGGAATTCATTCCACAGCTCTTTACCGCTATTGATCCTTGAGCCCAGGAGGACTGTAATTAATTAAAATGTCTCTCCTCAGCACTGAAGACAGAGACCTGGAGAATTCAATGAAAATGATCTGCCCAGCATGGAAGTGTTTCATCTGCAAGTGCTGGGAGGGCAACTGAAACGAGAGGGGGACCTCCGAGGTGGGGAGGGAGAAGAAGCCGCAAGCCCGACAAGGAAACGTCATCCCTGGCTGAGAGAAGCCCACTCCAAGGAGGCGGACACTGTGAGCTGAGGCCCTTCTCTGCTCTTGGGAAGCAGGAGGGTCCAATGGAGCAGGAGGGGAGCAGGAGGGTCCAATGGAGCAGGAGGGGAGCAGGAGGGTGCGGGCTGGGGTGGGGAAGGGCGCTGGCAGGAGTAGCGGGGACAAATCACACAGGATGCTTCCGTTTTTTCTATCCCCATCCACAACATTTCTATCCAGAGCAAAGCAGGTGAGTTACTAGTAAACTTTATAGTTTATTTGTAGAAAGGAAATCAGTCTCCAATCGCCAGTATCACAAACACAGAGCTATTTCTGAGCCCTTACAAAGTGCCAGGCACAAGCCCCACCTATACAGTCTCACACTGAATCTTTAGCTTAAGTCTATGAAGTGGGTAACTTTTATCTCCATTTTACAGGTGGGAAAACTGAGACTCAAAAATGTTAAGCATCTTTCTTAAGATTCACACAACTCTGACAAACAGCAGAGCCAGGATTCAAACCCAGGCCTTTCTGACTGCTGGGCCCGTGTCCTGCTTAAGGAGGTATGGTGTTTGAGAGAGAAATCCCCTCACCAAGTTTGGATGGTGGGGGAAACAGGGATGCTCTGACTGTGTATGCGGGAACTTGCATTAATTTTATTTCATTTAGAAGGCAAGCTGGAACTCCCCACCTCCTTTCCTACCCGATTTCTTGGGATGAGAAAGGAGGGAACAGATATACCAGCAGACAGGGCTGGGGCGCTAAAGGGTTAAAGAGCAGACACAACACCTCCACAGGAAAGAGGCAGCAAGCAGAACTTCCCATTCTCAAAGCACTGGAGCGCCCATACCAACCACCACTGCGGCCCTTTGAGCAGAAAGCGTGGTGATATCCTCCTCTTCCACAAGGGGCGCCTGACCTGCTGGAGTTCATAGAATGTGCAGATCCGGGGCTCCATAAGCATCACTGGGATAGAGAGCAGGGCTTTTAGCCTGAAGCCACTGTAGTTCACAAAGACAGGGAAGGATAGGAGTGGAGGCACTGAGGTCTGCCAGAGGGACTGAGGGGCGGGGGTGGGGGGGTGGGGGGGGTAGGGAGGTGGGGGGTGGGCAGATCCAGCGAGAAAAAGAAGAGGAAGGAAAGGGGTGTTTCTGGGCCTCAAGGAGGCCTAAGGGTAATCTATGTACCATCTTAGGTGCTCCATAGCTGCTGGAGTGATTTTTATGGGCCAACTGCCCAACAGGCCTCTGAGCACATGGGAAAGAAATTGGACAGCAGGTAAGAGATGATGGTCTTATAATTAAAGCATGACGATCTGAGGTTGGGCAGAAGGAAGAATTTCTCACTCATGATGACAGGAGAGGAACATTTTTTTTTCATGGGTCAACAAAATCTAGCAGGGAAAAATCTGCTAGGGTCCACTCACAAGCAAAAAGCCGTTGCTTGGAAATGAACATGAAAATATAAATGTAGTTCCCAGTAGATAAACCTTCTAATGCAAATACCAGGCTGTTATCCAATCTACCTGGAACATGGTTTAACCAGAAAGCAATGATAGACTAGAAGCAGGTCCCAAACTATTCTAAGGGGTGCCACCTTTCTGTTCTTTGGAAGGCAGCAAGGTTTTCAGTGAGTAAAGTCTAAACCCCAGAGAGTTGCATTTTATTACTATAAATTTAAAACTTTCAAGTTAATAATATTCTTTACTGTAAGCTAATTATTGAGGACAATAAGGTTATTTTTATCAACAAATAATGTGACCTCAGGAATTAAAGACAACAGAGCTTGCAACTTACATCTGCTTCAAAGAACAAGTTCTCTATTTTGCCTTAGTTGCCCAATGTTGAGAAGACCCTTCTGATGTAATGGATAGTATTTATATTTGACTAGAGGCCTGGTGCATGAAATTCATGCACGGGGGGGAGGGTGTCCCTCAGCCCAGCCTGCACCCTCTCCAATCTGGAACCCCCTGAGGGATGTCCGACTGCCCATTTAGGCCCGATCCCAATAGCCTGATCACCCCCTAACCACTCCCCTGCCAGCCTGATTGATGCCTAACTGCTCCCCTGCCGGCCTGTTTGCCCCTAACTGCCCTCCCCTGCAGGCCTGGTCACCCCTAACTGCCCTCCCCTGCAGGCTTGATCGCCCCCAACTGCCCTCCCTTGCAGGCCTGGTCCCTCCCAACTGCCCTCCCCTGCTGGCCTGATCACCCACAACTGCCCTCCCTTGCAGGCCTGGTCCCTCCCAACTGCCCTCCCTTGCTGGCCATCTTGTGGCAGCCATCTTGTGTCCACATGGGGGCAGGATCTTTGACCACATGGGGGCAACCATCTTGTGTGATGGAGTGATGGTCAATCTGCATATTACTCTTTTATTAGATAGGATAGAGGTCTGGTGCAAGGGTGGGGGCCAGCTGGTTTGTCCTGAAGGGTGTCCCGGATCAGGGGGGGGTTCCCTTGGGGCATGGGGTGGCCTGGGCGAGGGGCCTGTGGTGGTTTGCAGGCCGGCCACGACCCCCGGAGGCCCTGGTATCTGGGATTTATTTATCTTCTACAATTCAAACTTTGTAGCCTGGAGCAGAGCCAAGCCTCTGCTCCCTCCATGGCGGCAGCCATTTCTGTTGGGATTTATTTATCTTCTATAATTGAAACTTTGTAGCCTTGAGTGGAGGCCTAGGCCAGCAAGGGCAGGCGGAAAGCTTGGCTTCCTCCATTGCCAGGAAAACCCAAGCCTCCCTCCTGCTCTCTGTGGCTGCAGCCATTTTGGTTGGGTTTATTTGCATATTCACTCCTGATTGGCTTGTGGGCGTGGCTTGTGGGTATAGCATAGGTACAGCCAATTTGCATATTACTCTTTTATTAGATAGGATAGGATAAATAAGTACATGCATTTCTTTTTAACACCAGCCTGCCCTACAACCTCAGGATTCTCTTCAATTAAACAGACACTGGAAGAATAAGCTGGTGACCTTCAACATGTAAAAATGTGGTATAGAACAGCGGTCGCCAATCTTTTGGACCTCACGGACCACCAGTTGTCTGCGGACCACCAGTTGGCGACCGCTGGTATAGAAAACACAGAAGTGGTTTTCTAAATTTTTTTCTTATTATTACAGCTTTAAGAAGAGTTAACAGCATTTGAAACAATGTGTACAGAATCCCTGAGGCACGCACTTGGACCTCCACAGACAGTTTGTGAAGTGCTGACTGGGATGGTCTCCGAGGCCCCAGGCTGGCCCCGCCTCCTCGCCACTACATCTTGAACAGAAAGGAATGAAAACCCCCGTGGGGAAAGTAGGCCTGAAGCAAACGGGCTTTCCACCTGTTCCCCGCCTCCCCTATTTCAGGTGGAAACTGAGGAGGGGAAGGAGAGAAGGTAGTAATTCCTGCCTCCGACAGCACCTTCTCAGATAAATCCATATATACCTAGAGCTGGAAAAACCACCAGCCGGAAAAGAGAAAGGTATTCAGATGCCCAGAGCTAAGAGGGCCCTACCAGGTCCTCCTCCTGCTCCAGGGGTGCAGCCCGAGTCCTGCAACTCAGTAGTTTCTGGTACAGAGAATACCAGATCCCCCTGAACAAGCAATTTAAATGCTCTGGAGAGCAGCTAACATACCTGCAGCAGTAACGTGTACAGACGGCAGATCTGCACAATGCATGCTATGGCACGCTTATTCATGTTCAATCATGACATTATTCTTTTGCTGTCTATCTTAGGGAAAAGAAAAATCACTGGTCTATCCTGTATCTAGAAGAACTGAAGGGCTGGGATGATGAGGAGAAAGAAGAAAAGGGAGAGGTGGTGACCTCCTCGTCCCTGGAGCTATTCAAGGCAAGACTAGACTACCTTTGAAGGCTGCTGCAGAGAGGATTCCTCCCCACGGCGAGACGTTGTATGAATGATTCCTTCAGTTCCCTTCCAACTCAAACTCTGTTTCTAAAAATAAAAGCAATCCTTTTAAAATTTATTTTTTTCTAACCACACAAATTACACATGTACGCAATCGTATCTCAGTACCAACAGTGGTATAATGACATTTACAAGGCATATTTCCCACACGTGTTTTCTCAGATAATCATTCCTGCAACACGGCTATTACTGTCCTTATTCCAATTTTAGAGGTGGGACAGGGGCTCTGAGTTTAAGTAATTGCTCTGAGGTCAGATTAGCTGGAGAGCAGAAATCACAGACAGCGCCGGATTTCTCTCTGACATTTTTCCTCCTCTTCCTCCACTTCCTCCTCCTCCTCCTCTTCTTCCTTCACTTTCTCCCCTTTTTGTCTTCCGGTAACCACAGTTTAACAATGGGAAAATGGAGGGAACATACTGACAAGGAGCCTCCTAGACAGGTACCTGACTGAATCCCCTCCCATCACTTTGTACCACCAGATGAATCAGGGAGGACCTACTCATAACCTCGGTGGGTAATGAATATACTAAGATATGCAATCATTTTTTTAAAGATAGGTTCATGCACATCCAAATTTTTTTTTTAAAGTCCCCTTTTTAAGTTTAAACAAGGAAGTGCTTTAAAGTGAAAGAATGAAAGGAGGAAGATTCCCCCTTCCCCGCCGCCTGCAAAGTAGGTTCTGTTATTCCCAAGAGTGACTGAGTGCACGTAGCTTCTGAGATCACATTGAATGAAACATTCAGATGAATTCCACAATGAAACGGCACAGAAGACAAATGTCAACTCATTAAAAAAGACAACTATGATTAATTCTAAAAGATATGTCCTCCAAATTGGTTATCAGATTCGAATTTTCAAAAACAGAACCACCTGGTTCTAAATTATGTTTGGAGGCTGCTTTGATCCTCAGAATTCAGATCAAAACTGATTTCTCTCCAAAGTGTTTCAGCAAAGAGGGTGTGGGTGGCAGTGGGTAGGGAGGAGTGATTCCCATCAGCCTTTCTATGTTCCAATTGCTTAAAAAGCCACAATTTCTCAAAGAGTTGGGAGGGAATGAGAGACCCATAAGCCTAGGGCCAGAGTTTTATCGTTTTCAAAACACACCCTCTCCATCTTCCTTCTTCTTTGTAATGGAGAACCCTAAAGGAGGGGTGTTGCCAAGCCCCTTTCGTAAGAGGTCCTTGGGGCCCAGAAGTGTTCATAATTGGCTGAAGGACAGATTTACATCCCAACTGATACTCAGTCTCCTGTTCCTTTCTTCTCCAAAGGGAAAGCACTTCCAAAGAAAGTTGCCAACTCAAGTTCTGCTTCCTAAACCCCAGCTTAGCCACCATCTGGGCTTCTCTCATCTCAAATCATTACAACAAACTAACGCAAAGAACCTGAGGACAGCCCAGCTGTGTTTGACTCAGAGCCGGTAACAACAGCAGCAGTAGCTCATGCTTAGCACAACCTGGCACTGGACTGAGAACGCCGAGCACTTTCACATGTGTTTCACAGGTGAGGAAACTGAGGCACCGAGATGTTAAAGTCGCTTGCCGAAGGCTCTAAAGTGCTAAAGTAGAGAGGCTGGGATTTAAACCTACAGGGGCCTGTGGCTTTAGTCCCTTTGCCACCACTTACTGGCTGTGTGAGCCTGCATAAGTTACTTAATTTCTCCCAACCTTACTTTTGTGATCTGTAAAATGGGGATAATAACAACAGCGACCCACAAGGCAGTCCAAAGCAATAAATGAGATAACGTAAGTGAAGCACCTGGCATCAGGACTACCCACTGCACAAGTCCAAGGGATACTGTTCACAAACGGAGATGTGCTCTAAGGCAGTCCTGCTTGGCACAGCGCCCATCACGGTGAAAACGCTAAATGCTAGCATCAGGATTCACGATCCTGTAGGACAGTGCCAGTAACCAGGGTCAATAGCCTGCTCTCAACGGCTCTCCTTTGTTGTCCATCCTGACGTAGTTTTCCATGGGCTATCCCAGTTCTTAGGACAAATTTGGGGGCACGTCTTGCTTCCCCAAGCAGATGTAAACTGGGATCCCTTGAACCACCTGCAGTGCCAAGCACACAGGAGGCCCGCGGGAACTGTGGTGGTTTTTAAATGTCAAGTTCTTTCACACTCTTCCCTTCAAGAGGTGTCCATGACAATGTTGGAGGTCTAGGTCAGATAAGGATTGTGGCTTCCGGCCTGCTCTCTCTCAGACCACTTGCTCTGGGAAAAGCTAACTACCATGCGATAGGGACACTCAGCTTCCTGTAGAAAGATCCAGGCGGTGAGGAGCAGAGGCCTCAGGCCAACAGCCACGTGAGTGGGCGTCCTGGAAACGGATCCCCCGCCCAGTCAAGACATCAGATGACTGCAGCCCTGGCCAAGATCTTGATTGCAATCCCGTGGGAGACCATGAGCCAGAACCACCCAGCTAAGCCCAAATTCCTGACCCACAGAAGCTGTGAGGTAATCAATGTGTGTTGTGATAAGCTTCTGAATTTTGAGATAACTGTTATACAGCAATACATAGCCAAAGGAGGAACCACATGGGAATTTCACAGCAAGCAGACAACAGGAAAGCCGTAGTTTTGGGGTGGAAGGGGCAATCCTCATACCTGGATGACAGCATCCCTCTTATTAAACTAAGAGAGAAATCAGATGAAAGTCTGGAGATGGATGAGCTTCATGCATTCAGGCTATGGCTCAGAAATCACCATAGGAAAAAAGAGGGGGGAGTGGAGAGGAGGACACTCAAGCTAAGAAAGGCTGGCTGAACAGCTCAGCACTCCCCTCCCGCAGAAGATCCCCTACTGGGGACCAAGCCTGCGACCCTGGGCATGTGTCCTGGCTGGGAATTGAACCGTGACCTCCTGGTTCATAGGTCCATGCTCAACCACTGGGCCACGCCGGTCGGGGCCCACATTCTTTAGATCAGTGGTCGGCAAACTGCGGCTCGCGAGCCACATGCGGCTCTTTGGCCCCTTGAGTGTGGCTCTTCCACAAAATACCACTGCCTGGGCGAGCCTATTTTGAAGAAGTGGCGTTAGAAGAAGTTTAAGTTTAAAAAATTTGGCTCTCAAAAGAAATTTCAATCGTTGTACTGTTGATATTCGGCTCTGTTGACTAATGAGTTTGCCGACCACTGCCTTAGATCATATTTAGAGTTCCCTCTACTTTGTAATAGCCAGTCCTTCATTACTCCAATCTCCTGTCATAATTAATAATTCTTTACAACAAATGTTCCATGTTCATGGGTGGTTTCTCTCTCCTGATTGAATCCTGACTAACATAATTCTGAATCCTAAAATGTGCCTCAGACAGAGGGGTGAGTCTAAGGGATTCTGGACCTGACATGATAAGTGTCTCTGAACCATTCCTTATAGGCCAGGCACTGTCCCAGGTGCTGTGTGTGTATGAACTAATTTAATCCTGATAACTATCCTATGGTACTATTGCCATGCCCATTTTATTTTATTGATTTATTTTTGAATTTTCATAAGAGTTTATTTGAGCCAAACTAAAGACATACCAGGGAGCAAGATCTCAAGTGCTCCTATCATGGCCATTTTAAAGTAGAGGAAATGGGGAGACAGAGATCCGGGAACTTTCCCAACAGCTAGTCAAGGGCAGAGCAGGGACTCAGACCCAGGCAAACCTGTGGCCCTATGACCCCAGGTGTGAGGTGGGGAGGGGGTGAGGAGAGAGGTGGCAGCAGGGACATCAGCTTGAGGGCTCCTGTGCGCCCTCTCCCATGCTCTCGGGGCACAGGGGCCCACTCCTCTGACTGCCTACATCTCGCTGCCCTCGAACTATCTGCCCAGTGGTCCAGCTGGTCCTCAAGGGCAGAGACCATGTCCTTTCCGGCCGGAGTGTCAAGTGCTTAGCAGAGAGCCAGGCTGGGCACATTCAGCATTCAGTCAAAAGCTGCAGGCTGAATGACACACTGACTGAAGCAGAACCTCAGGCACAAACGCCAGCTAAACGACGGGCTGAGCCTCCTAGTCACACCCTGTGCTGGGCGTGCTCTGGCCCCCAAGTCCTGTCCTGGGAGCTCCTGTCTCACCTGGCCTCGCATGAAGACATCTGACAGTGGCGGCACAATGACCTGCTGGGTCTCTTTCAACTCTTGAACTCCAGGACCCTTCAGAATGCAAACCTGGTCCCGTGACTTCTCTGCTCAGCCGGTCTCTGGGAACCGCAAGTGAAGTTCAGCCCCTGGACCTGGCCCCACCAGCGTTCTTGCCTCTCCCAGGCCCACTCCTGACATTACTTTTTAGGAGCCAGCAGCACTGAACTCGGGAGACCCTGCACACACCACGCTGTTTTGCCCACTCTGGGCTTGGGACTGTGCTTCCACCCTGTCCCCAGCCCTTTCCCTGCCTGACAGAACCAGCCCCTTCAAAGCTTGAGGTCAGGATTCCCCCCTCAGATGGCCTTTCCTGCTCCATGTGCCCTGCCTATCTGGTCAACTGACTCTTCTATGTGCTCACACAGTGGGATTCCTGCAGCTACGAGAAGGTCCCATCGTATTCAGCTGGACCTGTCTGGGGTGTGGAGCCCCGGGCAGAGGTAAAGGCTGAGAACTGCAGGGCAGTCACAGCTCTATCAGTGACCAGCTGCAGGACCTTGGGTGGGACATTTCCTCTCCCTGGTGCTTAGTGCCCTCCTGTATAAAATGGGGGTATTTATAGTGTGCATGCCTCTGGGTTGCTGTGAAGATTAAGAACAGTGATGCATGTAAGGCCCCTGACACTGTGACTGGCCAAAGCAACCTGCATAGAAGTTACTATTATGAGTGTCTGAAGCTCAGTGGCTGCAAGTTACATAGTTGGGTGGCCTCACAATAGGCTTAGTGGATTCATGAATGGATTCATCCTCTCTCTCAACTCCCACAGTCTACACACTGGTCCCCGGGCCTCCAGTGGAGGACTCCTGCATTGTCACATCCACTTTTCTGAGGCATTCGTCTGACCAGGTCCTCTCTGCAAAACTACTGATGACTTCCCAGTGTCCTGAAGTCCAGTCTGCCGCACCCCCTGTGCTCCGGCCCCCACCTCCCACAGTTACTCTCTAAGAGACATTTGAAGGTTCAGTGACTGGCTTACTCCCTGCTCTGGGGACAGGGTCTCTCCTTTCTGCCACCTGAGAGGCCCCAATCCTGGGATGAACACTTGTGTAAATTCCTAACCTTTCTCAGGGCCACCTTAAAAGTGACCACCTTTCAGAAGTCCATCCGACCTCAACCAGTGCAATCTCTTCCTCTTCACACCCACAGCACCTGGCTGACTCCTACAGTATAAGGATGCTCTGCCTTGTGCACCAGATCACCATGAACTTGTCCATGTCCCCTTGTCGCAAGGAGCTCTCTGAAGGCAGCAGTTGCTTTCTGTACCTACCACACAGCAGCCCCCCAAATCAATTACATTGGGACACAGGATAAAAAAAAATTGTTGAAATCATTGCAGTTGGAACTCAGAAAAAGAAAGACAACACAGTTAAGTAAAGGCAGTACCATGTGTTTACTTATCGGTGCTCAAGGTTATTAGCCAAGTTAAAAAAAAAAAAAAAAAAGGTTGATCTCTTAACAAGGAGAGTGGCTTTATAAAGAATGCATATGTGCAGGATAATATGCTAATCCTCCATAGGAAGAGAGGATTTTCCCCATGAATTAAAAAGGAATCGAAGTCCCTAGAAGAGATTAAGACAATTATCCTGCCTTTGCAAAGTGTTTTATCCACTCCGCCCAAACACAACACAGAACGGCACGCATGTACACACACAAAACAATGTGATGAGAAAATGGAAGATGTTCCCTGAGTTGGTTCCCTGGGGCTACCTAAAAACGTACCACCAACCAGGAGGCTTAAAACAACTGAAATTTATGGTGTCACAGTTCTGGGAGCTGCAGAGTGGGAATCGAGGTGTTGGCAGGGCCATGCTCCCTCCAAAGCCTCTTCCAGCTGCCCCAGGCCTTCCTTGGTTTATGCCAATCTCGCCTAAGTCTCCCCAAGGCCATCTTCCCTCTCTGTGTCTCTCCTCTTACAAGGACACTAGTGAGTCACATAAGATTAAGGGCCAACCCTGCATGACCTTATCTTACCTAAATACATCTGCAATGACCCTATTTCCAGAGGTCACATTCTGAGGTACTGGGGGTTAGGACTTCAACATATCTTTTTGGGGGGACATGATTCAATCCATAAGAGTCTATTCATTGATCTAATGGGAGATGTGGTTCTGGGAGAAGGACCTGCCCAAGGTCACACAGCAACTGAAGGTGGTTCCTCCACCCGGAAGAGATGACAACAGGGTCAGCAAGCTGCAGCTGGCTAAATCCAGTCTGCTGCCTGTTTTTGCAAAGCTATGTTAGAACACAGCACGCTCATTCGTTTATGTACTGTCTCTGGCTGCTTTCACACTGTAATGACAGAGCTGAGTGGTCACAGCAGAGCCTACATGGTCCACAAGACCTAAAATACTCCCTGGCCTAAAAGAATAGATGAAATACACTGGCCACGTTTGGAGATGGACCTTCTAGAAAACAGAGGAGCTTAGTCCCAGGTGGCAGTCCTATGGGGTTCCTTCTCTCCAGGTGGAACCTCATCTAAGGCTCCTTCCACATTACCTCCTTCTGCCTAGACTCGCAGGGGTGGGCAAACTTTTTGACTCGAGGGCCACAATGGGTTCTTAAACTGGACCGGAGGGCCGGAACAAAAGCATGGATGGAGTGTTTGTGTGAACTAATATAAATTCAAAGTAAAGGAGTGGAGGGGAGAGCAAGAGAACCGGATAGAACAGCCGGATCCGGCCCGCGGGCCATAGTTTGCCCACGGCTGGCCTAGAGAGATGGCAGAACACAGCACTCTATCATCCATGCCACTAATGTTGTACAAATTACACCCTACAAGCATTTCCAAGGGACAGAAATTAATTCCAACTGGAAAGATCAGAGAATACTTTCTGGGAAAGGATAGATTTGAGAGGAGCCTAAAAGATGTGTAGTGGGCACTCAAAAAATCCTCTAAGTCACCCTGAGCCATAACATATTACCTAGCACTCTGCTGAACTAAAGGGGGTGAGTTCCCCATCGCTGGAGGTGTTCAAGCCAAAGATGGCGGACCATTCGGAAGGGCTGAGGTTGGGGAAATGGGACAAGATGAAAGACTGTCCCCTTGGAATTGTGGGTTCCACAATGGTAGTGGCTTCTTTAGTCTCATCTGTCATCATATTTGTGTCAGAAGTAGAGGGAGAGACGGACATACAGAGACAGAGAGAGAAAAGGGTTGAGAATAGGAGAGGAGTGAAAGAGGCACACTCACACCCAAAGTCAAAAAAAGCCTACACAAACCACAGAGGGAGGAAACCCATACCAGGCTTTTTCCCCTCCTGAAAGCTACAGAGAGAAAAAGAGAGAGAAAAAGCCTGACAATTAGAGTTAAAACTGATCAAATGTCCCTTTAATACCTCTGGCTTGGCACCTAGCAGCCTTCTTAATGTGCCCCATTGTTCCCTGGCAGGGCCCTTGGCTGCCTCACAGCAGACAGCAGTACCTGACAATGGCCCAAATGCACACGCGTGTGTGTGTGTGTGTGTGTGTGTGTGTGTGTGTGTGGTGTGTGTGACAGGAAGAGTTATCTGTACTCTGCTGTATGCCAGGAAGGTACTATTCCCACTTTATGGGAGAGGAAATGGAGGCCAAGGGAGGTTAAATGACTTGCCACAGCATGGTGGTGAGGAGCACCAGTGTAAGAATGCTTTTCCGTCCCACCGCTTACTTATTTCCTCTGCGTTCCTGGAAGGTATTGAAGCTTCCGGAGCCTCACTTTAACCACATGCAAAACTGAGCACTTGCCTCCTGAGGTTATAACGCTAATGAAATTAGATGGGCACAGTGCGTGGCATGCAGCAACTGCTCAGTAAGTTAGCGGTCATCACTGTGGAGCCAGGACTCAGAGAGAGAGAGCCTAGCTCTCAGCCAGGACTGGCTGCCACACCGACTGTGCCAGTGCCCACTGCCACACCAGCAGCCACCGAGAGCCTCTAAGGCAGTGGTTCTCAACCTTTCTAATGCCGCGACCCTTTAATACAGTTCCTCATGTTGTGGTGACCCCCAACCATAAAATTATTTTTGTTGCTACTTCATCACTGTAATTTTGCTACTGTTATGAATCGTAATGTAAATATCTGTGTTTTCCGATGGTCTTAGGCGATGCTATCGCAACCCACAGGTTGAGAACCGCTAACAGGGTCGCCTAAGACCATCGGAAAACACAGATATTTACATTACGATTCATTAACAGTAGCAAAATTACAGTGATGAAGTAGCAACGAAAATAATTTTATGGGTGGGGGTCACCACAACATGAACTGTATTAAAGGGTCGCGGCATTAGAAAGGTTGAGAACCACTGCTCTAAGGGAAGGTTCCTGAAGGGAGTGGAGCCGCAGCCATTCCTGTCCTGGCAAAGCTGGCTGTGTTCAGCCGCACTGTCTCACCCAGTGATCTCTGGGGGCCCCAAATGGCTCTCACACAGGCTCTCTCTTTCCCAGAAATGCCCGAATGCCCTTAACGCCCCTCCCACAGGGAATTCGGAAAGTGCCGCTTCTGATGGTAAAGCCATCTTTCCTCTCGTTTCACAGACTCCTGGCCCCCACCCCCCAACAGGAATGCACATTCTGGGGTTTCCTGACATGCCAGGAAGCACGAGGCCGAAAACAAAGTGGACCCTGTACGCACTCCATTTCCAACAAGCCTACGGCAGCCCCTGACGCAGCGGGAGCAAACTTTACTAGACAGGGCAGCCCTCAAACTCAGACACTTACGGACTCAGAGAAGCAAGGGGAGGGATTGTTGGGCTCAGACAGAGCAGGAACAGCTGATACAAACTTCAGTGAGTTTGTTCAAGAGCCTGTGGTTTATATATTTATATTTCCAAGTAACCATCTCCTTCTTTTTCTTTTCCTGAAAAGTACATTAGGCTGACTGCACGATTAGCCTCAATTTAACTGGCTCTGTGAACATTCCTATCACTTCTGCTCTTTGAACCTTGTTTTTTCTCATCTCTAAAGTGGGGGCCATAAACCCCACCCTGCCTCCACCATGATATAAAGAGAACACCCTGGACAGAGGTTATGAAGCAGGGCTCCCGAACCCAAATGTCTCCAGAGGCCAGGCTGGTTGTGCAGAGGGTGCAGAACCCAGGTTTGGGGACACGAAGCACGGCTGGGACCATGGCCACCCACAGAGCTGGCCTGTCTGGAGGGGGCAGCTGCTACCCAGACCCAACCCCTGACTGTGAGACTGGAACCGGGGCCCTGGTGCCAGACTTTCCATTTCCCCCCAAAAGTCAGAAATGAGAATTTTTTTGAAATGTGAAACATTCCGATGTTTAGGTACCGATAACTTATTAACATTTAAAAATAAAGACACCCAACCATCCCTGGGCCAGCACTAGGTGAGCCATAAAAAACATGCCCGCCAGTTTACAACCTCCATTAAAGCACACATGAGGGTTTTAAATAATATAAAGGTCAAATAACAGAAGTTCTCTGAAGGAGACAGCCATTAGGGTTTATTATCAATAAAATAACCAGGAATCCAAACCACAGACCCTGGTGCCCCAAGAATAGAAACACCAACTCTTCACTAAAGTCAGGTGCCAGATTTAGGAATTGGTTATTTTCACAAATAGATGTGCACACATACACACATTTTAACTGTCAGCAGCTGACTCTGATCAATACTCAGGAGGAAACATGCAAAAATAACAGTTTTCAGTTGAGCACATACAATGTGCTTTAGCAGCAGGAAGTAATTTTCACACACACTCCCCCGGCAGCTGTCTCCAACCTATTCGCTTGAAGAAGCCACCTCCCTCCAGCTCTCACCGGCCCCCTCCGCTCAGCAGCCCGCCACTTGGAGGGCTCACCTTTGCAACCCACGGGGGAGACCCACACAAACACACAACCTTGTTAACTGCAGTGGCGGGAGGCTGCCCAGTGAGGCACCCAGGAGGCACGTGGACCTGCTGTAATCTGCCCTGGCACTGCCGTCTGCACACGCAACTAAGGGAAGAGCTTTCCAGAGCCCAGGCTCATGGGGCCCAGGGCGATAACCTCCCACCGTGGCCTCCTGTCCAGGGGAAGGGGGTGAGCTCACCCAGGTCACAGGCCCAGGGGGTGGGGAGGCAGCAGAAAGGAGCCTGGGGCTGTGTGCTCCACTTGCAGGAGACACTGGGGTCGGAATCCTGTTGCCATCGCTTTCCAGCTGTGGTTACATCACTGACCTCCTCTGCACCTCTGTTTTCTCATCTTTAATGTAATTCGATCCTCTCCATGGCACTGTGGAGCCGTGGTCACTGTGCTCATTTTAGGAGAAGCTTTGATTATTATGCTCATTTTAGGAGGAGACTGCAGCTCCAGAGGCGGGGCAGAGCGAGGCCTGGTTCCTAATCCCACACTCTCTCCAGCTCAAGGGAGAGGTTCCTAGGATCTCCACAATGCCACCCCTTCCCAAGAGGCTCCAAGTTTAGTACCACTGCTCTCCCCACACAGGCACCTCATTCTTGCCTCCGAAGCAGGATGGCAGAGCACCCATCCTGGGAGGGCAACAGACCACGGACATCAGAGGAAAACAGCTGGAGGGCCCCGGAGAGTCCTGGCAGCCCACAGCGGAGGGATTTTCCAAGTGCACCGCCTATCCCCGATCTAAGATCCAAGATCTAAGTTCTAAGATCCGGATTCTGAGACGCTTGCACCTAATACTGTGCCACTAAGAGGCTCCACAGGGCTCCCATGGGAGTGCTGGTGGGCAACTCCAGGAACAGAAGTTCAAAGGCAGGTCCCCAAGTGCTCCTGGGGAAAGTACAGTGGGCCCCTGGAGAAGGCGAGGTCTGCCTCTTGGGGGTGCTGGCAAGGTGGAGATGTGGGCAGAGAAGAGAGTTCCCTGATGGGCTCTCAATAGCATTGGTTAAGTACAAGGTTCCTTGACCCCCTCCCCCCTATAATGGCCCGATCCGGCTCCTTGGGCGCGGGCTCCCCAGGGATTCTGAAGCACCATGCAGTTCGAGAAGAACCATTCCTCAGGCTAAGCTGCCTGCACTAGGCCAGCAGTTACTGAGTACCAACCACATCATTCACTCGCTTGTTTCTTCAGTCATCATCAAATGTTTGGGGCAAACAAGAGTGGGTGACCAAGATGGAGGTTAGCTCCTGCCTTCAGGAGCAGCCAGTCTGGACAGATTAAAAATGATTACTACACTGCAAGGTACATTTACATGAGGGGTGCTGCTCTGAGGACCCTGACTCACCTTTGTTACCCCAGGTTGGCCCAGCAGGGGTGAGCCAGGTTTAGGAGGGAGGTTGCAGGGAAGAAGTGGGCCACAGGCAAGGGAGTCCCAGAGGCACGTGGAACACACCAGCAGGTGCAGGAAGGGAGAAGCAGAAAGAAACACCAGGCTGTGCCGTCCTGAAGGCCTCTGATCAAAGCAGGCCAATGAGAAAATCAAAGCTTGGGGGATCTGAGACCTGTGAAAAACCCGAGGGCTGGCGTGACCCGTGTATGCTTCCTGGAGGCGGCAAAGAATACTTCCTAGAAGGAAGCAGGGGATCTGGGTCCTCGCCCAGGGTAGGAAGCAGCTAGGTCTCACCCCGATAATTGCCTCAGATATCAAAGAATCAGGGAGTGGGACACCAAGAGCTGCCTGTGCATGCACAGCTTCCTCCCCACCCCCCACCATGAGGGACTGCCTGGCCCTGGTCCACTTCTGAACCCTGTGCTATTGGGCCAACCACCTATGCTGGGATTGCTGACCTTCCAATGACACCAGAGGCATCCTTCCCTCCCTTGGCCACAGGCACTACACACTGCCTCACAGTGTCTTAATCTAGGAGGACTGGCTCCTTCATTTGCTCCTACCTGTGAACTACTGTGACTATCTGACAAGCTGCACAGATAAAGGGCCTATTAATCCATTGCCTAGCAGAAGAAGGGCTAAATAAATGGTAGCTGCTATTATTATTAACAGTATCATGCTCAGCATCATCGTCCTTAGCATCATTTTATGATGTGGCTTTTATCACCAAACTAAAGAAAATTCAGCATTTGAAACTCAGACTTCTCTCAAAACCAAAGGGAAGGAAACCAATGGGCCTGCTTTCCCCCCTTTCTTCTTCTATCTATACTCAGCAGAGGGCACCAAACAGGAACCATCCAAAGATAAGAGAGAAGAGAGACACATGGAGAGAAAGCTACACACTCATAAATACACACCCACCCACCCACCCCAGCAAGCGGAATTGTTTAGCTTCCTCTAGCTTCCAAAGTATGAACACTCCGCCTCCTCCAGCTAAGAGGGCCAGGCAGAAAAAAGAGTCAAAGCTGAAGAGACAGAAGTTCTTTTTCAGCTTTGAGAGAAATTTTCAATGAACTGACTTTTAATGTGTGTGCGAAGGGGTGGGGGCAGCTCTCAGGACGCCTGTGAGGGGGAAGGAAGGCAGCAGCAGAACTCATACGTAAGATGAAATAAAGGCGGCTTTCAACTGCTCCTCGGCTCAACCCTCTACTCCAGCTGGCCGTCCCCAGGAGGAAACTGAGGCCCACAGAGTTAAGCCTCTCAGCCAAGGGTGGGGCAGAATGAGAATCAGACCTCCAGATTGCAGGTTCAGGAATCAAAACTGAGTCCAGGATGGCCAAGGGATTTTATCTCGAGGACCACGTCTGATCCCTCAACTGCCTGAGACCCTGTGTCAGCAGGATTCTGAAGGGGACATTTGTTGGCTTCTTCCCCAGATTTCATTTCCCCTCCTCCCCACCCGATTTTTCCCAACTGCTCTTCCTAAGATTTGGGTGGCCTGACACGACCAGCAGTTCTAGAGTGGGTTAAGTCTATCAGCATCAACTGTTCAGAGAGCCCACTAGATCCAAATTGGGCCAATAATACCTAAGGAGATCTTGCGAGGGCTTATAGGCAAGACGTTTCCTCTCTTCTACAGAAGCTATCAGAAGTCACAGACTCTTTCCTCTGGGATCTGGGTGTGGATATGAGATGGGAAAGAGTTGCAACCATTTTTTTTTTCTGCTATGGGGGCTCAGTCTAGGACATGAACCTCTGGATCACACCATACCTGAAGTCAATTGCAATTACAGGAGCTAACTAATAAATTCCCTGACTCATGTCAGCCCACGTGGCTTAATTCATTCTGTTACCTGCAACTGACAGAGAATCTGAGGTGGCTCTTGAACCGAGATTAGTCCATCTACCACGGATAGCAGTGATGGTGTCACCTGGGATGCTACAGGCGATGCGTCTTTTTCACTCCTCTAATTCCCCTGCTGGATCCCTTTGCCACCTTAAAATTTAATCCATTTTACTTGCTTTAAAACTATAAACATTTGTGAAAAGAAAATGTAAAAGCCAGGTAAGTTCCAGCAGAGAGCTGGTCTCAGTAAGTGCTGGCCTCCAAAACTGGAAGTGATACTCTTGGCTCATGAAGAAAATAACGGTGGAGAAATATTAGCATGTGGAGGGGGAAATATTCATAGTCAAACAGAGTAAGAACTTGGAGAGAAGAACTCGGTTCTGATCTGCATGCCTCTCTCTGTGAACTGATTTCCCCTCTCCTGGGCCTCAGTTTCTGTATCTACAAAATGAGGGGGTGGGACTAGATGACTTCTGAGCCCCCTTCCTGCTGATACACATCATAACTGAGCAAACACGTTCTGTCTCACAAGTGCCAAGCCTTTTGCTATGTGCTAGAAGAGGATGTGGTTCCTACTTTAATTCATTTCTCGGGGGGAAAGCCACAGGCACTCAGACACATATAGGCTACCTCCTCACCCCACTTCACTGGGCGTGAGGACAGTGGTTTTCGGAGAAGCGGGACTCTTATTTCAGTCTTCCTGGGGGCAGAGCCTTATCCATCAGCTCTTCTTTTACTGGCTCTGACACAAAGATGGAATGCAGAGGGTCAGATACATTCAAAATAAAACAACCCACTGCTAACACTGTCATGAGCATTTAGCTGTCATGGGACATACCTCTGGCTGCCAGTTTGCCTCCAGGAGTTTTCCAGTGATGAGATCCTGATGCCATCTCTGTGGAAGAGCTGACTGTGGACAAGGTGCAATTAGCAAGCTCGATGGTTATCTTTCAAACAGGCCTTTGAGTTTTCATTCATTCCTATCCCATTAGTTTTTATCGTGTCACTGGAGCCAGCAGATAAAAAGGTGAACATCCTTAGACTACAGCCTGAGAGAAGGCATTAGAGTTTGAACGTATCTCTGAGTAGTGGCCTCCTCACAAGTTAGATACGGAAGCTTGTTTAAACACACGGCTACTATCCAGGCCTTTCCAGTACATGCTTCCAAACAAACCCACAGAATTCCCGGATGTTAGAGTTGGAAAAGTCCTCACAGTATCTATCCCCTACATCGCATTTGAGTTTCAACATGCCATTGACGCCACTTGAATAGCAGTGTTGACAAACAGTCTGAGGCCAAGTCTGGGTTTAATGGGAAAGAGATTGCTTAGCAATGTCTGCCCTGGCCAGGGGAGGGGAAGCACCATTATACACACAATTAATTACCTTCCCCTTCTGAATCTAAGCCCTTACTTCACAGATGAGGAATCTAAGGCCCAAAGAGGTTAAACCACTTTCCTAAGGTCACACAGTAAGTTTAAGGAAGGAGAGAGAACTAGAACCCATGCCTCTGTTCCAAGGCCTTCCTCAGCTGGGCACCTAGGGAGACTGCAAGCCCAGGATTAGAGAAAGCAGGTGGGGAGCAAGATTGGCTCAAGTAAATCAACAACCCTTCCCCTGTGGCATCAGGCTTCAGCTAGGCACACAGGCAGGGAAGTGGTTAGCCATCTACAGGATCCCAGCCCCTCTGAGGAAAATTAAGGAAATCATTCCAAGGCTACATTTCTATGGTACTTAACTTTCCGATTGCTAAGGCTCTGCCACCAGGAAGACTAACAAAGGGGGGAAAGGTATTTTTTTTTAATTTTTTATTGCTTTTTTACAGAGAGGAAGGGAGAGGGATAGAGAGTTAGACACATCGATGAGAGAGAAACATTCAGCTGCCTCCTGCACACCCCCTACTGGGGATGTGCCCGCAACCAAGGTACATCCCCTCGACCAGAATCAAACCTGGGACCCTTCAGTCCGCAGGCCAACGCTCTATCCATTGAGCCAAACCGGTTAGGGCGGGGGAAAAGGTATTGATTTCTGGATGTTCTTGGAATAAAGTTCACAATGAAAAATAAAGATATAGTGAGTAAAAACTCTTGATACTTGAAACTTTAAGTCCCTGGTATTCCATTAACCCACCAATTTCTATTCCATAGTCGCTATTATCCAATGAAGTCATTTCTCACAAGAGATTACGGCTCAGAAATGGGGAGGAACTGCATCGTATTTCCCAGTATGGGTTTTTCATGGCCAGTTCCCAAATCTGGAATATGAAACAGACTGGAGAATCAAACCAAGATGTTAAGCAGATGGAGGCGAGGAATGAGAGGGAACCCCAAATTAAAATGAAGATGGCTTCAAGACTGGCTTTTCTTGCCTGGTATCGCAGCTTTCTAAGCAGCCAGCTGAGCTGTCTGACCAGATGGATTTGGAAACCCTAAGAGCATTCTGTGTCCTTTATAAATCAGCTGCCCTACCCAGCACCTCTGGAGCCAGTGTGACAGTTGTATAGACTTAAGCTCTAGCAGATGATAAATGCTCTTAATTTAAAACTCTGTATTCTTCAATCCAGTGGAGAAATCAAGGAGTTAAAGGACCACTCAAACAGTGCATTTGTTACTCTCAAAGAAACTTCTCTCAAACCCACAAGGAATATATTTTTCATTTGGATAAAGTCCTGTCAGACTTCCCTCCAGAGCCTCTGCAGTTATTTCTACTGGAAAGATCAACGAGGTGCTCTGGGATCCTGCTCAACAATTACAGGAGTGACAGGCTGAGCTCAGAACTGGTCAACCCTGTCGAAAAGAAGCTCTGTGTGCTCAAGATGCCAGATTTCCCAGACAGCAGCCTGGCGTGTTCCGTGCACATCCCGGTACTCTGAGATGAGGGGCAGAGCACCGTCACTGTGAGAAGTCAGCCTCTTCCCTCAAGACCAGCTGACATTCAAACACAGGACTGGGGGCCAAGCCCAGTGCTGTGCATCTGCAGGAGAGTGGAACAAATAGGGGACTGTGTGGAAATTTGGCAGCGTGTTCCTGAAAGGCAGAGGATGAATGCAGAATCCTATAGCACCTAGAAGAGCTTGTCATTGGGGAAACAGCTCCATTCGGCTGCTCCCAGGGAGCCAAGACATTTCCTTTAAAGCAAGGATAATCCCTTGGTACCCCCTACCACCACCACCAGACCCCATTCTCCACTTCCTCCTCCTCCTCTTCATGATATTGCAGAGCAAAAGAAATGAACAAGAACTAGACCTTCCCAGATGTGCTTGTCTGTCCATTTCAGTTAAGGGCTCTGAGCAGCGCCCAGCTGTTGCTTCCCTCTCTCTCTGCCCAAAAGGCTGCCTTATTCCATCAATTCCCTGTTGCACAAGTGAGTAATTTACTTTGAAAGTTCAGGCCAAACTGGCAGTTAACCTTAACCTTCTCTCTACACATCTGGGTCTATAGAAAATGAGAATTAGGATGTCTGGCATCCACAGCAAATGAAATACGAGGGCTTTCTCCAGGCAGAGGCAGAATGTTATGAGCTATTTTAGAACTGGCCAGAGCTATTCCAAAGGAGAGTTTGCACTTGAGCAGGGCACTCTCCCCTATGACCTGGGGCTAAGTCCAGTATGGTGCCCCCACAGCTAGGGATGCTACAAGGGGCTCCTGCCACAGGAAAAAAAGGTGGTCAACGTACTCCTCATTGATTGATTGACGGTATTACAGAATGGTGGAGCTAGACCCATAACCACATTTTATATAAGGAGAAAGGGAGGCTCAGAGACGGACCTGAGAGGTGATCAAGGACATACACAGCAAGTTAATGGTAGGGCAGAGGACAGACCCTGACCTCCTAACCCTGGCCCAGGATGGGAACAGAAGAAAGAATTCATGGAGCAAACACCCACAGGAATACAGAATTTAAGGGAGAGGCGTCTAAGTTGGCTGTCAGGGTTTGTGCCAGGGATTTAGGAAAGGAGTTAGGGCCCTTAGTGTCCAAACAGTAAGCTCTACCAGAAAGATCAACCAGGCCCTGCAGGATGGTTTACAACAATTTCCAAGCGACAGGCTACACTCAAAATTGGTCTGTTCTGTCACAAAGAGCCCTGCTCAAAATGCCACACTCACTACCCAGATAGCAGCCTGATACAGGAAAGCAAAAGGAAAACCATCAGCTTCAAAAGTCAGCTTCTTCACTCATCCTGCCAACAATCAGTCAAATTTGACACTGCTGCACAAATTATCCGCTTCCCATGGAACAAGGAAATCCCTTAACAAACCTGAAATATCCCACTGTGTGAAACATTTGTCAAGCATGCATTCGCTCACTGTCAGCTACTGAGTCAGGGGCTGGAAGGCTAGGAGCGAACTGACAGAGCATCTGCTATCAGTCTATAAGTATGTGTGACACACAGCACACACACATGCATACACACACACATACACACATACATGGGTGAGTTCAGAGGAGGCAGAAACAATTAAAATCCTAGTCTATGCTGCAAGAAACAGCACACCTAATTAGCCTGAACAAGTTCAGAGGGGTCATGGTACTCTGAGAAGGGACAAGGAAAGCATATAATATTCCATCTTCTGGGCACTGGGCACAAATAGTCTCTGGGGAATTTTGGGGATCTCTCTACCAGAGCCCCCACTTCCGGACCCTCAAAAGGTCAAAAAACAAAACAAAACAAAACAGCAGGCCCCTCAAGAACCAGGAGCTCAACCCCCTTCCCCATCCCTAGGGCCTGAAGCTCCAAGGGGAGCATGATCTTTGCATACTCCAAGGAGCCCACAGGATCTGGGAGGAGGATGAGCAAATAGAGAAAGGTGGGAGGCCCACCTCCTAACAGATGGCAACACAGGAAAGGGGCTGACCTGAGCAGGGAACACCGGGATCAGCAGGTGGGGGGGAATTAGAAAAGACCTGGACACCATCTAGAAGTACCGGCATCTCCAGGAGTTATCCTGGGATGCGGCATGCTGACAGTATCCTTCAAAAGAGAGATGCTAGAAGGGGTGAGGGGGTACCCACACATGGGCAGAAAGAAGGACGGGAACCTACGGTAAGAAACAGACGTCCAGACTGGGCATCAGGATTCCCGGTTTCCAGTTCTGGTTCTGCCTCTGACGGGCGTGGGGTCCTGGACAAGTCCCTGTCTTTCTCTGAACCTCAATTTCCCATCCAAAAAATGGAAAGAACAGAAGTGTCTCTGGCGCTGACTCTGAGAAGGCAGGGGAAGGGAAAGGAAGGAACCGAAAGCTAGAAGTAAATTAGGGGAGAAAGTGTTCCCAACCCCCAAACATCTGGAGGACTCACCTGTCCGGCCGCTGGGGCCACCGCAGCCCCAGATCCCCCGGGGGTGCTGTCGGGCTGCCGTTCGCGGTACAGCGCCCAGAGCCCCACGTTGGGCAGAAGGACCAGGGCCGCCAGCACCAGCGCCACCGCCTGCAGAAGCCGCTTCTCCTTCCGCCTCATCGGGGCCGGTCAGCCCCGCCGCGTCCCGCCGGTCCCGCCGCGCGGCCCCCAGCTCCGAGCGTCAGCCCGCCCGCCCTCCCGGCGGCAGCAGCTCGGCGAGCAGAAGCGGCCGCGGCGCCGGCCCCGCTCCAACTCCGCGGCACTTCCGCTGCTCGCCAGCCGGGGAGCCGGGCTCGGCCACCGCGCCGCCGCCAAGGGGGGTCGCCGCCGGCCCCGCCGGTCCCGAGACCCGGCCACCCGCTCGCCCCGCGCCGCCCTCCGATAGATCGGCTGCCGAGCGCCTTGTCCCGGAGCACAAAACCTTCTTGCAGCTCTTCCTGGTCCGCCCGGGCGCTGCGGGGTCCGAGCGCAGACCGCTCCCCCCTCTCGGCCGCGATGGTGCGGTCCGCTCCTCAGCGGCCCCCCCGCCCGTAGGAGCTTTGCTAAAGTCCTGGAGTTGGGGAGTTGGGCGCTAACTGGTGCGGGGAGGCTTCGGTGCGTCTTCGCGCGCTGGGACGCGCCCAGGGATCCACAGCCCCGCCCGGCAACCTCTGCTCCGCATTCCAGTGGACACGTTGCGCGCTCCGCGGGGATGTGCAGGTTGCGCTGGAGCCGGGCGGGACGCTCCACTCCCGCAGTCCCGGGAGCTGGGGCTCCCCACCCACCTCGGCTCGGCTCCGAGAACCTGCGGATTTACTGTGACTCCGGGGACCCTGTGTTCTCAGGCCGCACCTGTGAAATGGGGCCACAGCCGTGCCTCACGCGCACTGTTTTGCCGGCAGACCCTCGTTTTTCTTCCTTTCGGAGCTCCTGACGTTAGGTGTGAACGCCTTGTGTAAACTGTGGAGTGCTGTGCCCGCCTGCCACCTGTCTGTTGACCCTGAAAAACGGCGGGGAGGTGACCGGCGTCTCTCTGCAGGACCTTTTCTCACGAAAGCCCTACCTCCTTGGGGTTGGAACGCCCTCCAGTCCCACCTGTCTAGACAATCAGCTCATGAAGCCCTTTATTGAAACCTCTTGTCGGTCTCTGTCTCAGGTTAGCTCTTCAGCAAACCCTTAGCGAACGCCTACTGTGTACCAGACACTGTGCCAGGCACAGGGATGAAATGAAAACAGACTCGAGCCCCCACATCTGGGAGCTGAAACGTTAAATACATTAAGACGGTGGAATGTGTCTGGACCATGGGGAGGGCTCTGAGGGAGTCTGGCCCGCTGGGCACTGTGGAGGGCCACGGAGCTGGGTGGTGATGCCTATGGCTCCTCAGTGCTCTTCGCGGAATTGCTTCCTCTGATGCCGAGGGACCACGTGCCCTCTTGGTTGCCTTCCTCTTTTCCACCCCCAAAGCGTCCTCTTGATCCTCTCCAGCTCCGTCCAGCCCAGCCGCTGCCTCGCAGCCCCCAGCCTTGAACCAGTGTCCTGAAGACTCCTGCTTCCCAGTTCTTCCAGCTCCAGGCAGGGGGATGGCGATTCTGTTTTCTGAAATGAAAGCTTACAGATTTTGACACCTGCTACAAAACCTTCAAAGCTCTCATCATTTAGGCTCTAGAGTCCACACGGTGGCCTGTTAGGGCAGATCAAACATCCTTTCCTCCTCTCTGCCCTGACCAATTGCTGGCTGTTTTCCTTGACCACTTAGTTCCTTCTACCCAGAAAGCCCTCCTCTTCCCCACCTATGCCCATAGAAATCTTGTGCATCTTTCCATGTCTAGTTGAACTGCCATCTCCTCCATGAAGTCCTCCAAAAGTCCTCAGGGGGCTGCTGTCTTTCTTTGGATTTCTGTTACAGTAACGCTTACCTTTTACTGAATGCTATGTCAGGCACCATGTTAAACCCTTGACATGCATCACCTCTTTTAACGTTCTTAGCTTCCCTGTGAGGTAAATGCTTTTCTTATCATCATTTGCAAATGTGACTCAGAATGAAGAAAAGTAAAAGCCAGAGTGATCCTGTTTTAACAACGTTCAGATAGCATCACCCCTCTGCTCAAATTGCTTCAGTGGCTCCCCGCCTCCCCCTGGATTTCTATAAAGAATGACAAGATCCTACAAGGCTATATGTGAACAGCCCTCACCCTTTACTCTCTTCATTATGCCCCAACCCATTGGCCTTCTTGCTATTCATCAGAGAACATCAGGCACATTCCCACCTCTGGGCCTTTGCACTTGCTATTACCTCTGCCTAGACTGCTCACTCTTCTATCCCTGGATCCTTACCTAATGCCCTTTAAAAATATTTGTTTTATTATAATAACATATGCATGATATAAAATTTACCATTTGAACCATTCAGTGGCATTAAGTACATTCACATTATTGTGCATTCATCACCACTACCCATCTCCAGAAGTTTTTCATCTTCCTAAACAGAAATTCTGTACCCATTAAACACTAACTCCCCATTCCTCCTCTCTAACCCTGGTAACTATCTTTCTACTTTCTGTTTCTATGAATTTGACCATTCTAGGTACTTCGTATAAGTGGAATCATACAATATTTGTCCGTTTCTGTTTGGTTTATTTCACTTAGCATAATGTTTTCAAGGATCATCCATGTTGTAGCATGTATCAGAACTCCACCCTCTTTTATTCCAGTGTAAGTATATCCCACAGTTTGTTTATCCATTCATCCATTCATGGATATTTGAACTATTTACATCTTTTAGCTATTGTGAAGAATGCTGCTATAACTATTACCCCCTCCCCCTTTTAAACACTACAGTTGATACACAGTATTTATGTAATTGAATTTCCATCCTGTCTCTGACAAACGTGGAAGTTCCTAGAGGGAAAGATAATGTTGCAGAATTCTTTCATGTGCCTCCACATCAGGAGCACAATGCTAGAAACAGAGTAGCTAGGATGATCCTTTTACAAACATGAAGCTGCTCTAATCCTGGGAAATCACCTGTGACTTCCCGGTATGTTACATTAATCTATGAGCATTCTTGCCACAGGCCACGAGGCTCTACATGATCAGCCTGATTTCTAGATTTTGCTTTCTTCCCAACTCTTCTACTTACCTTGGTCTTCTTGCTATATTCTTCAAATGAACCAATTGAAGATGGCCTCAGAGCCTTTGCAGATTTGCTGTGCCATTATCAAGAAATCTCTTCCTTTAAACCTTTGCCTGGTTCTCTCCCTCCCATCTTTCAGGTACCAAATCAAATGTCCTGCCTCAGAGAGTGCTTCCCTGACCAGTATATATAAAATATCAAAGAGTGTCCCCATCACCACCATCTGCTTGATTTTTCTTCAGAACAGGTATCATTTTGGGTTTCCTCCTCTCGATTGTGAGCTCCAAGGGGGAACTTTGTGATTTTTTTTGTCCTGTAGAGTATTGTCCTGTCTCTGCTAGCACAGACGTCCTTTTATTTTTCAAATTAGAAAACCCATGCTCCTTCCAGGCAGAGGAAATTGCCAAAAGGGTGACCCCTCTCCCTGGGCCAGAGCAGCAGGAGCGAAGCCAGGGCACATGGATTTCAGCTCATACTCCTGCTCAACGACAAGAAGCTAAGCCGGGGCCCCTTCCAGGCCTGGAACACAATAGATGCTCAGTAATTAATGGCTGAGTGAAGTGTAGCAGCTGGGATTATGTACAGGAAAACCTTCAATGTCTCTCTCCTCTCCATCCTTTCTTCCAGCTCCCTAGAGGATTCTGTGTAAAATTGGATTTGAGCTTTTTCTTGTGCCTTACTGAGTGATTTGTTAATCAAAGCTGGTCGGCCTGGTCGGCCCCCAATGGAAACTCTAACCCATTAGCCCAGCTTTCATCCTGGACTCTGATCTCTTACAATGTGGGATGCTAGAGGGAGGAAACTCCTGGGGCTTTATCCCACTCACTGAGGCAATGCCATTTGAGACATGTGGGCAGCCCATTAGCTCTGGCTGTTTCTCTAGGAAAACGGATCTGGTCATCGACTGAATTAAACAAGAAATGTTACTTTCAGACTGAGCTGTCCTGGCCTGTTGTGAGCCTTAAATGAGATAATGTGCATAAAGGGCACACTGCAGATGTGGGCCTAATGAAACTAGTAACTGGCCAAAACAAAAGTCTAACACCAAGAGGAATGCTGAGGAGGGATGAACAGGATTTTAGCTGCGTGGCAAAAACCTTGGGCTGTGGCCTGGGTTTGGGTTTTTGCCTCTCCAACCTCATGATGTATCACCCTGCGGTAACTAGCTCCAAATCAGCCGCATGCACTTCCTGGTCCTTGATGGCACTATGTTCAGTCCAGCCCCAAGACTTTTGAATTAGCCCTTGTCTGGGCCAGGAACGGTGTTTCTCTGGCTCTTCCCCCTTGTCGCTCCCTCTTGGCCTTCAAATCTCAGCTTAATTATCACCTCCTCACAGAGACCCTCCCTGACTGCCCACCTGCCGTGCTCTCTCCATACTTTTATTTTCTTTAAACTGTATTTTGTGTTGGTGTCAGGCATACAGCGTAGTGGTTAGACAATTATATACTTTATATAGTGTTCCCCTCGATATTTCCAGTAGCCCAACTGATACCATACACAGTTACCACAATATTATTGACTATATTCCCTACGCTTTACTTAGTCACCGTGACTATTTTGTAATTACCAATTTGGGCCTTTTAATCCCTTCACCTGTACCCCAAGCCCCTCCCTTCTGGCAACCACCAGTTTGCTCTCTGTGTCTATGGGTCTGTTTCAATTTTGTTTGTTTTGTTCTTTGGATTCCACATATGAGTGACATCATACTTTACCTTTTCTATGTATTCTTCACGGTGCATATTCCTCTTGACTAAAATCTTACATATTTGCTTATTTACTTGTTTTCATGGTACATAGAAAGGGTTTAATACAGGGGTGGGCAAACTTTTTGACTCGAGGGCCACAATGAGTTCTTAAACTGGACCGGAGGGCCGGAACAAAAGCATGGATGGAGTGTTTGTGTGAACTAATATAAATTCAAAGTAAAGGAGCGGAGGGGAGAGCAAGAGAACCCTCCGCTCTTTCGGCTCCACAGGCCGGATAGAACAGCCGAACGGGCCGGATCCGGCCCGTGGGCCGTAGTTTGCCCACGGCTGGTTTAATACATACAGTTGATGAATGATGAGTATCTCCTGTCTTCTCTCCCATCTTCCCATCTTTACTTCCACATCTTTTTCTTTTTCTTTTTCTTTTTCTGTCTCTGTTTTTTTTTTAGGGGGAAGGGGAAGCTGTTTATTCTCTCACTCTTCAGTTATCCCTGTTGTCATCAGCAACAGGCATATCTTTCAGTACCCTCTGAGAGACACTTCCGTAAGAAGGGTCAGCTAGAGGACAGGTAATAGGTGACAGGGCAGGCCCTTTGGCTTTCCTGATGAGGATATGAAAACTGTCTCTACTACCTGCCCTCACTTTCCTTGTGGTCTGTTATTGCTGACCCCTTTTGTTAAGGGCTATACCCCAAGGCTGATCTGGCCTAACCCAAAACGGAGGGGGTGTAGGAGTAGAACAGATCAGCAAGTCAGGAGGTTTTGGTCTGTGTGTCAGTCTACCTTTAACACTCTAAACTTGGCCAAGTCCCTTAGCTGCTGTGACTCTCAATTTCCTCATCTGTGAAATGGGGATCATTGTGACTCTGTAATAACACAGTTTCCAGGGTGGTGAGAGAGAGGTCTGCGTGACCCTAAGCAAAGCCTGAGAAGCCAGAGGTGTTGGACTTCTGCGTTTGCTGCAAGCCTCGAGCCCCTTGCTTCTCCTCTCCTTGGAGATCACCAAGATCATTAGGCATTTTCAGGGAAGGCTGCCGGATTTCTGGGAACAGGCTGAGCTTCCTGGTTATGTGACCTCTTAGCAATGCCCTTCCTAAACAGCCACAGTGTTTATGGTTACGAGATGATTGTTTGATATTTGTTTCCTCCACTGTATTGTAAACCCCATGAGGACAGAGACCATTCCCTTCATCCCCCCCACCCCACCCACACACACATTCTCAATGCCTAGTACAGTACCTGGCCCCAAAGAAGTTCCAAGCAAACATTTGAGAACTGAATCAATTAAATAATTAACCAATCAAGCACTCACCTCTTTAAAAACCTACACTCAGGAAACTCGTTAACACTGGTGATAATGACCCAAATTACTATCTCTACCAGGTTCAACATTTAACAAGGCTCAGACTTCTAATAATAGAGGAAGAAAAAAGTCCTGGAGCTGAAATTTCCCCACCTGGCTCTGGTCAGCCTCGATCAGTCCAGACTTTGCCCATAACTTCCTGTGTGGTGTCAAACAGGTTGCTCAGATTCTCTGAGCATCAGATTTATCATGTACGTATGGGTCCATGAGTGTATGTGGTAGTAGAAACTGGAGATGTCTAAATAAATATGGAATATGGCTGCATTAAATAAAGCAATTGAACCAGATGTTCTTTGTGGTCTTTTTAGTTCTAAAATTCTGAGACTCAGCCCTGCCGGTGTGGCTCAGTGGTTGAGCACCAACCTATGAACCAGGAGGTCATGGTTTGATTCCCCGTCAGGGCACATGCCCGGGTTTCGGGCTTGATCTCCAGTAGGGGGAATGCAGGAGGCAGCCGATCAATGTTTCTATTTCTCTCTCCCTCTCCAAAATCAATAAAAATAAAAAAATAAATAAACTTCTGAAACTCAAGCTTGCAAGTAGGATGGAGAAAGGGAGCCCGACATAGAATGCCACTCTGGTGATTCAGTCCAGTGTGCACATTTAGTGGCATTTCAGCTCCTACTTTGAATAAAAAGAAAGGGTTTGCAGGATGCCTATTTGAAATGACCTCGAGACAGAAAATTGCCTGTCTCTCTCTTGGCGTCTACTTTGTCATTTCCACAGTGAGATGCCAATTAAAGCCAATCCTGCCAACTATAAGGGAATGCTATTGAATCAAGACAGTGGACGTGGAAGGTGCCTGAGTAGGGCACATTTTAAAAGAGCAAACAGAGAGGCCATACACCTCCAAGAGTAAATATACTACGTCACTGGGTGGGTACATCTCAAACAGAGTTATTAGTCAGAGGGGTCAGATGCAAATATTAGGTGTACAGGGAGCCATCCTCCTCCTGGCACTGCCACTAAAATAAATGTCAGGGCATGGGAAACAAGAGTGCTTCCTGTTTCATTACTTCTCATTTTTGCACAAAGAAAAAAAAAAGTTGTACAAAGACACAATAGAGAGGGGGTGGGTGCAGAGGGAAGGGGGCTTCCTGGGACTCTGACACTCTTGGAGAAGTGACTCCCACCTGTGAGCTCCTCTGCAAAATAAAGGGTGGGAACTCTGTAACCCAGTGGTCTCAACCTTGACTGCTCCTTAAGTCCCCTGGGGACTTTTTAAAACTCTGGATGCCCACTCTACACTCCAGACCAATTAAGTCAGAACCTCTGGAGATAGGACTTGGCCATATTCAGGGGATTCCAATTCCAATCAGGTGAGAACCATTGCTCAATGGCTTTTGGGATGTGAAAACTCTCTTCAGGTTTTTTTCCTTTTTCTTTTTTTTTCTTTGTCTAAGTGGCAGGTCATCTGATGTTCCACTAGGTGGCACCTTCCAGCAAACTTCAGTGGGTCCCGAGAAGTCTCACCTACTAGTATGTCTAACTGCGGGGAATGGATTTAGAAAACAAGGCTTGATGGTCTTTACTGGCGATGAGGGGGTCTTCACTCTTGAGGAGACGGCTGCACTTGTTGGTTAACATGCCGGTGAGCACTGAAGCCACAGCATGTTAAGATGCGTCCCTGCTAGGGAAGGGGCCTGCCCCATCCCTGTGCCTGGGCTCACTCATTCACCAGTTGCACTCTGGTCTCTTCCCCCAACCAAACCAGCAGGAACCACAAACCCTCACTTAAAAGCCTTCCAAGAGTCCTGTATGGGCAGTAGTGGGCATCTGTTCTTTTTATCTGGTTTGTTAACACCCTGGTTTTCCTTGGGGATTTACCTTTCCCCCTTCTCAGCTGGGAGGTTGGATCAGAGCTGACTCCACCTGCAGCTTCTGGCTTAGCCAATCAGAGCACACTCTCCCCTTCAGCCTCAGTGACTCATCCAAGGATGGACGCTTGACCTACCCAAGCCAATTAGAACAGTGGTTTCCAGGTTGAGGCTATCAGGGAGTGTGGCCCCTTCCAGCTTGCATTGCTGAGAGGGATGGTGGCTATAAACCCCACCAGGAGGAGTGTATGGACGTCATACCTTTTCTCCTCCAGAGCTCCTCCTTCCTGCCCCAGGGAGGCTGTATGGAACACACCAGGGGGCTTCCTTACTGTCTGTCTTCCCGCTGGGTTAGTGCTTGGGAGCCAGGGCAGGCTGTCACTCTCCCCAGCTTCCTATCACCACAGGCTGACTGTGTCAGGCAGGCCTCCCTATCACCCTCTCTGGATTCTGAGAACTGCCCTCTCCTCACCCTCCGCTGGCCTAACGCTGGACAGCACCCTACTCTTTCTAGCCCTAATGTGCTGCACTATCCCGTGTTTATCCTATGCCTTGTCCTGCGGTCCTCTTACTATAAACTCTTCAGACTTCCCAATGTGAGACAGCCACCTGTTTTCTGCAGAGACCCCGACTTACTATAATTAAGTGGGGAAGCTTCCTGGAACCTGAGAACAGCACCAACATGGAGGAAAGTGGAGCTGAGGGATCACCCAGTTACCAAGCCAACCCCTGGCATCATCTCCACTCCAACTCACCTCCCTGTCCAAACAATTACCTCATAATGCAGATTTTATTGCCTAATAAATTTAAAATTTATCCTTTCCCATCTAGGCCTGTTATATGAGATGTATTTCAGGTGCCCACAAGAAGAGTCCCTTGTCAGAACCCTGCCACCTCAAATAGCCAAATTCTCTACCTCGTGGACCAACTCCCACCCTCCTCTATGGGCTGACCCTTAACCTATGACCCAGATTATTTTAAAAAAAATGAGCGGAGCCACTCAGATCCTGTCCCAAATTGGAACCAAGTGGCCCAGAGGGAAGAAGGCAGCTGGTGGTGACCCCTAAAAGTAGCATCAGGGTGGGGATTACCCTTGGGCCACCAGTAAAGAGAGGTCAGGGAAAAGCAGAAACCATGAGTAACACAGGAACTGCATCAGTCAAAAGAAAACAATGGAGCAGAGATGCTGAGACAGAAAACTATGAAAGATACCCCTTTGGCTCCTGGTTTTCCCGTTCCAGTCCTGGTTTCTGGGGTGCCTGCCTGGAACACCGCCCTGGACTTTCTGGGAGGTTTCCTACTCTACAGCCTTTTCCAGGAATTCTTACTGAGTCTCTCTCTTACACTCAAAGGAGCCCTGGCCTTGAGACCCTAATTTCAGAGTCCAAGTTAAAACCTTAGTCACCTCTCACTCGAATTGTTGCCACAGTCTCCCAACTCCTCTGCCACGTCAGTCCCTCACCTCTTAAAATTCACCTTCCCCGCTGGAGTGATTATTCTGGTTTGCAAACTTGTCACGTTGCTTCCTGCTGGTCATCTCCCCATTGTCTTCACAATAAAGTTCAAGTTGCTGACCTTGTACTTGGTGCAAAAGGGCTAGTAGTAGGTCCTTCTCTCTCACCTCTGTACCTTTGCTCATGATGCTCCCCTTTCAGGGCTTCTCTTCACATCCTAGGGCTGTGGTTGGCAAACCGCGGCTTGCAAGCCACATGCGGCTCTTTGGCCCCTTGAGTGTGGCTCTTCCACAAAATACCACGTGCGGGTGCGCACGTACAGTGTGATTGAAACTTTGTGGCTTATACGCAGAAGTTGGTTTTCGGCCTGGGCCAGTCTATTTTGAAGAAGTGGCATTAGAAGAAGTAGGGCGGCGCAGGCAGGCCGGGGGATACGCAGGGAGGGGGAGGCGCGCGCGATTCATGCACGAGTTGAGTGAGCCAGTCAGTCAGCAGTCTCATTGTGCAGTGGTTAGTGCTAGTCGCATCCGCAAATTGCGTGCGGGTGACAAAAGTACCTACTCGAAGCATAAAGTTACCTGTATTTTTCCAACCAGCTGCAAATCCTACAGGTATTTTTGTCATTAATTTAAGAATTGTAATTATTTTGTGTTGGTGGCTTTATTATTATAAAACGAAACTTTTTTTTAGGTGCCCTGTTTGACATGGCTACAAAGAAGAAGCAAAGAAAAACGGAAGACAAAAACTGTGAATTTAAAGTTGAATGGACCGAGACTTTCACGTTTATTGGAAACTTAAATGGCCTTCCGACCTGTCTTATTTGTCAGGAAAAATTGGTGCATAACAAGAAATCAAATTTGGAGAGACACTTTACAACTAAACACGTGTCATTTAGTACTAAATATCCTGTCAGTGATGCAAGGAAGAAAGCAGTTGAGGAACTTCAGAAGAGTCAAGAAAAATCAAGTTCTGTATTTAATTACTGTATGCAATCTTCCAACAATGTTAATATTGCAAGTTTTTTGGTTAGTCAAGAGATTGCTAAGAGAGGAAAACCATATATACAGACAGTGAATACATAAAATGTTGTTTTATAAATGCATCCGAAGAGCTATTTTTGGATTTTAAGAACAAAGCAGATATTCTAAAAAAAATTAAAGAGTTACCATTGTCTGCTAAAACAGTGAAAGATAGAACAGGCAAAACGTCTTTGAATATAACCGACCAGCAAGTCGAAGATCTTAAATTGGTTTCAGCTTTATCAATAGCAGTTGACGAGTCTTTTTTTTTTTTTTTAATATATTTTATTGATTTTTTACAGAGAGGAAGAGAGAGGGATAGAAAGTTAGAAACATCGATGAGAAACATCAATCAGCTGCCTCCTGCACGCCCCCTACTGGGGATGTGCCCGCAACCCAGGTACATGCCCTTAACCGGAATCGAACCTGGGACCCTTCAGTCCGCAGGCCGATGCTCTATCCACTGAGCCAAACCGGTTAGGGCGGTTGACGAGTCTTATGACATAAATGATACAGCGCAAGTTTCACTTTTTGTACTTTTTATTTCATCTACAGGTCCTAAAGAAGAACTTTTAGGATTATTGCCACTCAAAGGTCAAACACGTGGAGAGGATATAGCAAATGCTGTAATTGAGTGCATTGAAAAACATCATATTCCACTCGATAAAATTGTCTCAATTTCAACAGACAGGGCGAAAAGTATGACCCGCGTAAGAAACGGGTTTGTTGCTATTTTGAAAGAAAAAATTAATCACGAGATACTTACTTACCATTGCATCATTCATCAAGAAGTGCTTTGTGCGCAGACATTTCGAGAAGAAATTTGCAAAGTTATGGAATTGGTGATTAACATTATCAACTCCAGTATAGCTAAAGCTATTAATCATTGCCAATTTAAATAATTTTTAGTTGAAATGGAGAGTGAGTACGCAGATCTTCTGCTGCATAACAAGGTACGTTGGTTAACAAGAGGAAATGTTTTGAAACGTTTTGCTTCCTTATTAACAGAAATTAAAGCATTTCTCCTTGAGAAGGGTGTTCACTGTCCAGAACTAACGAACCATCAGTGGATCCAAAAATTTTATTTCATGGTAGTCGTTACGTCTCATCTAAATCAGCTTAATCGTAAACTACAGGGGAAAGGAAACACAATTTTTTCGATGTTAGAAGAAGTTATTTCATTCGAAAACAAATTATCTCTTTTTGCTCAAGATTTTGAAAGAGAAACTTTGATTCACTTTCCAAGCCTGTTGAAACATCGCCAAGAAAATAATTCTGATATTGACATTTGCTATTTCAAAACAACACTTTTAAATATGAGGGAAGCTTTTCTAAACAGGTTTCAGGAATTCAGAAATAGCAAAGCGACGTTAGCCTTTGTTAAAAAACCTCTTAATGCTACTGTAACAGAATTAAATTTTTCTCCCTTTAATATTGACATTGGCAACTTTGAAATGCAATTGCTGGATTTAAAAGACAAAGAATTGTGGAGCTCGAAATTTGAACGTCTTTGTGCTGATATGGAAATATTGGAGAAAAACAAATGTGAACTTAGTTCACAGCACAAGTGGTCTGCTTTGAAAGACCTGGAGAAGGAAGATATGTTGATTTTTAACACCTGGAATAGTATTCCTGACTCATATAATCAACTGAAAAAACTAGCGTTTGCTGTTCTTTCCTTATTCGGGTCTACATATTTATGCGAACAATCATTTTCAAGCATGAACCTTATCAAGAGTAAATTGAGAAGTCGTCTTATTGATGAGAACCTGGAATCATGCCTAAAATTAAAAACAGCAACATACAAACCTGACTTACCCAAACTTTCCAAGGAGATGCAAGGCCATTGTTCACATTAGTGTTTGTCAGTCATTGTGATGATTTAATTTTATGGATATTGTAAGGTAAATTGTAAGGAATTTAATTTTATCAATAAATAATATCGTTATTAAGTATGATATCAAGTTTTATTCAACGTACCTATAGTTTAACTAAGACTTAAAACTTTAAGTAAAGTTTATTAAGTTAATTTTAGGGAACGTTGTGGAGTGAAAGAAGATGTAGTGTCGAGGACTGCGAAAGGTATGTTGACATGGTTTGGACATATAGAGAGGATGAATGAAAGGAGATAGACGAAACAAGTATACAAGACGAGTGTGGATGGGAGAGTTGGAAGGGGCTGACCTCAGCGAATGTACCTCAATCAGATTGAGGACGTTTTTAGCAAAGGCCAGCTTAGGAGTACCCTAATTAAGTTAATAACAATGTACCTACCTATATAGTTTAAGTAAAAAATTTGGCTCTCAAAAGAAATTTCAGTCGTTGTACTGTTGATATTTGGCTCTGTTGACTAATGAGTTTGCCGACCACTGTCCTATGGGGATGAATTCTTACGCAGGTTAGATGTCATCTCCTCCTCCCTCACTCCTTCATTGGCTCCTCCCTGCTCCCAACAGTGGAAGGAAGAGCCCCTTCCTCTTTTTTCCATACTACTTGTGTAAGTTCTATCTCATCATCTACATATGAATGAAGATGATGTTGATTTTGGTAGCTAAACATTTATGGAGCTCTTACTACATAGCAAACTCTAAACTAGCACTTTTCTTTTTTTACTAAGTTTTTAAAAAAATATATATTTTTATTGCTTTCAGAGAGGAAGGGAGAGGGAGAGAGAGATAGAAACATCAATGATGAGAGAGAATGATTGACTGGCTGCCTCCTGCACGCCCCCTACTGGGGATCAAGCCCGCAACCTGGGCATGTGCCCTGACTGGGAATCAAACCCAGAACCCTTCAGTCCGCAGGCGGATGCTCTATCCACTGAGCCAATTTGGCTAGGGCATAAACTAGCACTTTTTAAACATTTCTATTTTTAGTCCTCACCTATGAGGTAGTTCTATTATTATTCCTATATTCCAGAAGAGAAAACTGAAGCAGAGAGGTGAAGTGATAGGTAGGAAGTGGTGGTCACAGGTTTGTTATGCTTTTTTTTTTTTTTTTTACAATAGCAAACTTATTGAGACATCATTTACATGGCTTACAATTCATTCACCCACTTAAATTGTATAAGGCAATGCTTTTTAGCATATTCATAGAGTTGTGTGCAACTACCACACAATTTTAGAACATTTTTGTCACCCCAAAAAGAAGCTCATGCTTATTAATTGCTCATTTTTTGATGCTACAGTATCTGCTCAGCCAACACTTGTTAAAGGATGATGGCTACCCTACGTAAGAGGACAGCAGAAGGTGCAAGGCAGGGCCTCTTCATGCAACTCTCTTCTCATTTTAACATCAATCAAGGGATTTGCCTGCTTCTTCTATTTGTTATTTACTATTTCTCTTTAATAATAACTACCAGCTATTATCTCTTACATGCCAAAACGTATACTGAGTGATCTGCATACGTTATCTCATTAATGCTTACAACACCATAATACAGATGAGGAAACTATCCATAATACAGATGAGAAAATCAAGGCTCAGAGATTTCATTAATTTGTCTCAAGTCATACAATTTATAATCACCATCACTTTCACAATGAGTAAACTGCTACTAGCTGTAATTGAACACTTAACCATTCCTAGGCACCATGTTAAGTTTCATTATGGACATGGTCCATTTATTCATTTTAGTTATTCATTCAAGAGATATTTATTAAGAACCCACCACATGCCCTAACTGGTTTGGTTCAGTGGATAGAGTGTCAGCCTGCGACTCAAGGGTCCCAGGTTCGATTCCGGTCAAGGGCATGTACCTTGGTTGCGGGCACATCCCCAGTAGGGGGTGTGCAGGAGGCAGCTGATTGATGTCTCTCTCTCATCGATGTTTCTAACTCTCTATCCCTCTCCCTTCCTCTCTGTAAAAAAATCAATAAAAAATATATTATAAAAAAAAAAAAAAAAAAGAACCCACCACATGCCAGGCACTATGGGAAGTGCTAGATTCAATGGTGGGAAAACGGATCATTCAGTATCACAGAACTCAAGTTCTAGTGGTGGAAAAGGCATTATAAGAATGAGCACATAAATAACAATTGTATTAGGTGGGAGGAAGGAGAAAGGTCCTCACAATGGTAGGGGCAGAGCTGGTATTAGAACCTAATGCTATTGGAATCCAAGTCCAACACTCTTTCTGCAAAGTTACACTTGTGTGACTCACCTAGGCTTTCTAATGAGACCCTGGGTTTGCCAATGGCAGTGCTTGTCCCTGTAGGAGGTCTGCAGTAAACAAGTCCCTGCCACTTACTGTAGGAGGCCTGAGCACACAGGCTCAATCCCTCTCTCTCTCTCCTCTTCTGACCCTTACCTCCAGGGCAGAGAGCCAATGCAGTGGGCTTTGCAAATTCCCTCTGTCCTCAGTTTGACTGAGGGACTCGAGTTTGAAGAGCGCTTTCTGTACCCTGTGCTGCACTTTGCTTTGATCATGTGAATGACCCTGGAGACCACTCCATAAAAATACATTCTTTTTTCAGTCACAAAGTACTCCATGGTGTGAATAAACCAAGGTTCAAACAGTCATTTGGAGTTGTTTTCAATTTGGGGCTATTAAAATCATGCTATAGTGAATAACCTTGTGCATATCTTATTCTGTGAAGAATGGAGGTGCATCTTCAGGGGAAATTTCTAGAATTTAGGATTGGCTGGATCAAAGTGTAACCACTCCTTCAGTTTTGAAAGATATTGCCTAATTCCCTATCATAGGGGTCGAATGTATGAGAGCCCTTGATTCTTCACAGCCTAGGCCCACACAGTATTTTTTCAAAGCACGCATCTTATCTAAAAACTACACTTCCGCTTCTCTTAAAAATCACAAGATCTGGCAACACGGGGCCTCTTTTCCTGCACACTAAGCTGGGGTTGAGTGGTCAATTGTCACTATGGCTCTTGTGAGTCTTGAAAGTTTCAACTCCTGGTCTGGCCCAGCCCCTTCATCAGGAAGATGAGGAGACTCCACAAATTTGTGGAGGAAACTGAATGGGGACTGGAACCCAGGTCTCCTCCCTCCCAGTCCAACCCACCAGGTGGCCTCCAGAGTAAGTACAGGAGGGATGAGCAGTGAGGCAGGTAAGTGTATAGAAGCACTGACAAAACAGCATTAACAGTGGAACTGTTTTTTAGTATTGACTTAGCTCAGTAAATACATCATACCACCCCGTAGTTGATTAAACTGACTAATCCACATAGAGTGACAAATTGGTTTCTATTTCTTCTGAGCAACCAAAGGGCTGATGCCCCAGCAGAAGGATGCAGGTTATATATTCATTCATTCCCTCATTCACTGAACACAGGCACTGGGGTTCAAAGATGAACAAGTTTAAAACAGGAATCTGAACAGATAAGTATACAAAAACTGTATGTAAGTGTTTTATTGGAAGAATATACTAGTACAGGCTGCCTCAGTGATTCTTAGCCTTGGCTACAACTGAATGACCAGGGAGGCTTTAAAAATTATCTCAAGTGATTCTGATGCGCAGCCTTCTCTCTACATTGATCTCAAATATGTCTACTGTCCCCCAACCACCTGCTCTACTCCAGTTCTGTCTATCCCACTTCCCTGGGCACAGCAATCTTTTCACCAGTCTCTTGGGGCCCCAGGCTTGGGCTCCCCAATCTACTCACCATGATCTGTAAGATAAGAGTATGGGCCCTTGCCAGAGAGATCTTTCTAGAACACAAGCCTAATCATGACACTCTTCTGCTGAAAACTTCCCCCAACACCCCTCTGCCTTCAGAACAAACCCCACCTCCAAGAGAGCCTCACACTCCCTGTAGACTTCTCTAGATCTACCTCCTGTTTGACCCTCACTCATGCTCTGTTCTAACATGTGAGCCATACTAAGGGCCCGAACTGGACAGGACATGTTCTCTCCTTCCTCTGGGCCTCCCTGCACAAGTGCTTCCTTGTTCAGTGTCAGAGAAATATTCACTCTGACACTTGTTAAACCAGCCGAGATTTCACTCAGGACTATTATAATAGGGGTGTTGTAATAGGGGAGAGAGATAGGGCTCAGCTCATAGTACAAGAAGACAGCTGGGGATTGATAGCCAATGAACAGAGTGAAGGGGTCAATGGTGGAAAGTTATTAAGAGGAGCTTCAAGGGTAGAGGGTTCTTGCTAAACTGGCCTAACAGGATTCTTGCTAAAGGCATGGGGGTGGGGGAGCATGCCCGGAGCCAGGGCTGGGGGCCAGCTCTCCCCCATTGCCATGTAGTAAGGAAGAGATCTTTCAATTTCTAAATTTGAATTTGGCCCTCCAGGCCACAATGAAAGACTATTTGTCAAGATAATGATAGAATTATCCAAGGGCTTAGACACCATGAGCCAGGGATGAAGCATTTGATCAGAGCTAAAGGCAAGGGGGTAACTTAGCAGGGTTCTTTGCTATGTCTGGGCTGGATGGATGACAGGATGGGGGCCAAAGTCAAGGCCTAGTGGAGAAGAGGACCTCAGAGGAGCCTGCCTAAACTGTGATCAAGGGCACAACCTTTGTTACCGGGAGCACACTGCTGTGCCCTGCTCCGATCTGGTAATACCTGCCTCTCCATTTCTGTGAAGGCAGAGCTGCCTCTGGGAAGTCTTATCTGATGCTCCGCCACCACACAGTGCTCTCCACCTGTCCTGTGTTAGCCTTTACCACATCCTAGTGATTTGTTTACTTGCCTGTTTCTGAGCTGACTGTGAGCAATTCAAGGGCAGAGGCTGTAACTTGAATCCCCAGCGCCTAACACAGTGTTTGGCTCTCAGTAAATATTTGTTGAATGAGTACATATTGATGAACGGGGCTCTCATGGAGTAGGTACTCTGCTCTGAAACAATCCATGACTCGGCATCGCCTACCTCGTGGTCCTTGACTCCAGTGAGCACTGGAACCATTAGGAGGGCTTGTTAAGCAGAGTGCGGGACCCCTCCAGAGTGTCTGATTCAGTAGGTCAGATCGGGGCCTGAGAATCTTCATGTCTAACAACAGGTGAAGCTGATGCTGTTGATCCTGACAGCACTTTGATAATCAACGACCTGTAGGATTGCCACTGATAGCATCCCCATTACAGTATTTTTAAACTCCAAAGACAATAAGATTTAATAGGTAAATCTCAGGTGAGATGTGAAGCAGATATGGCCTCATGATCTAGGTGACTTGCTTCCCTTCTGAAAGTATAAGATTCTCTATCTCCTCGCCTACCTCTCTCTCTCATTTGCAACCTGGAGCAATAGCTCAATACTTTATTTCCTTGCCTGCTGCTTCATTTGCTGTGGGAGGGGTTGCCTCCCAGCCCCCTCTGCCAGGCCTGGTGCCAGGCTGGGAGCAGGAACTGCAGCCCCCGGGCAGCTGAGTGACATAGTAATGCAGGTGGCCTGAGGAGCTGCCATATCCATGTCCGGAGCTCGCTCCCATCCCAGCCCCCATGATTAGCTGCTGCAGCAGATGGATTCAGGGGGCAGAGATAGCTGGACAGGAGCCATAACCAGAGCAGGCAGGGCAAGACATAGCTCCCGAAAATGCTCAGCCTGAGGGGTGCCACGGTGCAGCTGTTGGCAGGGCATGTGGGCAGAGCTGGGATGTGCAGGTTATGGGTGTCCACATACACACATGTACATGAGGCTTTTGGGTGGTGGGAAGAGTTGGGGTGGAAAGAAAGGGGGCCATTCCAGGAGTCAGGGCTGGGGGTCAGCGCTCCCCTCATTGCCATGTAGTAAGAAGGAGCTCCTTCACTTTCTAAATTTGAACTTGGCCTTCCAGGTCACAATGAAAGATTGTTTGTCAAGATAATGATAGAACATGAATTTTTCTTTTTGTAGTTTGTTAGCTTAATTTAGAACTGTCAACTATTCAGACATGTGATATGTGGGCCTTTATTTATTTATTTGTTTATGTATTTATTTAATATTTTTTGGCCTCTATTTATACCCTTGCTCAGGCCCTGCAAATGTTTGGTATGGGCCTCACCACAGGAGTGGTTAGGTGAGGTGAGCAGCCTAGGGAAGCAAGACTGCTCCCCGAGGGTCTGTGTGGTTCCCCAGGGCCAGAATCATCCCCTGGAAGCCCCAAGCAGCCTCGCCTCCCTGGGGACTGGCTAGTGCTCACAAGTGTCTACAGGGACCTCTCTCCTCCTAGGAGTTAGGGTGAAAATTGGTTCCACAGTTAAATGACAGCAACTTTGAGTCTGCTCATTGAGATGCAGGATGAAGCCTGGACCTCGGGGGGGTTTAGATCTGGGTTCCCATCAAGTTGTCAGGTGGTTCTCAGGGGCATGGAGTCAGACTGACCTCATTCCTGCCATTTTCCAGTATTTCCTTGGGGAAGTCACCTCTCTCAACCTCAGTTTCCTTATTTGCTCACTGGAGGACACTGCAGTGCCCACATCAAAAGGGGTATACAGGACTGTGCCTGCACAGCTGGGTACTATGCCAGCTGTTATTTGTGATTTCCTGAGTAGTTCATCCCTTTCTGATGGGGATTCCTCCACAATCAGCCCCACCCTTGGCAGAGTTTGACAAGTTGAAGTTTGTCCTCCAGGTTCCTGGCTTTTCCTTTGGATATTCTTTGCTTGTAGTAGCCTTCTGCTTCATTTCAGGGGCCTGCACTCTTATCTTACAGATCAGGCATCTTTACCCATGCAGGCTCCTAGACCCCTGCCTTAGACGTTCGTTTTATCAAGTTGGGGCTGGGCCCAGGATTATGCATTTTGAGGAGTTCCCCCAGATGATCCTCATGCAAGAGGCAACCCTCGGAGAAACAGTGACTGGGAAAGTGGACTGAAAGGCTGGGCCAAGAGCAGCCACTGGGAGGCAGATTCCTGCTCCATCCGAAGCACATTTCTAAGAGTCCAAGCTGCCCAAGAATAGAATAAGCTGCCCTAAGAAGTGGTGGGCCCACTGTCAATGAAGGCGTGTGAGCAAATGCCAGATAAAAAGCTGGCAGAGAGCCCGGCCAGTGTGGCTCAGTAGTTGAGCATCAACCTATGAACCGGGAGGTCATGGTTCGATTCCCAGTCAGGGCACATGCCCAGGTTGCAGGCTCAGTCCCCAGTAGGGGGCGTGCAGGAGGCAACTGACAGATGATTCTCTCTTATCATTGATGTCTCTAACTCCCTTTCTCTCTCTGAAATCAATAAAAACATATTTTTTAAAAAGCTGGCAGAGATAAGAGAGAAATCAAACCTTAGCTCAGGAGTTGGAGTCCATGGCTGTGAACAGCTCTGTGATTCCATCTTCTTTATCCTCTACCTTCTTCATCTTAGGAAACACTCTGCCAGTGCTTTGGGCTGCGTCACCATGCTCCCTTTCCCGGGGAGATCTTGGTCTGAGTCTCATGCTTGACAAAGAAATGAATGCTTTAGCATCCCAGGACAGGAAGCTGGTGACCAACATGACCAACCAGGCTGCCCCATCAATTGAGCCAGCAGAGGGAACCCCCGTCTCTACCTCTGGGAAAGAGGAGCCTCCCCTACACATCCTATATAATAAAAGGCTAATATGCTAAGTGTCCGGTCGTCTGATTGGCCACTCAACCAAAGCGTAATATGCTAATGATATGCTAAGGCCACTCAACTGCTCGCTATGACGTGCACTGACAACCAGGGGGCAGACAGTCGATTAGTTGACCAGTTGCTATGATATGCACTGACCACCAGGGAGCAGACGCTCCGACTCATAGGTTAGTTTGCTGCTGGGGTCCGGCCAGTTGGGACTGAGCAAGACAGGCCAGACATGCCCTGGAGCCCTCCCGCAGTCTCTCCCTGGCTGGCCAACCTCCTGCGTCCCTCCCCAACCCTGATCCTGCACTGGTGGGGTCCCTCGGCCTGGCCTGCGCCCTCTCGCAATCCGGGCTGAGGGACCACCCCCCAAGTGCACGAATTTGGTGCACCAAGTCTCTAGTAATGTATAAAAGGAGCTGGAAGCAAAAAAGGCTGTGGAGTCTGTTTGAGACTGTGCTCCAGAGAGGACTTGGAGCTGCCGTGCTTCACAGTAACTGTGCCTAACGTCGCGTGTAATCACCGCCATGTGTCTCTGTCAAGGGCTCAAGTGTGCTTCCCTGCGGTCCCTGGAAGCTCCCCTGTCGGGACCCTCCAAGCGAAGACAAATGGACAAGTTAGGACAGTGATAAATCCTGCTGTCCTTCTGCTGTCAGATGGCCCCTGCAGCAAACCAGCTCAGCAGGGGACAAGGGGGAGGGTACATCTGACAGCAAAGGACTAGGGGGCTGGGGTGTGCTTTCTCCCCAAGGACGTTCTCTCAAAGTGGGGCCTGGCCAATAATTGGTCTTGAGTGGAAGGGCTGACATGCCCATTGTTGATGATGGCTAGTTTTTGTATCTGCTCATCTTGCCACCCATTCACAACGAGAGCCTCTCACCCCAGCCTTGGCTGGCCCTAGGCTTGCCCCCCGAGATGTCTGAACCTGGTTAGAAAAGCTCGCAGAGAGTATTTCCTCTTCCCTCAACCTGAGCCCCCCACAGCTGTCCTTGGACACCCAATTCTTGGCCGAAGGTGAGCATTTCCTCCTTGGATAGAACCCCCTCCCCCACTCAAGGCTATTGAATCTGTATCTTCAGGCCCCCGCCATCCTTAGACCTTGGACAGTTTTAGGAATAGTGGCCACATACTGAGCATTTACCCTGTGCCAGCTTACGCATCTTTGTATTCCAAACATGATCTCTTACAATGCTTGGCATATATTAGGTGCTTTCAGTGTTTGGTGGATAAATGATAATTTCATTCACTAAAATAGGGAGGGGAGGGGCAGCCCCTGGAAATGGTAGTAAAGACTGGGGTTATACATATGGAGTATGGGAGATAACTATGGAAGTGATTGAAGTGGTCCCAAATTCCACTCTCATTTAGATATCCATGGCTCTGCGTAAAACCCTAAGGCTTCTCTGTAGAGTGAGACACTCAATAACAGTTCCTACGAGATTTTACTAGGTATATTTTGATACAGAGACCAGTGTAGCTCAAAACATACCTTCAGTAGTGCATTGTGATAGGTGTCTGTTGAAGCTCTTGGTTGCAGGTGGTTGGAATCCAAGTCAAATGTATCTGAGAAATAAGTAAGTAAGTAAGTAAGTAAGTAAGTAAATGCAATAACCGCCCTAGCCGGTTTGGCTCAGTGGATAGAGAGTCAGCCTGCGGAATGAAGGGTCCTAGGTTCGATTATGGCCAAGGGCACATGCCTGGGTTGCGGGCTCGATCCTCAGTAGAGGGTGTGCAGGAGGCAGCCGATCAATGATTCTCTCTCATCATTGATGTTTCTATCTCTCTATCCCTCTCCCTTCCTCTCTGAAATCAATAAAAAAATAATAATAAATGCAATAACCAAATATTTAAATACCAAACACAACGAGAATTTATTGGTTAGTGTAACTGAAACACGCTAACTGCATGTCTAACTTGAGTTACTATTGGAACCAGGCATTGAAAAGAATCTTCAGGATTTTTTCTCATCACCTCTCAGCTTTGCTTTTCTCTATGTTGACTTCATTTTTGGGGAGGCTCTTCCCACGTGGGGAACCCCAGAAAATCCAAGCTTGCATGTAATCAAGCTTAGCAGCATCTCTTTGTCAACAGTTTTAGCAAAAGTTTTGGGATCGATTCTGATTGGTCTAACTTGAATCAGATGCCCCTTCCTGAAGCACATATTGTAGCCAGGGGGCTGGAAAAGCCCATAATTTAGATTTGGGTCATGGGCTTACCATGGAGTTGAGACAATGTCATTAGAGCCACATGGACTGAGAGTAGGGAAGGAGTGGTCCCTGAAGAGAATTGGAAGGGCTGTTCCAGAGAATGGTTTTGAAGCTGGGTAGGCACAAACTACAGAATTTTTCCCCCCAGAATCACTTAGAGAAGAGGAAGCTGAAACAGCACTAGAATCCAGATTCTTGAATCCCAACGAAATCCACTTCTTAAGTCAACCAGGCTGGAGTGTGAGGGCTGAATCGGCAGATAAACTCTCAAGCCTCATGGATTTCCCAGAAAAATAATGAGGAGTATGGGGTGGAGGGCTGGCAGAAAGAAACATTCCCCATTCTTATGAGAAACTTAGGCTCTCTGGATTGGAAGGTCACCAAGTCTAACTTCTCTGTTCCCTTTACAACATCCTGGCCAGCTCTATATGTGTGCCACCAAAGACAGAAAACACACTCCTTTTCTGAGGCTGTCATTTTTGATACCTCTGAACTTTAAAAATAAATCTCCCTATTTTGCAATGAAATCTCTCTTCCTGTAGCTTCTACTTCCTTGTCTTGGGAGTCATAGAAAAACAGTCAAATTCCTTTGGAATGGCCCAGAATAAAAGAGCATAGAGATTGGGAGTCAGAAGAACATGGTTCTGATGCAGGTCCTCCACTGGGTGAGCAAAGAAAATGTGACCACATGCAAGTATGATTGTGAAAATGCACATGTCACAGATCATCATCATTTGTCAGACACTGTTCTCAAGGTATTATCTAGTTTTATTTTTATAATTAGCATTTGAGGAAAAATACCATTATTATTCCCATTACACAGAGAGGAAAACTGATGGCACTAGAACTTAGGTCACATGTCCCGGACCACGCAGCTAATTTTAGTGACAGAGTTGGACTGGAACCCATTGGATTGATTCTCATGTGTATCCTTATCCTACACATCACATGTAAAAAAGAGGTGACAGCGGGCTTTGCTTTACTTGATTGTTTCAGCCTAAAGTCTCTTGAATCGGTGGTTACATTTGGTTCTTCACTCTTTTCTATGGTTGTGGAGCAGTTCTTGGCTTCCCTGTCCTCTTCGTGGGACAGAGAAAGCCATCGAATGTGCCAGAATCAGCAAAGAATCAGACCCCAAGCCAAATGTCCCGTCATAGCCAAATTTCCTGTAGAAGATGTTTTCTCAAACAAATCCTTCCCTCTTCTCTGGTCCAGAGATTAAATAAGCCTCAGGCAGCTCTCCAGACAGAGAAAAAAAAATGAAGGAGAAAGCAGAGCATATTATAAGAACATAAAAAGGACCAGGCTCTGTTTACTCAGATTGGGAAACAGATTCCAGGAACAATGTGTCTGCTCCGGTGTAATTATCCTGAAAGTGGTCGGCATTTTACTCAGCTCCAAAACTCATAAAGAGGCTTTAAAGGGACAGGTCCTCTGGGTACTGTTTTATCAAAAGAGACTTAAGAGGTAAGGTTTCTAAATCAAACTTAGCTCTTCATTGAATCAGTAAAAACCGAAAGAAAAAAAAAATTAAACAGGGAGTTTTATGAAACAGAAGGAAAACATTTTGGACATGTAGATTGAAAAGAAAAAGGAGAAACTGACCCAGATACCTGGCAGAATATCTCTGCACTGTTGGCTGGTGTTAGTGAGAGAGGAAAGAAATGACGTTTTTGGAACCATAAACCCCTAGCTTGGAAGAAACACGAAGTTTCCATCTGTTCTTCTTCTTTTTCCCCCCACTTAATTTACTTAGATTTAATTCAACTTATCCATGCATTCATTTTCCAATGAATGATGATTAAGCACCAGGCAGTGTATGAAGTGCGGGAGATATGATAGAGAACACAAGGGTCCTTCCTTCAAGGAACTTACTATCCCCGAGTATGTCCCAGGGCAGGAGGCTCAACCCCTCCATGCGCATCTTAGCAGGAGGTGTCTATTCCTTACCATCTTCCCACCCCCATACTTCTCTTTATTTTTCCAGGAAATTCTATGGGGCTTAATAGCTTGAGAGACTGAGTCAGATTTCACATTCCAGTCTACTTGACTTTAGAACTGGACTAGTATGTGATTCAAGAGGTCAGAGAATAGTCCTTTTCCTGCCTCCTGTTCTCTATGTGCTCTTGGGAAAGAAAATTCTATTCATACGCAGAAGGAAACTGAGCCTCAGAGAAGGCTTTCCTCCCCCTGCTCCCCTAACCCCATGGCATGTTTAAATCTTGGCCTTCCCACTCACAAGCTGTGTGTCCAAGAGCAAGTTTCTTAACGACTCTGTTCCTCAGTTTCATCACATGTAAAAGAGAATTATGGAAGCTATGGAACCTTTTGTTAATATACACTGAGTGGCCAGATTATTATGATCTCTGAACACATAATAATCTGGCCACTCAGTGTATATATATATATATATATATATATATATATATATATATATATATTAGAGGCCCAGTGCATGAATTTGTGCATGGGTGGGGTCCAGCCAGCTTGGCCAGAGGGAGGGGACATGGGCGGTTGGCCGGCCTGCCTGCTGGTCGAACTCCTGGTCAAGGGGACAATTTGCATATTAGCCTTTTATTATATAGGATATACACTGAGTGGCCAGATTATTATGCATTCAGAGATCATAATAATCTGGCCACTCAGTGTAAATGTATGTGAAATGCTTACAATAGTGCCAATTATATAAACTCTTAATAGACGTTAACTATTATTAGAACACTGTGGAACATATTTTCATAGTGTTGATCATTATTTATTGTTATATATTTAAGTGGCTATTAGATTGACATCTGTTTCCCCCCCCCCCCCCCTCTTGAGACTAAACTCTGTAGGGACTATTTTACATACTACTATATTCCCAGCATCCACTTTGGTGACCAGCATAGAATAAAAGCTCGATAAGTATTTGCTTAATGGGTTAATGAATGAATGAATTTCTCCCCAAATCCATCTCAGATTGCAGAGGAAAGAAGAATCTAAAGGCCTGCTGGAGCATCTGCTCCCAGAGGTTTTCTCAAACAAGTTCCAACAGCTGTTTGTGCTAGAGGCCACCATAAAAAGCATTCTTAAAAGTGAGAGGGAGAGATCTATGGCCCAGCTGGGATCCTGAATCTATGGCTACAGCTAGACTCAGGGGAGGGAAGGGAGAAATGCAGGAAGGTAGTTGCTGGGGCTGAAGGAAGGAAGACAGAGGCATAATTCTGAATCAGAGACAGAGCGAGCTACTCAAAAAGACAGTGAGGCAGAGAGAAAGGTGCTTGGTGGTTGACAGACAGAGAGGGAGTCAGAGAAGGAAAGGAGGAAAGACAAGTGTTTGAACTGGCAGCAAATCCCCAAATCCTTGAGGATTTTTGAGATAATGCAAGCTTCAGCCTTGGCTGGTTGATTTATGACCAGCAAGAGTTGGGCCACACTGGAGCTGAGCACATGAGGCAGCTGTGTGGCCTGGAACTTCTTGGAGCCATGGCTGGGTCTTCCCACGAGAATAGGATAGTGAGCAGATCAGAGGATGGAGGGATGACTGCTCTAATGGGAACTCATGGCATGGAGGACTTGGCAGGCCTTTGAATTACCCCCACTTTTAATTGGGAGCCACACAAAAAGTTTTTATTCAAAAGACCTTTCTCCCTCCCTCCCTTCCTCTCTCCCTCTCTCCCTCTTTCCCTTCCTCCCTTCCTTTCTCTCTTCTTCCCTCCCTCCCTCTTTCCCACCCTCCCCCCTTCCTTCTTTGGTGATTTATTGTGCATTTAGAATGTACAAGGCCACCAGGGATGCAGAGATTAAGTAAGACATCATTCTTAACTTTTAAAGAGCTCTCAGTGGTAGAGCTTAAAGGGGAGAAAAGCAGAGAGCAGAATAATAAATACAGTATAATACCTTCTATATAAACTCAATTTTTAACTTTTATTTGTTCATGATACACATATTTAACACATACCTATAGATGCAAGTATAAAATGGATTAGGCAGAAATAGCCTGAATTAATGACTGAGGTTGCTGGGGGATGAGCTCAGGAGGAAATACAATCTAGAATGGAGAACCAAAGTGGTTAGATGAATTATATGTTGCATTTTTAAGAAATTTGGCAAATAGTTTTCAAATGGTCATTTTTAGATAGTGGACACTTAGTTACTTGGTATATACTGTTCTTTTAAAATTTCCCAGAATTAAAAAAACACACACAAAACAACTCAAGAAATTGAAAAATAGATTGCAATCAGTGAGACAAGTCACTTCTATACTTTCCTTCTTCCACATTGATCCCAGAAGACAGAAGCAGCAGAGATGAGCAGAGGTAGAGCTTAACTATTCTTTTCCATACCCCCAGTCCATCTTTTCTCCCATCCACATTTCCAGGAACAAATTACCCAGGATTGAATGAACTAAGCTACTGCATCTATATATATAAAAAGCCAGCAACCAAAACGCCATAACCACTGTAACAACTGGTCACTATGAGGCCCACTGCCGCCAATTAACCGGCTTGATCAGAGGGTGGGACCTGCAGACAACTTCCCCCTCCCCCTCCCCCTGTTCCCGTGCCCACTTCTGGCTGTAACCACTTCCGGCCAATCACAAGCCCCGACCCCTGTCCACCTGCCCACCTCTGCCTGTGCCCACTTTGGGCTGCTCACATGCCCCAGCCCACCTGTTCAGGTGCCCCCTTCGGCTATGCCCACTTCTGGCAGAACACATGGCCCCACCCCCCCTGTTCACATGCCCAACTCCAGCTGTGCCCACTTCTGCCTGATCACAGCCCTGCCCCCATGATCCTATGCCCACTTCTGGCTGTAACCACTTCCATCTTATCACAGGCCCTGACCCCTGTTCACCTGCCCACATCCAGCTGTGCCCACTTCCAGCTGCTCACTTGCCCCTGCCTCCTCGTTTAGGTGCCCACTTCCACCTGATCACGTGGCCCCACCCTTGGCAGCTGGTGAAGCTGCCTGTCAGCTGGGCTCAGGTGACTGGGAGGTGGCCCAAAGCTAGGGACCTCTGCTACCCCTCTCTGAGCCTCAGTTTTGGCATCTAGAATCTGGGCACAAAAACCCAGTTGCTGGCTCCTGTCAGCACAGGTGCTTCAGAAAGGGGAGCCCTAGGCTGGAATCATTAGGGGAAAGGCCTGAGAGGTAAGGGCAGGGCTTTGGATCACCCTGCATCATCCTACAGCCTGGGCCTTGGCAAGCAGAGGAGTCTTTGAGCCAACTTACCCTGCACTTCCCACCAAGCAGCCTGCCCTCATGTGCCCACTGAACTGTCACTGCTGAGGAGCTCCATGGGGTTGGTGGGGGCAGGAGACAGGGCCCGAGGCACAGACACAGGGATGAATCTCCCTGTGAGCCCCTGCTATTCCCAGAACCTGGTCAAAGCCCCAAAAGGAGGGGCAAGGATGGGTATATAACCTGAGGTTGTAGCTCTGATGAATATAGACTGGCCCAAACAAACAGGAACACATGCTCTCCCCTTCTGGGGCCAGAATCTGAAACCAGGGTCTCTGGGGCTGTGCTCCCTCCATGGGCTTCAGGGGAGGGTCCTCCTTGCCTCTTCAGCCTCTGGGGTCTCCTGGGATATCTCTTCAATCTTTATGTGGGCCCTCCTGCACCCTCACAGAACATCTTTAGCATAATCATGTCCCCCCGCCCCCTTGTTCACGTGCCCACTTTTGGCTCTACCCACTTCCGGCTAATCACAAGCCTGGCCCCCTCATTCACATGCCCCCTTCCTGCTACTCTCTTGCCCCTGCCCTCTTGTTCAGGTGCCCACTTCCACCTGATCATGTGGCCCCGCTCCCTTGTCAGCTGGTCGAGCCACCTGTCAGCTGAGCTGAGTTGACTGGGGGGTGAGCCAAGACTAGGGACCTCTGATCCCCATCTCTGAGCCTCAGTTTTGGCCTTAAATGACCAAGCTCATCCGCTAGCAAATTAACTGCCTGGGAGAAAAAAATTCAAAATTCTTTAAAGTCTCAGTCTCAACAACAGAGCATTCACCATGTCCATCATACACACAAAAGTTATTAAACATGTGAAGAAAAAAGAAAAGGATACCATAAGCAGGAAAAATAAATTATCACAAGCCCCTACCCTTGTACACATGCCCACTTCCGTCTGATCATCGCAGCTGGCCCCCTTGGCAGCTGGCCCCCTCCCTTCCCCTGGCTGGCCCTGCCCCCTGATCAAACTCCTGGACAACTCTCGGTTAAGGGGACAATTTGCATACTATGCTTTTATTATATAGGATCCCACAGGCAAATGACCCATGCTGAAACATATCAAAGCAGTGGCTGCTTTGAGTTGGGGGTGGGGGATTACAGATGGTGTCTAGGGACAACCCACTGTGTTTTCCTTTACCCTTACACTCACAATATTTCTGACACAGGAAACTTGGGTTTTCCCTAAGTCGGCCAATTCTTCGATACCTGCTGAGTGTCCTACAATTCAATTAGGTTCTGACACTATCTACCTGGAGTTAGTGTCAGATGATTCCACAATTTACGGGCTCAATCCCACAAGGCTTCCCCCACTTTAGACGCCAATTACAAGTCCTAGGTTGTCACCTGTACTTCTGAGAGAATGGCTATAAATCAAGTTCCCATGCCTCTCATCTTTGCATTCAATAATTTGCTAGAACAGCTCACAGAATTCAGGAAACACTTACTTATGTTGACTAGTTTATTGTAAAGGATATGGATGAATAGCCAGATGAAGGTCTGTCCCTGTGGAGTTGGGTGGGCCACCCTCCTGGCACATGCATGTGTTCACCAACCAGGAAGGTCTCAGAGCCCCAAACTTTTGGGATTTTTATGGAGGCTTCATCACATAGGTATGATCAGGTCAGAGATAAGATTTTTAAAAATATACAAGATGAGCCTACAACATCTTAACTTTGGTAACAAGAAGACTACCAACAACTGCTAAAGACATCAAAAAGGACTCAGTAATCAACCTGAACAAGAGGGTCCCACTGGCCAAAAATGTCCTTTTATTTGAGCATCAGTAAGGACAATAACTTCAATGGATTAACTTCCAACACTGAATAACTTCAAACACTTCCAAAATGTTTAAGTCCATGAGTTCATTATGGTATTAAAACAAAATAAGGCTAATTGGACACCATGGAGAATGGAAAAAAATCAACTTTTAAAAATTGATGAAGAAACAGAAAGAATCAAGCACTTATCATACATTCTCCATGGTAAATCCTACATTTCTTTTTGTGCAAACATAACTGAAGAATATTACCACTTTGCAATCCCCAACGAATTAATTACTCTGGCAATGTGCAGCAACAGTGGTTAACATCCCAGGTAAGCCAGTCAGATATTATGAACCTTCTAGTGGAAGAACACAGTGCCATCTATGAAACAGTTGTGTTGAAAAAAAATTGAAACAATCTGATCAAGCCTTAGAGGACAGAGGGACATGTTAGGCAACATCATGGGGATGCAATCTTATTAACTTTATTTATCTATGAGATGCTCTACAGGACAACTTGGTTTCTTCAACAAACAAAATGGAGAGAGAGAGAGAGAAAGGGAAAGAGGCTATATATATTGAAGAGGTTTAAGTGCCATATCAACCAAACCAAATATGTGGACCATATTTGGATTATAATTCAAATAAATAGAGAAAAAAAGACTTTATGAGACTATTGGAAATATGAGCACTGACTAAAACTTTAGTAATAAGGAAACATTAATTTTTACATGTGGTAATACACTGTAGTTTTTAAAAGAGTTTTTATTTTTAGAAATACATACTGAAATTTTTATAGATGAAGTCATCATAGGGGTTCAAGGGATTTGGGGACACATCAAAGAAAACATGACCATGAGAAGCATTAATGTACAACAAGCTTTATTGGGTGATAGTTTCGTGAGAGGGGAATTTCATCACAACATCAGACTGTCCAGAGCTTAGGGCAGGGAGGGGGCAAGGAACACAGGAGAGGGGGGATCACAGAGGGGCCGTAGGTGTCTAGATGACATCTGCCACTCATCCATAGGGTGGAAAATCGCTGGGTCAGAGAACTCAGAAGGGCAGCTTAGGGTCTCATAATCACAGGCTCCACCTCATCAATGGTCAGCAGATGCTGGGTGAGGTTTCCGGGGTGTGCAAAGCAGACAGGCTCCAAGTGGCTAAAAAATCTGCTTATTTGGGATTTTTTTTTTTTTTGAAACAAATGGATGTTTAAAAATTTGAGTTTGGCATCTATGGGCTTTTAAACTAATGGGTTTAGCCTGCAGTGAAATAAACAATCTAGGAGCCAATACACAGAGGCCATTTTTGGCTCATTTATAGCAATATATATCAATGTGTGACTTCTGAGAGTCCCAAAGTATTCGGGGAGGGGGAAGCGGGTGGAACAAGATTGGCCATGAGTTGCTAATTGTTTAGGCTGGGTGGTAGGTGCATGCAAGTTCATTAATACTCATTATACTTTTGTATGGGTTTGAGGTGTTCTCTATGAAAGATGAAATAGTCACAATCTAGGTCTGAAAACCCTTCCTAAGGGGCTTGGCTTTTCTAGAGATTTCTACATTTCAGGGATCTGGGAGAATATCTTGTGTTACTAGTCCCTTGACAAGGACTCAGGGGGAGACCAGGGAGAATGGAAAGGGTCACTACAAGAAAAGGACCAGGTAGCAGTGAGATTTTGGTGGCCCAGAGGGAGACACAGCAAGGTGAGAGACCCTCCCCCCCACCACCACCAAGGCCAACTTTTCTTTTATTATTCTGCTCAAGGGCCAAGCTGAAGCAAGAGCACCATAGAAAAACCATTCCTTCTAAGTAATCTGGGGGGAGATACTAGCAGTCAGCAGCTGTGCGTCGCTGCAGGTTGCCCAGGACCAAACCAGAGAGGGTCGGACCTGCATTACCACCATTTGTCCACCATCCAGAACTGAAATATCATTGCTGACATGTACACATAAGGAACTGTTTGACATTGAAATTGGGATTCAAAAGAACTGTTGGCCCAGAAAGAAACTCACTACAGACTGATTCATTTGCCTCTCAGCATAACCATTATTGCTTGTCTCATTTTCGGTTCTTATAAGTGTATTTCTAGTATCACATGATCTCACTCATCTAGGGGAAATAATGAACAACATAAAATGATGAACAAAAACAGACCTGGAGACAGGGAAGCATCGATCAGACTGTCAAAACTCAGAGGGAAGGTAGGGAAGGGTAAGGGTGAGGGGGAGAGATCAACCAAAGGACTTGTATGCATGCATATAAGCCTAACCAGTGGTCATGGATAACAGGGTGGTGGGGGCATGTGTGGGGAGGGGTTTGGGATGGGAATGGGGGGATGAGGACAAATATGTGATACCTTAATCAATAAAGAAATTAATAAAATAAATAAATAAAAAATAAGTAATCTGGGGGGAGGAAGTGGGTGAGAGTCGTAAAACGAGATTGACCACAAATTGCTAATTGTTGGGATTGAGTTGTGGGTACATGAGGGTTCATCAGTACTCCTTGTATGTTTATGTAGGTTCAGTGCCAGCAACCCACTGGCCAGGTGACCTTGGGCAGATCCTATCTGCGCTCTGGGCCACCACTTCCTCCTCAGTGGTCTGACCTCCTCAGTTACAGAAGAGACAGAACTGGGTGCTGAGGAGTCCAGGGTAAAGGCTTGCCCAAGGTCACACATTTTATCAGAAATGGTTTTCATTGAGAGATCACTGAGCAGTAAACTTCGGCAAAGAGGAGAGGAGAAACAAACAGAGAAGTTGCCACATGTATTCCCAGTTGGATGAAGAGGGAGAGGTGGAGGCATGGGCATCATTTAGAGAAACACTTCAGTGCAACAGTGCGATAGAAATCTCCCCTTCGCTGCCTGGTTCCTCAAGCCTGACTCTTGACTCATCAGTGAGTAATGATGCAGAGCCCCGCAGGCAGACACTCAGACTTGGACTTGAGAGTTCAGGCCTTTGATTTGTTGTGTTAACACTAACAGAATCCCTGCAGGTCCTTCACTTCAAAGGCACGAGGATTTGAGAGCTGAGGGCCTGTAGCTACTGCACAGAGAGAACAACAGCGGAAGGGGGTTTTGCCATAGGCACCAAGATGAACTGCTTTGGCTTCACGGTTAAGGCTTCAGGCTGTGGATTCAAATCAGAGCTTCATCCCTTCTAAGCTGTGTTACCTTTGGCAAGTTTCTTAAACGTTCAGAGCCTCTTCATCTATAAAACAAGGTTACTCCAAGTGCCCTGGTGAGGATTAAAAGAGCTAATAATGAATGCAAGACACTTTCTCCATGTTTTCTGTTTACAAAAAGGTAAAGAAGCCCTAGTCTCTGCTTGCAAGGAATTTATAATCTAGTAGGCAAGACGAAGCCAGGGATACAAATGACAGTATTGGAAGGCGTAAAATGCTAATGTCTCGGTGGTGGAAAGATTGTGTCACTTGAGTACTGAAGAAATCATTGCTGCAGCCAAAAATGGAACAGCGTGTGAGGTGGTGACATTTGAGCAGGACTGAGGATGGGTCAAGTCTGATGGCAAGAGCAAGAGAGAGTAGGAGCTCGAGGAGACTTCCTGGAAGAGGGGGGATGTGTATGGACAAGGTCAAGAACCCCATTTGACCGAAGAGTAGGGTTCGGGTGAGATGTGTGGGCAATAAATAGAGGCTGGAGCTGGCATCTGGATTGGATTCTTTTGGGTATAAGGAGCCGAGAGACACTTGAGCTCACTTTGAGTTATTTTAAGGAAGAAATGCAGAACCCAGGGGAAAGAGGGAATAAGGATTTTAGGGGTGTTGGGGTTTGTGGAGGCTGGGCGGTTGGCTCCTTTATCAACAAAGGATTATTGGATGCCACTGGGTACCCGGCAGGGGCCCAGGTGCTGAGAACAAGGTCCCTACTCTTAAAGGCAAATAATAAACATGGGAACAAATGAATAAGATAATTTCAAGTGATGTGTGTTGTGAAGAAAATAAAAAAGCCGAGTAATGGCATCATGACTGGCAGGAGCAAGGGGATCGCACTGAAGGGAGGTGGAGAGTAAATTGGAAAGGAGCTCTCTGAGCTGAGACCAGAGTGGTGGAAAAGCTAGTTAGCAAAGACCTAGGGGGAGGATCGCTAGCAGAGGAAATTGTGAGAGTGGAGGTTGAGGCTGGAATGAATGATCGTGTACTAGCAGAGAGGAGGCCAGAGGGAGCCAGGGGGGAGGGCCAGATCATGAACGTGATAGCCTTAACAGGCTATGATAAGTGGTTTGGAATTTATTCTGAGTGATGGGAAGAGATTTAAGTGTTGTGAGAAGAGAAGTGACAAGGACTATTGGGCATGGTTGCAAGCCAGCTCCAGCTGCTGTGTAGGCATGGATTGTCGGGGGGAGCCTGGAAGCCGGAAGGCGAGCTAGGAAGCTGTCCCGGTGTCTATGGGTGGGATGGTGTGTTCTGGATCCATGGAGGCTCTGGGGGCCCTTGGCAGGGGGAGTCTGTTCACTTTCTCAACAGGGACCTGATAAATAACTTATGGTGCATCCATTAAACATTCTGCAGCCACAGCGATGGTGCAGACCAGAGTACATTGCCAAGGAAAGACATCCCCGACATGCTGTTTGAGAGACAACTGTGCAGATATTCCATGAGCCCGGCCATGTAAAATTAAACACTCATTCCTGTGTCAGTTTATTTACATATGGAGAGACATCGGGGAAGATGCTCACTAGGTTGTTATCAGTGACTTTTCTGAGAAGCAAGGTTTTTGTTTTATTTTTGCTTTTTTTTACTTTGTTCTTTGAACTTTGCTGAGTTAAATTTTTTCAGTGAGTATGTATCATTTACATGAAAGTCTAGTAACTTCTGTAAAAAAAAAAAAGGGGGGGGGAGGCAAAGAAGAAAGGGAGGAATGGAGGGAGGAAGAAAATAAAAGACCAATCCCTCCGTGTCCCTCACTCTGCCCCGCACACCCACACACCGTCCCCAGCATAGGAACATGAAAAGCAGCTGGACCAACTCCAGATGTCTATCTTCCAAGGACATTATCAGAGGCCTGGAGAGTTCCTCTTGGAGAGGATGGTTAATGCAAGATGGTTAATCCTGCTGCAATGTGGCTCAGGCTCCCAGAGCAAAGATCCTTAGCTCCTTGAGAGGCCAGCTTTACTTTAAGAGGCAGGAAGCAGAGATGGTACATTTGAAGGCCTCTCCCCCCCGCCCCCCACACCGCCACACACACACATATACACACACACACACTCTGAAGCTGCCAAGCTGCCTTTAGCCACCTGCAAAGAGGTGCTAAGGCATCCACGAACCAGAGGGAAGTGTCTGAGGGGAAACGAGTTAGAGTGTAGGGAGGGCAGGACAGACACCTGCAGTTTCTAGACCCAGGCTCAGCTGGGTGTGTTTATGATCTCTTGATCTTCTCAGAGGAAGAACTCAGGCAATGGGATGGATCGGGACAGAGGAAAAAGGGGAGAAGGAAGAGGAGGCATGTTCTTTGCAGAGGCTTAGTGAGTGACTCCTAGGTACCAGTTATTGTTACTTGATGTCCAAGGTTACAAGCTCCTGGCCCTCCAGGTGTGCTTTGTTTGACCCACAGTGTTTTAAAAACAAAATTAGTTGCTAAGTTCTAAAAAATTGGGAGTTTTTACATAAAATCTTAATTTCCAGTTTTTGTTGGAAAACTGGTGAAATGCCATTCCCTGGGCCTGCCTTCCCACGGGGAATAACCAGGGGAAGCTGAATCTGAATGGCAACTTCCCCTTTAGGACTGTGCTCCCCTGCTGGCCCCCATGTAATGATCACTCATCTCTATTACTTCCTTGGGTCATGTGGGCATATGCCTTTGCTACCCCTGGCATTGAGTAGCTTCTTCACTTCTTACACAAAGCAATGATGCAAAAACCATGGACTAGAAGATAAAGGCTCAGCAAGGTTAGGGGACTTACCCAAGATCACAGCTTTCAGCGGCAGAGTCAGAATTTGAACCTATGACCTCAGCAGTGTGGCAAAATCATAGAAACAGGAATGAGTAAATCATCTCCCAAGCTGCTGGCCACAGCCTATTGAAGATTCCTTTTTCCGGAATGAACTGGTCCTCCCGCCTAGGACAGCACTGAGCTCCAGGTGATGGCCTGCTGGCTCCTGAGGAGTACGAAGGGATGTAGTCAGAGCAGCAGGGGACTGCGAAGGTTCTCCACCTGTGAAGCAGAGAGTGTGAGGGAGAAAAAGGGTTTTAAATGTGCACAAGGACCTCTGTTGCCTGAGGAGAGGCTTGATGAAGGGGGGTGGGCATAGCCTGAGTGGGTGGGGCACTGGACTCCATCCTCATTTCCATACTGGGACCAGAGCCTCTTGCCTTTTTATCTTTCCTATGTCAGTGTTCCACTTAAAACTTCCGTTGGGCAAAAGGGGATTTTGCTGCTCAAAATAATTTTTTTAAATTTGACTTTTTGAGTTTGTGTCAAAAAGCCATAGGTATGTATTTTGTGTGTGGCTGCGAAGCCATCACCAGGAACTGTCAAATGAGTCCTGTGGGCCGTGGCCAGCCTCTTATCTTCAGCTTTCAGGAGGGGCCTCCTGCGAGATGCGCCTCTTCCCACAGCTTCTACAAGGGAGCCAGCCCTCCCAGGACTCCCTCCAGCAGGGCCCAGAATTTGTTTGTGTGGATTTGCACAAAAGGCTTCACTGAATGAGATTCACTGAATGCAGGTGATATTCACAGAGCCCCCAGGGCAATGATTTTGTCTTAGAATTTCATTTTCTCTTGAGAAGCAAAGACTTCACTTTGGCTTTCTCCCTTCCCTAAACCTGCACTCCCTTCTTTTCCCTGTTCCTACGTATCACACACGCACACTCACATACATGCACATGCATGGGCACCCAGCAACTTTAAGTCCATGCATAGGTGACTGTGTTCTTTCTATCACAGATGGATCTCAGAGCGGGACTCTGGCCCACTGTAAGATCTGACTGGGGTGCAAAGGAAAAGCTCCCAGCCCTATGTGCCTGAGAAGCAGCTGTCATTGGTTGGGCATGGCGGTGTGGCTTCCAAAGAGACATTTCTGAGACCCTGCCCTGTGTCACTGAGCCAGCAATCAGGGACCAAGGCCCAGAAGTCTGTCCTGGAATCTCTGGGAGTCCAAAGGCCAGCTGCTTGGGAAATCCTCCCTCTCTAGGTTGCATCTAGAGTCTGGACAAAGACCTTCAGAGAGTGTTACCCAGATAGTGTCACCCAATAGTAAGAAGTGTAGCATCATCATAGGGAATGGGATGGAAGCTTTGAATGGACCCTCCCAGCCGACAGCATAACATGGAGATATCTACCACTCAGTCAGACCCAGACCTGCTAACACACCTAGATGGCTGTGACCCTGGGCCCTGAGAATGGCATGGATGGGCTTCCCACCTTTCCCACCTGCCACCCATTTCCTGGCTGAACCTGGCATTGAGGGGGAGCTGCACAGGCTCCCTGCTGGTTAAGGTTCCAAATCCACTTCGGTCTTCTGGGCTTGGTCCCTCAAGCCCATCTTCTTCCGTATCATCTTACCCCTCCCCCTAATCAGCCCAGTTTGTTCACCTCTTCCTAGCTCCCCTACCTTCTCTGTCTCAGGTCTCTGCTCACCCCCACCTTCCTCAGGCATTACACAACTTGTGGCCTGTTCACTCCCCTCCAGACCCCTTCCCCAGTAATATTAACCACAACAATAACTGACATTTATTAAGCATCTATTATATCCTAGGTACTGTTATTAATTTCATTACTTCTCACAAAAACTTCATGAAACAGGCCTTATTATTACTAGCACTTCATAGATGAGGAAACTGAGAACCGATGAGGTAAAACAATTGACTTAGGGTCAAATGATTTGTTGGAAAGCCAGGCTTCACTTTCATGTCTGTCTTTTGTATTTCACAGACCTTAACTCTACCTGGCATTATCCTATATAATGAAGAGCTAATATGCTAATTAGACCTGGTGGCAGAACAACCTTCCAGAATGACCAGTGGGTGGGGGGTGGGGCCAGTGAGCCTGTGCCACCAGGCCAGCCATGGCGGTCCAGGCGCCGCTCTTTCTGCAGAGACGGCAGAGGTGGCGCAGCGAGGGCCCTATCCCGGTCCCATTGCCATGCCTTCTGCAGAGGCGGGGAAGAGGTGTCCTGGACTGCGAGAGGGCGCAGGCCGGGCTGAGGGACCCCCCCCCCCCAGTGCATGAATTCATGCACTGGGCCTCTAGTATTACATGTTTATTGATTTTTATGTCAATAGTCTAGAATGTGGTCTTCCTGAGGGCAGGGATGACTTAGTCACCACTTCCTATATCAGTACCTGGCACATAATTGATGCTTTATACATATTTGTTAAGTGAATAATTGAATTGATGGTAAAATCCACACTCTATTTCAGAAATCGTTAATTTTCAAAGCAGCCATGCACATGGTTAAAATAATCAGAAGTATGAAAAGGCAAGTTAAATGTAAATCTCCTTCCTAGACATTTGGTTCCCTTCCTCCACCATTATAAGGCTCTTACAGACCCATTCTAGAGATATTCAGATATTCCATGAATGTGTGGGCTTGTACAAGCATGTGTATAACGTGTGTATGTGTGTGTGTGTGTGCATGGCATCACACCATAGAAACCATTCTGCAACTTGATTTTCCACTTACTATGTCTTGGAAATGTTCAAATCAGTATATATCTGCACACACACAAATCGCTGTGCTACTAACCACTGTGCTTCATGAGTCATGTGGGTTCCAGAGAAGTCCCTGGGGACTGTTTAAGGCTGGAGCAGTATGATCTGGCATCTTGATTTAGAATCTTAGAGTGGGGAGGGACCTCCCAGATGCTCTGGTTTAACCTCCTCAAGTTACAAATAGGGAAACTGAGGTTCAGAGGATGGGAGTGCTGGGGTAGAAATTCAAAGAGTCACTTTAGGAAGTTAACGACAGATCAGGGGCAAGAACTGGTTCTGGAATCCTTGGCCAGGCTTCTGCTCCCCTGTCTCCTCTCCATTTGGCAAGCCCAAGAGAAATCAGCCAGTTCCCACCAGAGAGCCTGGACAGGCTTTGTGGAGGACAGTGTCTCCCAGGCATACTGGGGTGAGAGTGATTATGTAGATCGTTTGGTAATCAGAAAAGAGAGCTGAGCCCTTTAAATGCCTTTAAATGCCGGCTGTTTCATTGGGTCTCAGAAGACTGAATTAGCATTGATTGTCAGCACTGAGCTAGTAGATAAAAGATCCACACCAGAAGGGAACAGCCTGCAAGGATGAGCCAAAGCACTTCTCAGTGCTTCCTCTGCTGCACCTGGGATTTCTGAGCCATCGGCAGCTCCCAGGAGTCTGTGCCTTTCCCTCTGGTCCACAAAAGTATGGGGGGTGGGGGTTATGGGAACAAATCAAGAAGCAAAGCTGGGGGAGCAACAATCAGGGCAAGGCATCTCTGCTGGGATGAATGCTCCTATCTGCATGTGCCTTCTCCCAGTGCCTTCCATCCCCATCCCTCACGTTACTCCCCCCCTCCACGTGCACACACACACACACACACACACACACACACACACACACACACACACTGTAAGCTCCACGCATGCAGGAACCTAGCACATCTTCTTTGCTGTGGTTCCCAGGGCCTAGTGCAATCCCTGACATGGTAGGTGCTCAATACGTATTTGTTGAAGCAATCAGTACATGCACACACATATATTATTCCTCTACACCAAGTATGTCAAACTCAAAGGCTAACACGGGCCAAACAAACAAGGTTTAAGTTTATGTGGGCCACAAAAAAACACAAGCTTCAATTTTCATAGAAACATAGGTTTATTTCTAAAAGTATAGTATAAAATAGAACAAGAGCAATGATAAAATTAATGTTTTCTTACATACTGTTATATTGGCTGGGCCGCAAAAATATTCATTGTGGGCTGCATGCGGCCCGTAGGCCGTGAGTTTGACATGCTTGCTCTACACAGAAACACAGCAACACAGCCTCAGTCTTATCCCTGGATTGTCTCAGCCTTGGCCCTCTGATCAGGCTGCAGGGTACAGCCTATACTACATCCAGACAGAGAAACCTTATAGGGCCAGACGTGGATGCCCATTTCTGCTGCTCTCTCTTTCCCACTGGCTACAAAGCGGCTGCCGGTTTTCCAGCCCTCACTCTGTAGTCTTCTCCTCTGTCCATCACTCTAGCTATTCTCTGACCTCCAAGACTGGGCATTTTCTGCCTTACTGCACCTTGGCCTAACATCTTTCCTGTCTTCCTCATTTGCAAATGATTAGATATCTCAGGTTAAGCGTGGCACTCCCCAGGTATACTCTCTGACCCCTCCTGCTCCATGATGGGACCCTCCTCCTGTTCCTTAGCTCTGTACACCCCCCACCCCATCACTCTGTGTTGTTATTGCCTGTTTAACTACCTGTCTTCCCCTATTCCTCATGGCTGAGTCTAAGTTGCTATTTGAGACCAAGACCCTTTTCAAAGCTGCTGGCTGCTGTACCCCACACCTCCCTCGGTGTCTGGCACAGAGCAGGGCTCCTGACACCTCATGAGTGAACCGTCTGCTCCGTAAGCTGACTTTGCCCTCTGCCAGGACCCAGAGTCCTGCTTTCTCTTTCCAGTCCAGCCTGCAGTCCTGCTACCCTGCTAGTGATCCCTTGCTGGATTGCTGCTGAGCCAAACTCCTGGACTGGCCCTTCCTGCCCTGGCCAGGCCTGTTTCCACCAACCTGGGGCCATTCCTCCTTACCTGTTCAGAGTTTTCAGGCTGTTGGGAGAAAATAGGAATGTCTTCCAGGAAGACACTTCAAGATCATGTAGTCCAGACCTTGGGGACTGCCCAAGGGCACACTGTTTAGGGCAGTGGTCAGCAAACTGTGGCTCTGTTGATTAATGAGTTTGCCGACCATTGGTTTAGGGCAAGAACAGGAACAAAACCCAGGATTCCCAACTCAACATGCAAAATCATTTCTCTACATCTACTCCACAGTATATACAAAGCCAAACTATGAGGCTAGTTTACATGGGATTTTGCAATCATAAAAATCAATCCCCAGCTGGTTTGGCTCAGTGGGTAGAGCACCAGCCTACAGACTGAAGGCTCTTGGGTTCGATTCTGGTCAAGGGCACATGCCTGGGGTGTGGGATTGATCCTCAGTAGGGGGCTTGCAGGAGGCAGCCAATCAATGATTCTCTCTCATCATTGATGTTTCTATCGCTCTCTTCCTCTCCCTTCCTCTCTGAAATCAATAAAAATACATTTAAAAAAACAACACAAGACTACAACTTGGATTTAAGGTTTCGTATGTCATTCATGTTTGTCTCCTGCCCCGTGGCGTGGTGGAAGGCAGGATAGAAAGCGTGGTAGGATTTAATCATTCTCGCCCTGGCCTCAGCACTGCCACTAATGGGCAAGCCATTTTCCCACTGCTCTTTGTAGAGAACAGTGAATTTCCCTGTAGCATTAGAGGAAGAATAGTGGCAGGTAAGGCTGGAAAGAAAGGGGAGAGCCCAATCAGGAGAACTGGGAATGTCCCAGTGAACAAAACTTTGGAAGGCAGTGGGAGCCTCTGGGTCTTTGAGCAGGAAATGACCTGCTCAGCCATAGCCGAACCCCTGGCGACACCCGGCTAATAAATCTGGGTAGAGAAGTGATCATTTCATTGAAGCCGTAACTTCCCCCACCTGCTGCAGAGGCTAATGTCCCAATATCTTTTCTTCTCAGGTAACAGTGATCTCCCCTAAGGACTCTCATTTCACAAGCTTAGATTTCCCGAGGGAGAGATTTGAGCAAAGCAGAAAGATCCCCCAGGTCAGTCATTGGTGGGGTTGCCGGAATCTCAGCGGAGAGCTCAGATGAATAAATCAGCCCTGAGAGGCCAGAACCTGTGCTGCAGAGCCCAGCCTTCCAGGAGGGGACAGTGAGTGGAGCAGGGCTGTTCTTTACCCAGCCCTGAATGCACAATAGAAGCACGGTTCCTGCAGGAGGGCTCAGGCCAATGTTGTATCACCATTGATGCTTCTGCCAGCATGGGCTTTTAAGGGGCTGACATCGGGGAAAGACTGGGCATGCAGAAGGTAGTCCTGCCACTAATGGGCTGCGTGTCCTTGGAAAAGACTTCATCTCTCTGGGCTTCCATATCCCAGACCACTGAAGGAGGTATTTGGACCAGTTCAAATACAAAATACTACATGGGTTCCATTCCCCCTTGATCAGTTGTTAGCGATTGCCCGATGTATTGTGTCAAGAATGATTCTGAGGCTACATCCACAAATTAGGATAGCATTTTATCAGGGTTTCCAGAAGAGGGTGCCGACACATGTATTAGTTTTTCTCTTGCTGCTGTAACAAATTACTTAATTTGGCCTAAAACAACACAAATTTATTCTCTGATGGTTGTGGAGGTCTGATGCTCGAAGTCAGTTTCACTGGGCTGGTGTCAAAGACTGGGCAGGGCTGGTTCCTTCTGGAGGCCCTGAGGAGAGAATCCCTTTTCCTTTTGCCATGTGAAGTAGCACAGTCACGGGCCCTGGGGATTAGGACATGGAGGTCTTTGGGGGCCCATTACTCAACTGACATATATATGACACCGATTTGCAATCCCTGCAATCAGCCTAGAATTAGAGCTGGAGGAATAATTCTAAGTTAGTGTGTGAGGCCTGATGTGTGAGCTCTAATGGAGAAAAAGGCTGCACGTGGCATTTTCTCTGTTCCAAGAACCATGCCAGCCTCATTGAAATTCCACATCCCACTGCCTTCTCCTGACACTGTGTCGTTTACAATGCTCCCGAGGCTAGTACAGTGACTCATTATTATTAGTTAATGAAGCATCTAAGGCCTAAACCCAGAGTCAGCAGCTGGGATAAAGGGTGAGGACAGAGCTGGGCTATAGCTGGGATGTAGACCAGGGAGACAGAGGCCATGCTGTTCTCGTGCATTCATTTCACAGACATTTACTGAGCACTTAGTGTGTTCCAGGGACTATGGATACAGCAGGAATAAGAGCCACGTGGGTGGCCCTGATCCCAAAGAAATCACAGACACGTGGGAGAGACAGACGTGTGTGATTATGCCAAGACACCCATGAAAAATGCTCCAAAGGGGTAGGGGTTGGAGAGCATAGAGGACAGTCTCTGCCTCAGAGAATCAAGGGAGTCTTCCCAGAGGAGGGGGCAGTTGACTTGCGTCTTAAAGAATGACTAGACGCTCTCAAGCTGGAAAAGGGAAGGGAAGGAGACTTTGGCAGAAGCAACTGGTGCTAAGGGGAAGAGTGGAAAGTCGTGACATCACGCCTTTTCACAGCAACCTGAGTGAAACGCAGAGATAGTCTGGCAGGAGAAAAAGAGAATTGATGGAGATGACATTGGCTGGTAATGGGAACATGGGCAGACACTGTGGGGGAGTCTGGCTTTGGGAATAAAGAGCCAAACCAAACCTCTCTCTGAATAAATTTGGGGGGCTACAAGGGGAGGCCAAATGCTGAAGTGACAGACAGGTTCAGATCTCAGCTCTACCACTTACAAGCTGATTAATCCGATGGGCCTCCATTTCTTCATCTATAAAATGGGAAAAGTCATAACCAGCTGTAGGGATGGCTGTACAGTGAAGGCCTTGTCTGTCTCTTTTTCCACTGTATAAGCAGCATCTGGCACACATTCATAAATCAAATAAATAATGTCTGGGGAAAAATGCTTGGCAGGGTATCTGAAGAATAAGAAATGTTTAGTGCATTCAATGATTAATTAATTTCAGAGGGGAAATTCTGTGATCATCAGGCCTAGCCCCCACGTCTCACTGGGTATCTCTAATATTTATGATAAGTGGTCACCTCCTATGGGGTCATGGGAGCCTATAATCAAGGGAAAGAGCCCTGAATCTGGAGTGGAGAAGGGGATGGGGTTTGGTTCCAGTCTTGACTGTCACTCATGAACTGTGATTCTGGGAACACTCACATCCTGGTCCAGGTCCTGTGGCTTCCTTCAGCCTCTTCCCAACTCAGCTCTGTGTCATTCTCAGACAAGGTCACTGAAGGCTGAGGGAGGTCACCAGGCCATCTGGGCTTCTTGATGAGCCTTTTCCTTCCTCTCAATTGGCAACACAACAGAACCTCCAGAACTTCCCAGGGATCATGCACCATGGAAACAGGGTAGTCTCTGGAGCTGGGCCACCACTCACAAGCTGTATGACCTGGGACAAGTTTGACCTCTGACCGCAGTTCATTTATCTGGGTGTGGTAGCTAGTGTAACGTTAGGAACCTCACATCTTGATCCTTTGGTTTCTTCATGGGTACAGTGAGGGATGGTTATCAGAGCTGGCCTAACCAGACTCCCACCTGAAGGTGGGATTTTACCTCAGGCTCTCTGATGAGTGCCACCTTTGCAGAGGCTCCTGACTCAGCGTTTGGGACTGGGGCCTGGTTTTTCCATCCAGTCTAAGGGTGGAACCCTGTATCCTTCCCTCCCATCCTCCCCGCTCTCCCCCCACACTTACACACATTCATTCTTACAATGGGTTAACCCCTTCACTAGCTGTGCACAATTTCAATCCTAGACCCAAATAATATAGTGGCAAAGTGTGCAGGCTCTAAGTGACCCAGCCCATGGTAGGAAGCCCAGCTCCGCTGTTTCCTAGCTGGGCAACTTGGGCAAGGTCCTCAACCCTCTATGAGCTTTGGGTTCCTCAACTGCAAAAGGGAAAATAATAGTACCTACACGATAAGGTTGTTGGTGAGGATTAGATGAAATGAGACATGTAAATAAAACACTGAGCACAGGGTAAGTGCTCTTTAAATAGAAGTCATTGCTATTATTGTTATGTTGTTAGTATTGCTATCTCAATCCATAGGTAAGCTCTGGAAGACAAGGTCAGCATCTATCCCTATGTCTATCACCTGGCATGTAGTCAGTGCTCAATAAATATTTGGAGAGTCAAATAATGATCATACCTCTTCTTGGAAGCATGGCTTATTCTCCCCAATCGGATTTCAAGAGCCCTTCTCTGGGCTCGCACAGCACCCAGACATAGAATTATCACAAGAGCTTCTTATGTGCCAGGCATTGAGCTAAGGGCTTATCCTACATGGATTTTCTTTTCTTTTTATCCTCACCTGGGGATATGTTTATTGATTTTTAGAGAGAGAGGAAGGGATAAAGAGAGAGAAGCATCGATCGGTTGCCTCCCTGTATGTGCCCCATCCAGGGGTCAAACCTGCAACCTAGGCATGTGCCCTGACCGGGAATCAAACCTGAGGTGGACAATGCTCCAACCAACTGAGCCACCCAGCCAAGACTGACATTGACTTTCTTGCCTCTGCTCCCCTCACTTGTAAATTCCTTGAAGAGAAGGACTAGGAGTTCTAACCCAGATTAAGTGCTCAGCAGGTGTTTTCTGAAAAAGTGGATAATCAAACTGAGCCCCAAAGAGCTGGAAGGGAGTCCTGGTCCCCAGAGGGTCAGACCAGCACTGCCGCCATCACCATGACTCCATGGCTCCATGTGGGTGGATCGTAAGCTAATTTAGCCAGAGGAGGAGAGAACTGGGTGCCCCTACATCAATTCCACAGACACCTGCCTGGCATGTGGGAGGGTTACTTATGCCACTGTGATGTGCTTCTCATTAAAGCAGAGCTTCCTCACAGGTAGTCTTTGAAATGTCAATTTTAATTAAAACCCTGATCTTAATAAATACACCATAGATTAAACCCAGCCAGGGTGCACTCCTCACATGCTTCAGTAGACAGAACTGTCTCCAGCAAAAGGGCTTGTTTGGGAATATCCAGTTCACCAGGCAGCCACACTCAGAGAAGGGTCTTGACCACGGTCCCCAACATCACTGACTCCAGGCTTTCAGAGGCACAGCCCAGAGTGGAGACAGCTGATGCCAGTCCCAGATTGGCTGCTGATATGGAGTTGCTCAGCCAGATAGAATCAGAGCATTGTCAGCATTTGAAGGGACTTGAGGTCATTTTACAGATGGGGAAACTGAGTTCTAGAGAGAGAAATGGACAGAGACCTATTAGTAGCAAGAGCTCAGATGTTACAGAAGACCAAAGAAATACCAAGCACGCTTCCTAGAGAAAGCCACAAATACCTTTAAATCTACCCCAGAATTCCAAAATTTCAACCTAACACAGCAAAATCACAGAGCAAACCAAAGTCCCTAGTACACAAACATAAACAGAAATTTTTACTAAGTGGGCTGATTCCTCCCGTGAGAGAGCAAACATCTCTGAGAAAACTAACTCAACAGCGCTGCTTGAGACTTTTGCAGACCATTACGGGTTCAGCCTTTAGCAAATCAAATGTTTTAACCAGATGAGTGAACAGAAAATCAAAGTAGCTTTCGCTTTCACACAGACCAGTTAATCAGCAGATAATTATGCCAAGACAGACAAAGGTCCGTACTCACACTCTCTCAGACTAGCCCAGACTGGAGCTGAGCAGATAATGCCCAACTCCCCAGATGGGCATGGGGGCAGTCGCGGCACCCAAGCCCCAGACCAGAATTCTCGACCGACGTCTCGGTGAGAACCTACCCGAGGAGTTAAGGCTACATCCAGCCCCCCTTCTCGGTAGCAAATTGGCTAGTCCCACACACAAACAAACAGAAGAGTGAACCCATAATTCCTTAATCGAATCTGAATCCACTCACCTCTGGAGTCCTGATTCCTGATTTACCTGACGAAGTCCTATGACTTCCGGGGAGGTGATCAAGCTCCTCCTTCCACTCACTTGGAGTGAGCCTGACTGACTGGGGCCCCTACCTTACAGATTCTGTCGACAGGTCCAGAGGTGTCGTCCACTTTCTCCAGATGCTGGCCGGGTCCTGGGCTGAAGTCCGGGAGCACCTGGAGTCCGTCCCACCCGTCCCACCCCCCACCCCCCTGCTTCAATTCTGCTAAAATCAGCAGCCCGCACCTCCTGGAGGCCTATCCCGCGCCCCCAGGCCCCAAACCCTGTCCACTCACTCACCAGAGGCTAAACAAAGCCAAAATTCAGTTAGCTTCCCAGTCAGGGAACCATGTTACAGAAGACCAAAGAAATACCAAGCATGCTTCCTAGAGAAAGGGAGGGACCCCGTTTATTAACACTAGTGGACTCCAGGAATAATTTCCAAATCAGAGTAAAGAAACACGCAGAGGGCTTCACTTTATATAACCTTCTGGGGTCTTTGTCTTGCAGATACGGTTCTGCCCCCTTTCGTGGGCTCACAGGAAGGCCCTCAGGCCATATCCGATGATCTGTCCTGGCACCAGCATAACAACACTCCACCCCCACCCCCCAGGGCAGTGCATTGTTCACAGTTCCATGGCCTCTGCATTTAGATAACAAGTTCTGCAAGACCAGTTTCCTCCTCAAGAAATCCTACCTCCTAGCTCAGTGCCTTTTCCACGCATCAGCCTGGCTTTGACGGCTAGTAGCTGTGCAACCTTGACCAAATCTCTAACCCATCTCCTAGGGCGTGGGCAGGACCTAGAACTTTCTAACATATACCATATGGCAGAGGTGATGGGATGTCAATTCTATGATTACATTACATGAAAGCATAATGTCGCCCCTGCTAGGAAACCTACCCCTCTTGCAGGCTTTGATTGAAGCAACTGGCTGTGTTGGGAAGGGCCACATGGCAAGGAACTGGGGGTGACCTCCAGCCAAAAACTAGCTAGGAATTTAGGCTCTTACTCTTAGCCTGCAAGCACTTGGGTCCGTTAAATACTACATGGGCTTAGGAATGGATTCTTCTCCAGTCAAACCTTCAGATGAGAACCCAGCCCTGGCTGATACTTTGATTGACATCTTGTAGAGGACCCAGCTAAGCTGTGCCTGGACTCCTGACCCACAGAAACTCTTGAAATGGAATTTTTGAACTGGAACCCGGATTCTTTGTCCCCTGGAGTCAAAGAATGAATCCATGGACAGAGGGTAGTATAGCAAAGGTGGAGATTTATTGAAGAACAAGTACAGACTCCCATGTGGGGAGAGGGAAAGAGTCCCACAGAATGGACTCCCACATGGGGAGGGGGAAAAGGGCCCTACTGAGTTCTTTTTCTCTATGGCTTATACTAGTAAAGGCTGCAGATCCTGGTGCCTTGATATCCCCTCTGATTGGTCACTATTCCCCTAGACTGGTTACTACTGTAACTCCTAGACTCAAAGGTCGAACCTCACATGGGACATGTGAAGTCCCCCCCCCGCCCCTCCCTCCTTATTGTTTTCCTGTTCCCTTTGGGCTTTCTTCTTCTCCTTCTGGATGAAGGACTTCCTTCTCTTTATTTTGTAAATATAGACCTTTTGCTGTTCCCACTCCCTCATTCTATGGAAATGTACCTGTTGTAGCTTTTCAGCTCCCCTATTCTATGGAAATATACCTTCTGCTGCTCTGCAGCCCTGTGCTTCCTCCATGGTCCCCTTAATTTCCTAAAATCTGTCTTTTTCACCCCCCAAAATTCCTCTTTCACTCTGAAATCACAAATGTGTGTTATTTAAGCTGCTAAATGTGTGGTACTGTTGTTATGTGGCAATAGCTGATGAATCCACTGAACATATCTCATTCAGCTGCTACATCCTTGGCATCTAACATGGTAGGTACTCAAAAATATTTGGCAAATAAATGATTTAATTAATTTATCAGAATAATGGCATGGTCCTTTGAATCCAACATTTGCCCAACTCCTTTTTCTTTCCTCCTCCAAATGACAAAGCTAATAGCTCACAACTCAACGGTCAGCCCATCAAACAAAGGCTGCACTTTCAAACCATGTCCTCTTCAGAGGGAAGCACACACTGTTATTAGGATGATCATTGTGATCCGGGCCTCGATGAAATCAGCGTGTGGTTAGATAACTGTTTGCCGAGAGTAAATTATTATTGTTATTGATGGGCCATTTCCTCTACCTGGAAATGCAGTGCAGTGTGCTCCAGGGCTTGATCAATCCATAAGCACTCCAGAGATGCAGAGGGTGCCAGTGACCACTGCGGCTTGCCCTTTGGATGACACTGGCGCTCGGGGACAGACCACACCTGGACTTTCCCACACAGTCCTGGCTCTTAGGCTTGCTCAGGCCAGTCACTCAAAGCAAACTGCCACAAGGTACAGTCTTCCCGGGCACTTACTGCTGCTTTGTTTGTGGTCTGAACAGCAGCAGAAACTTCCCCGAGTGAAAAAGCTGGGAGCACACCCACTTTCCCTGCTAAGGCACTGCCAATCTCATGCTGCTCTGCCAGTCTCCACGGGGCTCTGACAGGACCCTGCAGGCTCAGGAAAGCTCTCTGAGATTATCAGACTTTCCAAGGTTACTTGGGGAGGCACAGATCACAAAGCAAGACCTCACTGGCCTCTGTGTGACTTCAGGGCAGCTGATCACGAACACCACTGACTGACACTCTGATAAAATTCAAGTAAATGGAATATAACGAGGCCTGCCGAGAGCGTGTTAGAGGTCGCTGAGGAAAGGGGGGAGGGACTTTCTTAGAGAGCATTTGTGGCTGATATTGGAAAGGCAGTGTGTGGTCAGAGGCTCAGGGCAGAGAGCTGTCTGGGCCTCCTGTCCCAGACTCACTCTGTTCCTTAGTCTTTCTCTCCTCCTGATTCTCAGTTTCCTCATCTGCCTCTGACTATGGCTCAGGCTGGTTGTTGTTCCCACCACCCAAAGCTCACTGCCCAAAGGCTGTGGATACAAGAGGCTTGCTCCTTCCTCCCAACGACTGGGCCTAAAGGAGAACTCCAATGGGAACAGGACCTACACACAACAATAATAACAGCACTAACAGGAGTTCCCATTTTGGGACCACTTACCATGTGTAATGTGCTAGGCTCATGACTTCAATACTTAGGACAGTCAATGAGAACAGCTCACTCCTGTTTTACAGGAAAAGTCAGAAGTTGGTCCTTGAAAAAAATGAGAACACTGGTAAACTGCTGGAAAGACTAATCAAAGAAGAAAAGAGAGTAGGAACAAATAACCAATGAGAAGGGGGATATCATAACATAATATACAGAATTAAAAATATTGAAAAATGACTGTATCAACTATTATACAGCAATAACTTTGAAATAAAGTAGGTAAAATGAACACATTTTTCATAAAACACAACTTGCCAAACAGATGCAAGAAGAAATAGAAAATCTGAATAAGGCTATTCATAATTCATAATTAAAACACTCTCTCAAAGAAAATTCTAGGCCCAGATGGCTGCACAGGCAGATTCTATCAAATGTATTATACAAACTCTCCAAGAGAATAGAAAAAAAAGGGAATATTTCTTAACTCATGTTTTTGAGACAAAATACTTCTTAACTCATTTTATGATATACTAGAGGCCCGGTGCACGAAATTCGTGTACGGGGTGGGGGGTGTCCCTCAGCCTCTCCAATCTGGGACCCCTCGAGGGATGTCTGACTGCCCGTTTAGGCCCGATCCCACTGGGATCCTAAACGGTCATTCAGACATTCCTCTCACAATCCAGGACTGCTGGCTCCCCACTGCTCGCCTGCTTGCCTTCCTGACTGCCCCTAACCACTTCTGCCTGCCAGCCTGATCACCCCCTAACCACTCCCCTGCCAGCCTGATTGATGCCTAACTGCTCCCCTGCCAGCCTGTTTGCCCCTAACTGCCTTCCCCTGCAGACCTGGTCACTCCTAACTGCCCTCCCCTGCAGGCCTGGTCACCCCTAACTGCCCTCCCCTGCAGGCCTGGTACCCCCCAACTGCTCTCCCCTGCAGGCCTGGGTCCCCCCCAACTGCCCTTCCCTGCAGACCCAGTCACCCTCAACTTCCCTCCTCTGCCAGCCGGGTCACCCCTAACTGCCCTCCCTAGCAGGCTTGATCGCCCACAACTGCCCTCCCTTGCAGGCCTGGTTCCTCCCAACTGCCCTCCCCTGCTGGCCATCTTGTGGTGGCCATCTTGTGTCCACATGGGGGCAGGATCTTTGACCACAAGGGGGCAGCCATCGTGTGTGTTGGAGTGATGATCAATCTGCATATTACTCTTTTATTAGATAGGATAGAGGCCTGGTGCATGGGTGGGGGCTGGCTGGTTTGCCCTGAAGGGTGTCCCAGATCAGGGTGGGGGTTCCCTTGGGGCATGGGGCGGCCTGGGCGAGGGGCCTGTGGTGGTTTGCAGGCCGGCCACGCCCCCCGGCGACCCAAGCAGAGGCCCTGGGATCTGGGATTTATTTATCTTCTACAATTGAAACTTTGTAGCCTGGAGTGGAGCCAAGCCTTCTGCTTGCTCCATGGCGGCAGCCATTTCTGTTGGGATTTATACATCTTCTATAATTGAAACTTTGTAGCCTTAAGCGGAAGCCAAAGCAGGCCAGGGCTGCAGAAGCTTGGCTTCCTCCATCGCTGCGGGCAACCCTAGCCTCCTGCTCTCTCCAGCTCCATGGCTGCCGCCATTTCTGTTGGGATTTATTTTATCTTCTATAATTGAAACTTCGTAGCATTGAGTGGAGGCCTGGTTTGGCAAGGGCAGGCGGAAAGCTTGGCTTTCTCCATTGCCAGGGAAACCCAAGCCTCCCTCCTGCTCTCTGTGGCCCTAGCCATCTTGGTTGGGTTTATTTGCATATTCGCTCCTGATTGGCTGGTGGGAGTGGCTGGTGGGTGTAGTGTAGGTATGGTCAATTTGCATATTACTCTTTTATTAGATAGGATAGTTTTGATGCCAAACCCTGACAAAGATAACACAAGAAAAGAAAATTACAGACCTATCTCACTTATAAACATAAATGCAAAAACCCTAATTGAAATATTAGGAAAATGATTCCCAGCAACATATAATTAGGATTTACACTAACTAAATTGGGTTTGTTCCTGGATGCAAGGTTAGTATAACATTGAAAAATTAGCCTATATTATTCACTATAATATTCTTGTTAACTGAAGAAGAAAAATCAAATGTTAATCCCAGTAGTTACAGAAAATGCATATGATAAAATTTAATATCTAGTCATGATATAAAACTTTTAGGAAACCTGGGATAAAAGGGAATTTACTTGATTGGATCAAGGATATCTAAAAAAAAAACACCTTTCTGGAAACATCTTACTTTATGATGAAATGCTGACAACATGCCTTTTCAGATGTGACATATGACAAGGATGCTTGCAATCCTCACTTCTATTCATGTATACTGAACATGTTGGCCAGAGTTGTAAGATAAGAAAAAAATTAAAGGCATAGGGCTAAAAAGAACAAAATAAGTAAAGGAAAGAACAAAAAATAAATTATATAATTCACATTTGCTATGAAAGAATTCATAAGAATCCACTGATACATCACCAATATATAAAAATCAGTATCAGGTTCGGTCCTAGGCACGCTGCTGCGTCGCACAGCTGCTGACTGCTAGCGTGGCAAGGCGTTGTCAGCGTCTTCCATCTCTGGACTGTTTCTCCTCTTGTCTTCGTGGTTGGAGCAGACCTATCAATTCCTCTCTGTTGCAGGAATCCACATGGTCTTGGAGTTGTTTTCTGAAAATATACAAACATATTCTCGACCAAAAGTTAATAAAGGAATCTTTTCTATATAATGGATTTGGGATCCTTTGTATTTTTGCCCAAACGATTTTCCTTTGTCTTATTTAGACACCATGTGTGTTTTTCATGGGTGTCTTACTGTTAGCATTACAAATGAAAATTAATTTTGTAAAGTAAAAATTTTCTAGATGTAATTTACTTATAGGATATTTTTCCTTACATGATATTACCCTACTATTCCCCCTTTTTTGATTAATGGAGGCTTTTGTAAATTTTGTAATGCAGTCTTGATAACTTTAAATTTTAATTTTTTGCACAAAAATATGACTGCTTTAGTTTCATTGCATGTTCAGGAATTTTACCATGAGATGAACTACCAATAGAAATTTTAGTTACCACTTTAGGAACAGCTTTTTGTCCAGTACAATTAAATTTTCTGCATTGCCACCATGTGCCCACCATCCAGATATCATTGCTGACATGTACACATAAGGAACTGTTTGACATTGAAACAGGGACTCAGAACTGTTGGACATTGAAATTGGGACTCAAACATTTTTTGTTATTATATGTTTATTTCTAGTCTGCAGAGGCAAGATTTTTTAAAGGAAAGAAATGGGAAAAAAAATAGATGCAGAGGCAAAGAAGCATTGAACAGACTGTCAAACTACAGCGGGAAGGCAGGGGAGGTTGGTGGGGGGGTGGGGCGGCTGTAAGAGATCACCCGAAGGACCTGTACACATGCATATAAGCATAACCAATGGATACAAGACACTGGGGGGCGGGGGGCAGGTAAAGGTATGTACTGGGGGGTAGGGGAGGCCGGGGGGAGGTCAATGGGGAAAAAAAAAGGAGACATATGTACTATTATTTGCAATACTTCAAACAATTAAAAAAAATCAGTATCAGGTGGGTTATAGACATAAATCTGAAAGACAAAACAACAGAGTTTTCAAAAGACAACATTTTTTTCTTTGAGGAAGAAATCATTTAAAAATACTTTTAAAAGCACTAAAGGGGGAAAGTAAAAATTTGACTACACTAAAATTCAGAACCTCTGTTCATCATATATTATTAAGAAAGTAAAAAAGCAAGCCCTGCAAAGAGAAGAAATTTGCAAAATGTGTAATTGATCAAGGGGTCATATTCTGAATATATAAAGAGCTGCTGCTGCTGGGGCTGACTATGATGAACAGATTACTCTGATACAGTTTCACTGTGAAAGAGAAGGCTAAGGGACCGCCTGGCTGAAGGAGCCAGGCAGCCTCCATTGCCTGCCTCCTTAGGCTTTTATTGGCATTTTTAGATACAATCAGCAGGGTGAGTAATCTTGGGAGGACACACGTGTTTACATTGTCCTCTAGGCAAGGACATCCAGGGATTAAGCATAAGAATTCCAGTAAACACCCGGGGGTCTGCACATGCACAGACTTGCTTGGGAAGGTCAAGGAATAATCAGGGGCAATACCTTTGACACTCCCCTAAGTCTCCCCTAAGTCAGAATTCTGATAAACAGGGCGGGCGGCCTTCCACACACTTCCCTTTTCTCAGAATGTCCTCGTTACAACTTTCCAACCAAGTTTCGCATGCTCCCCAACAAGCTGCTACAAATCAATAAATAAAAGTCAATTCAATAGAAAAGCAGACAAGACTCTTGAACAGGAATCTCACAAAAGAGGTTATGTGAATGGCCAAGAAATATTTTAAAAGCTTCTCAACTTCATCAGTCATGATAATGCAAATTAATACAATAATGCAATAGTACCGTATACTATATGTGATCCCACTGTAAAGCTAACAGAATGGCTAATGTTTTTTTAAAAGACTCATACTACCAAGACTTAACGAGAATATGGAGTAATAAGACCTCTCCTATGCTGCTAATGAGAGTATAAATTGGTACAACTCCTTTAGAAAACTTCTATTTCCGAAACCGGTTTGGCTCAGTGGATAGAGCGTCGGCCTGCGGACTGAAAGGTCCCGGGTTCGATTCCGGTCAAGGGCATGTACCTTGGTTGCGGGCACATCCTCAGTGGGAGGTGTGCAGGAGGCAGCTGATCGATGTTTCTCTCTCATCGATGTTTCTAGCTCTCTATCCCTCTCCCTTCCTCTCTGTGAAATATCAATAAAATATGTTTAAAAAAAAAATAACTTCTAGAAAACTTCTATTGACATTCCCAGTGATCTAACAATTCCTTTTCCACATATATGTCCAATGTTGTACCAATAAATATATATAAGAATATTCATGGTAGTGTTTATTACTAATAAGACTAGAAAGTGTAAACAATCCAAATGCCTATCAAGAGAAAACTGGAAAAACAAATTATGACATGTTCATCCAATAGAATATCACAGCAATGGAAATGAGTAAACTACAATACAACACATGCAACAAACATGTTGAATAAAAAAAAGCTGTACATGCTGTATGATTTTGTTTAGCTCAAGTTTAATATTAGACAAAACCGTATTTTAGTGTTTAGGAATGCATCCCTAGGTAGTAAAAATAGTTTTAAAAAACAAAGAAATTATATCAGTCAGGGCCTACTCATGAAGCAGAAACACCAATCACACAAGTTATTTTAACAGAGAATTTTAAAAGTCACGCATCAGGTATTCAAGACCTGAAAAGGCAAAAGCAGTTCAGAGAGGTGGTAACTGTAGGAAGCAGCTGTCTGGGGGAACAGAGGACAGAGGTTGGAATGATTAAACCTTAGAAGCTTAGAGCTGGGACTGGCACCTGTGAGCAGGGGGTGCAGGCCAGCTGGCAGGTGCTCATGTCTCTGAAGGGGCACCATGAGATTGTTTCTGTGAGTCCTGGAAAAACTATAGATTGGAATCAACCTCTGCTACTGGAACAAACTGCCTTGCTGTGGTGACACTGACAAGTACAGAAAGCAAACAGGGAAAAGCAAGTCCTTTCTTACTCTTCCAGGCTCGCTATCTCCCTCTTGGCAGCATCGAAGAGGAAGCTAGCTGGTAGAGGAGAAAAGTGGCTTGCAGGGTCCCAGCCTTAGCATCCTAATGTGGAGATCACAATGGTGGGCTTGAAGCAGGGAGGCAATAGACAAGATTAATCAGCACAGAAAAGATTACCAAAAGGGGAAGGTAGTGGTTACCTTAAGGAAGGAGGGAGAGGGTATGCAGGCAATATTTTATTTCTTACTTGGGGGGTGGGGGTCACGTGAGTGTTTGGTTTAGAATCATCTACCATGCTGGCACCTATGTCATGTGTACTTTGCTGTGTGTGTTATTTTTCACAACTAAAAGTGAAGTAAAAGTTTTAATGGAATAGCTGGGGGAGGAGGACAGTGTTGCTGTAGACTGGAAGTTCGGAGGAGACCTCTCTGAGGAGGGGCTATTTGAGCCCAGCTTGGATAATCAGAGGGTCAGGCCAGGCCTGGAGCCATGCACAGCCTTCAGGCAGAGAGGGTGATGAGCACCCTGCATCTTATGAGTGCAAGTCTGCTGGCAGTGTGCAGGGAGGCCTGGAGGAATGGAGAGGACCAGAGGAAGGGAGGCAGCAAGAGTGCTGCTGTGGAAATCATAGGGAGCTAGCAGCGGCGGGGGGGGGGGGGGGGGGGGCAGGGGGGGGATGGCAGGGGGCGGGCACGGCTTTAGGGGTGGCCCTAGTAGTCAGGGACAAAGCATCCAGGGACTGAGCAGTCCCTTACCCATGGGAAGGCCGAGGAAATGCACCTTGCCACTCTGACTACGCCCCCCTTCAGTCCCAGCCTCCTGGAAAATGTCTAAGTGCTGAGAGGTGATTCTGGGACAGAGAAGCCAGCAGATGGACAGGCTCCAGAGAGAGTCCCTGAGGTTGGAAGCAAGTCCAGCCAGCTTTCCTGGAGCTAGCGGAGGCTTCCGGAAAGAACAGCAAGATCCCGTTTTATGCTGTCTCATTTCCTTCTTCCCCCTTTTCTTCCTAATTTCCTTTCTTCAGCCTTTCCTTCCTTCTCCTTTCTTCCTCCCTCCCTCCCTCTCACACATTACCTTACCCACAATCAGACATAACATCATGTATATAAATGTACCGACCCACATGTCCACCTTTTACTAGTACATACATATTGTTCATATATACACACACACACAAACTGAAACACACAATATATGGGAGTACATGAAGATTGAAGAGATGTGGCCAGGAGCCCCCTGAAGCTGAAGAGGCAGGAATGACCCTCCCCTGAAGCACATGGAGGGAGCATAGCCCCAGAGACACTTATTTCAGATTCTGGCACCAGAAGGGGAGAGCACGTGTTCCTGTTTGTTTGGGCCAGTCTATATTCATCGGAGCTACAGCCTCAGGTAATATACCCCTGCTTGCCCCACCTTTTGGGGCTTTGACCGGGTTCTGGAGACAGCAGGAGCTCACAGGGAGATTCATCCCTATGTCTGTGGCTCAGCCTTGTCTCCCCACCAGCCCCGCCCCCCCCCCCCCCCCCCCCCGCCCCGCGCAACTCTCTGGGGCTCCTCGGCAGTGACAATGCAGTGGGCACACCAGGGCAGGCTGCTTGGTGGGAAGTGCAGTTAACTTGGCTCAGGGACTACTCCCCTTGCTGAGACCCAGGCTATAGGGTGATGGAAGGTACTCCAAAGCCCCACACTTACTTCCCAGGCCTTTCCCCTAATGAGTCCAGCCTGGGGCTTCCCTTTCTGGAGTAACTGGGTTGACAGGAGCCAGCAACTGGGTTTTTGCGCCCAGATTCTAGATGCCAAAACTGAGGTTCAGAGAGGGGGAGCAGAGGTCCCTAGCCTTGGCAAGCCTCCCCCTCAACTCAGCCCAGCTAACAGGTGGCTCCACCAGCTGCCAAGGGGGCAGGGTCACATGATCAGGTAGAATTGGCACCTGAATAAGGGGGCAGGAAGAAGTGAGCAGCCAGAAGTGGGCACGTGAACAAGGTGGTGGGGGCAGGTGATCAGCTGGAAGTGGGCACAAGAACACGAGGCTCGTGAGCATCCAGAATTGGGCAGGTGAAGAGTGGGGTGGGAGCAGGTGATTATGGGAGAGATGTCCCGTGAGGATGGAGGAGGGCCCACATGAAGATTGAAGAGATGTGACCAGAGCCCTCAGAAGTTGAAGAGGCAGGAATGACCCACCCCTGAAGCACATGGAGGGAGCACAACTCCGGACACGCTGATTTCAGACTGTGGCCCCAGAATGGGGAGAGCATGTGTTCCTGTTTGTTTAGGCCAGTCTACATCCAAGCTTTAGGCTTGGGTTCTCTCCAGCCACTCTTCATCTGCATGTGCCCATTTCTTCCCACTCTCAGGGGAAAGGGAGCATGTCCTCTGAGAAGACCCGGAGGCCTGCAACAGATCCCCCACTGTCCCCTCCCTTCCTATCATATGGCCTCTGAGCCTTTCATCCAGAATGACTTTGAAACCTTGCTATTGATTTTTCTGTCACTTCAGGTCATACCCTCCCACTCCCATTTTCCTTTAAGTGGAAGTTTGAAAACCCAATTTGGGGGAAAAAACATAGACTGCCCTCCACATGACTTCAGGGGCTGGGCTGGTAGAGGAGCTCTTCCAAGAAGCCATGGGTGAAGTGCTTGGGAGGAAGTAATATCAATGTCCATAAATACTCATTTCTGGTCTGAGCCGGCCTGCTCTTTCATTTGCAGCTGATGGCTGCTCCAGCCATAGGTTCCCAGCAGTTACCAAAAAGGGAAAGTGGGAAACCAAATCGTTTTCTTTATTGCCAGACAGGAAGTCTACTTGTTAAAAGTGAACCAGCAGCCTGTTGGGCCTCCACATTTCCTAGCTGGTGTCTTGTGGCTGCTTGCTCCTCCATCTATTTTCTCATGATACAATCATTTATGAACATCTGCTTTTTCTACTTTGCATGGTGGTTAGTGCATGTGCTTTGAAGTCAGATGTTCATTCATTCAATGAATGTTTATTTGGCACCTACTTTATGCTGTGTGCTGGGCCAGGCACTGCAGACAAAATGACCAGCAAAACAGATAAAGGGCCTGCCTCCTAGGACAGACTCTGCCCATCAGGAAGCTTGCTCTGCTCCATTCTAAGAACCTTGTTAGGGGTGACTGGGATGTGTACCACCGGCAAATCACTTCTAGAAATGTGTTTCCCACTTTGGCAGGAGATGGAGCAGAAACTGTCATGCTGGGGTACCCTGGCTTATCAGTCCCAACTCTGTTCTTTCATTTTGATCATTTATTTTCCCTCAACTGCTTCCTCTCAAAGGTATTTGCATTTAAACAAGAGTTTGCTCCCCTGCTGATTATTCCCCCCCCCCACCCCGCCCCCGCTTAGATTCCATTGCAAAGGCAGCCAGAGTTGCTGGCCTGCTGGTGTCTGGATGGGCTCCATGGCAACAGCCAGGATTTGAATGGTGTGAACCTCACCTTTTTCCTTTTGCAGATATTGTTCACAGAGTAGGCAATAGATACCAAATGCAGCCATCAATTGTTCTTATCAGCCTAGTATCTCTTACCCTTCCTGTTAATAAGAGCAACCTGATTTTATATTGATAAACATCCTCCCATTCTTGGTCTATGCACATGTTTCTGTTGAAGCTGATGCAACCTGCTCCTCAGACTCTAGGGACAGTCAATTAGTGTATTCCTGGCTGTCAGGCTGGGCACCTGATTCACAATCCAACAAGCCTCAGATCTGGGACTTTTGTTGAAATTCTTAGAAAAATGATGCCTCCCCCTGCCCCCTCCCCCTGCCCCACCCCACAAGGTGGCTAAGCTAGGAGAATGCCAGCCTTGAGCAGCTGGCAGCAATCTTACCACCCTGATGGGAGAGACTGCCTGGGAAGGGAGCTCACTCAGAAGAGAGCAAGTCCTGGACATTACATATGCCCCTGGATCAGTAAACGACAGTCCTTGGGTGTTTCAACTGCATAAGACCAAAATATCCTATATTTCTGTTTAACTCAGTATGAATGTGATCTCTGTGGTTTATAACCAAACATTTCTGATATACCACTCAAGTGCTTCCAAGAAATGTTACCTCATCTCCTAGCAAGAATGGAGGTGCCTCTATAGGACACTAATTTCAAGTCAGGAGGCCTGTCTTCAAATCTTGGGTTTGTCATTTGCTAGCTGTAGGTACCTGGCAAGCCCCTTAATATCTCTAAGCCTGGATCAAATGGCTGTTTTCTATTACACACCTCACAGGGTTGTTGTGAAGAGTAAATGAAACCACATGTATAAATCACTTGGTACAAATTTAACAATTGCTATTGTATAAATTTAAAAAAATTATTCCTTACTCTCCTGATGGTAAGAATAATGGCTTAATTAGTTCTTTATACCTTATTTATTACGTCTTATATTTATTTCTGTTCTCAGTCCTTTGCAAAAGCTTTAAATATGGTAGACACCCATATTTTTATGGGTTCGTTGGGAAGATGATAAGGAATTTTTCCTATCCACAGAAGAACCCTGATGGCTTTCTTCCTTGTCATCCAATCACCCCAAGCAGGGAAATGGCTGATTTTTGAGGTGTTAGTTTGGAGTTCGATCACCTAGCATAACTTCCTGGTCCTCTCCTTTAGAACCCAGTGGAAACATACATATTATCTTTGCTAGCAATGCAGCATGGCTCCGGGGTGGCAGCCTGATATAGCATATGGTGTGTGATGAGAGATTTACATACATGATAGTGGGAAGAAAGTGGCCACTTGTCAGTAGCCTGCTTGTATCTTTTCCTCCCTCTCTTGGTGCTGCAAGTCAAATTTTATTAAGGAATTCCTCATGCTCCGCTTCTCGGTCTCTGTGATTTTTGATGGGTGGGGTCTACTTCAGATCCAACTGTAAGCCCTCAAGTCAGGCTTGGCCAACGAGGGTACTCCATCACCGTGACTACAGGGCTTGCTTTGGAGCTAGGCACATGACTCATGTCAAGCCAATGGGTGTCAGTTCTGGGACTTTTGCTAGAACTATTAAGGAAGAGAAGCTCTCTTTCCCTGTTGGGGTTGCTAGGCTGGAAGGATGAAGCAAGGAGTTTTTGGTCTCCATCTGACAACCAAGAAGAAAAGCCGGTCAGGGGGTGGTGGCAATATGGAAGAAAGCTAAGACAAGCGATGTATAGCCATGGCACCTTTGAGTCCTTCTAGTCAGCTAATATCTTGAAGACCAACTTACCCCTAGACTTTTTAGTTACTTGAGCCAATATTTTTCCCTTTATAAAAAAATTTAAGATAGTCAGAATTGGGTTTCTGTCACTGAAAAGGTCTGAAATAACCTCTCGCAGCCTCAGGTTTGTCACCTGCTAAATGGGGTTTAATGCTATCTCTCCTGTACATATAAGGTGTCTAGCACAATGCTGGCGCATAGCGGGAGCTCCACAGCTGGTAACTGTCCTTCCTCCGAGCACTGGGAGTGATGGTGCCCCGCCCCCCACCCCGCCTCTTTTCCAGGCAGCAAGTCCTCCTCTGTTGGCCAGCTGACTGGAAATTAACCAGAAGGCCAACCAAGAGGCTAGAAGCCTTCTTTCCTTGATGCAAATAGGGTCGTTTTATTCAGGCGGATAGAGGAGCTCAGTGGAATGTATATCTGTCTCTGAGCTTTCTGTTTGCCACCCAGGACGTGCCCAGTAGGCAGCCTGCTGTGTTCTCTGCACAGCAGCCAGATGATAAACCTTTGATTTTTGCTCTTCTCTGCTTCTTAGGAATAATGGTTCCATAATGAATTACATCCCCAAGAATAGCTGTAATTGTAATAATGCCGCAGAGCGGGAGCTGGCAAATCAGCCAGCCCCGTGAAATGTGCCTACTTTGTTCCAATCACTCTCCTTGGAATGGGTACCAACTTTATTTATTTATTTATTTATTTATTTATTTATTTATTTCTATCCCACACTTTTAATGATGGGGGGAGGGGGCGGGGGGGAGGGAGGATGCTTTCTGTGGGAAGTGGAAAACAAAAGCCATACATCCAGAAGGTTTTATTCTTGGTTTGCTTGCTTTATCCCACTGTACAACTTTCCTTGGAATTTGCCTCAGGGAAATAAGATTGTTGTACCCCTTCTTCCCAATGCACGAAGATTCAATGCAAGAATGGGCCTTCCTTCACCTGGCTGCCTGCACCGTCTTTGCTCTGGCAGGAGCCGCCTTTCCGCCCTCCCAGGCTGAATGGTTTGCCCTGGCTGGTGTGGCTCAGCTAGTTGGGTGTGGTCCCATGCACCAGCAGGTTTCGGGTTTGATTCCAGTCAAGGGCACCTGCCCAAGTTGCAGGCTCAATCCCCTGTAGGGGACATGCAGGAGGTAGCTGATCGACGTTGCAGTCTCACATCCATGTTTCTCCCCTTTTCTCCCTCTCCCTTCCTCTTTCTAAAAATATCAATAAACTATTCTTTAGAAAATAAAAATAAAATTTTAATGGCTTTTTGAGTGTTTACAGAAAACAGTTAAACAGGGGTCAAGAAGGCCACTCCGAGGAAGTAATATTTGAGCTAAAGACTCAGCACAAGTCAGTTATGAGAAGAGAAGAAACAGCTTTCTCAGTGCATGAAACAGCAAAGGCAAAATCCCCCCAAGGGGAGAGCTTTTTAAGCCCAAGCACTGTGGGGAACCCCAGGGTGTGGAGCACAGGGAGCAGACAAGGTGAGGGTGGAGCAGACGGCAGGGGCCAGGCCTATGGGCGCTGTGGGATGTGGTGAGGACTTTGGATTTTACTCCAAGTGTGATTAGGAGCCATTGGAAAGCTGAAGCCAGTTGCTAATGTGATGTAACTTGTTTCCAAAGGGGCGACCACTACTCAGCTCCAGCCCATGCTTGCCATGGAGAAACGTGCATATGGCCAAGGGTGGCCAGCCAGGCCTTCTGACTTCTCAGGGAAAACGGGAAATGTGGCTATTTTTTAATGTCCAACTCCCAATTTCAAACTACTAATGACATATTGAAAAATTTCAAAGTATACACCTAAGGTTTGGCTAAGAGCTGCCAGGACACCACCTTTGAAGAAGTTCGGCTACCTACTCGCTTTGTGACCTGCAGTGAATGACAGAAAGCTCTGGCCTCAGGTTCCTGGTCTGGATGGTGGAGAGAACACTGGTGACTACTGTAAGGATTCAAAGTCTATTCATGAGAGAAATGCATGTAGAATACTTAGCACAGAGCCTGAAAGCATTCAGTAGGCACATATCTATGTATATATGTTTTTTAACTTGAGGGGATTAGTTGAAGGTTTGAAATAGATGACCTTTAAAATTGCTTCTGGCTCTGAAATTCTAAGATGTTAAGAAATTCCTCATTAATCAGACCATATATTTAATAGCAAGAGACCGAAGTTGTCTTCCCTTGCCTGGATTTAGATTTAATTTCCTTACCCAGCATACATCGCACAGAAAGCATGTCTGGGAAGATGAAACTGGGCTTGAAGACAACTATGCTTGATGGCCAAAGCCTCTGTGGCAAGGCACAGGTCACCTGTTGCTGATTATGTGCAACATCAAGGAGTGAGAGGCTTAGCAATCAGATGGTTAGAGACCCAGGGGCCCTCAGTTTGCCCAGAGGCCTGAGGGGCTGGGGCGGAGGGAACACCTGCGTTGTCGCCATGGCTACGATGCAAGCATCCCACCCTGCCCCCGGCCCTCAGCACCTGCGTATGCAAATTAACCCACCATCTTTGTTGGGTTACTTTGCATACTCACTCCTGATTGGCTGGTGGGCGTCACAAATGTATGGTCAATTTGCATCTTACTCTTTTATTAGTGTAGATGCCACCTATTTGGCACTGTCAAGGAATTGACACCTCCCTGATATCTGGACTCATTTTTATGCTGTCCAAGGTGCTGATAAATGGTATTCTTACAGAAATCTCAGAGATTGCCTTGTGTAATCAGGGAGATGGGTGGTTTCTGGTCTGAGCACATAGCTGTAGAGGTTGAAAGAGAGAGGATGTCCCTGGCCACTCTGAAATTTTATATGCTGGGAAGCTGCTGCTTAAAATTACCTGTCTTCAAATGGCAACTGTCTACAGAATAAATTGGCATACAGAGAAGTTAGAGGCAGGAAGATAAGTTAGGACCTTATTTCAAGAATACCTGCCAATAGAGATGGGGGAGAGGTAGTGACGGAGGTGGTGCTGATCAAGGGGGAGTAGGGAGAGGGGGCATGGGAGGGGCCTTGTGTAAAGACTGGAAAGGTGAGGGTAGAGGGAGCCATCACTGGAATATTAAACCAGTCAAAGGATGGGCTAGACTACTGAAATTGTTAGCCTCTTCCTCTGGTGGAAAGCAGTCCGCATATCCAACTGCCACCAGAGAACCTTACATCATTTCCCTGCTCTAAAGCAGAAAAGTGGATTTTTACACAGAAATTTACCTGCCAGCTGCACTGAAGCCTTGACATTTTAAGTGGTACCTGCCCTTTTGTGTCAGACATGTCCCACAAATAAGAAAGCGACAAGCTTCCCTAATGGGCATTCAGTGTTCAGTGGGGAAGTTTGGTGCCTGCAGAAAACAAAGGGAGCATCAGCAACAAATATATTTTGAGCCATTATCTTCAGCCATCCCACCCACTGTCTCCCTGCTCTTCTCTAATTTATAGGGCAAACGTGATAAAACAGCTTTGGCAGAGGGATACACAGGCTACTTGGTGCCATTAGTCCAAACTTGGGGTGCCAGCCACTTATAGGAATAGTTTGGGGGACACCAGTTGGCCCACACTTGACGTTGGGGGTCCACAGAAAGTTAGAGTCCTCCTTACCAAACGAGGGAAGCCATGGCCCTGTGGAAAGCTGGGCTTGGGTACTGCCCCTCCGGCTGGGTGAATGGGGAGGGATCCTGGTTCTAGCCAGCCAGCTGCCAGGCAACCCATGTACCCAACTCCAAAGCCACTCCTTTTAGAATTTTCTCACTGTTCCACACTCTCAACTTCCAAATGCCACAAACTAGACACCTCTCATTTCTCTGAACTCAGATGGGGCTGCCTTGAGAATTGGTCCTCTTTTTCCTGTGTCCATCTTTGCTCATCTCTGTCCCGGCTCATGCCCTTGATTTCAGATGTCTGTCACCCTGCCTCCTCTCCTAAACTGGCATCTCCTCAAGTGTATCTCACATATATCTCTTATCTTTGTACTTGTGTCACTAATTGGAAGCTTGACCAAAATAGGCCCTCCATACAAATACTAGAGGCACGGTGCACAACATTCATGTATTGGGGGGGGTGTCCCTCAGCACGGCCTGCACCCTTTCGCAGTCCAGGACCCCTGTGGGGAGCGGGCCTAAGCCATCAGTTGGACATCCTTAGTGCTGCTGCAGAGGTGGGCGAGGCTCTTGCCACCACCGCTGTGCTCACCAGCCATGAGCCTGGCTTCTGGCTGAGCAGCGCTCCCCCTGTGGGAGTGCACTGACCACCAGGGGGCAGCTCCTGCCTTGAGCGTCTGCCCCCTGGTGGTCAGTGCACGTCATAGCAACTGGTGGTTCCTCCGTTTGGTCAATTTGCATATTAGCCTTTTATTATATAGGATAGAATTGGCAAATGAATGGTTTCAGCTGCAAGACTGAAATCCACTCAGGGATGCAATGAGAATGGAACATCCAAAGTAGCTCCCTAGAAACCCAAGGAGATGGCATGAATGACAACATTACCAGGAATGAAGTAATGGAGAGAAAGCTTGTATGGCATAGGGGTGGGAGATGGTGTTGTTAAACACATGGATTGCTTCAACAAATATTCTTGAGCATCTACTACATATCAGGCACTAACCAAAGCCAGGCAATACACCAGTGAATAGAGCAAATGTGGTCCCCACCTTCATAGAGGTAACTGGATATGTAGCTTCCTCAAAATCCTGGGAGTAAAGTTTCTTTGCTTCATTCACTTAATCCTCAACACTTCAAGATAAACCAGGTCCTTCTTAGATACAGATTTACTGGTGCATGGCATCGACTCAGAGGGAAAATTGGGCCAAAAGGTCCCTGTATTTGCTAAGAATTAATAATAAAAAAAAAAGTATAAAAGAACTCTCTCTTTCCTTTAATTCCCACACATTCACATGGTCACATGGAAGTTGAGTCAAGATTTGCCCTGCTCAGCCTGTTATTATGCCAGAGACACAGCAGGGTATGGCATTGTTTTGAAGGATTTAAAAGGCTTCAAACCCCAAATGGCTTAAATGTAACGTGCTATCTCTGTGAGCTGTCACTCACAAATTGCTCCCACCATTGATCTGGTGAGAGAGAGGACAGATCAATGGTTGGGTAGAAAGAGGTCTGGCTTTCAAGTCCAGGCTCCTCATACTTGTGAGCTCTGGCCTTGCAGACAGATGGGGGAGGGAAGGCACTGGGTTATTTTGAAACCTTGGCTTAATCACAAGGAATAAACCTTAGAGACGGTAAAGCACAGAATCCTCATTCTTCACATATGACTGAGGAGCCTTATTAGTGACTTCCCTGGCCACTTCCCTGGTTTAGTTCCCCACTCGCCTCCACCTTAGTCACCCACTGGGATTAAAGAGCCCCAGAGGGGAAGCTTTTTCCCTGCTGGATCACTGAGGCACAGGGAGGAAAACTGAGGGTCATACAAATGTCAAAACAACCTGGTTAGTTCAGGAATGTTGGTTCTTGTTTGACAAATGCATGTCTAAGTCAAAGCTCTTTGAATGAAGACTCAAAATGACGGTTGACAGAATGATTGGACTATTTAAAAACCTAGACTTATCCCTCAGTCTCAGGCCCAGCATCTGCTCCTCTAGAACAGCTTTCTCTGCCCCACCCAACCAGTATTGGGCACTTCCTGTATACACCCACTCCATATGCACTTCTGAAAAAGCACTTGCTGAAGCAATTGTAGTTGTTTGGAAGCACATCCACTATTTGTTAGTCCATCTCCTTGAGAACAAAGAGGCTGTCTGATTCTTTTCTATATCCTCAGCCCCTAGTATGTATTCAGTAAATGTCTCATAAATAAAGGAACACCCAATGATTGCATGCTCCCCATATTAGGTCAGTAATGACAGAAAGACATGGAAGATTTGGGAATGGGGTTTGGGAGTTCTGAAAGCCAGAAGAGAACAGGAAGATAGAAAAAGGGGGGGCTCTAGCCCGTTTGGCTCAGTGGATAGAACATCAGCCTGTGGACTCAAGGGTCCTAGGTTCAATTCCTGTCAAGGGCATGTACCTTGGTTGCGGGCACATCCCCAGTAGGGGGTGTGCAGGAAGCAGCTGATTGATGTTTCTCTCTCATCAATGTTTCTAACTTTCTCTCCCTCTCCCTTCCTCTCTGTAAAAAATCAATAAAATATATTTTAAAAAAGAAGAAAGAAAAAGGGGGGAAGAGAGAGAGAAGAAAAAGAGGACAACAAAGGAGAGGGTCAGAGGTAACGCTCCAAGAGGAAAACACAAACTTAACAAGGTAAGAGCTAGTGGCTTTGAGTAGGATTCCGGAAAACATTGATCAGACCCTGTGGTTCCCGAGTGCTTATTGCTGAGAATGGGTTCCTATTATCACTTCTGCCGGCAGTGCGAATTAGAAGGTTAGCCACTGTTCAGAGCGTTTAGCCACTCTTACCTTCTCCAGCTCTACTCTGATGGGGACAACATTGGGGGAAGCAATCCTTCTGCACCGCAGCCCAAAAGCTAGACGACTACAGTGAAACAAGAAAGAAACCAGAGCTGCTCCTTGAGCTGGCTCTCAGGGTCTTCATCGCTCTGGTTGAGAGAGGGTTTCTGCATCTATTCTGATCATCCACAGAAGTGGATTTCATTAAACCTACTCGATCACATCTGTCACAAAAGAAAGATGCAGAAACAGAAGACAGAGGATGGGGAAGGGAGTTTTGGGGTCCCTACCTTCCAGGTATTACATTCTCACTGTGTGCCAGGCACCACCCTCAGCAACTCATTTACATGGTCTCACCTTTGAGGTAGGTATTTTTATCATTCCCATTTACAGATGAGGAAACCAACGTTGAGAATAACTTGTTCAAGGTAAGATGCCTGGTCCCCATAAGAACTCATATTTGAGAGGATGGTCAGACCCCAGGACCCATCCCCTTCACCATGATGTTGCACAGGATCACTGGTAGGTGTGGCATGCTGCTGCTGGTGGTGATGATGATGATGATACACAGTAACTAAATTATTATTATTAAGCACTAATTTGTGCCCAACATTGTGCTAAATGATTCACATGCATTGTCCTATTAAAACCTCCCAGCAACCCCAGTGAGGTAGGTTTTATGATTTATTTATAGACAAGACACTTGAGGCCCAGAGAGGTTGAGGGACTCATCCGAGGCTGCTCAGTGAGTTGTGCACGGCAGAGCTCAGCATTAAAACAAAGTCTGTCTGGCTTTGACGATGATGCTAAGGCTGCGAAGGGTTAAACCCCGAGGCCTTCTTCACTGACTGGAGCCCCTTGTATTTCACAGACTTCCTGGAGGAAGGGGTCTCCAGGGATCCTTTGATTCATCCCTCTGCCTTTGGGGAGATAAGCCATTATTCTTTGCTTTTGACAGTTGCAAAGGGGTCAGAGTCTCAGTCAAGGTCACACAGCTTAGATATTCAACAATGTGTTTGACATCATCTCAAGTCCCCCTAAGACTGCTGGGTGATTAGCAGTTGTCTCCCTGTGCTGTCTTGGCCTTGCTCCATTTAATCCCCCACCTGGTGCCCAATGCCCATTTGATGGTCCCAGGTCCTGCCTCTGCTGCCTTTTAAAATTCCTTTCTTCTGCTAGAATTTATCTCTCTGTGTCCCTCCTGACCCTGTTAGGTGGCTAGAGTCAATTTAGTTGAGCTCGTTTGCACTAAAGCATTAATGGATTATTAGAGGAATCCTTCAGGGTAAGTGCTGCATGTTAAAATATGCCATCGAAATCCTGGACCAACACTGTACACTACAGCCGAGTGGCCGGCGGCCCTTCGGCGGGGTTTGCTTCCTGGTGAGGCAGATCACCTGCCCTGCCCAGGAAGGCCTCTCCTCAGCCCTGCTGGCTCAGAGAGGTCCTCCCTGGCAGAGCTTCAGCTGCCTTCACCTACAAAATGGGGGCAGGAATTTTTGCCTGGATGGAGGGAGCTGGGTCTGCAGCTTTCTTGCAGCACTCAGATCAGTCTAATTCCAGAAATCTAATCTGAGGAGGCAGAGGCTGTCAGGCAGCCAGCAAAATTAATGAGAAAATTGAGGTAAACACAATGCATGCCTTGTCTGCTCAGGTTGGGAGAAGGTGACTCGGTGCCAGCCTGTGGAGTTGGGCTCTCAGTGGTATGTACACACGGCCAACGTGCCTCTCTGGAGGTGCCGTGTGCTCCGAGCTAATGAATTCAAAGGCACGGGCGAGGGCTTAGAAAAGAATGCCTCTACCTGGATGGCTTCTGAAGAAGCTTTCATTTACTCGAATCACATCTTAGATCTGCCCTCTGTGATCACATTAACGAGGAGCAGCACACACACAAAGCCCCTCGGTGTGGGATAAAAAAGACATCATGCTCAATAGGAATGGCAAGAGGGAAAAATCAATAAATGATTGAAGAGCTTCTGAGTCTTTGCCTGGGCATAAGCTTCACAAAGTGGGGTTTCTTTTTTTATCTGTGCTGTGAGATGCGAATGTCAGGAATGAGAGAAAGTTGCCATTTGATCGCGTCCCTCGTAACGGGGAGATTCTTTCGTCAAGGATGTACCCGGGGGGAGCTGCCATTTCCCGACAACCCATTAGCTTTAATCAGCCCAATATTTTTATCCCTGGCTCATTCCTTTCAGGGGAAATTTGCTTGGCAGAAAACAAGTACAAGATGGATCCAGTCCATGGGTCTGTGCTCAGAAGGTGGGAACAGAGAGTGGGGGGCAGATGCAGTGTAGGGTGAGAGTGGCACAGATGGTCTTAATGACTCTCAGGTTTTTGGTGACCTGGAGGTTGAATTAAAAGGGCATGACTTACCCTTTTAATCTTTATTACAGAGGAAGTATAGCATAGTGCAAGGTTGTAAACGTAGTGTCCACAGGGGAAAACAAGGAATATAAATAAGGGCAAACGGCACTTACCCTTGGTGTCTGGGTTGACTAGGGAGTGGTGGGGACTGAGGTGAACTGCAAAGCTCTTGACTGTCAGGGACCACCCTCTGGAGACTAGTTGGAAGCACAGTTTACTGAATCAGGAAGCCTGGATTAGTTCTCCCTCTTACTGATTTTGAGACTATAGGCAAGTTATTTATCCTCATAAAGTGAAAACAAGAGGTTACAGTGCAGCATGAGAAAGATGATCCTTATATTGGTCAGTTTGGGCTAAGCTATGCTGTTGACACAAACATCTGCTATTATGGGGCAACTGTGTCCTCTGAAAGTTCATGTGTTGAATGAAGTCCTAGCCCCCAGGACACCAGAATGTCACCTTATTTGGAAGTAGGATCACTACATCTATGATTAAATAGATGAGGCTGTTAGGGTGGGCCCTATTCAAATAGGACTAGTGTCCTTATTGAAAGGGGGAAGTTTGGACACAAACGTGCACACCGGAAGGATGCCAGGTGAAGATAAAGGCACGGGTCAGGGTGATGCTTCCCCAGGCCAAGGAATGAGTAGTAAACCACCAGAATCTAGCAGAGAGGCCTGGAACAGATTCTCCTTCACCACCCTCAGAAGGGACCAAGCCATGCCAACACCTTGATCCTAGATCTTTAACTTCCAGAACTGTGAGATGATAAGTTTCTGGTGTGCTTTGTTACAGCAGCCATAGCAAACTAATACATGCACTGAATTCTAATAGCTTAAAACAGTGGTCGGCAAACTCACTAGTCAACAGAGCCAAATATCAACAGTACAACGACTGAAATTTCTTTTGAGAGCCAAATTTTTTAAACTTAAACTTCTTCTAACGCCACTTCTTCAAAACAGACTTGCCCAGGCCGTGGTATTTTGTGGAAGAGCCACACTCAAGGGGCCAAAGAGCCGCATGTGGCTCGCGAGCCTCAGTTTGCCGACCACGGGCTTAAAACAACAGTTTATTTCTTGCATGTGCTACACATCCATTTTGGATTGGCAGGGGGCTCTGTTATCATAATTTTCAGGTTCCCATGCTGATGGAGTAGCCACCAGCTCAAACTGAAGCTTCAGGGTTCACCTTAGCAAGGGAAGAGGGCATAAAGAATGACACATCGGCTCTTAAATACACTACTCACATTTCATTAACTAAATCAAGTCACATGACCATGTGTACTATCAAAGGGGAAAGGAAGTATAATTGTTCCATTACCTGCAGGGAGAAGAAAATCAGCTGAGGGGCACACCTAATTATATCACAATTATTTAAGAATATCCTCATAGAAGAAAAGATTGGCAAAAGCCTTTTGCTTTTATATATATAAAAAAAGGTTAGGCCACTTATCAAAGATTAGTAAGTAGATGGACCAGAAGAAACTCAACTGTAAATTATTCACTTTTTTTCTGTTAAAGAGATGGGATAGATCACCATTATGTGTAGTGAAACCCAAAAGGCTTTATACATAAGATGGACATGGACACTACCAGATTGTTGCCTAGAAATCTGCTGACCCAGAGATAATCTGATAACTTTGATCAGTGATGTTCCCATTTACCATGTTTACATCCATAAGACAACCTCCCTTAAGGGAGACTGATTCAGGACATGATGGGGAGGGGATGTTAAGTGAGGGGAATAGTCTGTGGACATGGAGGAAAAGAAGGTAGATGATGGATGAGAGATTATATCTGGGCAGTATCATCTCACCCTGAGATGATACTGGATTGCATGTGATTTATTAAGGGAGTGCTCAAAGTAGAAACATGACAGAGAAGAGGCCGAGACAAGGTGTGATCTCAGGCTCAATCCCAGCCTCATCCCAGGGACAGCTCTGGAGCTAAAGGGACAACTTAGAGTTGGCCTTGACTTGAAGCAAGGGAGCTGGGTGTTCATACTCCTGCCCTGGCCAGTCATTGGCTCCCCGGCACTTCTGGCTCTCTGACCTTGAGGGCAGAGCAGATCTGGCAGCCAAGGGCAGCCTCTGGAGGAAGCCACAGGGGTGAGCCATTGGGAGCAGAGCACCAAAGCTGTCCGAGGATCCCAGAAATGAAGAGGGGACCTCAGGGGCTCTGGGTGCGGCATGAATGGTGCCACTACAGAGGGAGACTCCTTGGGGACAGGGGTTTCAGAAAACTGTGTACAGAGCCTAAGTATGAGCCTAAGTATGAGCCGGCGGGCGGGGGGCGGGGGGGGGGGGGGGCGGGGCGCGGGCGGGGTAGGGATTTAATCAAGACAGACATGTGGCTCTTAACCTGTTCCTTGCAGGCAGTGGTGGGAGGGACCCAGGCTTTTGGCCACAGATACTTCGATCAGCTGTCATTGGGAAGGACTGACAGATGGTTTCAAATCTGCATGGATGGCTGGGAAAAATGTGCATCATATTGACCACATAGGAATTCTTGACACATAGTGAGAAATGAAAAATGACAATGTTGTTGAGTGGTGATGCCCTTATGAAGATATGACAGATGGGGGAAATTATCCTTATTTTCTCTGATCACCTCCATTGGAATCAAGCTTCTCTCTCTCTCTCTCCCCTCCCTCCCTCCCTCCCTCCCTCCCTCCCTCCCTCCCTCCCTCCCTCCATCCCTCCCTCCCTCCCTCCTTTCTCTTTCCTCCCCATTTCTCCTGCTAAGGCCTGCATGAGAGGAAGCACAGAGATAAGACTTAGAGTCAGGTCACTAGCTGAGTAAACTGACCTCCATAAATCTCAAGTTCCCTGCATATATAATAGGGAATGATAATACCTGCCCCTTATAGGACTGAATTGCAATACTTGAATTGAAATGAGAGGGAACTACAACCTTTCTGAGTCTTAATTTCTTCATCTGTATAATAAAGTATAAAAAATTAATAATGCTGCCGAAACCGGTTTGGCTCAGTGGATAGAGCATCAGCCTGGGGACTGAAAGGTCCCAGGTTCGATTCCGGTCAAGGGCATGTACCTTGGTTGCGGGCACATCCTCAGTGGGAGGTGTGCAGGAGGCAGCTGATCGATGTTTCTCTCTCATTGATGTTTCTAGCTCTCTATCCCTCTCCCTTCCTCTCTGTGAAATATCAATAAAATATATTTTAAAAAAAATTAATAATGCTGCTGAGAACCCTCTCAGAACTGATGTGGGGGTGGGGGGTTAAGAACTAAGTATTTCAATAGGCTGTAAACAGGTTGCGTCCTGGTCACTCTTCCACCCATTGTCTCCTTAAAGATAAGAATGGGTCTTCCCACTCTTGCCAGTAATGGCCAGGTTATTTTCATATAGGCTTGGAGCCCCACTGAAGTGCTGCATCTTGTGTTTTCTAATAAGAATCCTTCTCTTTTCTTCCCAGCCATCATGAGTTTATGACACAGTGTCTCTGGGTGAATAGACACAGCCTCCTGATGGAGAGAAACCCCATCAGGCCACTCCTGCTGGGGCCGGGTGGGATAACTATGAATGAGGAATTGTCAGAGACCCTCTCTCTCTCCTGATAAATGCCTTGGACCAACCTGGACCTGTTTAATTTCTAGGCCAGAAGCACAAATTGAATCCTGCACCCTACCCATCTGTCCCCCCACCTTTTCTGCAGTAATCTAGATGGGGATTAATAGGCTCACCCTAAGAGGGAGAGACACAGGGATGCCGAGTCCTCTGTGTTTACAGGATTTGAAAGGATGGATCTCTAACAAGTCTAATTTAATCTTGGCTCAAGTTAAAACACGGTGAATCTGAGCCCAAGAAGAATAAACTAGGATGCCATAGAATGTGAGAGATAATTTAATTCAACTCCCTCCCTCACTAGATAAGGAACCTGAGGCTCAGGGGATGCCTGATGTGTCCACAGCCACATACCAAACTGAGATTAGGGCCCGGTCGCCTGCGTCCTGGGCCAGTGCTCTGGGCTCTGTCATTCATTTCTGCACCATTGCCGTGATTTTTGTCATATTTACACACCATCTGTACCTTTATTAATATGGTTTCTTTAACACTTGAATTGACTCTATTGTATTCCTAAATCAATTTGTTTTGAAAGGAAACTGCTATAAAAGGAAAGCAAGGATCATTGGCTACAAATAGAAGGCAACTATAAAAATAAATACTATGAAACAAAGCAATACAGTTACATTTTAGCAAGGTACTGCTGTATGTTAAAAGGGAGATTCATAATGTTAAAGATAACTTAAAATGGAATAGCATTCATATGCTAAGAGAGGATGTTTCTAACGCATCTGTGGACCACCTAAAATTGTCTTCCATATCATGAGTGGCTCAGTTACACAGGAAAGAAAAATGGATGTAAAAGTTTCTAAGGAAATCTAATATTTTACACTGCCTAGATTAGAATCCCAACTGTGCCACTTACCAGCTACAAGATTTGGAGCAAGTGACTTAACCTCTTTCTGCCTCAGTTTCCTCCCCTATAAAGTGGGAATAATAGTGTGTGTACCATGGAATTGTTGTAAGTATTAAATTAGATAGCACATATAAAGCCCTTAGAACAGTACGTGGCATGCAGCAAGCACGTATTACTGTAATAGCATCAGGTATTACTATAATTATTATTATTAAAACTTAAATGATCTTATACTCTACAGCAGGATTGCAAACCTTATTTATAAAGGACCAGCTAGCAAATATTTTAATCTTTGTGGTTTTTATGGTCTCTGTTGCAAATGTTCAGCTCTGCCATAGTAGTGAGAAAGTGGCCACGGGCAGTACATAAACACATAGGCATAAACAAAACCAATAAAACTCTATTTACAGAAATAGGTGGCAGGCTGGATTCACCTGCAAGCTGTAGGCTGAGCTAAAGGCTTACAGGTATGAAAAATAACTTTAATCTATAAAACCAAATGCTTTATAGACTATTTTGAATAAAATATGTGCTCACACTGAAACCGGTTTGGCTCAGTGGATAGAGCGTCGGCCTTCGGACTGAAAGGTCCCGGGTTCGATTCCGGTCAAGGGCATGTACCTTGGTTGCGGGCACATCCTCAGTGGGAGGTGTGCAGGAGGCAGCTGATCGATGTTTCTCTCTCATCGATGTTTCTGACTCTCTATCCCTCTCCCTTCCTCTCTGTGAAATATCAATAAAATATATTTAAAAAATAAATAAATAAAAAAATAAAATAAAATATGTGCTCACTTGAGATAGCACATCTACATTAGTCCAAACCCCAAACTCTTGAAGTCAACCTCACATGCCTGAAGTGTAGATTCTATTCTTACTACCTGCCATTGTTTTAACTGTCCCCCACATAGCCATGGGACTGAATAGGTCCTGAACTTGAGGTAGAATCAAGGTTAAAAGCTTGGGCCAGGGCCGAAACCGGTTTGGCTCAGTGGATAGAGCGTCGGCCTGCGGACTGAAGGGTCCCGGGTTCGATTCCGGTCAAGGGCATGTACCTTGGTTGCGGGCACATCCCCAGTGGGAGGTGTGCAGGAGGCAGCTGATCGATGTTTCTCTCTCATTGATGTTTCTAGCTCTCTATCCCTCTCCCTTCCTCTCTGTAAAATATCAATAAAATATATATATTAAAAAAAAAAAAAAAGCTTGGGCCAGGGAGGTGGAATGACTTGGGTTTGCCACCCATCCTGCAAGGAGTATCATTTTCTTTTTACACATGAGAAAATTGCAGCTCAGCAGCGAGGAGTAATTGCCCAATGTCACACAGCCAGCAAATTGACATCAAATCCACAAACACCAAATTTGGTTCTGGTCCAGGAACCCTGGGGCCAGCTGTGTGTCATCATGATGCTTCCTTTTCCTGTGTCTAATCTCCATGGTAAGGGAGGGGGAGTTGGAGAGGGAGCAATTTCCAGCTGGAAATGATGCTAATGGCATTGTGACCCAAGCAGGAGGGAGATGTAGTCAGTCGTGAGAGAGTAGAAAGTGCAGGGGCGGGGAGGGCAGATCTGCTCCATGTTTCACTGGGGACTCTGAGTTGTGTACCTGGGCAAATCCTCTCTGCACCTCACTTTCCTCAAGTGAACTAAGAGGAAGCAGCATGTATTGATTTCATACAGAGGGCACAGTGCTTTCCAATACCTTTGTCTCATTTTCTAAAAAAAAAATAAAAAAATCCTGAGATTTTTATACCCATTGTGCAGACGAGCAGAGAGAGGCTCAGAAAGAGCATTTAAATTGCCCCAGGTCACAGGGCTAGTAAGTTGTGAGGCTTGGATTTGAGTGACAGTCTGCCTAGTTACAAGTCCAGGTCTTTCTAGTGTATACTATTCCTCAAAGGATTCTACATCCCCCCTAAGGTGAGTCCACAAATGCATGTACATGGATGTTCTGTGTTCTGGAATCAGAGCTAACTCATCTTGCACTCTCCGTGTGAGGCCAGTCCTTCCAAACGACCCTGAGGGATAATGATATCCTCTTTCTGCAGATTTGAAAACTGACGTTTACAGAACTTAAGTACCTTGTCCAGGATCTCTCAGCTACTGCATTGCAAGGCTGAGGTTTGAACCCAGGTCAAACTCACTCCAAAGCCCATGCTCATAATAGGATGACTATAGAGTTCCTCTTCCAACCCAGGATACTTTGGAGAGTGAAGGCATTATTAGTAATGATGCCAAGACAACAGGCAGAAACAGGGTCGCCCCCGCTCTTGACCACTGGGCCTTCCCCATCCATCAGGACCCCTGTGAACCATGATGACAAGAGGAAATCTGCTACAGCCGGCAGCACCACCACCACCATTACAATAATAATCAACACTGATTTAGGAGCATCTTAGGAAAGAGGTCAAGTCCTGTGGAAATGAGGCATTTGGGATTTGGTGCTTGAGATTTTCAGGAAGGGGTGAACTTAATTGCCTCTGGAGTTGCTACAGGAAGCAGTCAAAGAGGAGTTGACACCATCCCCCACCAACTCCCCCACTTCCTTCACCCTCTGAGAGATGGATTAAAAGAGTCTCCAAGGAAATGGAGATAATGACTTCAGATTTGGTATGATAACACTAAGGAATATCTTAGATCCAGAAAAGAGACCAGGTCATTATCAGGCTATTCTTGAAACCACACGTACTGCTCTGACTCTAGGCTGGTATCATGTGGGGGCAATGCGGGTGGCTGCCTCCACTGGACACTTGGATGTATGCTGGGGAGACTTTTCTGCATCAGAATTCCCAGGATTCTACCATAAGGGCCTCATCCCTTTGGGTAAAGGTTTCACTCCCCTAGGAGACCGTTTTTAAGAAGAAACAACCATAGAGCCATTTGAGTTCATTATCCATCATAAGCATGTTGGAGCTTGATACATCTCAGAGTTCCTTTTGAATTTGGCAGTTGGCTGGGACATAGGAAAGGTTAAGTTGTGATAGAGAAATGGGCAGAGGGAAAGCTTCAGGACATGGGTTTTACCCAAGGACATTACCTAAGTGTAGGGCCCTGGCAGACAGGAGGCAGCAAACTAAGATTTGGGGCCTAAGTGGCACCTCAGCAGAGCAAGAAGAACGCAGGGGGAGAGGGTGGCACCCGGAGGGGGACGCCCACCACTATGGCAGCTCTGACTGTGCCGATCTCCCAGACAACAACCTGCAGAGGCTATGAGGACATGGGAGTCAAAGCCACACAAGGGCACCCAGGACCCTGGCAGCTGGGTGGCTCTGCTAATGTGAGGCTAGGCAAGTTACCCACCCCGTGACTCCTCATCTACCAAGCATGAGGCTTGGCTGAAAATGAAATAATCTTGGAGGTCTTTTTCAGCTCTAAGACCAAGTGCGAAACTAGACTGTGTCACACTTAAGTGACTCTTGTGCCGAAGCGGGTGACGTAGAGCTGGGAGGCTCTGGACTGGAGGGCAACATTACTCTTCTCCACTTCTGAATTCTCTCCCTGACCAAGGGAAATTTTCATTTCTCCCTGTCCCGTTGCTTCTTTTTTAAAATTTATTTTTAAAATGTATCTTAATTGGTGAAAGTATTACAGGTGTCCCCCTTTGCCCCCACATTGACCCCCTCCCCCCAGGCCTACTATACACTAACGTCCGTATCCATGGGTTATGCATATCCTATCTAATAAAACAGTAATATGCAAATTAACCATCACTCCGCTACACCCACCAGCCACGCCCACCAGCCAATCAGGAGTGAATATGCAAATAAACCCAACCAAGATGGCTAGGGCCACAGAGAGCAGGAGGGAGGCATGGGTTTCCCTGGCAATGGAGGAAGCCAAGCTTTCCGCCTGCCCTTGCCGGCCCAGGCCTCCACTCAATGCTACAAAGTTTCAATGATAGAAGATACATAAACCCAAACAGAAATGGCGGCAGCCACGGAACTGGAAAGAGCAGGAGGCTAGGGTTGCCCCCGGTGATGCAGGAAGCCAAGCTTTCCGCACACCCTAGCCAGCCCAGGCCTCCGCTTAAGGCTACAAAGTTTCAATTATAGAAGATACATAAATCCCCCCAAAAATGGCTGCCGCCACAGAGCAAGCAGAAGGCTTGGCTCTGCTCCAGGCTACAAAGTTTCAATTGTAGAAGATAAATATACCCCAGATACCAGGGCCTCCGCTTGGGTCGCCAGGGGGCGTGGCCCGCCTGCAAACCACCACAGGCCCCTCGCCCAGGCCGCCCCATGCCCCGAGGGAACCCCCACCCTGGTCCGGGACACCCTTCAGGGCAAACCATCTGGCCCCCACCCATGCACCAGACCTCTATCCTAGTTAATAAAAGAGTAATATGCAGATTGACCATCACTACACCACACAAGATGGCTGCCCCCATGTGGTCAAAGATCCTGCCCCCATGTGGACACAAGATGGCCACCACAAGATGGCCAGCAGGGGAGGGCAGTTGGGAGGGACCAGGCCAGCAGGGGAGGGCAGTTGGGGGCGATCAAGCCTGCAGGGGAGGGCAGTTAGGGGAAAACAGGCTGGCAGGGGAGCAGTTAGGCATCAATCAGGCTGGCAGGGGAGTGGTTAGGGGGTGGTCAGGCTGGCAGGCAGAAGCGGTTAGGGGCAGTCAGGAAGGCAGGCAGGCGAGCAGTTGGGAGCCAGCAGTCCTGGATTGTGAGAGGGATGTCCGACTGCCTGTTTAGGCCCGATCCCACCGGGCCTAAACGGGCAGTTGGACATCCCTCGAGGGGTCCCAGATTAGAGAGGGTGCAGGCTGGGCTGAGGGACACCCCCCCGCCCCGTGCACGAATTTCATGCACCGGGCCTCTAGTATGCATATAAGTTCTTTGGTTAATCCCCCCATTTCTTCTTTTTGATCTCTAGAGAAGGGCAGGAAAGGGGGACCAGCAAGAGGGGAGGGTGGCAGGGCAAGAGCTTCTGGTAGTCCTACTTCTCAGGTCTCACCTTGAGGGGATTCGCAATTGACTAAGAGAGAAAGGAGAAAAGTCAAGATCCTTGACTGCCAACTGCAGTCAAGATAAAATCTGGTCTGGAGATGGCCTGAGGACTGAGCACAAGATCTAAACTTAAAAAGGAACAGCTGGGTAACTGGCAGCTAAGACATTTAGCTTCTCAGTGCTTTGGTTTTTTTCCATCTTTAATGAGAAGTCAGAGGTGAACTAACATATAATGGACATTTACTCTGACAAGAACTGGCTGGGTGCTTTATGTGCTACCTCCTGTAATCCTCACACCAACCCTTCTAGGAAAATAGTATCTTCATTTTACAGAGGAAGAAACAACGACTTAGAGAAGATAAATCACTTGCTCAAGTTGATACAGCCCAGAAGTAGCAAAGCTGGGATGCACACCAGGTCTGTCTGACCCCAATGCCCAAGGCTGGTCCATCCACCACACCTTGCTACCATTTTACGAAGGAGCCAGATTTCACTGTCCCTCTAGCTCACTCAACAGGCTCTGGTGCAGGAGGAAACTGCCTGGGTCCAAATCTCATTTATTAGTCTGTCACTTGGGGCAAGTTACTGAACCTCTCAGAACCTTAATTTCCTTATCTATATAATGGAGGACTAGAACAGTCCCCTTTTTGAAATAGATTTGTTTTGAGGATTAAATGAAATTAAGTATGGAATGGGTTTACAGGCTCATAGCAAGGGCTTCATACTTTATTATAATTAACTAGAGGCCCGATGCATGAAATTCGTGCAAGAGTAGGCCTTCCTTCCCCCGGCTGCTGGCACTGGCTTCCCTCTGACACCCGGAACCCAGGCTTTCCTCCAGCACCCGGGACCCGGGCTTCCCTTGCAACCCCGACTTTGTCCAGAAAGTCATCCGGAAGGATGTCAGGTCTAATTAGCATATTACGCTTCTATTATTATAGATATTATTCTTAAATTGCATGCAAACCCCTGAATTCCACAGCTGGGTGGGGTCTTCTGATAAATCCCTGCTAATTTCAACTGCCATTTGTGGAAGCTAAGAAGTCATTCCCATCACCAGAAAACCAACCTGACATTTGAATGGATCACAAGAAGCTTTCATAAGATTTCATATTTTGATTGGCACAACTGATCTGTGAGGTAGGGAACACAGATTTGCTGACAATTTTCTTTAGGAAAGATGAGTCACACAGCTGGAGGTAAAAACAACTCTTGAGTTCTTTAATTCCAAAGCCCAGAGCTTTTATCTACTGTGTCATAGAGAATGAAAATGGGTTCTCTTGGGAGCCCATGAATACATGTATGTATGCACATGTGGATAGACAAATGGCTATATTAATGAGAAGAGAGTAAAGAGTGGGCCCTGGAACATCCTAGATTCAGGAAGGGACATATTCAAACTATGCTCCTCACCTATATTCTCTGGAATTCTTAGAAATTTGGTTTCTGGACTTGAACTCAGAGTGACAACCCCACCCAATCTAATTACGACTCTGGTCTGTGTCTACCTGGATCAGGCCAGGTTCCCTGCTTCCCCTCGGCCTTTCCCCAGGAGTTGGTGTCCACTAACCCTGAGGGGGACTTGCTGAAATGCTTTCCCCCTGATGTGTTCCCTTCCAAAAGCATATCGGATATGGACTGCAGCTAATAACCAGGAGCAGCTTGGCTTGGCATTGGGCACAAGGCTTTAGGAAGCAATAATAATGTTTCCACGTCACAGGTGGGCCTGTGTGACCCTCCCCCTGTTGATTCCCACCCAGGACTATATGAAAAAGGTTGGCTGTGGGAGGAAGAGCAGCTGAGGGCTTCCTGTCCATTCTGCGACACAACAGCGGCCTCACGTGGCCATCAGTAGAACTACAGGCATTCTTGTCGCAGTTTCTGGGTTTTCTTCATTCTTTCCCTTTATATTTATTGAGACCTACTGTGTGCCAGCCACCATTCTAGACACTGTGAACATATCAGTGAACAAAACAAAGTTCTTTCACTCATAAGTGTAAATACTTTAGTGTGTGTGAGGGGGGGACAGAAAATATACATACATACTAGTATATGTGTACATATACGTCGATGTTCAGAAGAATTATGGAAAAAAAAAAGCAGGAGAGAGGGGTAGGAATGGGGAGAAGGGTAACACTTTTCAATAAGGTAGTCAGACAAGCCTCACTGATGAGGTAACATCTAAGAGGGACTTGAGAGAAATGGGGAGGGATGTGCAAGTTAGACGAAACAGCAAGGGTTAAAGGCCTTGAAGCGGGAAGGCACTTGGCCTGTTTTAGGAACAACAAGGAAGCCAATCCAGCTGGAACAGACCAAGTCATGCAAGAGCAGCAGGAGATACTGTCTGAGAGGCTGTGGGGCCAGGTGTGGGGCCAGGTCATGTAAGGCCTGGGCATTGACAGCTGTCTTCCCCAGATAGCAGCATCAAGTCACCTAGGACCTTGCTAGATATGCACATTATTGGGCCCTGCCCTGGACCTACTGAGTCAGAAACTCTGGGAGTGGGTCCTGGCAGTCTGTTTTAACAGCCCTTCAGGTGTGTCTGACGCTGCTGCAGTCTGAAGACCACCGACGGGAGGCCTCCAAGGCCACTGTGGGGACTTGGACTTCTATTCTGAGATGAGAAGGCATCAGAAGTTTTGGGGCAGAGGAGTGACATAATCTGACAAAACAACAACAACAACAACAACAACAACAACAAAACACACACTTGTGTCCTGGTCCTACCCCGGAGATTCTAATTGAACTAGTCTGAGATATGGCTGGGCACTGGAGTTTCTCAAACTCTCCAGGAGCAGAGTGGGAAGGCTGCTGTTGTAATGCTGGGGGAATGATGGTGCTTAGGCCGGAGTGGCAGTGGTGGAGGAGGTGAGAAGTAGTCAGATTCCGGATAGATTTTGAAAATGGATTTGATTCAGGGTGTAAGAGATAGTTAAAAGTCAGAATGACGCTCAGGATTTTTTACCCGAGCGAGTGGAAGGCTGTGGTCCCCATTTGCTGTGACAGGGAAGATGGTGGGAAGGGAATCGGGGATTTGATTTTGGACATGGTACATTTGAGATGCCTATTTGAGATCCAAACGGAGATGCTGACTAGGTTTAGGGGAAATGTCTAGGCTGGACACCTAAGTGGGTGAGCCATCAGTGACTGATGGTGTTTAAAGCCACAGGCCCTATGAGATCACACTTAGGGAGGGAGTGTAGATACAAAAGAGATGTTGGAGGGAACCTGAGGGGCACTCCAATGTAGGAAGAGAACCAAGAGCCAGTGATGTCCCAGGAACCCAAGTGAAAAAACGTTTCAGGAAGGAGGAAATGGTCAACTGTCACAAGATGCTGACTGGCCAAGTAAGATGAGGACTGAGAATTCACTGCTGGATTCAGCAGCATCGAGGTCATGGGGGACCACAATGACTGAGGACAATGTAGTGCAGAGATGCGGAGGGGCAAAGTCTGTTTGTACAGTGGGAGAAAGGAAATTGGAGACACAGGACAGAAAGGTCTTTTGCAAAATTTTGCTGTAAAGGGAGTGTGTTGAGAATAGGGTCAAGAAAGTTTTTTTTTTATTGTTTTGTTTTAATATGAGAGAAATAACATGTTTCTCTCTTTGTTGGGAAAGATATTCCAGCACAAAGAAAATGAGTAGATATTTTAATAGCAACAAACATTTATTAAGCACATTTTCATGCTCCTGGCACTATGTTTAGTGTTGTACATGAATAATTTTCCTCACAACATCTTCGTTTTGCTACAATCCTATTAGAAGGTTCTATTATTATTCCCAATTTACAGACAAAGGAACCTGAGCTCTCAGAAATAAACTAATGTCCCAAAGACACACAGCCAGTGAGATGGGAGGCCAGAGCTTCCACCCTGGAATTGCCTGCATAGCTAGAGGCCTTGACCCCAGCTCTGCAAAGCCTGACCAGTGAGCTTCCTGCATGTGGACACCCTCTTAAGTGCTTGAATTTTGGGTGCTCAGCTAGAAGGGATGAAATGACTCCCTGCTCTTCCTCCCAGAGCACCCCTCTCTGCACCCGGATGCTTGACCTCTCCAGCTCAGTGTAGACACTGCTGTAACAGTCCACATCCTGGGTAGAAGCAAAAGGAAATAACATCTGTGCTGGGTTGGATTGTGTACCGCCCGCCAAGCTTCATGTCCACCTGGAACCTCAGAATATGACCTTATTTGCAAGGGGTCTTTGCAGGTGGAACAGCAAAGTTACAGATGAGTCATACTGGATTGGGGTGGGCCCTACTCCAATGACTGTTGTCTGTGTAAGAAGAGAAAACAGAGTTGTGGACAGACCCTCAGAGAGAATGCCATGTGACCACGAAGTCAGAGATTGGAGTTATGCAGCCACAAGCCCAGCAGCAGCAAGGATTTGGAAACAGCCTGGAAGAATCCTTCCATACAACCTTCAGAGAGAACACGGCCCTGCTGACACCTTGATTTCAGACATACAGCTTCCAGAACTGTGAGAGAATAAAGTCCTGCTCTCTTAAACCACCACATTCGTGGGAATTTGTTTTGGCGGCCTAAAAAAGTCAATATAGTACCCATTGGTCAGAACTTGGCAGTACACCTGGGAAGGGTTCTGTGGTACCCTAGGTGCCATGCACATCAATTAGTGCTGCACTACATTGTGATCACCACCAAGAACGCAGTAAGGAGGCACAGAATAATACATCCAGGAGGACCCTTAGAGATAATGCAGCTCAGCCAGCTTACTTCAAGGATGTGGAAGGCAAAGTCCAAGAATGGCAAGAGGCTTGTCCATGGTCACATGACTATTTAATTGCAGGTGCCATATCTGTTTGGCTCACACTGCATCCTCTGTAACCTGGAACCCTGCCTGATGCTCATTTGAGGAATGAATGAAAGAGTAAATGGAACCCAAATGATATCCAGCTCAGGCTTCCTTCCTTCAAATCATATTCTTATGGCCTCTTTTTTTTCCTGAATGAAACATTCATTTTCAAATTCTTGCTCCTGCTTTAGTGGATTCTTATGGTCTGCTAAGATCAAAACCAACACTACTTTGTTTAAATTGGCCTTTCCTTTTCTACAAGTGCTCAGACTGACACCTACTAAGTGTGGATTGATTTTTGTTGTTGAAAATGTCAACACTTCTTGAAGATCTAGCCACAGAAAATTTCTAATATTGAATCATGATTCTTTGTAGGTTTTCCTTTACCAACTGAAAAGGACTTCTCTGTTTCATTGGCTATTCCTCTTAAATAAATGGCTCAATAAAATTTTTAAAAAATATTAAAAACAAGAAAACATTGACTTTTAGCAGAATTTATATGGATCCATGCAAGTTCAGATTAATAACATGCTCTGAGCAGATAGACCAGGGATAGCAGAACTGAACACATTTATTTTTTTAAAAATATATTTTTATTGATATCAGAGAGGAAGGGAAAGGGGGAGAGAGATAAAAACATCAATGATGAGAGAGAATCATTGATTGGCTGCCTCCACATACCCCTGACTGGGGATCAAGTCCACAACCCCCACATGTGCCCTGATTGGGAATTGAACCGTGACCTCCTGGTTCATAGGTCAATGCTCAACCACTGAGCCACACCAGCCAGGCAGAACTGAACACCTTTAAAACAGAGTTTGGCCAAGCTGTTAGAGAAAAGATATTCCAAAGCACAAATGTTGGACAGATGGATGATACAAGATGCTTCCCCAAATGTTACCAAGTCTCAAAAGGAGACAGAAAAATATAATATGTGGCAAGAGTTCTTAATTCATAAGGAGCCTCTTTTTTTTTTTTTTCCTGAAGGAAACATTCATTTTCAAATTCTTGCTCCTGCTTTAGTGGATTAATATGTGATCCATGAGCTAGTAAGCTATTCAATTAGAGTGATCGTAATATTGACTCCTTTCTTTCTCTGTGCCAGGTGTTTTAGCCCTCACAATCACCTAATGAGTAGAGCTTTCACAAACAGGTAAATGATGTTCAAAGAAGTGAAGTAACCTGTCCAAGGGCAGGTGGGGAGTAGATGGTGGAGGCCCTCACCCACCAACCCCACCACCCCGGCTTAGAGCCTCCTGCCTGTGCATCTCAGCATTCCAGTTAGGAGAGGGCCTTGGGTATCATCTTATTCTGAAGAGAGGAAACTGAAGTCCATGGGGGGAGAGGCTTGCTCAAGGCCTGCATATAGGTAGTGACTGAGGCAGGTCTGGAACTCCGGCATCTGTTTCCAGTGCATGTTCATCCACACTAACACACTTCTTTAGGCCTCGGGTACATAGCGTGCTTCAGACAATTTGAGTTGAATTAAACTGGTCTCTTAGATGGACAATTCTGTAACAGGCCTCTGATAATGAGGTTCCTTTCTGAAACCAGCACTTCCCAAACCTGAATATCCACTTCTGGATGTTTGCACTATGCCTGTGCCCCTGAGCACCACCTGTCAATTCCATAATTTGTGGGTGGGGGGTTACTATGGTACCAGTTATTTTACCTTTGTCCCACATGCGGCTCGCGAGCCGCGGTTTGCCGCTCTGTTGACTAATGAGTTTGCCGACCACTGGCCTACCTAATAGGTCTAAAGCAGTGGTCAGCAAACTCATTAGTCAACAGAGCGGCAAACCGCGGCTCACGAGCCGCAGTTTGCCGACCACTGGTCTAGACCAATAATACCTATGAAAGCACCAGATTTAGTGGTTATTCCATTTTCTTCTAACACATATTTTGAAGTGTAATGCTGCTTGATCCCTTTGTTAAAAACATTTAATTTGTCTGCAGAATGAAGACTCAGATTCCTAGGCTGGGCCTGCGGGAGGAGGGGCCTGTAATCTGGCCCCAATGGCTCTGTAGCATTGTAGGAGCCATGCTGTCTGCTCAAATGCACCCTGGCTCTCACAGCCACTGCACATGCTTTTCCATCTGCCTGGAACATTCTTGCCCTGAGCAATGCCTTTGCAGGAATCAGCTTAAAGGCCATTTCTTTGGGAAGGCCTCTCCCGAGCCCTAGGGTAGGCCTTTGAGGTTCTGGCCACACATTACTTACTTGATCACTGTAGTCTTCCCCAGCACATCGTGGACTCCAAGAGGGCAGGGACCGAATTCTTCTTGTTTATCACAATGGGTATTGTCCTCAGTAGCCAGCCTGCAGGTGCCAGGTGCCCTACTTGTTGACTAAATAAATGAAAGAAGAGAGAAGAACCTATGCAATACACATAAGAGCGCTCAGAAAACATAATGGTTCTACACATCTGTGATTTCAGAGTTTATCACTATTTTATACCCAAATATAATAAGCCTATAACGATATCCTCTAGTTATTGACAAAAGGCTCTGTTCAGTGTGCTGCCAGAGGAAGAGGCACTGAAATTCATTTGAAATCTATTTCCATTACAATGGTCAAATTGAAAAAATCTTCTTACAATGGGAGCATTAAATACACACACACACACACACACACACATACACACACACACACTTAGCAAAATATCTATCGATGCCAGATAAACAAAGTGTTATTCTACTTTGAATTAATGTAAGCTGGATTTATGAAATTTTATATTACAAATGGGTACATTTCATTTCCCCCCATCTTACTCAGTCCCCAGAAGGTTCACGGGTAATAAAACAAATTACTTTCTTTCTCCATTAGCCTGTCATTGCCACTTTCAAATGGCTCCTTGCCCATACACTCCAATATTTTTTTCATAATAAGTGGTAAAGCCTTTGGCCTTCCCATATATCTTAACTTCCTTCTTTGTGTTCCAAAAGAGACAAGTAGTGTATTACCTGCCATCTACATCAGGGAAAGTGGTAAATTGAGGCAAAGATGCTAAATGGTTTCTTTAACTTCATACACTTAATCAGCATTCACCCATCCATCTATATCAATGATGCAACAAATATTTAGTGATTGCCAACTTGGTGCCAAACTTTGTTTTTGTGGCTGAGCGTATAATAGGAAATAAGATAAGGTCCCTGTTTTCATGTGGCTGGTGTTCTAGATAGGGGAAATAGATAACAAACCAGTAAATAAATAAATAATAAATAATATCAAATAGTGCTACAGACAAAATGTTTGTGTCCCCCAAAATTCATGTGGAAACATAATCTCCAATGTGATGGTGCTAGGAGTGGGCCTTTGGGAGGTATTTAGGTCATGAGGGTGGATCCCTCATGAATAAGATGAGAGCCCTTATTAAAGAGCTTTCTGACCCCTTCCTACCATGTAATGATACAGCGAGAAGGCAGCCAACTGGGAACAAGGAAGTGGGTTCTCATCAGACACCAAATCTGCTGGCACCTTGATCTTGGACTTCTCAGCCTCCAGAACCATGAGAAACAAATTTATATTGTTTAATCTACTCAATCTATGGTATTCTGTTATAGCAGCCCCAATGGACTAAGACAAATAGTGACAAACACTATGATAAAAATAAAAGAGAGTTATTATTAGAGAGTTATTATTTAACCCTGACTCTAGTCCCAACCCTGGGAGCACCTACTGGTGTGTGGTTAAGGGAGGCCTCTCTAAAATGATGGCAAGTGAGCGAGACCTGGATGCCAAGAAGCCAGTGAAGAGAACATTTGGAGGAAGGTTATGTCTAGGCAAAGGGAAGAACAAAGCCAAAGGTTTTGAGGTGTGTTTGAGGAAAAGCAAGTCCAGGGTGGCTGGATGGCATGAGGTGAAGAGAGGTGGGTGACGAGCTCAGACACACAGGAAGGAGCCAGCTCATGCCAGGTCTTGTAGGCCATGAGGAGTATAGATTTTCTCTAGAATTGTCTTCTAGTGACAGGAAGTCCTGTAGACTATAAGTAGAAGGTGACATAATGTGATTTATGCTTTTGAAAGTTCATTCCAGTTGCAGTGTGGAGAATGGATGACCTGGGGACAAGAGGAGAAGGAAGAAGCTCAGGGGGGCCATTAAATAGAACAGGTAAGAGATGATGTTGTCTTGGACTAGGACAGTGCCACTGGAAGTAGAAAGTAGAGATGAGTTATTTTTTGAAATGAGACACCAGGACTGGCTGATCTTTTGCATATGGAAAGTGAGGCAAATAAATCAAGGATGCAGGTTTTTGGCTTGAGCAAATGAGAAATGGTGGTGCCAGTTATTAAGAAGGGATGATGGGGTAGACACTGATGTATCCTTTTGATATCAGGGCAGGAATCAAAACTTGTTTTGGACATATTAATTATGAGATGCCTTTTAGAGATGCCTGGCCAAGTGGAGATGCCATGCAGGGAGGTGTTGGATCCACAAGTTGGAAAGAGAGCATTTAAGAGCTGTGAATATCCATTTGGGAGTCACCAGTGTGAAGATCATATTTAAAACTTTGAAAGTGGGTGATGTCAACAAGGAAAAAATGCTGGAGGAGAAGAGGCAGCCAACCTTCATCTCTATGCCCACCACTGACCAGTGGTCATGGTCATATGACATCATACAACAATTTTAGCCCTTCCAAGCCACTAAAGTAAACAAACATCCATGGTCTCTTTGATAGGAAAGTGTTACCCTAAAGAATAAGGGACTACAAAGATAGGCGACTAATATATAACGTCATCTCTCAAGTTGCTCACAAACTGGTAAGGAAAGAGTAACAACAATGTAAAAGATAGAATATGAAATATGTGAATGTATTTTCAAAGATGTAGAGGGGTTCTTCAAAGGATACACTTGGGAGCATTTCATGAAGGGCCAAGAAAGTGGGTATTTTTTCCTGCTTAGATAACAGGACACCATTGAAGATTTGAGTTCCATGATCTGATTAACACCTTTTGCTGCCCATTCATGATGTAGTCATCCTCCTGTGTCTAGCTGAAACCTCACGTCATCTACAAAGTGTTGTCCACTATCTGCTACCACTCACTTTCCATCTTTGTGTTTATCCTCTAGTGCTGATCCATTTAGCACTTGATGACACACTGTCTCTTTCAGATAATTTACTGTAGGAACACCTTACTTTATTAACTGCTCTATAAATTCCTTCTAAGCAGGTCTTATAAACTTAAAGCCATAGTCTCTGGCTCAGGGATAAGAACATAAGAGCCCCCAAACAATGCCTGTTGCTTCAAATGCCACTTCATGGAATTCTTCTCTGGCCTCTGATTAGATCAGGTTCCTTTGTTCTAGGCTCTCATACAATCATTTTCTAGCACACTTCTCTATTTTTAACTATGCACCTGATGTGTGACTATTTGAATAGGCTATGTATTCCCACGGACTGTAAGTTCCCAGAGAGCAGGGACCACCCCTGATTTTGCTCATAGTTGTATCCCTAGTTTGTGTGCAACAAACATCTGTTGAAAAATTGAATAGGCATGCCTTAGGTGTTCAAGGTTAAAGGGCTCAAGCAAAGTAGCCTTTGGCATGGTCCAACTGTTTGCCTGAAGTTTCTGAAAGAGCAATGAGATTCATGCTGCAAAACTATCTCACAAAGGGAGTTCCTCCTGATGAACTCTTCGGCTTAGGAACAGTTTCCCAGAGTGTGGCTCTTCGATGGGAAGGAGGCCCCTTGAAGCTAATTTATCTTCACTTAGGGCCCTCGAGTCCTCCCTTTCACACAGCTGAGCAGGAGGCAAAGCAGAGTGTTCCCAACTGTCAGGAAGAATAAGCACGTTGGCAACAGCTACCGATCTTCTAGGCAGATGGAAGGACATATGTATATTTACATATATATTTTCTAACCAATAGGTTCCAGAGAAAACATGAAAACTCAAGAACACGACTGGAAACTAAGGGGCTCTGAAGGAGTTTAATTCCTTAAAGGAAATTAGCACGACTGTTTTTTTCTTTTTCTTTCTGTAGAGGAGGACTTCAGGAGAAAACAAATATTATTTGAATGACCAAACTTTCTTCCCTAAATATGTAAATCTCCTCTTCCAAATTAGGTACTTCTAGGATTTCTTCTAAGAAATGCTTTTCTGGGGCCAGACAAAAAGAGTTTTCAAATGTATTGATTTCAGAGAAGGGAGAGGGAGAGAGAAAGAAACATCAGTGATGGCAGAGAATCGATTGGCTGCCTCCTGCACTCTCCATTCTGGGGATTAAGCCCACAACCTGGGTCTGTGAACCCCTGGTTTATAGGACCACGCTCAACCACTGAGCCACACCAGCCAGGCTCTTTTTTATTTTAAATTTATCTTTATTATTGAAAGTATTACAGATGTCCCCCCTTTTCCCCATTGACACCAGCCACACAGGCCTATTACTTCTCTTTCTCCAACAGGCCAACCTTGGTCTCCTCTAAGAACTTTGTCATTGTGTGTTCTTGGCAGGTGGACAGTAAATGTTAATGAATAAAAAGGCTAAGGTAAGACAATTATGCCCAAGCAGAACCCCATAACTTGTGTCTGCTGTTTGAGCCACATGTATTGGAGACAATATAAGTGGGATTGAAGATTTATTGCTTCTGATTCTCACTTTGTTCATGCATGTATCTTCAAGGACAATGGTTTGCAATTTTATCCATTACACACACACATCTCTCCAGGCTTTCTTACAGCTGAAGCAGGTAACCATGCAATCCAGTTCTGGCAGCTGAGCAGCAGGAGTCTGGTGAGGTGAAAGTTATTGCCTTCTTGATAAAACTCAACGGTTATATGTCTTTTGTCCTTTGACCTTCTACCCTTCTCCCTGACTGGAACACAGACATGACACTGGAGGTGAAGTTATCCTGTGTAGCAGGTGCTGCAGGTGCTCTGCCCATAAACTGTTGATACTCACCATTCCTGTATTCACCACAGGCTTCCTACCAAAAGCTCCTGTGGCTCTGTACCTGAGGGGTCTTGGAGGTTACAGGATCATGCTTAGCCGGCATATTGCAGGTTGGAAGTGGCAGAGTCAGTGACCCTGGGAGCAGCCCTCAATGAAAATGGGAATCCTATATAATAGAGGTAATATGCAAATTGACTGTCACATCCTCGCACAAGATGGCCGCCCCCATGTGGTCACAAGATAGCCAGTAGGGGAGGGCAGTTGTGGGTGATCAGGCCAGCGGGGGAGGGCAGTTGGGGGCCATCGGGCCAGCAGGGGAACAGCTAGGCGTCAATCAGGCTGGCAGGGGAGTGGATAGGGGGTGATCAGGCTGGCAGGCAGAAGTAGTTAGGGGCAATCAGGCAGGCAGCAGGCGAGAGGTTGGGAGCCAGCAGTCCTGGATTGTGAAAAAGATGCCCGACTGCCGGTTTAGGCCCAAGGGGTCCCAGATTGGAGAGGGTGCAGGCTGGGCTGAGGGACACCTCCCTCCCCAGTGTGCAAATTTCATGCACTGGGTCTCTAATTGGTACAGGAGACAGATCTCAAGCTTCTTGGCCTCCAGATGGGACAGTTTTGAGGCATGAGATACATTCACTGGTGGCAGACAGAGCTCCCTGATGTCCTGGGTAGGAATGAACATCAACTACCCATAGCTGTAACCCACTCCTTAAGGCATCCTGTACTGGCTTCCTTCTTCTCTGTCTCACTCCCCCACTCCCCTATCTGCCTGGGCTCACTTTCCAGATAAACTACTTGCACATTAATCCTTCTCTCAGGGACTCTTGGAAGAACCCAATTTAACATATCTTGTGACCATGCAGATGAAAGCCAGTTACTAAGGATGGAGAGGAATCTAGCAGGAGCCTGCGTTCTGAGACTTGAGCCCCCTATACTGGCCTTGTTCTACATTCCTCTGGACTTTCTATTGGAGAAAAACAAACCTCTTATTTGAGTAAGCTACTACAATTGGGTTTCTACAGCATGCAGTCAAATGCACTTGTAACTGAGAGAGATCTGGAGAAATTTTGGGTTGAGTACATATGCAACCAGTCTTCAGCTGGACATGGCTGCTGGCAGAGCTGACACTGATGACTGATCCTACACTGTGTGGCATGGTACAGCTAGCACCCTGTTTTGTTGCTATATTTAATCTTCACATTAATTTGTGAGGTAGGTGTTATCAACCCCATTTTACTAAAGTCCAGAGGCCAAGTCCTGTAGTGGCTAGTGAAATCAAAACTCCAAAGCAGTGAACTTTTACCACAGGGAGATATGGGCTGGGTTTTCATTCTAAGGAGTCTGTGGCATTTAAGTAATGAGTCACACCTCTATTTCCTTTGCTTGTCTTCTGAGATCCCATGCTTTTCAATCACCATCCTTCACTCCTACCTGGGCTGCAGTTGCTTGCTTCTAATAGAGCTACCCCTTTCAACAGCCAAATCTCATCACAAACTTTATGAACCAGTCCTATGTAGGTCTGTGCTCAAGGTCTGGCCTTTGCCAGGAATGCCTTACTTCAGAATGGGAAACTGCTGCATTTGGGCCCAGTGGGATGGTCTGCTAACTGTGTCCTCGTGGTAACTGTGGGTAGGACACTCACATAAGTAAGAATCAAAGCACGAAAACATAAATGCTTAGCAAATATTTGTAAAATTACAATGGGTAGCCACAGTGGCATCCAACTTGAATCCAAACTCACTTCTGCTTAAATTAAAATCATTAGCATCAAATTCCAAGACACATAAAAATTAATATATACGCTACAGAAGATTTCAGACAAATAAAATGTAATACATTAAACATTTAATATTTTACATTCAAGGATGACTTTTTCTTAAAAAAGGACAAAATTATAATGTAAATATTCACTGAAATGGTGACCATTTAAACATCATCTGAACCATCTATATGTATAAAAGCCCAAGTGACCATTAAGACTGAATGACCGACAGGTCGCTATGATGTGCACTGACCACCAGGGGGCAGACGCTCAATGCAGAAGCTGCTCCCTGGTCGTCAGTGCGCTCCCACAGCCAACTTCCTTTGGCCAGCCAACCTCCCATGGTCCCTCCCCTCAGCCAGCCGGTCAACCTCCTGCGGCCCCTCCCGCAGTCAGCCAGCCCCAATTGCTGGCCAGACCGAGGGACCCCACCCGTGCACGAATTCGTGCACCAGGCCTCTAGTACCAAATAATACTCATTTACTTTTATGGACTGTGTTGAGAACCGACAAGTTTATGTATAAGGCTGAGCATTTTCAACCTTACTGGCCTGGATGTGAAGAGATTGTGTTCTCTTACTGGTGATTTGGGAAACATAATACACTTGTGTTGAAACTGCTGGTATGTGGAGACAAGGTTGGCTGGACTCTGGAAAACGGGCATGCCATGCTCCCATGCCACTCTGGGACACAGGAGACAAAGACTGATCTAAAGTGAGACCATATGCAGGGCATGGAGAGTACTGTACCAAGGGCTTCACGGAGGCTGGAGAACTGAAGGGAAAGCAGTGTGCTTTGACTTTAAAACACATGATAAGTGAAGCCAAGAAACCAGGGGCCTTCTCACACCATTTCAGGTCAGCAACTCCCAAGATGATTATATCAAGGTAGTTGGTAGGAAATACAGATGCTCCCTGGGCCTGACTTAAGAATTAACCGATCATAACAGATGCAGCTTATCAGCTCAAAAGATGCCTGTCTGTCTGGTTTCAGCTGATAAAAAAAAAAAACCTATAAAAATGCTTACATGTCTATTTTTAGAGAATTTATTTCACAAAGCCACTATTTCATAAAGACAATAAGGTTCATTATATATAAGACAAAATTTATAAATGAGATAAATATTTCAAATACATTTTATTGAGTAGAGGCATTTTCACTAACTATAAAATCCAATGAGGCAAAAGGATAATTACACCAGTTATTATCAAAAGACTTTTAGAGTATAGTTTAAGTTCAAAAGGTTAAAGATTTTACAAGAAGGTAACATGAGACTATTAATTACATATGGAGTCTTTTGATTAGATACAGAAAATATTAGTAAGTGTGATTTCCTTCCTCTTGAAAACTAGCTTTAAAAATATTAACTCTGATTAAATTTTGACCTAATTTAATTTCTTATCAATGACACCTGGAATATTCAAAGTAAACTAGTTACTTTGGCCACCAACTTAAGTCACCATTATGCTTCTAAAATAATTTATTCAGGATACACTGGAGTAGCCTGTACTTAATTATTTTATAGTATTGTCTAAACTTATAGTTTTTTTTCAATATTTTCTATATTTTTACAAAGCTCTGTTTTCCATAGCCTTGATCATTAAATATCTACCTTAGGGCTCCAAATACTCATGTCCATTATGGGAACATGAGGGGTAAATTCATTCTCTTTAATGTGACAAGCTACATTCTAGGAAATGCCCCCAGAGATGCTATTTTGGGACAGAATTGGGGTACTATCTGAAGATCTGAGAAATGTTCAGGGGACAGATCTCAAACAAGGGACTTTAAAAAGTTTTAATTTTTCAAGAGAAACATTCTGGGAAGGGAAAAGTGTTCTATAACCTAGGGTAGTTAGTGGTCGGCAAACTGCGGCTCACGAGCCACATGCAGCTCGCGAGCTGCGGTTTGCCGCTCTGTTGACTAACGAGTTTGCCGACCACTGGGATAGGGGCTTAATCACAAGGAACAACAACAGCCTGTAATTATTGGAATCGAGTCCCTGTTCTCATAGCCAAATGTATGGAAGCAGTCTTCTTAAAGAAATACAGGTCGATGAGCCAAGGCAAGCTTTGGCTAAATGACTGGTAGCTTTTGTTTGGTTCTGAAGGTTTCCATGGAAACAGTCAGAGAGACAGAGAGGCCGTATTATCATATTCATCCCTAATGCCATCTGATCCAACTGCACATGGATTCATTCGTGCCTTCCAGAGCAGAGGTATTATTTCCGATAAGCCCAGACAAAGGGAGGCATGAGTTCTATCTGGTCACACTTGGGATTTCCTATCTTTCTCCATTTGAAACCTTAAATTAAAATCCAGATAAAACCTCCTCTGAACATTTCCCTCAGGACCCACTAGTTCAATAACGCTTCAATAATCAGAAGCCAAATGAAGAAAACGTGAAGTACCAAATGGAGCTCCACTGCCAAGTTTTTAAAATTATGTGACACCAAGCTTCCTATAGCAAGTAAATTATTCTAAAGAGTATTTACAATCCATTATGTCAGATCTCAGCCAGACAAGAAATAGTGTCTTAAGGGTTTATTACACACAGTTGAATCAGGTGGCATCACCCATAATTTTTCTCTTTCTTTATACCTTGATTACTTGTATGTATGTGTATATACCTCTATCTATATATGCATATCTATTTAATATATTTAATATAGTAACATACATCACACACCATTATCTAATCTCATTTCAGGTTAGTACATCCCAGAGAGGCCACAAAAGCAGCCCTAGCTCAATTCTTTATCTGAAGTATACAAAAATAAAAACCTCAACAACAATAAAATATAAACAAAACAAACAAGATAAGGAGGCAGGCATGCGACTGTTAGCACCATATTTAAGACCACAGAGGGCAAGAGGGTTGACAGAGATTTGAAGAGGAATCCAGCTCTGGGTTTCCCCTGGGAATGGGATCCCAAACACAGAACCTTCTTGTTGAGTCCAGTACTTTAAAAAGGGAAAGCCTGAGAAATTCTCTTAACAGAATTGTCAAAATCCATGATTTACCAGAGACAGATGATTTGACATTGTTTCTTATTCTAAAAGCACTGAAGATGGTATTCCTTAGAAACAAATCGCTCACTTTTAGAAATCAATTGAGAAATCACTGCCAGCTCAATGACACCTCAGTAGGTTAAAAAGACATGATATATTCCCCCAAAGGACCAATTTACTCATGGGAAGTAGTTTACTAAGGAGCAGTTAGCTCCCTGATATCTGTGTAACAATACAGACCTGAGCTACACTGAAAAGATTTGACCTAGCACATGCAATTGCATACTCCACAAGGCAAAATGTCCAAAAAAACACCCATACCTTTGTGCACTATGGCACTGGTGTAGAAATCTAAACTACAGAATAAAGTCTCAACTTGGTCCTTTCCACAAAAAGGGACTAAAAGTCCAGAGACAGGCTTATTTAGAGATGTGCTAAAGATTTCAGTGGATTAAAGTGATGGGTAAGAAGTTATAAGGCTAGAAACACATTACTTAATGCAAATCCCTCATTTTTTTGGTAGGAAAACTGAGGCCTCAAGATATATGTCAGCCCTAACCACTGGAAGAACTGTGACCAGAAGAGAAGCCACAGAACTCTTAGTGTGGTACTTTCCCCATCACTTTTACCTCTCAGGGTCCTTTAAATCGTAATGTCTATCAGCTACTCAAGATTGAGGAAAATGACTGAGAAATATCAGATAGGAAAAACGCTGCATTTTTACAAAGATTTTGGCAATACTGTATATTCTGATGTGCTTAATTTGAACAAGGGGGAAACCCCAGTCATCTCCTGGTAAAAATGTTATGTCCTGCATGAAACAGGTTTCCTATTCTGAGAGCAGTTTTTGTAGGTACTGGGAGCTCACAGCTGGCAGTTTTCATATGGCCCATCTTTGTAGTTAGAGTAGGCCTCTGCAGATCCCATATCGTCAGGTGGACTGAAATGACTGCTGTCTTGAGAATCTGTGCCAATACTTTTGGTTTCTGACTGAAGGTGAACAGAAACCTGAACTGCTATTTCCTGGCCTGGTTCATTCAGAGAACCATCATCTGAATCTCCTCCTGGTGAATTACTCCGTCCCATCTCTGGGTTAATGACATAGATGGCACCTTGAGCGTTCAAGGCAGGTCTCTCTTTAATTCTTTCTCCCAAGTTATCAGGATCATCCATTCGCACAGCCTCAAACATCTCCTCAACAAATGCCCTGCAGTTTAGAATAAGGGGTGGAAGAGGGACGCTTCGTGCCAGTTCTTCTATGTAACGAGCAAACTCCATGGTCTTAAACTGTGTGACTTTGGCGAGCTCCAGAGTCTTAGCCGAGGTGATGATGGGGATGCGTTTTGCAATCTCAAAGGCCTTCTGAAGTTTCTCGGCCCCTTCGGTTCTGAAGAATTCATTGATAGCCTTTTCGGTCTTACGAAGATGGCTGCTCATCATGCAGAGCCGTGTGACATTCAAGATGAGAGTGATCGTAAAGGCAATCAGACAAACAATCATGTAGTAGACACTCATGTCGCCCGAGGTGAAGATAACACGCAGGGTGACAGAGTAGGAGGCACGAATTGGAGACGTGACGAAACATGTATAGAGCCCACGGTCATCAAAGGCTACGTTGGTGATATTCAGGAAGTTATCAGAAACCAACCATTTTCCACCTGATAACCCAACAAAAATAAAAACATTACAGCATAAAGAATATTACTACTAAATATGCCAACTGGGTTATCAATATTCATTTTCTTCATGAGAATATTTTAACTCAACTCATCTATTAGGTTCTGCTATTTGTTTAAATCAGTAAGAAAGGGCAGACTGTTACGTCCAGGGTTAGAATTTAAATAGCCTAGAACTTAAAAGGGAATAAAGATCTTCCTTGCAGACAGCAAAGATTATCATAGCTACCTTTTCACTGCTAAACGTCATAAGCCTTTCAGGGAGACAGGTCTATATAATACTGCATGACTAATCTTAAAAAAATGTTTATATATATATACAGGTATACCTCGGAGATATTGCAGGTTCCGTTCCAGACCACCTAAATAAAGCGAGTATTGGAATAAAGAAAATCTAATTATTTTGCTGGTGGTCTTGCCTTTAATTTGTAAAAAAAAAAAAGCAACATACGTGAAGCACAATAAAGCAAAGTACAATGAAACCAGGTGTGCCTGTATGTGTACCTACATCACAATTTCTACCTATACATTTTCATATACTGTAAGAATATGCCTCAAAAATATAAAACAATGGTCATTTCTGGATGATGGGTTATGGATAATTTTGATTTTCTTCTTTTAATTTAACTGTGCTTATTTTCGATAATGAACTTCTATAACAATAGATAATTTAATGAATTTGTTCAATTACTAACTGGCTAATGTGGCATGCCTTCCACATGTGAATTTGTTTTGTTAGAAAAGATTTGTTGATTATATCTCGACTTTCTGGCAAGAGTAACTGAAGCACAAGCCAAAAGATATGTCTCACAAGTCAGGGTACATGAGCAGCTTGAGGAGAATAAAGTTGCCTTTAAGATGCCTGAGCTTCTGTTTTTCACCTAAAACATGTCACTTCTCTTCCATATATGAAGGTGTCTTCATTTAGGAAACACATACAGAAAAGCAAAGCACACTGACCACCCACCTTCATTCAATGTCCTTTAATAACTTGGCTCTGCCTGCACAATTCTCACATTTGCAGTAAATTCTCAGCATACTCTGTACTTTAATTGTGACAGTCATTCAAAGATGAGATCAATGGGCTAACCTGGAGTGTAGGTGTGAGTTCCAGAGGAGGATGGATGACTGCTTAAGCACCAACCGAATCCTAATCTTCACGATCTCTTTAATCCCCGAGATTCTATGGTTCTGGATTATTTTAGTGGCACATCAATTAATAAGCACTTTGGATTGTGCCCATGTTTTTCACCATCAAAATTTATCTAAATTCTATAGTTATATTTAAGAACCATCATTTCACCAATGTAAAAAGAGGAGGAAAGTCTGTAGCTATAAATATAGTCATTATTCGTCAAGCTTCTGTCTTCTAAACTTGGGCTATGAAAAGCCTACCCCAGGAATCCAAGGTCTGATGAACTAGTACATAGACTCCAATCATCAACTACTGAGCTATGACTACAATCTAAACTCTCTAGCTCATTTGCTGATAATAGCTCAAGACTTATGAACCTTATACCAGACTGGCATGCTCTTTAAACTCCTCTTATTTGAGAGTCATAAAATTTAACACAATTTTCTAGAGCTATTGTTGAAAGTAACAATGATAGATGTTAGTTTAATGGTTTTTAAAGTAAAGGCAAAATAGGAAAATAAAACTGCATTTCAATTGGCTGGTCTCAACTTAACCTAAGCTTTGTTTATGTAGTCAGTCAGTACTAATCACATTAATTGAATAATGCAAATCTCAGATGCATTTGGTCAGGATCCAACAGACCAAAGGAGGTGAGTTTAGGTCAGTGAGTACAAATGTGGAACCCTAAATCATGGTCAAAATATACATTCTGGGCATCACTCTAGAGATTCTGATTAATAGACCTATATTCTTAAGAAGCCAGTTAAAAATAAACTCTTCTAATAATTCAAACACTTCAATTCCTTAGTGGCCAGTTACTCAGTGTGTAGATGGTTAAAATGTCTAGCATATACTTTAGAAGGAAACATCACTGTCTACTTTTTGGTTTCCTACTCTAATGTGAATAACCAAATATCCTTTATAGTCCAAGGGATTAGACCAGTGGTTGGCAAACTGCGGCTCGTGAGCCACATGCGGCTCTTTGGCCCCTTGAGTGTGGGTCTTCCACAAAATACCACAGCCTGGGCGAGTCTATTTTGAAGAAGTGGCGTTAGAAGAAGTTTAAGTTTAAAAAATTTGGCTCTCAAAAGAAATTTCAATTGTTGTACTGTTGATATTTGGCTCTGTTGACTAATGAGTTTGCCGACCACTGGATTAGACCATCTTTCTAGCAAGAAAGATAAGGGGCTTTTTCTGAAAGTGTACCTTCTGAGGATCATGGATTTAACCTTTATCCCAGTGATTTTTCATGGTGATTTCTTTTTGAGGTGCTTTAACCCATGTGGTCTTCAAAAACATCTTCCTAACAGAACACTAGTTCAGTAAACAGTATTCTGATTAAGATGTGTTTATAGGTCTACAAACAGCAAAATCAAATAAAAACCTGTCAAAAGGTAGAGCTTGGTCACATTATTTGTGTGATTTTTAAGATGGAGACACAAAAATTACAAGAGAAACTTCCTGTTTTCAAGTAAATTAAGTGTATAGAATAGAAAAAAAGAGAACTAGAGCGTGTACAGAGCTCCTCCTCAATGCCCTTCTAATTATCAGAGGCACTTAAAAGTTTTATGCAGATCTATAATCATTCAAAACCAACAACCTTAGATTTCCTCTAATATTTTTAGTAACTCATTTTTGAGCAAATTTTTTTAATTTATGATAAATTTACTTAAGTCTAGTCAAAATCCTTCTTGCTATATTCACACAGGGCCACCAAACTGTACTATCACACTACAGTCTAGGTAAGGGGTGGGCAAACTTTTTGACTCGAGGGCCACAATGGGTTCTTAAACTGGACCGGAGGGCCGGAACAAAAGCATGGATGGAGTGTTTGTGTGAACTAATATAAATTCAAAGTGAAGGAGCGGAGGGGAGAGCAAGAGAACCGGATAGAACAGCCGGATCCGGCCCGCGGGCCGTAGTTTGCCCACAGCTGGTAGGTGAATGGTCCCCTTGGACCCGTGCAGTGCATATCCTGCACAGCTGTATGCAGCAGCCCTGATGAAGCCCACCTTCAACAAAAAAGGAACTCAACTCACCAAGAGGAGAGAAATGAGCTCACAGTCATTATATGAACACCTTTTAAATTTATAACTATTCCTTATTTTTTTCTTCTTCTGGTTAAGTTAATTATAATTAATTTTTTTTCCTGATAGGTATAATACTCCAGGCCTTTCAAAAGTTTTCACTATTCACCCTGGTACCTTACCTTTGAGATTTCTTGTTGAATATGCTATAAAACCAAGAAGAAAGAAGTAACAGGAAATAAGTAACCTTGATTAATTATTCCCTGGCATAGTTACCTCTGCCTCTGTCATCCAGTTGCTGTCCTTTTGAGTTGTACCAATGGACATCTTCATAGTGGTTGACTGTGAGAAGACACTCGATTGAAACACTAGCTCCCTCTTTGGCTATGATAACATTATCACCTGAGTGGGAGCCTGCTGAGAGTTCAAAGCCTGGGAGAAATGACACATTGAAAGAACTATGATTTGCTCCCAGTGGGTCCATTTGGTTGAAGCCTCCATCTTCCAAAACAAAAGCAGCCGGCACAGTAACACTCACTACTAAAGTGAATAAACAACAATTTGGCTTCATGGGAAAAGGGGAGGCAATCTTATTTAGATTTGGAGAACTGAAAAGCTTCTATACTATAATGAGAGTACAGTGGGTAATTTATTGCTTGGTATTGGAGTTTTCCAGAAAAGTAGTAGATCCAAATGTATTTTGAGGTCTTCAAGGTTAAACATGTGAGTGAAGACCAACCTAAAAGAAAACCAGATATAAAGTTTAACCAACAAAGATGCATAGTGGGGTGAAACTCTATATTCTATACTAAATGAATAGATGAAAACCTGCTAAGAATAACTGGTGCCAACATCTGGGAATGCAATAGAGAGAACACCACCTAAAAATCTCACAAAGGGATGGTAGAAAGAGCACCAAACTGGGAAACGGCAGACCTAGATTCTGGTCCAGTTTTGCTACCAACTAGCTGTCCGACCTTGGTAAGTAGCTGGGCTTGTTTTCTTATCTGCAAATAAGGGACTAAATAAGACAATTTTTAAGGACTCTCCTAGTTGTGAAATGCTACGGTTCTATTTCTGACAAATTCTATGCAACAGGGAAACAATGAAGGCTAAAATATTTAGCTTAATGGTCTTTCTTTCCAAATTGTACCATTACCATGTATTGTTATACTAATAATGTAAATCAACTGGTATATCATAATCATAACCATGGAGCTCAAAATTTGAGTAGTTCAAGTACATAGACATATATTATATATAAATAATGCAGAGACAGTTGAGGTAGTTCTTTTGTTTTAAAATTAGAAAGAAAATTGTACTATTGTATATACATAAATATACATATACTGACTTGGGAGGCTATAACACCCTTGGGCAAGAATGTTAGACAGCCAAAACCGGTTTGGCTCAGTGGATAGAGCGTCGGCCTGCGGACTGAAGGGTCCTGGGTTCGATTCCGGTCAAGGGCATGTACCTTGGTTGCGGACACATCCCCAGTGGGAGGTGTGCAGGAGGCAGCTGATCGATGTTTCTCTCTCATCGATGTTTCTAGCTCTCTATCCCTCTCCCTTCCTCTCTGTAAAATATCAATAAAATATATTAAAAAAAAAGAATGTTAGACAAAATAATTCCCTTTAATAGTTTCTTCAATATCAAGGGACAAAATACAGTACACATTTAACAGTTTGTAAGAATACCAAATTTCTAGCTCAAAGTCTGTAAAATTAGCTAAGGGAGAAATTGACATTTTAAACAACTAGTTGGCAGAAATGCAAATATAAACTACAGGGAAAGCTTACCAAACAAATTTGAAAGAAAGTGTAATATCACAAATAAGTAAAATGATATCTCAGTCTAAGAGTGTGTGTGATTATGATCATTGTCCTGGTAATGTGATTCCTCTTTTAAATCATTGACTCCCAAAGAAAAATTTCAACTCTTATTTCTATAAAATATGAGATGAAACATCTAGCTTTATTTTTTACAAGGGCCCAAAAGAATTAGTTTTGGAAATGACATTTCCTCCCCTTTTACACTTTTATGAAGGCTTCTTGATCATCTATAATAATAAAAGCATAATATGCTAATTAGAGCGGACATCCTTCCGGATGAAGCTGGGGCTGCGAGGGAAGCCTGGGTCCGGGTGCCTGCCGGTGGCCAGAGGGAAGCCCAGGTCCTGGGTGCCTGCGGGCGGCCGGAGGAAAGCCTGGGTTCCAGGTGCCAGAGAGAAGCCGGTGCCGGCAGCTGGGGGAAGGCCTACTTTTGCATGAATTTCGTGCATCGGGCCTCTAGTATAACATAAAAAGCAATGGATCATTGTATTTTGCCATTAAACTCCTCAAAGTCTGAATTATGATACACTATAAATGTCATTTAATTTTCATTAGCCCTTGAAAGGATGGTTGAATAATGAAAATGACTTTCTGTATCTTTCTATATCTTTCAAATTTAAGAACACACTATTTAGAGTAAAACAAAAAACTTCAGACTTTGTTATAACAGATGGAACACATGTGCTTATTTTCATTTCCTCCCCAAACCCAACTAAAACGACACTAAAGGAAACAAAGCACTTGGGTGCAGGTGTTCCCCACGACTTTGATGAGGTGTTCCTGTGGCTTCATCCAAGGCAGCATTTCCCAAATTTCATGCATTCCTTATACTGCCATAATTTTTATGCTATATCCATGTACCAAGTTATTATTTATGCTTTTTCTTTAAATCAACTCATTATTTTACTTTCATACATTTATTTTAGAAGGAAAGTCTGTATCACATCTGTGGATAAAAGTAACTGTACACATAAGCACCATAAAAACAAGGCAATGTTATTAACTTTCAGAGATACTGCCATCTGCTGAAGGCTCTGAGCTAGAGGACTGCTCTCTTTGTAGGGAAAACAAACACAAAAACAAACAAAACAAATAACCCCCCATAACTTCACTTTATTCTAATACCACCACATTTCTTATCCTGCCATTTCCTTCCTCCCCACCCTTGCCCATCACTGAGTTTAGAACCTATTTTAGACCAGAGATATACATTTTTCATGTATTCAATAGTACCTAATGTACTATAGACACGGTCTCTGCCTTCATGGAGCTCAGTCTGCTAGAGGACATAGACACTAACTAAATACACACAAAATATACTAAATGCTACCCAAGGGAAAGGATAGGGTGCTACAGGAGCAGCCAACATGGAAAATTAACCTCATTGCAGAAAGCCTCTCTGAGAAAGTGAGATGTACAACAGGTTCTGAGGGATAAACAGAATTCAAGAATGGAAGAGAAGTGTTCTAGGTAAAGGGGCAGGGACAGGGAAAAAGCAGATGGATCACTGGTTAGGCCGTGTTCAGGAATAAGAGTTACAAGCTGTGGTAAGGAGAGTTGGTGGCCAAAGAGTGCTGGGTTGGATTCCTGATTCTAGAATGGAGCAGTCTGGGCCAACAGCAAAGTTGGAGGTGGACTTTGGGAACTGGAGTGTGAGGCTGAAGTAAGTGAAGAAGATAACTTGTTCAAGACGAAGAGGCCACAGAACTGAGAGTCTCAAGAGTAAGGTAAATCATCTGCAGGGATGGTATGTACCCCCCCAAAACAAGGCAGCTAGGGTAGAAGACACCGGGAGTAGAAGAAATGGACTCTCTCCTAGCTCTTGAAATGCAGGAGCTTCTGGGTGATGAACAGTCCCCCCATGACAGGGGTGGGGCAAGCAGTGTCCTGGCAGTGACTGTTGTGTGGAGTCCCTTCTTCATGCAGCCTCCCTGAACCTCCTTTCAAAGCCTGGCTCTTCCTCCCACATGGATCCAGTGTATACCTGGATACAGGAAGGCTCTTCCTGGACCCCTGTAACCCTCACCACTATACTACTCACCTGGCTCTAGCACATGCTGCTCTGTACCGCTAGGCAGTCTACCCCATCTCACCTATGAGCGTTGTAAGCACAGAGACTATATTTTTTATTGCTATACTTCATAACTAGTACACGCTCAATAACTATTTACTGATGGAGATTAGTTTAAATTTGATAAAGTATGTGATGGATCTTTGTAAATTGAAGAATGTTATGTAACAGGGATCATAAATATTCAAACTGACATGAATTTACTAGCACTTACTATATTCTCTGACACAAAGAGACAATGCTAACAATCTTGAAAAATCTTAAAGGCATAATGCCTAAAGGTGTTCCTTGAACCAACCCAAAGTCCTCATTTACTATCTTGTTCTAGAATAAAAGATTACTAAGTCCAGAGTTTGGAAATAAAAGATCACCAAGTCCAGAGTTTTCAAACCAGGTTGAATATCACAATCATCTAGAGCAGTGGTCGGCAAACTGCGGCTCACGAGCCACATGCGGCTCGCGAGCCGCGGTTTGCCGCTCTGTTGACTAATGTGTTTGCCGACCACTGGGATAGGGGCTTAATCACAAGGAACAACAACAGCCTGTAATTATTGGAATCGAGAGTCTAGGTCAGTGGTCGGCAAACTCATTAGTCAAAAGAGCGGCAAACTGCGGCTCGCGAGCCGCAGTTTGCTGACCACTGATCTAGAGAACTTGTTAAAATATAGATTACTGGATCTCATCCCAGAATAAGAACCCCTTGGTTTAGACCTTGGAACTTATGTTTTTAAATTAGCTCCTGAGTGATTCTGAGGCAGAGGGTCCATGGGCTGGCATCCAGAGACCACTAATATATGTCCTTATTTCCTCTACAACAGCCCTGCCTTATTGTGCTCCAGACTGAACAATTCCAATATGAGACAACTATCACTCACATTCCATTTGAATTACGATTACCCTGAAATATCATGATTGCAGGCCTCTGATAAAGGCAGGGTAGCAGAGAAGTTCAAAGTACAGACTTTGGAGCCAGATTTCCTGGATTCCAATCTGGCTCTAATTTTAACTAGCCTTGTAACTTTTGTTAATGACTTAACCTCTCTCTGCCTCAGTCCCCTCATCTTTAATATAGGGAAAATAATAGTATATATTCTCATAGGACTATTGTGAGTTCTGCATGAGACAGTATATATATAGTATATGTATATATATATATAACAGAGTCTGGCAATAGTAATCACTGAATAAGCTCCAGTTATTATTACTGTTGATAGTCCTCTCAGATATTGTGCTAAAATCTATACCTTATAGCAAAACCATTAGTTAAGATAAAGAAAACATTTTTACTCAGAATAACACCAACCATTTAAAAATCTTGGGGGAGGGGGATTCCAGAATTCCATATGTAATTTCAATCTTTAATTTTAAATTTCACATTTTTCTTTTTCTCACTGCAAGTAAGTATTTCGCAAAAATATGGATCGAATAGGCATTGCAAACTAACCTGGGACTCCAACCATAATACGCTAACATTGTTTTTATGTGTCCTGAGTGTGTGGTAGAGAACCTTTGCTGCAATCTACCTAGCCCAGTGGTTGGCAAGCTCATTAGTCAACAGAGCCAAATATCAACAGCACAACGATTGAAATTTCTTTTGAGAGCCGAAAATCGACTTCTGTGCATGGGCCACGAAGTTTCAATCGCACTGTATGTGCGCACCCGCACGTGGTATTTTGTGGAAGAGCCACACTCAAGGGGCCAAAGAGCCGCATGTGGCTCACGAGCCACAGTTTGCCGACCACTGACCTAACCTATATTTCCCTTTCTTGAATCCCGCCTTCTCACACCCAGGAGGAAGCCAACCCACTGGCTGACTAATCTAATTAGAATCTGTTCTTGGAATTGAGACATCATGGGTTAGGGCTATTTGAGGAAGAGAAGGAGTATAGGGGGCTAAGGCAGCTAGGTTTGGACCACATACAAAGAAAAGCAGAGAGAAAGGACAATAGGGATGGAGAAGGGAAAGAGAGGTGGCAGAGAGAAGCAGAGAAGAAGAGAAAGAGAGATTCACACCCGCTGTTCTGGGTCCTGACACAGTTCTGCTTCCTGGTTCCAATAAAACTGTTTATCTCTCCCCTAAAGAAACAAGCATCTTTATTCAACTTTATTCAAAATTAAAACCACAAAAATATAGACTGAATGTGCAAACAAGAAAAGAAAACGGAGAAATAGCTAGAAAGGGAAAAAAAAGATTAAGTTCAGCAAAAGTGACTAAACTGTGCTATAGCTCCAGGAAGTCCCCATTATGGATCTATACCCCATCTCCTCCTTAGACACTGGTATACACACAAACGGCCCATGCAGTCAAGATTTCAGGTTCCCTGTTCTGTATGGACATAGCCAACTGCCCCTCCTAGAAGTTTAGGGAAACCTATAAGACAGGATCTACAAAATACTACGAATACTCTTAAACTGCTCTTAGGTTAAAGGTGGCAGAAATAACCTGGTACACTAATTTATGCCAGGAGAGTAACAATAGGTTGCACAATATCCTTATAGTCTAGTCAATAAAGACAGGCTCATACTGGGTCCTTCATCCTCATACCATAGGCATCCTGAACACAAAGGACTTCTAGTATGAGCTACTAGAGTCACAATCCATTTGGAGATAAGCGGCTATTAAGCAGTGGAGGGAGAAACACTGGCAAAGGTATATGTTCAAGGTAACAGAAGCAGACAAGAGAGTAAGAGAACAAATCAACCTTGGAATCAACTTATCTCCTCAAATTAAGTTTCCTTTTACTTAAGTCAGCGTGAATTGGTTTCTGCTACTTGCAACAAAAACAACATTGACTAAAACCATTCTACTCATTCTGGATTGATTTTAAAACAGCTTAGCTAAATCAGGGGCTGCAAGGGATGCTCAGGTGAACTAGGATACTGTCCCAGGCCCTCAGGAATTGACAAACTAGCCTGGAGACAGAAACAGCTGAAAACACACACACACACAGTGTGAGATGTACTGAAGTATAATTGTGCTATGAATGCAAACAAGAACGACCTTCATGAATTCTAGAAATACAATTCACTTGTAAATTTGGGACTTCCCATAATATCATGCCTGCTATTCTCAATGCATCAGCTAACATTTGGAGGTAAGAAGAAAGAGTTCAAAAAGGAAAATCAGAGTGCCATCTTCCTGTAAAAAGTTAAAAAGGGATAACTTATGCACGTGGATGAAGTTTTTTTACTATCTTGCTTCAGCATGAATAAGAAAAACAGAAAAGTGTAATACTCAAGCTTATTCCAATGCATTTTTCATGTTTTAGCTGTAGTAAAATGTAAGCTTTTCTAAGCTCATGAATAATTAGAAATGCAGATGATTTTATCCCACAGAACCATTCTGAAAATTGATTATGTCATTTTTTTAAAAAGTGCCTAAACTGTCATCCCTAACAGATTGCCTTGTTGCTGTTCCTGCCAACTTCTATGAAATATTTGCATTCGGTTCCAATTCTCAACAGAAGTAAATAAGGAAGTAATGTGGATGATTTCCGTTCTCGCGGCTCAATACTAAGTTGGCTGAGGAAACTGCTGTTTGCAGAAATAGTTCTGAGATAACTCAAAGGGAGGAAAACACTGATGCCCAGATGGTATTGGCTTTTGCTCCAAGTACACTGGGATATTAATGCTTCATTCTCCATAATGAAATGTGTTCTAGGCTGTATCTATAGCTCATTCACTCTGCCCGCACTGCTACACTTGAAAAATAAAGAAGTCCCTCTAACCTTGGCACACAGGTGGTCAAAGTGGCATTCTGAATTGGCAAAGAGGAGAAAAAGCAAATGAAGATCCAATTTTGTTAGCATATTGTCAGCACTACTCTATCCTTTGCAAAGAACAAACATAAAGCGGTTTTGCTTATAGTGAAGCATTATTATAGTAACCCTATATAATAAAGAGGGAATATGCTAATTGACCATCACTCCGTCACAAAGATGGCTGCACCCACAGCTGAGGCCAAGTTCCTTAAGGAGCCTTAACAAGCAATCAGCAGGGACCCGAGGCTATGCCCTCCCTCCCCTCCCCCCCTGCCCCAGTGGGGCTTGACAGGGGACCTCAGGCCATACCCCCCACCCTGGCATCAGGCTGGGGGACCTCAGGCCCCACCTGCTGTCTTGGCACCAGGCCAGGGGACCTGAGGCCACGCCCCCCCCACCAGGTGGGGCTTGACAGGGGACTTCAGGCTGCTCCCCCCACCCCAGCACCAGGCCAGGGGACCTGAGGCTGCGCCCCCCTGCCTGGCGGGGCTTGAGAGGGGACCTCAAGGTGCACCCCCAGTGCTGGGTCGGGGGAACTCAGGCTGCGCCCCCTGCCCAGCGGGGCTTGACGGGGGCCCTGAGGCTGCGCCCCCCTGTTGGCGGGGCTTGACGAGAGACCTCAAGGTGCACTTCCCGTCCTAGTGCTGGGCTAGGGGACCTCAGGCTGCTCCCCCCACCTCAGCTCCAGGTCGGAGGACCTCAGGCCACGTCCCCCACCAGGTGGGGCTTGACAGGGGACTTCAGGCCGTGCCCTCCACCCTGGCACCAGGCCAGGGTACCTCAGACTGCACCCCTCATCTGGAGGGGCTTGACAGGGGACCTCAGGTGGTGCCGCCTGCCCCAGCACTGGGCCAGGGGACCTGAGGCTGTGCCCCCCTGCCTGGCTGGGCTTGACAGGGGACCTCAGGCCGTGCCCCCCACCCAGCGGGGCTTGACGGGGGACCTCAAGGTACACCCCCAGTGCTGGGTCGGGGGAACTCAGGCCGTGCCCCCACCCAAGGGGCTTGACGGGGACCTGAGTCTGTGCCCCCCTTCCGGTGCTGGGCCGGGGAACCTGAGGCTGCACCCCCCCGCCTGGTAGGGTTTGACAGGGGACCTCAGGCCATGCCCCCCACCCAGCGGGGCTTGACAGGGGATCTCAGGCCGTGTCCCTCATCTGGTGGGGCTTGACGAAGGACCTCAAAGCACACTCCCTGCCCCGGTCTGGGCTGGGGGACCTCAGGCCACGCCCCCCGTCCTGGCGCCGGGCCAGGGGACCTGAGGCTATGCCCCCTGCCTGGCAGGGCTTGACAAGGGTGGGACTGGCCGGGTCTGGATCTAGCCCAATGGGGGGGGGGGGCAGCTGGGTCTGGGTCTCACACGATTTTGAGGTGCATGTGGGTGGGCAGGGACTTGACTCTGGGTCCCATGGTAAGCCCCAGACTCTGACAGGAGGAAGGTTTTCATATACATTTTACTAATTTTCTTTCATCTCTGACACTTCTATTATAGAGAAAGGGCAAATAGCAATATTAAATTATTTCCTCTAATTAATCCCCCTTTCATGTGCACGAATTTCGTGCACCGGGCCTCTAGTCTTTATCGTATAAGGCAGGGGTCCTCAAACTACGGCCCGCGGGCCACATGCGGCCTGCCAAGGACATTTATCCAGCCCACCGGGTGCCACTGCCTGTCCTGCTTAGCAGCTGACTCGTCCCGGGCCCACAGTGCGTATAGAAATTTGTTCATAGTTTTTAAACTATAGTCCGGCCCTCCAACTGTCTGAGGGACAGTGAACTGGCCCCCTGTTTAAAAAGTTTGAGGACCCCTGATATAAGGGTTAGTAATATTCAAAAAGAAATCACCATTTTGAGGGACATTTTCTAAAAAATAGTCCCTATGCTCCCAAGAGTATCTTGGAGCCATCAAATACCTCCTAACTGGCATTTGGGCACTCAGCTCAAACTTCAACATATTTTCTGGCACACTGAGAAATACCTTTTGCATTTATTGGAGCTTTGTTTTAAACCCAGGATTATTTGTTATACTTATGACTCTTACCCTTTTTGCCACAAGCACCGGCTGAAGCTACTGGATGCAAATGGCAAAAACACTGATGTAATAAGTTTGATTTATGATCTCCTTATTCATTTCTTTTCCTCTACAGTCTGACCCCACCCCCACTTCAGTATCTCAAACTCAGCATAACTACAACAGAACTCCTCACTCTCACCCACAGATCTACCTGTTCAATGTATACATAGCTTGAATGATAGTTAAACAATACAATTCTTCCAGTTCTGCAGGATCAAAGTTACAGGATCATCATGACTTGGTGGTTAGGAGCACTGGAGTTAAGGGTGCCTGATCCTATCCCTGGACAAAGCTGTGTGTTTGAGAGGCCTTAATTTTCACATCTATTGAATCAGGTTATCAACAGTAACCACCTCATAGGGTAATTGTGAGCTACCCTATGAGGTGAACTAATGTGGGTACATTACAAATACATGCTATTATTATTATTCCACCTCCTAGGTGTTTCTCAATTAAGTCCTATATCCCTAACCTAAGTCATAGTCCTTTTACCTAAGTGGATACCACATTATACCAACTACTAGTGGCCTGGTGCACGAAATTCATGCACATGAAAAGGGGATTAATTAGAGGAAATAATTTAATATTGCTATTTGCCCTTTCTCTATAATAGAAGTGTCAGAGATGAAAGAAAATTAGTAAAATGTATATGAAAACCTTCACCTGTCAGAGTCAGGGGCTTACCACGGGACCCAGAGTCAAGTCCCCGCCCACTCACATGCGCCTCAAAATCACGTGAGACCCAGATCAGGCTGCCCCCCCCCCCCCTCACTGGGCTAGATCCAGACCCAGAAAGTCCCACCCTTGTCAAGCCCCACTGGGCAGGGGACATAGCCTCAGGTCCCTTGGCCAGGCGCCAGGACGAGGGGGCATGGCCTGAGGTCCCCTGACCCAGCACTGGGGGTGCACCTTGAGGTCCCCTGTCAAGCCCCACTGGGTGGGGAGCACAGCCTGAGGTCCCTTGTCAAGCCCCACCTGGTGGGGGGCGCCACCTGAGGTCCCCTAGCCCAGCAACAGGACGGGAAATGCACCTTGAGGTCTGCCATCAAGCCCTGCCGGGCAGGGGGCACGGCCTCAGGTCCCCTGGCCTGGTGCCAAGGCGGAAGGCGCGGCCTGAGGTCCCCCGTCAAGCCCCGCCAGGTGGGGGGCGCGGCCTGAGGTCCCGTCAAGCCCCATGGGGGAGGGGGAGGGCGTAGCCTCAGGTCCCTGCTGATTGCTCGTTAAGGCTCCTTATGAGAACTTGGCCTCAGCTGTGGGTGCAGCCATCTATGTGATGGAGTGATGGTCAATTAGCATATTCCCTCTTTATTAGATAGGATACCCCTTTGATGCCCCAAACACTGTTCCTCTCAGAATTGGTCCTAAAGACAAAACCAAAAAAAGTCAAGGCAATCTCAAAATTTATTGGTGATTTCCCATTACCCATGAGATAAGCTTCAAATTCTAGTTCAGCATCCATAATTCTCCAGAAATAGTCAGGTGGAAGAACAGAAGTAGCTAGACAGAGCCCAGCAGTGCCTGCATGTGCAATAATTGCTTGCCAAAAGAATACATGGATTTAGAAGTCAAGGCAGGTCTTTAGTTACATCTGTCACTAATTAGCTATGATTTCTAGTGGTCTTAGTTTCCTTATCTAGAGGTTATCATTATCATTCCTTTCTTTGCTTAAGTCCTAAAATCTCCCCAGCTTTCCTGTCATGGCTTAGCCTTAACCACACTTGTTTTGCTCTCTGTCATCGCCAAATAACTTGTCTAAAGTTCTGGTTCTAGTTGTTCCTTTTTTCTTTTCTTTTTTTAAAAATATATTTCATTGATTTTTTTTTTAAAGAGAGGAAGCGAGGGAGATAGAGAGCCAGAAACATCGATGAGAGAGAAACATCCATCAGCTGCCTCCTGCACACCCCCCACTGGGGATGTGCCCACAACCAAGGTACATGCCCTTGACCGGAATCGAACCTGGGACCTTTCAGTCTGCAGGCCAACGCTCTATCCACTGAGCCAAACCGGTTTCAGCTCTAGTTGTTCCTTTTGCTTGAAACTTCCTGCCCCTCCACACAACATCTTCTTGTGAAAATTTGACCCTCCTTACAATAGCCAGCTAAAATTTTACCTTATTTAAGAAGACTTTTAACTAAACTCTCACTTCTACCCTCTTAATTTTAGATGGATTTTTTCGGTGTCAGTCCCCTAGCTCACTGAGAGTACAGTACCGGATTCTAAGACTTATCACTTTCCTTCTATTAGTTATCTGTCCAGAAAACTGTAAGCTTACAGATGACAGTTAAAAATCTCAGTCCTTGGCATAGGATTGTATTCAACATTTTGCATTTAGACACTCATCAACTTGCTAATCAGAAAGGTACTTGCTAAAAATTTCTTACTGACTTTCCAGTCTCAGGCTCTGAAAACTGTTAATGGAGAGACTTGAAGAAATGAATACACGGCTGTTGCTTTTAGAAAAATTTTAGTGGGCAGAACACCCTAGAATTGGACCTATAACTGTTTTTCTCCAACTGATATTCTTAGACCACTTACATGAAATTAATCTGTAGTGCTTGTTAAAGATGCAAATTTTTTAGCTCCACTCAGACTTACTAATTTAACATCTATAAAGGTGAGGCCTGAGCATCAGCATTTTAATGATTTTCAAATCAAGTTCATATTTCTTGAGATTGTCATAACAAAATCAGAATTTGGTGATTTTCAAAGTGTGGTACAGGGACCTGGGGGGCGGTCTCTAAGACTTTTTAAACATGATTTTTCAAAATAATTTTCATAATAATACTAGAACACTATTTGCCTTTCTCACTTTCATTCTCACATAATATGGTACAGTATTCCAGAGGCTACATGATTAGTGATAATCATAAGACAATGAACACAGGAGATATGAGAATCTAGCTGTCTTCTATTAAGCCAGATACTAAAGAGACTTGTAGAAATGTGAAACAATGCCATTCTTTTCAAAAATTTATTTTGGAAAATATTTTTCATAGAAATGCTATTTATATAAACATACAACGAGTTTGTAATTTTAAATAAACTTTTTTGAAAGTTGTTTTGATATAAAAAATGGTAGATATTGATATCTATAACCCACACAAACAAAAACTCTTCGTTGTTCTCAGTAAGTTTTAAAAGTATAAAGGGAGACCAAGACCAAAAAGTTTGACAACTTTTTGCTATATTTACTACCAATAGCATTTTAAAAATTACGACACAGTTAAGGAGCTTACTAAGATTCCACAGTTAAATCCCAAATTCTATGCATTTTCCATTACAACAGAAAAATCAGAGGAAATAACCTATTTTATACTTACACAGGTTTGTTTTTTTTTAATAGGAATTTTTAACAAGCTCCCACATGATACTGATGCCCCTAATTTAGAGAACCATCATGAAAAGCAAAGGAAACTAAAGTGTTTTAGGAAGTGACATATATATATATATATATATATATATATATATATATATATATAGACATTAAAACCATTATTCTTAAGGCATTAAATGGCGTGAAAGACTTGGGTTCTGAAAAGGCCAAATCCCTTCACCAGCTGGGACTTAGTTTTTCACCGCTGCATAATGAGGCTGTCTCTAATGCCTGTCTTTCTGTTGTCCGTCTGGGTTTCATGCATTCACACTGCTGGGAGATGCATCTTTCTGACCAGAGGTCAGTTGTAAACTTAAAATCATAAATTTGAGCACTTCATTTCTTTGCATAGAAACCTTCAATTGTTTTCCAAATAAAAGTCAAAATGCTTGTCCTACAAGATTTGGCCTGTTTAAATCTCTGGCAGCATCTTCCTCTTTTCTGCTTCAGTCACAGTGGCCTTTTTTTCCTTTTCTGGACCTTTCGAAGTTTGCTCCCACCAGAAGAAGGCTTTGCACTTGCTATTTCTTCTGCCTCTAATGCTGTCCTCCAGATCTTTATAAGGCTTATTCCTCACTCCTGTCCGTCACGTTATCCTGTTTAATTTTCTTTAAAGCACTCACTACCCACTTAAAGAGGTGTGATTTTTAAATTTTTATTTAAAAATCTTTTCCAATTACAGTTTATATTTGATATTATTTTGTATTAGTTTCAGGTGTACAGCATAGTGATTAGACAATCACATACTTTACAAAGTGTGCTGTCCCCCTTCCCCCCATATTTCCAGTACCACCTGCCACCACACCTAGTTAATATAATATTACTATGTTTCCTATGTTGTACTTTACATCCTCGTGACTATTCCGTAAGTTCCAATCTGTACTTCTTAATCCTTTATTCACCCAATCCCTCATGGCCCCTCCCGTTTCCTGTTTGGCTTCCACACTAAAATGTCAACTACTTGAGGGCAGGGCGTGTCTGTCCCTAGCGCCTGGGCAGTGCCTGGCGTGTTGTTGTCGTTCCGCAAACGTACAAAGACCGAACTCCTGCAGCTCAGGCCACGCCTTCAAAACAAACCCGGCGGATACAGTTTACCCCAACCCTCAGGCTCGGACCCAAGTCTAGGTTACCCCAGCAGCGCCCCCTCACCCCTCCCCGCAGCGACCCCCACCGAGACCTCACTCACCAGTGCAGCACCAAGCCTTTTTCCGGCTGGAACGGCTTGACCCGGAAGTGTTCTCGAGAAGGCGAGGCTGTCTCCGGGCTGAAGGAGTACTTCCGGGGTAGTAGGAGCGGCGCGTCGGCAGCTGTGGCGGCGGTGAGGGTGGCAGCCGGCCCGGTGCGGGGCTTCCCGGGAGGAGTCTGGTCGGGTGCGGGGTCCCGGAGTCGGACCGCGCGGCCCGGGTCTCTGGGGTCGGGGGGGAAGCGGTCTGCGGCTGGGGGGCGGCCACCTCGCGGCTGGACGCTGAGGCTGTGGAAGCGCTGTAGTCATTGAAGCGCTACGTTTGTGGGAGGAAAATTCGTTGTGGACGAATTCGTCAACTTAGCGCTTGCGTTTACACTAGTTCTCCCTTTTGGAGATCTTGTTTGTGGGAGGAAGTGAGAGCGCACGTCTGTCCGTCTAGAAGAGCCTGTTAATAACGATTGCAATGGTGTAAACAACCAGCACCACAAGTACTAACAGCAAGACGTTACCCACGACCGGTTATGGGCCAGTTTCTGTTCCAAGCCCCTCGCACACACCGTGTCACTTAATCTTTATAGGATCCCTGCCCAGTAGGTATTCCCAGCCGCATTTACAGACGAGGAAACGGAGACAGACGGGTGAACTCGCTTTCTCACAATCACTGCAGTACGGAGCTGGAAGCAAGTCGCTCCAACTCCAGAGCCTGTGCTCTTAGTTACTAAGCCAAACCTTCCATTTTGGTAAATGTGTGGCTGGAAGTTCTCCAAGATAATGTGGAGAAGTACATATATATATAAATAAGCTGTATATATTTTTACTGTCAAAATATATGACTCAGCCATTTAGTTCTGCTTGTAATGGCCCAGTCCTTTGAGTCTTTCACCTCCAATTATGCAAATAGAACACTTCCTACAGAATACTTGGAAAACTTATAAAAACATGAACAGCCAGCATCACAAAAACTTCTCTTCCACCTAGCTCAAATATCATTAAATCTTTGATATACAATAGAAAGAGTAGCGATAGCCAGTGTCTAGTATTTTAGAGTATGTCCTTCCAGTCTTTTGCAAAATTATATAGATTATGTAGTACATATGCTATGTGTAGTATGTATACTA